>NC_040910.2:14127492-14742153 GCF_004126475.2 Phyllostomus discolor | reverse complement strand
TCCGCACTAACAGTAACTACAGAATGAACCAGCGGACCTTGTCTCAGGGCCTTCCTACGCGACACGGATGTTATTATAAAAAAGGCTATGTACAAACAACCCATGGATTGTTCCCCTTTCTGAGGATGTCAGAGGAAATTGCTCAAAAGCTTTTGCCTTTGGTCTACCAATTTAAATCAGACCTCCCCACACCCACTCAGCACTTTATTTTCTCTTTCTTCTTTGTTTTCCTTCAGCGTTTTCAGAACAGTTGGCAGTTTATTTGTATTTGTTTGTTTAAAGTCTGTATCGTGAGCTCCAGAAGGCAGGGACTGTGTCTGTTTTATATAGAGACAATATCTACAGCCTACGCTATGATGTGGGCTTCATGATATTTACTAAAATTCACCTTGAATTTTATGAGCCAGAGCTACCTTGAAGTCATGGGAGAAATGACTGATGACTTGGGGACTGTGGATATCAGGATGTTGGGTGATGAGCTATTTTTGAGGGTAGACAGCTACCCCAACACCCTGAAATCATAGCCCGTGGGGCGTGCTGCTCACAGACAGACCAGGGATTGTTGCTGTTCCCCAGGCTGTCTGCAGTAGGAAGGAGCAAGAAGACAGTTAAGTTCACATTCATCTTATAATTTGAAGGTTAAGATTATTTTATGAGCCATGGCTGGTGTGGCTCAGAGGACTGAGCTCCAGCCTGTGAACCGAAAGTTTGCTGGTTCGATTCGCAGTCAGGGCACATGCCTGGCTTGTGGGCCAGGTCCCCGGTTGGGGGCATGTGAGAGGCAACTGCTAGATGTATCACTCACATGTCCATGTTTCCCTCCCTTTCTCTCTCCCTTCTTCTCTCTCTAAAAATAAGTAAAATCTTTTTTAAACAATTGTATTTTATAGAAATCACTGTGTTCCTAAAAAAGTTGTCATCTCAGCTAACATTCAGTTAATGGAGTGCTTTGCCTTGACTATTGAATTTTATGTACTGAAATGCTATGTACACCTGTTAATTTTACATTTGCATTGTGCATTATGATAGCCAATTCACAGAGCTAAATCAGGTGCTGAAAGGCAGTTACGTGTAAAAGGAGCAGTGAAAATGGTCATGCAAATGTAACAGAACAACACTGTAGGTGTAAACCGGGACCCGGGGTCCAGTGTGGATATCAAATGTGAAGCTGCATGTGCTAGACCAAGTGGATCTTGATGAATATGTGAAAATTGGATTTTATCAGAACAGCAATCAATTTGCCTCTAGTTTCTATTGCATTGTCTCTCACGAAACTTTGTTAAGGAATGGCAAGAAGCCACAGGAGCTTTTGCATTGCTTTCAAAGGACTGTGACCTTTCTGATAAACCAATTGAGTTTTTCCTGAACAAGCACAAAATAATGCTTCCTAATAGGAAATGGATAAATTTTGTCATTTGAAGGTGGAGAAGAGACCAAAACTAAAGAAACATTATTCAGAGTTGTACCCCACCCCCCCCCACACAAATAGACGTCATATTCCTGTTAAAAGTTTAAAAATCCAGCCAGAAGGTTAATGAATAATTACCATGCTCAGGAAGAAACTTTAGCTACTAGGAGCCTCACAGTCCATGTGGACTGTGGCACATCATAGGATGTTAACGGCACATAACCCAGAAGGGCAGTGTCTGTCACAAGCGCACACAAGCAGGTATTTGCTTACGTTGGGAAGGAATCACTGATGTGCAGAGCGACAGTCAACACTTGGCAGGAATATAAGAAAGGGAAACGCTCAGTGACTTACTGGTTAGTTCACGGCTCCAGCCCCATGCTAGAGGAGGCTTTTCATGCAGTTGGCAATTATTCTGTGAGCCATGATGTAGGCTGGAAAGACCGCCAGCAACAGGGATGCATTCGATGAGGAAGCCTTTACTTGTTTGGAAAGAACCGTTGTCCCTCTACGCATTGTTTCACCCCTGGAACGTTTTTGGTGAAAGTAGTTAATACATTTACACTGTGGTCAATGAGTGAGTGTTTTAAGCATGCTTGGTGAGGACATTGGCAGTAAGTAGAAGCCTTCTGGGCCACACAGAAGTAAACTGTTTCTCGAGATGAACGTGTTTCAACAAGCTTTGAAACTTAGGGATGGGATAAAAGCATTTCTTCACCCCACTAGTAACGCTGACTTTTTTTTAAAGTAGGTTTCTCAAGTAGCGTATTTCAGTGGTGTATTCTATGTTTTAGTGGCCTCTGTCTATCGGGTCAGAGTATGTGTTTGATCATTCTAAATATTGTGGCTATTAGCATTTCTGAAGACCAAGCTATGGTACAAATATCTTAACCAACACGTTTGATTTTAACACCTGATGTTTTTCATTCATTGGAGAAATCCAAGACAGTATGGAATGTGCTTATATGTCATATCCCCAAAAATAAACAAACAGAGAAATTAATCCAAATGCTGTCCCCAACACTGGAGAGAACACTTTCCAGAGCCAGATGAGATCAAAGCGGCATAGGACCCCACTTACCGTCATCTCTGAGGTTGAAACAGAGGACATTCCGTGTATTGTGGCCTGTTTTATTCTAGGGCCTGACTTGGTACTGAGAGAGAACTGGTTACACGTTTGAGCCGTATATTTTAGAATTATCAGACCGATTCCTGAACAACTTTGCCAGTCCCGATGGCCAGTAATCACGACCAGGCCTTCCGCTCTCAGCAGAAATGGAGTCGAGGAAAGAAGCGGACCGGATGTGGGCTCGAACCTGCGCCTCGAGCTGTCTGTCTCTTACCAGGTTACGGAAACCTTGGCAAACGATTGCAAACAGCATCATCCCTTTCACTGATACGAAGTATTAATAATTATTATTAATGGAAAACTACTGTGTTTTGGAGGAACCCGGAGAACATTATGCTCCGTGAAATAAGCCTGACACAAAAGGACAAATATTGTATGATTCCATGGATATGAATTACCTAGAACAATCAGCTTCATAGAGACAGAAAGTAAAATAGAATTTACAGGGAGCTGAGGGTGAGAAACAGTTTTGAGAGACTGAGCTCTTAACCTTTGGGATCTTATCCCAGCTCAAGGTTAGTGTCAGAAAGGAGTTAAATTATAGAACATCCAGCTGGTGTCAGAGAATTGCTTGGTGGTGGGAAAGAAAAACCCCACACATTGGAATTGGTATGAGAATTAAAGGAACCCTTCCTATTGTTATTTCTTTGCTTCTCACCCATGTTTTTTGTGATCATCCCACGTTATCAGTGGCTCAGTTGCTATCAGATGATCTTAACCCTTTTTGTTGCAGCCTGTTCACACTAACATTTATTGTTTTTTATTAGAAATGTAAGCCCTGGCTGGTGTAGTTCAGTGGATTGAGCATGGGCTGTGAACCAACGGGTCGCTGGTTCAATTCCCAGTCAGGGCACATTCCTGGGTTGCAGGCCAGGTCCCCAGGGGGTGCCACCTGAGAGGCAACCACACACTGATGTTTCTCTCCCTCTCTTTCTCTCCCTTCCTCTCTGTCTATAAATAAATAAATAAATAAATAATCTTTAAAAAGAAAAAAAGGTAGCTTCCTTTAAAGAAAGAAAAGTAATGCAATCTTATTGAAGAAATATTGGAAGACACAGATCAGCCAAAGAATAAAATTAAATACCCATGATCCTACTGTCAGGGGTATCCACTGGTAACAACTTCTAGATATTAATTCAGCTCTCTTCTTCTTATAAATATATACACATTTATTTACTACAAAGAGACCATTCAGCACACATTGTTTTTAAATCTAATTTTAAGTTAATAGTCTACCACAAACTTCTTCCTGTGCCAATAAATATTCACCCACAGCGTGATTTTTAATGGCTAAAAATTCTGTATTTGCTTGTGTAATATTAAAATGCAGTCCTGAACGACTGGCACAGACTTTGTAGGTTCAGGAAATTCACTGGTGCCTTCATTTTCTCTTCTGTGTTGCACTTTAATGCAATTTTTAAAAAGGGATTTGATCAGCCCTTCCTAATCTCTCCCCAGCTGCATTTTGAGTCTTAGATGTAGCCACAGCTGATCAAGGTTATGTGTGTCACTAACATATTTGCCTGGTATATATAAAAACTATATATATATATAGTTCCTAGCCGAATCCTGAAAAGCGACTCCAATTTCTAGCCCCACCTGTCAGCCGCTCACGTGTGCTCATTGATGCACTGACCGCCGCCTCCCCCGGCACTGCGGACTATAAATGACGGTCAGCAGCTGAAGCGCAACGTTTAATATAGAAAATGGGGAAGCACCTCTTCCCCAGGAAACCTCTTCCAGGAGAGGAATGTGGCTTCCGAGCTGAAATCTGCAGAGAACACCCCTCTCTCCCACAGTCGACGCTACCCAAGTGTTTCCACGTGCCTCTGAGCCTTGATTGGTAATTAACGTTCCTCTAGCGGAGCACCCCAGAATCCGCAGGGGCGGGGGACCGCATCCTGCTGCAGGAACGCTGTGTCCCAGGCGGGAAAGCATGTGTGGGTGGAGGGGACACCTCTCTCCCTGAGCCTCTTTCAGTGACCCCGGGGAGGCTCCCCCGATCCTCCTCTCACTGCCTCAGTAGCACCCAAAGGAGAGCAGCGTTACCTGTGAGTTCAGCCGAACTACACCTGAGTTCTCGCTCTGACTATGGGGAGGGGCACGGGCTCCTCTGGTGAACTAGCAAACGCCCTTGAATCTGAGGACCCGCGGGGTCACCAACTCAAAGTTCCTGGAGGCTACAGGGTTTATTTCAAAGTAGGAATTAAAATTATGAATATAATCAGGGATACTGTGAAATTAAATTGAAAGATGGAAGTGTACATTTTTATTTTTTAAATATATAGGCAATTGATTCACTGAGAGATATTGCTGTTTTGAAGCCAGAAGCATTTCTAATCAAGTATAAGAATAAGCACAAACTGCCCTGGCTGGCGTAGCTCAGTGGATTGAGCGCGGGCTGCGAACCAGTGTCGCAGGTTCGATTCCCAGTAAGGGCACATGCCTGGGTTGCAGGCCACGGCCCCCAGCAACCACACATTGATGTTTCTCTCTCTCTCTCTCTCTTTCTCCCTCCCTTCCCTCTCTAAAAATAAATAAATAAAATCTTTGAAAAAAAAGAATAAGCACAAACTGATCAATGATTAGGGATCACAAGCTTTGAAAATTTGAGAAGGAGAGCTAGCAAAATTTTTAAAACCTATTTTGGTTTCATGATCACATATAAGTTTCCCTTTTCAATTTGTCAAATCAGTCAGGCCATTTCTAAGGCTATTTCTATGGACTTAGAAAATAGATCTTGTTTTTCCCAAAGAGGGCTTTTGTTAACAATCAATAAACGACACACCATAAAATAAGAATAGAATCCTAAAAAAAAAAATAGTTCTTGGAAATTGAAACATGACATCTGAACTAAAGCATTCAACTGAAGGTATGGATGATAAGGATGAATAAATGTCACACAAAAAAATCTGTATTGCTTTCCTATTGTTGTAACAAATTACCACACATTTAGTGGCTTAAAACGACACAACTTTATTGTCGCACAGTTCTGGACGTCAGAAGTCCAATATGGGTCTTCCTGACAAAAGATCCGAAAGCTTTCCGTGGGAGAAAAGCAGCAGCTCGTCTCTGAAGGACAGACAGTCAGACAGCGCTCAGTTTCTCACCAGCAAGCCCAGAGAGCAAGCAACAGCTCTACCTCTTCAAGGTCCTTGGGGGACACTAACTTCACACTGGAATTCTGCACCCAAACTGTCCATCAAGGGCAACGGCAAGATGGGAAACATTTTCTCAATGTTAACCTTCATTTCTTTCTTAAAGGAAGTGAATTTCAGCTGCACTTCAACAGAATGAGGACGTAAACCAAGAAAGAGGTTGATAGGGAGTCCAGGAAACGTAAATTCAACCTATGAGAGCAGGGAAGGTAAAGTCCTGAGGAGGTGTCTGTTCAGGCCTCCAGAGCGACTTCTGTGGATCGGAGCTCCATTGGGAGGGCTCCAGGAAAAAAAAAAGGCTCCATATATGATGAAGACAATTGGTAAAAGTTTAAGATGTGATAAAGGAACAGAAGGTCGAAGGAGAACATCAGAACCAGATAGAGATGATGGAAGATGGAGAGATGGATGGATGGATAGAGAGAATGACTGACTGAGTACAGGTGCTGGTTCACAGGATTGCTAGGGCTGACTCTGCAAGTCTGACATCCACAGGGGAAGTCAGCGGAAAGGGAAGACCATGGCAGGCTTGAGTCCACAGGCTGGAGCTGTAATCACAGGTGGAATTTCTTCTTTCACTTTGAGGGAAACTTCAGCCCTCCCACTTTAGTCTGCCTGACTCAGAATCAGCCAATTAGGGATCTTAATTAATAAGTCTTCAAAATCCCTTTACAGCAACACCTAGATTAGAGCTCAGGAGAGGACTCTAGCCAAGCAAGTTGACATATCAAAAAACTCATTATGTACAGCAAAATAAAAGGAATCAGAAAGTACAAGGAAAAAAAAACATATCAGGAAGTTATGACCCAAATAAAAAGCAAACTGAAATCAAATGTTGTATTGGTTACATGGCAGAACACACAACAGGAGAATCCATTTGAACTTGACTCTAGAATCATCTTCCACTGAGGGGCACATGTGTACACTGGAACCAACAGAGGAGGATGCGTGAGCTGAGCTCAACCCTTGGCTCTACATGGATACTATTTACATATTTATGATTATGTAAATGCTACATATTCACTTGGAATACTTAAAATCAACCCCTGGGCCAATCACAGGAGACTTAACTCTGTGTAAGGAACACCATGTACATGCCATCAACCTTGACATTGTACAAAGAGAGGTTTGGGTTACAAGGTCTGGAGAAATTGGGGGCACACTGATGGAAACAAGAATCACTGGGAAGAGGCAAGAAGGGGGTGCAGGAGCCATATAAATTAGCTAAATCCTCCATCACAGGGAGGGAATCAATAAACGAGGTCTAAAATTGATAAATCAAGAAATAGAAGCAGAAGCTTGTTATTTAGAGCTGCGGAGATGACCACCAAAAAAACACCCCCAAACAAAAAGCAACAACAGATACAACAACGGTTGCCTGGGGCAGCACAGTTAGGAAAGGGGAAAGCAGGGTCCAGGACTTTTGCTTTGCAATGAGAAGACCTTCCGTACTCTCTGATGGTTCCTGAATCATGTGCACATGACCTTTATAAAAATTTAAGTAATTGTATTTGTAAACAAAAGTTTTAAACAGAAACAACAAAGGAAGGCCCTTGTGAGAGATGTAAGAGATGAAAGTTAGACGAAAGACAGTGCTGTAGGAACCATATTATTTACAGTGGGAATCCAGGATCACCACCCAGTCTCCTGCCTGTGTTCTCAACGAAGCCCCCTAAGGCTGGGGTTTTGGCGGGCAGCGTTCAGCACAGCAGTGTACACAGCTGGCCTGGAGATTGGGAAGAACAGAAGAGAGCGGGTCAGGCATACTGTCGTAACATAACAACTGACTCCTCCTATCACAGGGCATTTCTCCAACTGCCTGGCGTCTCGGGCCATCTGCCTTCCGTCCACTCACGCTGTCAGTTCAGAGGAAATGGCGACTGGTCTACCGTGTGAAGGAGCCTGGGGAAAGGGGGCCATTGGGCCAGCGTCCCAGTACTATTTGAATGTAAGCACGCACCATAGGTGGTTCAGGCTCTCGCTGGAATGGTCCCAGGATCACTTCCCCACTGCCACTTCCTGGCAGCCCTGCTCCAGGGCTAGATGAAACCCTGACTCCTGCCAGAAGCCCTTCGCTATAAATGTTTGCTGAGTAAATGCTCACGCACAGGAATGATGAGAAGCTGGAGCAACACGCTTCCCAGAGGGGCCTGGAGATGGCAGGGCAGCCGGTACCTAGGGTATTTTTGCAGGTGGAGGTGCAGAGCGGGAGTCCAGGAGGGTTGAAGCAGCAGAGAGCTGGCTGCTTTGCTCAGTCCGCCTGTTCCTCTGTTTGCTCTCAGCTCTGAACTGTCCTCTTGTTTTTCTCCGGTCGGCTGCTTTCTCTGCCCTGACCTGGGCTTTCTCGCCTCTTTCATGGTCCCTGCTGCCCCGCTGGGTTCTGTTCTCCACATGCTAGTACATGCACTCGACCCTCCTGCATGCGTAACACTAATGCTTTATTTCTCTGCATTCACATAACGTTCCTATCATTTTCCTACTGGCCTTTCCTACTCTGTACCACCTCGTCTTTTTTAGGATATCCGAGAGAGGGAGGACAGGTCTCCCCCCCACACCCCTACTCTCCGGTCCTCCTCTCCATCCCCCCTCCGAGTAAGGGGTCTCATAACCACGGCAATACGTGTCATCGAGCTCCTCCGCAACTGGGAGCTTGTTCCCCCTTCTCCCACCCTGCCCTGAGCACCCTGAAGGAGACTTTTTCAGCAACAATTCCAAGCTTTCAGTGTGAGGCCTACAAGAAGCTCCTGTTCTCCTTCAGGGTTATTTAAAAGCCAAGGAAATGGTCCTCGATCCTCAGTGATGGGCCATTGCTGTTGCGCTTGTCAGCAATTGCACCAAGGCAGCAATTCCCAAGGAAGAGGGACACATTCCATGGGAAACAGGGATCCACGGGAAACAGACACACAGCCTCCTTTCCCCCGTTCCCAACCCAAGGGCCCAGATGCCTCGCTTTTGAAAAGCATGAAAATGGAGTCGGGGGCAGAGAAACATGAGGGTGTTTTAGAAAGAGGGTGTAGCAGGGGTGTCCAACCTGTGGCCTGTGGGCCGCATGCAGCTCAGGATGGCTATGAATGCAGCCCAACACAAAATTGTAACTTTACTTAAAACAGTATGAGATTTTTTTGTGTGTGATCACATGTTGCAATGTATTTAACATGTGGCCCAAGCTTCTTCCAGTATGGCCCAGAGAGGCCAAAAGGTTGCACAGCCCTAGTAAAGGATGCGTTGGAATGTGAGGGAGGGTGGAGGCAGGTGAATTCACATCCTTTACACGTCTCTCTTTGTGTACCCTCTGGATAGAAGTTTTACTGATCTGAGCTCTATGCTTATAGGCCCATTTTTGCTATAGATAATTTGCTTTTCAGTAACCAACGTTTGCTGGGGGACATGGGTCACAACCTTTCATGATGATTTTTATTTTTAACCCCAGTTTGAACAAGATACCACTTCCGTGAGCTGTTCTACCACCCCAACTGCCCACAAATGTAGTTTAACCAAGACATGCCACACCTAGTGGGAAAGGAAGAGCTTGTCAAATGTCGTGAATGTCACCTTCAGGCAGCACTAGGCTACCGTCTCCGAAATGGTGAGTGTGGGGCCGTGTACGCACCCACGTGGGTTCAAATACCTGAACATTTTACTTCATCAGGCAAAGCTCCACTGCATTATAGGGTCCAGGGCTATGGGTAACTTACCTTTTACCTACCACCAAGGTGCTCTACCTGGCCTCCCCTCACCCATTCTTTCATCCCATGGGGTGGAGATCGGAGGAGGTCACCTTGTGAGAATGGGAGTGCGGGAGAGAGGCGGGCAGCAGCCCAGCGGGAGGCGGGTGGCAGGCTTCCCTCACCACTGGGCAAGGCATCTGAGTAATTACTCCGTTCAGAGAAACACTGAAGTTCGTGCATTCACTTCACTGGGCATATTTAATGGTTGACAACGCTGGTTTTGGCTTATGAACCAAAAGTTTGGAACTAATTGTCGTCATTTGTCAAAGCACGAGGATGTACGTTTTCATAAATTTAACATTTTCCAGTGCGTACAGTATTATGGCCACAACAACCCTACGACACAAAAGTAGCAAATAACGTTTGGATTAAGGACAGGCCACACAGTGTGTGCCCCAGAAACACTGCAGGTGAAGTCCATTCGTCAGGATTTATCGGTCCCCTTCAGAACAGGCTCTGAGATGTTTCCGTTTAAAAATCAATTTCATGTGTTCTAAGGGAATATGGTAGATTCCACTTTCTGAATTTTAAAACTCTTTTTTTACAGCTTTGTTGAGATAGAACTTTCACACCATAGAGCTTTAATGTCTTTGAATTTGAAGGCAGTACGGTGAATTTTCAGTAGACATATATACATTCAAATATAAACCACCCTGCCAGCTTCACCAAACATAGTAATTGCAACTCCTGTCTATTGGGGACCGACTCAGGTGACAGGTACGACAAGTAGCAGTTTGTATAGTGGTTCCTAATCTTCACACCGTAGCTGAAGACAATGCCCCCCACTTCACAGAGAGGGAATCCGGCCTCCAGGCTCTGGAGAGCACCACAGCCAGCACTCATCGGGGCGGGCACTCGGGGGGGCGGGGTGCCAGGCTTGGGGTGCAGCTCTCCGATGCGAAGTCTCCCTGCACCACCTCGCTCCCAGGCGCCCAAAAGGCGGAAGCTGGAGTCTGGAGGGTATATATACATGTAGATACCTCCACCCATTGTAAAGATAGATCACACCCATTGAGATTGGTATTTTTTATTTTATTTTTCAATTACAGTTTGCATTTGGTATTATTTTGTACTAGTTTCAGGTGTGCAGCATAGTGGTCGGACAACCCTATACTTTACAAATCGCTCCCCCCCGCTGTTTCCAGCACCCACCTGGCACCACACGTGGTCATCACAGTATCCCTGACTGCATTCCCCGTGCTGGGCTCTGCACCCCCGGGACTGCTTTATAACCACCGGCTGTACTTCCCAACGCCTTAGCCTCGTGCACCCGGTCCCCCCAACCCCACTCCCTTCTGGCAGCCATCGGCCTATTCGGCGTGTCTGTGAGTCTGTTTCCATTTTGTTTGTTCATTTATGTTGTTCTTTAAATTGCACGTGTAAGTGAAATCATATGGTGTTTGTCCTCATCTGACTGATTTTTCTCACTTACTATAATACCCTCTGGGTCCTTCCTTTTTTACGGCCGAGTAGAGATGGTTCAAATTTTAAAGCGTTTTACTGTAATATGGGGATTAGCTTCAGAGACATTTCGTAGTGGTGTTACATTTAATGCCTTGCGCTGAAGTAGAATTATCTATCCAATCAAGGTTAAATTGGCTTTTCTTGTCTCCTTCCTCTCAAAAGGACCTATGCTAATTGAAGTTTCTAAATATATTTAGGCAAGTGCAGGGGTGGTGTAGGGAAATTGGTAGGGACGTGAGTTAATGGCTTTTACTAGATACAACTGCGTTATTAATACATGGCGGCTGGCGATGGTAGGAGCTGCTGTGTGTTTAGGCAGGCACCCAGGGCCGAGTGGCTGCCGGGCCACCTAGTTAGACCCCAGACACCTCCCGAAGCAGAGAGGAGCTTTCCCTGTCCCAACTGGAGCGGAGAAAATCACTTGACCAAAGGAAATGTGTGCCTGCAGAGGGATAAACAATAATTCGGAATGTGGAATCACACAGAAAGGCAACCTCGGATGTCTCGGCGAAGGCACACGCCGGTGGAGATTTTCCGGCGGCCGTCCTTTCTGCAGAGGACGGCCAGTGTGTGTGTGTGTGTGTGTGTGTGTGAAAGTGAGAACTGGAGAAGAGCGTGAGTTCTGGGGGTTCGGCAGCACCCCAAGACGGCTGCAGGGCGTCTGTCTGGGTCTGGGGTCAGGTGCGGCGAACGTCCGAGGTAGAGGAACCCAGGGTGGAGCCAGGCACAAAGAGACTGTTTTAATGCTGGAGAGCACGAGGCTGACAGGTGTCCTGGTGAGCGGCCGGCCTGTGAACTAGAGGTGGCTCAGGGGAGGAATGTAAACCAAAAAACCGACCTTTATAAGCACCCTGAAAAGCACAATCACTTAGTAAATAGGATGAAACTTGCAATATAGTTAATGTCAAGATTATTCCGTTAAGAAGCCACACGTGGGACTCTTGTTGGAAGCATCAGGAGTAAATGGGTAAGATTTATGTTCTGTTAATATTTGCTGTGCGGCACGCTGGGCACCATTTGTTTGTTTTGTTTTGCTAGAACTCCTTGCATTTTTCTCTTTTTTTAAGATTTTATTTATTTATTTTAGAGAGAGAAGGGAGGGAGATAGAGAGAGAGAGAGACATCAGTGTGCAGTTGCTGGGGGTCAAGGCCTGCAAGCCAGGCATGTACCCTGACTGGGAATCGAACCTGCGATGCTTTGGTTCACAGCCCGCGCTCAATCCACGGAGCTACGCCAGCCGGGGCTAGCAGTTTTCTTTACCATTGCAAAATGCTTAGCATGGTTGTGGGATTCTTGCTGGGTGTCGAACCAGCCCCCACACACCAAAGATACTAAGAACTCCACCACCTCCATTCAGTGGAAGCTCACTAGGCCTGTATTTATGAAGCTCTCTATCACCATCCTGGTAGCCCTGCCACAACTGCCTTAAAACCCACCGAAGAATTATAAAACTGTGCCTGTTACACAGCCAGCAGACTCAATAAAAATGGACTTCTCAGTAAACTGCCTATTTTTTGTACAATCCCCGATTCTCCCTGAACAAGCAATGTATTTGTAACAAAGGAACCAATTAACATTGTGGCCCACAGTCCACCTCCTGTGTTGGGGGACGCGTCCTAGTAATGAAATGTAAATGTGGTGCAATAATTTGGAAAGCACTTGGCAAATTATATCTTTTTCGTTAAGTCCTGCTAGGATAAGAAAATGCTATGGACCCAACACAGGCAGTAAATGAAACCAATCTGTTCAGAAATGCCTACCGTTTCTCAATGACTCAGCTTGTATTGTATCAACCCAGAAACTACCCAAATGTCCCCGGAGCTGGCAGTGGGCAAGCAGCCTCTCAGTGATTTGCCCTTCTTCGCCGGCTGCTAGAATTCCACGCGTCTGGGGAGAGGAGTCTGCCCTCACATCCCAAAGCAGCTAGGACGGCCGAATTCTTGTCCTGCTGTTCTCTCTGGGGCATCTCACCGCCAGCCATCCATTCCCCTTGCTGGGTGTGCACCTAGTATGGACATTATTGTTTTCAAATGTAACTTTTCAATTACAGTTAACATTCAACATGACTAGCTTCGGGTGTACAGTGTAGTAATCGGGCATCTAGATCACTTACATACTGACCCACCAGGAACTCGAGTACCCACCCGGCACCATACATAGTTACAACGTTTCTGAGTGTATTCCCTGTGCTGTACTTCACACTCCTGTGGCTGCTTTACAGCGGTCAGCACGGACGTGATTATCGACACAGTGGAACCTGGGAACGCACCCAGTCTGCAGCATGAAGTGTGAGAAAGAAAGCTCCCGGGGGCCTCGGCATTCTGCCCAGGTTGTTCACCAGCCCCGTTCTCTTCCCCTGCACCTGCTCCTCTTTCCCGGGTTCCTCCTCTATTTAACTGCATCACAAACGCTCAGTCCTGAGCTAGAGGAAGTCTTCAGAAACCCTCCCCAAGCCCCGGGAACAGGGAATCTTGGAAAGACACAGATGATGTACGATCAGCGCCTGTGAGAAGCACGGAGCTCTGGGACGACACCAGCCTCTGCCACGCGCTGGGAGACGGAAGCCCCTCGCCTTCCTGATCGCTCCTGTCCTCAGGCAGGACGGGTGGGGACCCGTTCCTCTCTCTGGCTGTCTCTTCCACGTGCCTTCCCTTTCAGAGCATGTTCAGGCCATGGTTCTTGATGGTTTGTTTCTTCTCCCCCGTGCCTCTGGTGGGCCCCTGCCCTAATTCCACTGCCACCTGTCAGTGCCTTCTGCGTCACCCCGAGTGACTTCAGTGCCCATGCCACTAGACCGTATCATTTATTCATTCGATCATTCATTTGTTCCTTCCTTCCTTCCTTACGGAGTGCCTGCTATGAGTTAAGCTCTATCTGGTGATGTAATGATGAGCAAAACCACAGCTCCTCTCCACCTACGTCCTGGTTCCTTCATGCTCTCTCCTCCAGTGAATGCCCGCCACACCTCTGCACTGGATCAGCATGCTTCATGGAGGGCCTTGGTGCGGGATCTGTTGTCTGGGAGAATCCGGAATTTCTGTGAGTGAGGGAGTGAGTGAAGGCTGGCTCCGTTCACACCAGGTGCTCTTTGCTCTCCTCTCAGCGTCCCTGCAGCTCCTGCCTGGCTTCTTGTCCCTAGTTCGCATCTCAGCCTGGACCACACAGACCTTCCTTCCAGTGATGGTCAGGAGCCCCTTAGATTTCCCTAGGACTGTGTTGTCAATCCTCAACTCCGGGAATTTCATATCCCTTTTCTCTGATCCTGTCCCCAAGTTCCAGAGCCTTTATCAAGCCACACAGATTGGATCTGCTTCGAGGCCACATCAGCCAACCTCAGCCGGGTCACTGATGCTCTCCACAGTGCCAGAGCTCACTGCTAGTTGACTCCTGCCTTTACAGCAATGACTTTGACCTTCCCATTGTCCTTCAGCCCAGCCTCAGTCCCCCGTTAGTGGACGACCTCACCTGCAGGCATGCATCCTCTTACAGGTGTGTTACAGCCCTTGGTTGTGACCCAGCCTCCCTTCCATCCACTCCTCTCCAGCGACCAGGGTCCATGCCCCTGGTCGTCTTCTCCTCCCCAATAAACTTCTCTCGACTCAAGTGCTCATTGCCTCCACTTTGTCAGTCCGGGCTCTCTAACCCTCACAATGTGGCACTATATACCACCCCCCAAACTTCTAAGGCCACCACAGACGTCCTGCGGACCAAGTGTAAACCTTTTTGCAGTTCTCCTCCTTCCCAGTCCTCTGCTGGTCACCTTGTGCATCAAGCCCTCCTTGCTGACACTCTACCGTGGGCTTCTATGGCTCTTTCCTACTTTGGCGGCTGCTCTTCGCTCCTTCTCCGTGTGCTTCCCTGTCAGTTCTCTCCTGGACCCTGGAGTGTTCGATCCCTGTGAGACTGAAACTATTTCCTGGAGACACTTAGGACCCCAAATCCTACAGGGGTAAATTCCATTCCTTAGTGTAATATACACAAGATCTTTAATGACCTGGCCCCTTCCTACCTGGCCCCTCTTTCATACACCCTCACCGCTGGTTGCCCTACATGCCAGTGCAGGGTGTTACTGTTCCCAGATGTGCCAGGCTCACCCCCGTTCTGCCGGGAGCACATCCCCCTTCCCATTTTTGCCTATAAAATTCCCAGGTAGCACCTGAGCACGTAGTTCTCAGGCACCATCTGCTCTGAAAAGTCTTCAGACTCTTCCGGTCCAGTTCCAGGTTGCTGCCACGCCCTTGCTGACTCAGCGGCGTGCCACTGCCTCTCCTCCCCGGGGTACGGGCTCCTTAAAGGCGGGCCTGAGGATCTCGTCATTGTGATCGCCTCCCACAGCGGCTGGTACAGGATTGGTGCCAACAACTGCTTAACAAATGGAGCTAAGAGCCCTGGCTGGCGTAGCTCAGTGGATTGAGCGTGGGCTGCGAACCAAAGTGTCGCAGGTTCAATTCCCAGTCAGGATACATGCCTGGTTGCAGGCCATGACCCCCAGCAACTGCACATTGATGTTTCTCTCTCTCCCTCCCTTCCCTCTCTAAAAAAAAAATAAATAAAATCTTAAAAAAAAATGGTGCTAAGAAGACTAACCTTTAGACCTGAATTTCCTACAGCATGCTGGGATCTCCATGCTGAGTTGTCATAATCACCTAGTTCAAGGATAAACTAATTTAATTATCAAGGGTTAGTAGTACAGGTGACTTAATTTCTTCTTTTTGTTTGTCTTGGACTTAAAAGACCTTTAGTAATCAAGTACTGTTTTGATTAAAAGGAAGTTATCTATAGAAATGATCTATACATGGTAATCTCGTGAGATAGAATTTATTGCCTCTGGTTTTACAGATGAAGAAACAGGTGCAGGAAAGTTAAGAAATCTGCTGTAGATCGAATACTACAAACGGACAGAGTGAGTCCGCAGTAGCTGCAGGACCCTCCACTCCCAGTCCTCCATCCTGTCGTTTGAGGAGCTGCTAATACAGCTACTGGGAAATAGCTCACATTGCTGTTTTGTTGGAACTAGCTTAAGGTTTTTTTGCTAGTAATCAAACACATAGTTGCTTTGACTTTTTCATTCCTTCCGTTGAAACTTCTAAGAGACTTAATATAACCTCCTATGGCTGACGACAATGGTCTTCAGTGAGATTTTACCAAATACACAAATACCTGCACCTGAGCATAGAAGGCGGATTTATGCACCATGCTCCATGCTCCTAGGGCCCCAATCCAGTAGGTGTCAATGTACTGGATGCTCTTGGGGTTGTATCAGGTACAAGCTACCAGCATTCACTCCTACATGCAACTGGCATAACTGTCCCATCAGGCAAAAAGTAGCTGTTCACTGGGAAAAGGGTCAGAAATCCTGCCCAGAGCTCTTTATTTGTAGATGATTTTCAGTGACACCTCATTGCTGATGTCCAGTTGTTTTAATTTATTGATCTTTATTGTACCTCCCCAATTATGGTCATCGAACCAGATCCCCTGCACCAAAAGGACTTAGCAGGTAAGTGGGAAAATGGAGGACAGGGAGGGGTTCAAGAAGAGTGGCCCCTATACCTCCATGGCAGTTAGGTCTCTACGGTATTTTCACACAAGTTCCTCTTCCAGGAGAGCCTCACTTCGACTTTGTGGCAAGAACACAGCATCACCTGTTTCACAGAGGCGGAACCAGAGGTTCCCAGAGGCTGAGAGACCCAGCAAAGACGCGCACGAATTTGTGTTACGAGACGTAGGTCTCTGCGCGTTTTTTCCTGTCTGCAGCAAGGTGTCTCTGGGCACAGCCAGAGGCAGCAGACCCTTCTGCCGAGTCACAGCTTGGAGACTGAGAGGGGCCGGCAAGAATTGTGGGGAAGAGGCATAACCAGGTAAAGGAGAAAGAGTGGCATCTATTTGACCAAAGGAAAATCTGAGTCTCCTTAAATCTCCACCCTCTGTGGTCAAACTTTGGTTAGGGGAGCAGGGCCGGGGATGAAATAAGATCCCAAGCTGATAGACCGCAAAAGTCTAGTAAGTCCTCACTTAATGTCAGTGAGTCCTGTGACTTCAAGCACAACAGTATGAAAACCAATCTTACCTGATGAATTTTACCAGGTTCATTGATATAAACAGGAGTTAAGTTCCCACGGCATCCCATCGACACTACAACAAAGTGCTGTTGAACAGAACGATGTTCTTTGAGGACCTGAGGTGATTGTCTTCTCTTACTGCAGCTGTAGTTCCCATCCTGCCCCCCAATCTCACCCCCCTTCCAGTCACCTCTGCATCTCAGTGAAGTTTGGGAAGACCGAGGGGTGGGGGGTGGGGGGGGCAGTGCTTCTGGTTGACTGAACAGCATCCACCAGCAATTGCTGCTGCTGCAATTCCTCACATACAAGTGTTCATACATCTAGACTGGGAATTCTGGATTTTGTGAGTTTGCATATCTTTAATTTTTAATGTTCCACGTGTCCCTTTTTTTCTGATTCAAAGGGACGCTGCTCTCTTCATGATTCAGTGTCCCTGTCTGTGTCGGTAATTTAGTTTGTTAGTTTGGCAAATATTTAACAAAAATCCCTCAAAAGAGTAGTGAATCTCATGGGTCATAAAGTCTAGTGTGTGAAGAAAGGAAACAACACATTTTTAATCAAAGTAAGCAATAATGAGAGGTTTATTTAAAATTTCCAGTAGAGAAAACCCACTAGTTTTGGAATAAAAGTACTCAGTGTACAAGAGCATAAGTGAATATAAAAGATTAGCAGAAGAAAAATAAAACCAAACATAGTACAAAAAATTTTAAAAGTCTGAAATGGATTTCAGCAGGGATGTTCTTTAAATCCTCCAAATATTTAACAGAGTTACTAAGTTTGGCAAACAATTCCCTTGAAAATTAAAGCCTATATCTGTGCTGTAAACTCCATAAAAAATGCTTATTAAATTCACGCACTCCATACAATCAGTATTGAAAGGTTTTTGCAGTCAACTTCAGAAAAGCAGGAATTACCCATTTGCTCTCACAGTTATATGAACTAACCAGCTGCATAACTGCTTTTGGGAGCGAATGAAACAGAAGATGCCAAAAAAAAACAAAAAACAAGTAGGATAAAAATCTCTAAAAAAAATGGAAACACAGCAAAATTCAGACATCAGTTTGTTTTCAAACTTTGAAGCAACAAACTGAATTTTTACAGTATATTCTACATCTGTAGTTGTCATTTCCCTGGCCCCCACCCCCTCCAATACTCCTAAATCCACTAGTCTAATCAATTCTTTACCTCCAAATATTCTGTACATATATATTTAGCAAAGAGCATATGCCTAACATTATTCTGACAGCAGTATGGTCAGCATACGATTTTAGAAAGATTACTATGTATATCATCAAGATTAACCTTTACTTAAAAAAAAAACAAACAAAAACCATTACTAAACAAATAGTTTAAAAATATTATGAAAACCCATTAAAGAAGACACCACATGGGATCTAAACCTGATAAGAACACACTTCAGAAAGACTGTTAATGCTAAACTTCTGCCAAACGATGACCTTAAAGTGCCAAACACAGAAGAATCTCCTAGGACCGGATTTCCAATAGATAATTTGCCCCTGGCCTGGCCATCTCTCTTTAACTATACACAAAGTCCTGCTAAACATATGCATTTTTTAGGTGATTTTTTACAACAGAATGTTACAATGTAAACTAAACAGATTCTTGATATCAACAGTATGTTACCAAGGGTTTTTTTTTGTTGTTTTTTTTTTTTAAATCTCTGAATCCAACAGTTGGTCACAGAAGTCAAGTATTATCGAGGCTCCTTTGTCAGCTCCCAATCGTGTCTGACTCATCCATCCTTCAAGTACATGCAAAGGCTCAATAGTTTTCAGGAGGCAGAAGCCTGAGGCCGCTTAAGACACAGAGGAAATAGGATTATGGGGCGATCCCATCTGAGTGAGAACTTTATCCAGCCACTGGAGGGGGCCGTGCAGATGGATCTCGATCCAGCAGGGGGTGCTAGTAACATCCTGGCGGTGGTACTCGGCTCCCCAACCCTAGAAACAACAGTTGGAGATCATTGAACTTGCTTAAGTCAGTGGTTAAACATATTCAGTAAAAAGAGTTCCCATAATCAGACATGGAGATGTGGATGCTTTCCATGAGACAAACGCTAGGGCACACGCACACACACACACACACACACACTCGGTTTGGCAGGCGCTTTTGGGGGGAATGGGTGTGTCCACAGCTCCCCCAAAGCCCAGCCATGGACGCTGGATTAGTAACTCTTGGTCTTGGGGAATGAAAGGTTTAAAATACACTGTAAGTATGTTTTAATAGGCAGTTTTTAACTTTCATTTTCATCCCCATTATGTTACTTATAGTACTGTGATAGATACTATTAAATTCTCATTTTATCGAGAAAATGAGGGAAAATGAGGGAAAAATGAGGGTCTCCCGTGCATGAGACCAACAAACATTCTATGTCTCCCCTATTCAGCCCCTGAGGGTCCTCCTATCGACACAGAGCTCTTGAGCTTTTAATCTCCAAACAAAACTGGCAGGGGCACGTGCGTATCCAAAAGCCATTACGGACAGTTAATCACTGCCTTGAATCAACAGATTCCATTATTCTTTGGTACAAGGACCTAGCTGGCCAGACGGCTTCAGGTTTACTGGCTCCGGACGGACGCGAAGGCTGCAGAGGAGAGAGTCACAGTGCAGGGCAGTGGTTTCGCTGGAGGGAGTCGCCGTGCAGGGCAGTGGTTCTGCTGGGGCCGAGATGAAGGGCCCACTGGCTGGCGGGTCCTGAGGAGCCCTCGCGTCACGGGGCGCAGCAGAGACGACTGGGCTCTATGTCTCCGGAGGCAGGGCCAGATCTCGCTGATCTTCGATCACTCACACCCAGCGCCGTGATTGGGATGGAACGGGAGCTCTAGAGGTACACCCACCTGTTCGCCTGAACCGACTTGGGTTTTTCAGGTACGGGGGAGTTTACCATGCCAATACCTTACAAAAATATAGACTTTACACTCAAGTCTAAAAAGGGTCATGTTAAAAACAGGACAAGACTGGCTACTAATAGGAGTACAATGTTCTGTACCATTTCCTCAAGAGGCCAAGTGTGAGAGGGCGAGGTCTGCAGGGCTTACGACAACAAAGAACAGAGTTGCATCAACTTTTGTTGCTCACGGACAGTGAGCAGCTGCCCTTTATCCTGGCAGCGGCAGTTTTAATACAAGATGTGTTTTTCCTCCCTCTCCAAATCCAGCTTCTCAGCTATGTCCACTGCATTTTAGATAACTCCCCCATTCCCGCACTTGCCACAGTGTAACTCAACCTTTACCAGGCCAGCACCATCCTGAAGCTGGAAACTTTAGGTGCTTTTTCATCTTCGTATTGGTTCTCTGGAATAGCGCTCAAAATATTTGCTGAGGGAGTAAAATCTAATCTAATGCACATCCTTGCAATATAAACACTTTTAATTAGTGCAAAGGTTATTTTTAGGTGCAGAAAAGTAAATAATTTAAAATGTGTAAAAGTAAAACAATTAAAATTGATTGGGTAGTTGACAGGAAATGAGTTTGAGGAACACGCCAGGTGAGCGAGAGAGTCATCAATTCTTCTAGCGCGGTCCTTCAGTGATCACAGACTCATCGAGGGACCTTAGTAATGACCGCCACACACAACTCTCGACTCCATCTGTCCGCTTGAAGGATGAGGAACAGGAGGATCAGGGGAAAAAAAACAAAAAAAATCCCTGGGCCTTAACCACACGGCTAAGACGGCAGACAGAACTGGACCCTGGATCGCTTCCTCTCAAGGGGGATTCCTTCCTCCATAGCAAAAAAACAAAAAAACAACAACAACAACAAAAAAAAACAAAAAAAAACAGCAAACACAGAACACTGCTGGCCAGTCCCTGCCCTCATTCTAAAATTCACTTGAGCCAAAACGCCAAGTCAGAAATTAAACCTAAGTGTTACATAATGGATGAGAGAAAGGTCTTTGTGGTTATAGATACAAAGCATATAGGTAAACTTCCTCAAAAGGCAAAAACCTCCTTTAATACTAAAAAAGTGCCAGGCGCAGCAATGCAGAGCTGTAGAATTACGTTTCGAGAAAAACGACACGAAGAGAACACGCTGAAAACCTGCTAGCGACATTCAAAGGAGAAGGGGGGACAAAAGACATTCCGGGAAGGGTATCTGTGATCTCGAGGATGAGTAACCCAGCCAGGGGTTGGGCAGTGGTTCCCAGCTGCCCTCCCAAATTGCCCTCTGTGATAAATACGCTACAGAACAGGTTTCCCAACGAGCTGGGTGAGCTTCTGAAGGGAGGACATGAAAGGTGGTTGCATGCCTCACCCAAATATATAATTAATGCCGGTTCTCAAGGAAACAGAGGATACGAATTTATCTCTGAGAAGGCAGTGACAAGCCAGCCAAGTCACCAGAACACGCCACTGACTGACTCGCGAAATCTAAGCAGATGCTGCAGCTTGTTAAACAGTTCAATGGCATCATACACATGTTTACTTCTCGGAGGCAAAAGTGGAGGCGGCGGAGAGATCCATTACTGTGAGCGATGCCTTTAACTGCCCCCCTCCTCAAACCTTACAAGACGCTCTTAGAGCGAAGGCATCTATTTATCTTCAGGCAAAGGCCTTACTCCCTTTTGAATTCTAAGGAAATCATAGGGTTTACTGGAACCACTAAAAAAACCGACCAACTGAAAATGAACCCCCGTGTGATGAACTTTTATTTTTACCAAAAGATTACTCGCTGAGTGTTGAAACAAAAGCAAGAGCTGTTATCATGAAAGTACTAAAAACACAGAATGGGAAGAAAAGGGAAGGGGGGTTGTTTGTTGAATTGATCTTGTAAGACAACTGCGCGGTTAGACCACGTATGTCAAGTCTACAATGCGCTGCAGTGATGTCAGAACAGCTGACACGTGCTACCTGAACAGGCAGCGTTATTAAAGCCTGCTACTTACTACGGACATCCAGCACACACACTGGTATGTGCCCGTGACCCAGTAAGCCCCGACTCAGCGGTCTGAGACTTTAAGTGAAAGGACATATAACGAGACCAATTTCATCACAGGGTAATCGATACAAACAAGAGTGAAGTTTCCGCGGTATCTTGTCAATGTCATAACAAAACGATGTTGAATGGAATGACATGATTCAAGGACCTGCTGTATGTATTCTCCTCGTAACTGACATCCGTAAGTTTAAAAATGCCTAGGTAGTAAGTACAAGTTGACCTCTATGGACGCACACCAAGGACATACAGATCTCCACACGGGGAGAAAGCACAGCACGTGTGTGTCAAACCCCAGCCAGAGGAAGGAGAACTCACTCACCTTCACAAAGCTCATGCGTATAGTGCACATCTTTGTGAGCTCATAGACGGTCTCGAAGCCGTGGTTCACAGACTGAGCCAGTAACTGGGCAAACTCCTGGTTATTAAAGATTTTCAGACTGCACCCGCTCGGGATCTTGCAGACGGTAGTGGGGTGAAAGCCGTGATGGTAGTTGCAGTTCCGACTTTGCACGAAGATGCTGCTGTCGCTGAGGCATTCGGCGTACACCTCCCCTCCGACGTAGTACAGGTGCACTCCTGCGGGCAGACGCAGCACAGACTTAGTCATCGCCGTGGTTTAGAGCTGCTTCGCTACGTGAATTTACGTGCATTGGAACTCTGGCTAATTAGATCGGCAGATCATCTCCAAGTCTTGCACAACTGACAGAATCTTAGTGAACTGTATTAGTTAAAATAGGGTCCGTATGTCAACAGGCATGTCTAGGTTTCTAGGAAATAGTACGACAAAGTCTCTTAAAAATCAGTAACAAAGTACAGCAGTATCACTCTGGTAAGCGTTTCATGCCCTATTTGGCCATGGATTAAAAGCATATTCCCGTTTTATAATACAGCGCAATAAACCTGGACTTTGTCATGGGATGGATCCTGCACGCACTTATCACACAGCTCGCTGCATTTATTTTGCAGCTCAGCTGTTTGAAAACTCTTCGAGTGGGAGAAGGGAGGATCGAGAGACGTCAGAGGACGAGGAAGCCACAGGTGGAGGAAGTACTGCTGAGAGCTGCAAGATGTAAGGTCCGGGGGAAAAAAAAAAGCCTAGAAAAATAACTCATACTGTGCGGAATCTGATCTCACTGAACTGCCATCTGCCCCAAACGTTTTCCTGTGAGGTCCAGACTGCCGGGAGTGTAGGAAATTGATCTTACCCCAGCCTTTGAAAAAAGGAGAGGGGGGCAAACCATTCTGACAAAGCCCTGTACCACTCAGGGAGATTGCTTCATACAGGCCACCCAGCAGAGAGTCCCATCCCATTTGGCTTTCAACGATCTGTCTACCTTGCAGGTAACTCCTGCGTGGTTTCTTCAATGCCAAAACCACTGTCTCGCACAAAATTCCGTGTGTTGTGTTTTCGTGCACACACGATGGCTAAGACTTTCTGTAACAAGCTGCTGCTGGAGCAGAAGCTCCTTTTTCTGTCTGATGTCGAGAAAAACATTTAAGAGTGCACACTGTGTTTTTTCCTTTTTTTTTTCCTAATTGTAAAAATGAGCAATTTCCATTTTAGAAAACGTGGAAAGTAGAACAAAATATAAAGCAGAAAATATTTTCACTTCTTCGGTGACCTCCAGGCAAGAACTGCTGACACTGGGACACGCCGCATTAGGTTCTGAGTGTCATTAAACGTTCCTTGCAAACATTTAAAACACTGACATGACTGCACGGATACAGACGTTCCTTTAACGAGCCTCTCCCATTACCGGACCACCGTGTTCACACTCGTCTGCAGCTACTCTAACAATGCCATGATAGATCGCATCGTTTTTGATAATATCCTTAGGAGAGAGGTTCCTGGAAGTTAAATCACTGGATCGAACACTTTGATTCGCTTTGCCAAACGACTTTCCAGAATGCTGACATCCATTTACACCCTGCTCACCGGGAGTCTGGGGCCCTTTCTCCTCTCACCCGTGCCAGTACTGAGTCTGAGTTCAAGACAAAAACAAAACTTTCCTAATTAAGAGCTGAAACACAGCATTGTTTTAATCTGCACGTGTGGCTGGCACGATGATTTCGCATGTTTACTAGCCCGTCTGCGCTTCTCTTATGAATTCACTGTTCATATCGCTTACCTATTTGTTGCACCGGGGTTCTAGGAGTTTTGCTTTTTATGAATTGCACATATAAGGTATTCGTTTCCCCACTAGTCCTTTGTCTTTTGCTTTTGTTTCTGTGTTTTTATAACCTCCTGAAGTCTGAGGTCTTTACGTAGTCAAGTCTCTTGGGATCTTTCCTGTTGCTTTGTGCACTTAGACAGTTTCTACCACTCTGATCAAATATGTTTTCTTCTAGCCTTTTAATAGCTTGCCTTTAACAGAAAATTTCAACTCGTTCACTTATTTCCATACATGGAGTGAGGTCGGGGTTTCTCTCTGCAGGCTCACCCCAAAGCTAGCTTCATCGCCGCAGGACTACTAGAAGAACACTCTACTGACCTGTTATGCCTCACTTAACATACATTAAATTTTAAAATACAGTCTAGTCTGAGCTTAATTTATCCCACTGTTTTGTCTACACACTGATGATTTAACTGTAGCTGCACAATGTTTTATGAACCAACATCAAGTGCACTTTCTTTACTCTTCGGCTGAAAAAAGTCAGTTATTCTCACTTGCTTCTAATATTCAGAAGACGCTTTTCAACTTTCAGAAAACGTGTTGTGATTTTGACATGGATTATTTTAAGCTACAGATTGAATTAGGAAGGACGAATACCCTCAAAATGTGCTTCCAGTATCAGGCCTCCTCTTTAAGGAACACAGACCGCCTATTTATTCATTCAGATTTTCCTTCTCTTGCGGTAAAATTTGGTTTTCTTAACACAAATTCTCAAATATTGCTGGTCCAAAAATTTTATGTCTTCTGTTGCTATGGGGAATGTAATTTTCCCTTCTAGTGTATTTTCTAACTGGTTATTGCTGGATTGAAAGAAACGGACATATAATCTCTAGAACTAGAACACGGGAGGTCTCTAGATAAACCACCACATGGTCTGAGTCGATGCAGTGCCCATAAGTAACACGGGTGTGGGTGCAGGAGGAAAGGGGCTCATCAGCTTCTGGTGCACGTGGACACTGGTTCAAGCTTCCTGGAATGTGATTTAGCAAAATGGATCGAGAGCTTCTGACCTACTGACTTCACTTCAAGACTCTCTCTCCCCCCCCCCCCAAAAATCTATCCCAAGAATATTAGCAACCAATTAACAAGCCCTATCATCTGCAAATAATGATCATTTTGGCTTATTTCCATTATCTGTAATTCTACAATAGTCAAGGCATCTGGAACAATTTTAAATAACAGCATTCTCAGAATTCTTATCTTCTTCCCAATTTTCAATAGAAATGTCCCAGAGTACAATGGCTTTTTACTACTTTGGGGTAGTGGCCAAGTTTAGAACTTAATGAAAGATATGTCCCTCTGCTCCAAATGTATGCAAAATTGTGTCTATTACTACAATTTCAGAGGTTTACAGCCCACAGAGATATATTTGTATGTTATGAACCTAAGTTATAGCATCTCAACATTAAATGTTGTAGATGTTTTTTTCTTAATCACATCAATTCCTGCTTTAAGAGTTGCTTTTGAGGATTAAATGTTAAAATTTATCTCGAATGTGTGTTAAGCATCTATTAAATAATCTTTCAATTTGGTCCACTGTTCCAAATTTCATAGGTCATTTTTATAAAGATTTTATTTATTTATTTTTAGAGAGAGGGCAAGGGAGGGAGAAAGAGAGGGACAGAAACACTGATCGGCTGCTTCTCATCAGTGCCCGGACTGGGGACCAAACCCACAACACGGACATGTGCCTGGACCGGGAACTGAACCAGCGACCTTTCACTCTGCAGGACACCCAACCAACTGAGCCACACCAGTCAGGGCCACAGGTCATTTTTTAAAAACCTTTTACTCTGTAAATAGTTTCAAACTTATAGAAATAGAAAAACAGATCAAAGAACAACCATATAACCATTGTCCAGATTCATCTATTGTGACCATTCACTCCAAATGCTTCCTCATTCACACCTCCCTCCCCTCTATTCTTCTACACACACACACACACACGCACACACGCATGCAAATATTCTAACACTCATTTATATACACACTCATTGATATACACACACAGGGTGGGGCAAAAATAGGTTTACAGCTGTGAGTTCGTGAAACCCAGCTTATTCTGCCATTAGTATTTCTTAAATACTGTATTACTGATTTGTGTGGCCACTGTAGACTATGCCCCGCTCTGCGTGTATATGTGCACACATATGTACAATTTCTTTCTGAAGAGTTGATTTCATCATGGCCCTTCATCCCAAAACGCTTCAGTGTGTACTTCCTAAGAACAGGGATATTCCCTTACACCGGCCCAGCACATCAGTAGTGCAGGCACCTCTAACATCCGTGTAACAGTCTAAAAACCTGCCACTCCTATTCTGGCTTTGTGTGTTGGCCCCAATAATGGCTTTATAATATTTTCCCCCTGCCTAGGACAGGATTACCTCCAGGGTCAGGATGCATGACACGCAGCTGTCATCTCTCTTTAAACTCTTTTAATTTGGAACATTCTCACACCTTTGTTTTTTGACACTGACAATTCTGGGAGAACACAGTCTCTCCTCACCCTTTTAAATGAAACACTCCTTATTTTGGATTTGTCTGAAGTTTCCCGGTTATGAGATGCAGATCTGCATTCGCAGCTGGAATTTTCCATAGGTGATGTTATTTCCTTTGCAGGGCATCACATCTGGAGGTATATGGTATCCATCTGTCTCTCCCTGGTGATGATAATTCTGATCTCCCAGTCAAGATGTTGTCCAGTTCCTCCCCTGTATAATTACTGATCTTGATTCTCCCTTGAAACTAACAGGCTGATTGTGAAGAAACACTTGAAGACCACGCACATATCCTGATTCTCATTTAAAAAATTCTGTCTATATTTAGCATCCATGGGTGATTGTTCCCTGATGGCTACAAAATGATGAGTTTCCAACTCCAGCACTCACTGCATTTACCCACCAGCCTTCCCCATTCATGCGTCTATCTATTCACTCTAGGTGTGGGCTTCTGGATTACTACTGTTTTTCAGTGGTTTAAAATTCATCACGGTACTTATGTGGGTACTCAAATTATCCTAGAGGTGGCCAGTGAAAGTCCCTCCACTCTGGCTCCTGTGACATGCCCCCATCACTTGCACGAGCATTTCTCTGACGAAGTGTTCCAGGCTCCTCTTGTGTCTGCCTGACCCAGCCTGGGGGTCAGCCCTTTCTCCCAGGAGCCCCGGCTCCTCTGAGGGCAAACAGTGTTGCAGATGGTGGCCCGGGCACCACATGTGCTATTGCTTCTGGGTGTCTCTGCCTCTTGGCCCTTTCGGCAGACAGATCAGAAACTACCTGCAGGTACAGACACGTCTGTCTAAACACACATACACACACACATTTACATAATATACACATATTTAAATCATGACTTCACACTGACACTTCCACAGGGTGTATTTCTTTGCCCTCTTCCACACTTGCATGTCTCTTATTTCACAGTGAAAACCTAGGTTTCCCAAAAAAAAAAAAAATCACAGATTGAATATTAATCTTATAATAGAATCTGGAAATTTCAGGACTGTTTCATGCAGATAGCTACTAATAATGAATTCTACTAAAAACAGTTCAGGGTTTATTTATAATCACTCTACCCAGACAGGATATACAGCTAAGTACTCTACTCATAAGTAGTTTTGGATTAGTTTATTCTTTTTCTTTTCCCTTCGGTGAGTTATGGTATTCGTTTGAAATACATTAGCTTTACTTCATTTAATTTGCTTTTAGTTTTAGGTTGTAAGTCACTTTTAGCAGCAATCCTATCCTGCAGCTAGACCGGTGCTCCCAAAGAGCAAAGCACCATTCCTGTTAGTTACTACTAAATATTATGTGTTGGTAGCCTACAAAAAAACACTGACTGGAAGGTGAACCTCCTGATAAAACAAATTGGAAAAGTATTTATAAAGTGTAGCAAGTACATATTACCTAGCGTTTGCTGCAGGAGTTTGCTGCAGGAGTTTGCTGGAGGAGTTCACCACTGGGCAGTTCTGGGGGACCAAGGACACCACCCAGAAACAAACGCTCAGAAGAGGTGCGAGTGAAAACTCACCTTTTCCAATATGCCTCCTAGTGTTTTCGATAGTGGAATTCCGATTGACATTGGAGAGCAGCCCAAGGCAGAAACGGTTCTTGTTGTTGGAAGGGTCGGTGAAGCCGTCCACCAGCACGCTCGTGGAGGAGGCGTGGAACGCTTCGCCCACGCGGTTATTGAGCTCATAGTAGACAATGGAGCACCAGTGTTTTGGCTCCTCGTAAGCAACCGCCTGGACATCTGTGGGAGAGAACAGCTCAGAGTCAGCCGTGCTCAGTGCCCCGGGCGCGCGGAGACTGAAACTGTGTTGTCAGGTTGGCTCGCGGTCCCGGAATGAAGATGCGGCAAGGCGGCTGCTGTTTTAAGGCACAGAGTCAAATCTGCGATGTCTCAAGCAGGTACTCCCTGCTCAGTGTGACAGCCTCCTTTCACTGGAGAGCCATTCTCTCTAGGGACTGTCAGGTCCCCGAGAAGCCAGCTAGGCGAGCATACCCGCGGCATCTGTGAAACACTCACAACATGCCCCTACCAGGCCAAGGTGGAAAGGACTCCCATTGCAGACCCTGGCTCGCCCTCTGAAGGAGTGCACGGGCGGTACGTGCAACGCAACCACCAGGGGAAGAGAACAATAGCGGGCAGGCGACGTGCCAAAGGTGCTGGCACGAGAAGCAGGGCCCCTCAACAAAGCCCCGGTTTGCCTACGCTTTTTCAAAGCCATGAAAATCAGTTTCTAATTATTGATAAGAAGTGACTGCGCTTCACGTTCGGTTGCCAATAACCATCAGAGCCCCGGCTCCGCTCCGGCCCTCAGACGCAGGAAGGAGCCCTGCCAGCTGGCCGGCGCGCGCGGGGTGAATCATATCTCTCCGCTCCAGGCTCCACGCGGACTTCCTCACGCCCGCTTCCAGGCATGCACAGCAGGTGCGCTGCGGCCCCCCGCTCCCGGGGCGGCCCGCGGTGGAAATCACCCGGCTTCACTGACAGGATGCAGCTTGTTAAGTCAAATCTCTGAAGGCTAACAAACCTCCAAACAGAACGTGCTTCTAAATATTTGCGACTAGAAGGTTCTAAAGATAAGTTCCTTCTGTAGTAAAACCTCTTACACCGTTAAGACATTCCAGGAATACAGACCATATATAGCCAGTGTGCCAATACGTTAATGATCTGAGGTTTATGAAGTCTTGAGTGTACAATCATTTAAAAAAAAAAAAGAAAAAAAAACAGAAAGAAAATCCACATTGGAGGCATGAATGACAATTTTTAAGGGAAAATTACTTCCATATTCTTAACACCAACCTCCATAAATATTAACCTGCGCTTTAGAATTCGGTACAGAAAACAAGGATCCTGATCACTCATATGTGGGATATAACACTGAGAGCAACAAATGAACAAACAAGACACACAGATAAAAACTCATAGACACAGAGGATGCCAGTATGGTGGTGACCAGAGGGAAGGGGGTGGGAGGCAGGAAAGGGCGGAGGGGGTCAAACAGAGGGGGGTGGAAGAAGACTGGACTTTGGGCACACAGTGCATGCAACACACAGACCACGAATCACAGAAATGTACACTTGAAACCTACATAATCTTACTTTCCAAGGTCACCCCAATACATTTAATAAAAAATACAGAAAAAGAAAACCACATAAACATTAGCTTAATGAGCCCAAACACATGCCATCTTCCCTGTTGCTAAGTGATCATCCCGTGTCAATTTGCTGTATAAAGAAGAACAAAATTTTAGTGATCTGTAAGTGCCAAATCTTAAAGAAGGCTGCAACATTAACAGAAGGCTTTTTATCAGCTATCAGGTTGTTCAAAATACTGATCATCTAGGTCTGAGACTGACGCCCTTTTTTTGTACGAGGTTTTGTACACCATGTAGTCTCTATTCCACCTATTCAACTGTACCCTAGTACTGCAACAGCAGCCACAGATAACTAACGAATGAGCACAGGGTGTTCCAATAAAGCTTTATTTATAACAAATAGGCACCAGCCTGAAGGGACCTGTAGGCTGTAGTCTGCTGACCCCTGCTCTAGGAACACCACCAGAAACAAACTGGCAACAACAAAAAGGCCAGCATTCCTTCCTCAGGAAAACATTAACTATAAACTTATTCTAATGGGGAAAATTTTTAAAGCTATTTAAAGGAAAAGTTTTAAAACAATTTCAAGGTCAATTTCCTAAAATCAGACATTTTAGGCTGAAGAACAATAGCTTAAGGTCCATATGCTCTTAAGTGTCCATATGCCATGCCCATTCTTTCCTGCTCTCTTGTTCCCCAAATAAAAACCCCAAAGATGCGTGAAATGGGAGTTCTTTTCTCCAACCAGACTCCATCTGTTGGCTCATAATTATATGTTTGAGAGGATGTTCTACAGATCATCAGAGCCAACAAAAATGACAAGAAAATTTTTTTACAGATTAAAAAGGTGTACACTGCACAGCTAAAAAAGGTTCTTTGAGTTCATCACCCAATTTTAACGACTTCAAAAGCACAAGCAAGCCTGACAAAGTCTGAGGCATCCCCAATTTTAATTAAGAAACTGATGAGAATGCAGCAGGACACACCTAGTGATCAAACTGCATCTTAACTTCAAGTCACATAAAATTTATGCAAATTCAATGATCCTGGGCCTGTGCTGAGGGCGCAATCTGGGAAGCACTTTCCTCCAGGAGCGGTTGGCTGGGAGTGTTATTCATGACTTCTCACCAATGTGCAGAGACTTTCCCAGCACCTCGTTACCTGAGCTCCCTGTACCGTTAAGGGCCCTGAACTTGGCCCTGCAGCGGGGGAGGGACCATCCATGGCATCCTCCCCTGTCACTACCAAGGAGTTTTGCAGAGATGCACACAGACCCACTCTTGACTAGAGAGAAGGAAAGAAACGCTCAGTTCTGCTTCAAGTTCTTCTGGGTTAAAAACAGGAAAAACACGTGCCTCAGTTCCTTTTGGCAGCGAGGTCAGAAACAAATAGAAACAACGAAAAAGAAACAAATGCTATTAGTCTGTTCCAGCTGCAGCTCAACAGAGAGGAGGGCTGGGAAATAGATGGGGTTTGTGAATCCCTACCCTGACTACAAAGGAACCTTCTGGGAAAGGTTCTTTTTCTATGTAACAAGAGTGATGTTGTATGAACTTTTAATTTTGGAAACCACCAGTGGAAACCCCTCTTCGGGACTGTGATGCTCGCTGTTTCTCAGTACCCCTCTGCCCTTCGCTGAAAAACGTCCTGTAGTTGTCAATCAGAACGACCGAGTGCCGACACATGACGACATAGGGCCCTCGTGAGCGCGATCAGCGAGTGTGCTCTTTGCATCCAAAGACTGTTTCTGCCGAGCGTCTCTTACTGTGCTGGCTTCTCAAAGGCTAACGAGATTTTGTGAGAGAACAGAACAGCTGGACAGATACACCTGAGCCCCCGAAAAGGCCGTGGGCGGCGGCCCCTCACCTCCTCTGCTGATCTCCGAGGGCAGCGCAGGCGCCATCATGCTCGTGTCCATCGGCTGCGAGCCGTCCTGGGTCAGCGCGTCTTCAGGAGGCAGGTAGGCAGGCGGGGGTGTATCAGCTACAAAGAGAAAAAAAAAACGATTACTTTATCCTTAATAAACACACACACTTCAGACATATACCTTCTCTACTGTGCTGAAATTCTTGGGAGATTGAAAGTTGCCATTTCACCCTCCGTGTCCGAAGATTCGATGCTCCAGGCGCCGGACTCACACTCACCGTATGCGTTCTAAAAATCACTCCTCTCTCGTGAATGTTAGTAAAAACTCAGTGAGAGGGAAGGCACTCAGGGCCAGCTCCAGGGGCTGTCTGCCTCCCCCGGGGAACACCGCTGTCAGACAACCAGACAAGCATTGAAGACCACCTTTCACCCGGAGGGCCGGGTGAAAGCTGCACAGGCCTCTTAACCGAAGGGGCTGCAGGGCTTCTCACCCGGACCCTCTGGGCTCTTAGGGACCACCACCGGGTCTCCTTCCAGTCACCTCACTGCCTTAAACTGTCAGTTTCTTGAGACTCCGGGCAATCTGTTAGGACTACCTTCTCCACCTTCTCCCTACCCACTTGACGCATCACTAGCTTTAAAATCCCTGGTAGCAGAATAGTAAGAAACAAATCAGATTCTCACAGCTTTATCTTCTAAATTTCAGAATTCACATATATTTTCTCCTGGAAGGTCACAGCCAGTAGACAAGTAAGAAGCAAACAACACTGATTTCTGAAACGAAGAACGTAACACATCTTCTGTTTTCTTACATACAATGAAGGGCATGGGCTTGCCAGAAACGAGCTCCTCACTGGCCAGTGTGAGCCCAGGCTGTGCTTAGGACGGAGCAGGGAGCCACGCTTCACCTATGGGAGGAAGCTCCAGTAACTTAGGTAAGTGCTCCAACCGCCGGGGCAGCTACCAATGCAAAGAGCTAGACAGCTGCACTCACAGCGACTTCCGAGGCTGACTCTTCAGCTGAATCAAACAACCTACCGACCTCCCGTCCAGCTATTCCCAAGCAAGGGCTCGGTGCACAAAGACAGGACTGTGGGGACCTTCTCTGGATGCCTGTTTCACCCCCTCCCCAGCTCCCTTTAATTCGGCTCCTTCCCTGCAGCTGGAGCAAGGACTCGGCTTTCCTTCTAGCCAGGAAGGAAGACACAGAGCCTCCTCTGACCAAACTCAATACACCTCGTCAAACACGCTGGTGAAAACGTCACAGGCAACCTGCGGCATCAGCATCCCTGAGGGGGACCAGGAAACCATGCGTGGCAGCCACTACTCCCCCAAGTACCTCCTGCCACCTCCGGCAACTTTCTCCTCCTCTAATTTCCCCTCCTCCTTGGCCCATGCCTTAATCCCGGACAGCCGGGGAGGAAGTGTAAAAATCAAGCAATAACCTTCCGTATTTTCCCTCTTGGGCCCACCTGGGGTCTGCCGCTGCTCAGAAGGTTTCTGAAGTCACCTCCTCCCCACTAGCCTGTGCATCAAACCCAACGGGTTTGGGAGGGTGGGGTAAGGGGTGGACAGGAAATCAGCAGATGATACTCGTTTGATTTTTAAACTAATCAATCTCCCACCCTCATCCTAAAAAAACAAACATAACAATACAAAGTAGCCAGGCTTAAAAGACAAGGAAACAATAGATATGAAAACAGAAGATAGCAGTATCGAATGTAGACCCCTTTTCAGTTTTTGAGGACCTACCAGCACTGTTGGAATTCAAATTCACTCAAAAAACGCTTCTGTGACCCCATGAGCATGCGCGGCCACTCGCTTACAGAGAGATCAAGTATACCTCTATTCAGAGTATGTTTCTTGAGGTCTACTGGCAAGAAATTTGGTACTAATCAATTCTGTTCTCTGAGGTGCTTGCTTATTAACCTATTACCTTGAAAAACAAAACATCCTAATTAATCATTTATTCTGATAAATATTACACCACCCGTTAAATCTAAAAGAGGAGGATAATTGTTTTCTGTCTTTGCTAAGTTAAACAAGCAGATGGTTTCCAGTACCTCTGTTGCAATCCCTTTGTTGTTAAAGTATAGGTTTCTTGGGATTACGTCATCGCTTACATGAATTTAATTAAGTAGGGGACTGTGATCCCTCAGGAAATATCTTTCCTGAGGTTGCACTTGTAGCAGGTTTTTTTGTTCCACGTATGAAATGATGTTGACGGAGCCTGTGCTTCTCCCAAAAGCAAATGTGTGCAACACACTATTTCTCTCTCTCTCTCTCTTTTATCAAGAGCAAAGACTGGAACGAGGGTGCCACTCCCAAAGGGTGCAGCTGTTTCAAAACCCTTCAAAATAAAACATGAAAACGTATCCAAGCATCTGTGCCTGACGAGTAAAACAAGCCACGTGCTTGTTACTTAGCTACGGGGTCTCCTTTCCCCCACAGTCGCGTCCTGCGTCCTGAGTCCTGAGTCCTGGCCCACGGCGCCCCCATACCACAGCAGAAAGGCGTGCCAGCGTGGTAATGCTGCCTGGCTGGCCCGCAGACCATCAACCGGCATCTCAACCGACCTGGCATCTGAAAAGGGCTCCCTGGGTCGGAGCTGCTCGGAGAGTGCGGGTAGGTGCTGCTGCTGCTCCCGGGCGAGTTGGGGTAGCTGCTGCTGGGGGAGTGCGGGAACGGGTGGCTGTTGGGCTGCTGGAAGGAGTCCGGGAAGGTGGCGTTGAGCGGCATGTGAGGCTCGTTTTGCCCCAAGTTGCGGAACTGAGCTAAGAGGCTGTGCTGAGGGTTATATTCACTGTGCCTTGGAACCAGCACTGGAGGAAGAACTGGAAAAAAGAGAGAGAAAAAAAAAGACAAAAATGAGAAATGATGAAAATCTGTAATGAACGTCACAATCAAGTTGAAACATACTCTATAAGTAACGAAGTCTCTGAACCCTGCCCACGGCCCACTCAGAAGCACCATGCCAATGAAAAGCCGTTTTCCGCCCAGGAACAGACGCGGCGGAAAACACGGTCCCTCTAGAGCCGCCGGTGACCCGGGCGGGAGGAGAAGCACCAACGCCCTGCCGGGGGGAGGCTGCACAGCACGCCTGTGAGGTTGACACGTGACGGCTCCTCTATTCCTAACTTCCTCATTGACTAGAAGCCGAAGCACAATTAGGAACACACGTCACCCCGGACAAGCCCACTGCACATCCCTGGCTAAGAGTTTCCATTTCAGGGTTAATAACGCTTATCGAACGATAATGAATTTTCCACCATAAACGTCTTAAATGGACACAACTCACCTTCAACCACAAGGAAGCACAGTAAATAAAGCTGAGAGGGGGCATACAGTGAACAGTATAAAATCCAAACGCCAAGGCAGGCGGCGAATTGGACAAAACAGGATGTGTTGTGGGACGGACTTCATGTGGTGTGCTAGCGGGCACACAGTCACGGGAGCTGAACGGCAGGGACGATTCTAAGGGACGCACGGTCAGGCCACTGCGCGGCCGTGGGGACGGCCGAGAGCACCTGCACAGACCCACACGGGACAGCCGCCTCTGCAACCTCACGAGCTGCGCTCCACCTGGCTGGAGGCACGGCAGGCGCGCTTGCCCCAGTGTCAGCATGAACACGTGAGCTGTGTGTCCCTGCGACACTAAGACTGCTGGACATTACTAGGCGATAGGACCCTGTTATCTGCATTACAGTCTCACAGGACCTTGACCCAAAAGTTGTTCGGTGGTGCGTGGCTGTGCCTTAGGAACATCCTTTCTCAGAGGACCTTATTGTATTTACCCACTTTCCAGGATCCTTATCACTATCTGAATAGGTTTTAAAAAAAAGGAATAGGTCAAACAACCCGCATTTTGCCAGCTGAGTACTTAAGGCCAAACATGTTTATTTATAGCAGTAAAGGAGGAAAGAAAACAACTCAAGCCATTCCTAAAAGCTCTACATGTTAGGAACCTACGGAGTGAATAACGAGCACGGTCAGAAATCTCCAGAGGCAAAGCCACTGCCAATGCCAAGGAGAATCAAAGGCAAGGGCTGGCTCCTGGAGCCCTCACCAGGGTTAGGTCCTGCACTTCCTGCCAGGGTCCCCAGGCGGCTCTGCCCAAGACCCAGGGCCCTCGGGATCCCCACTGCTCTCGTGGCCTTGGCCAGAAAGACTCAAAACAACCCATTTGGTCAACTGCATGGGAGGAAAGAGGAAGAGATTTACAATCTGTTATTGTTGCTGGGAGTTAGGATTCAGAATTTATTCTCCCAGTGAAACAATATTCAGTGGCATTAGGAATTAAGGAGATTTTTTTAGTGCTTTCCAGGAAATTTATCCATCTAACATTTCTGTAGAAAAAGTGCTCTTACCACTTGGATTATTACTTATTCGTGAGCTAAAAAGTATCTAAGTAAAAATAGGTTTTTGAAGGTATTAAAATTTCTCATACGCTATAACTGAAATTTTACATAATGACTTCCCTGCTACATGACTCTGTAGAAATAAACCTTTTTAGTGTAACAAATAAATGTATTTCCTTGTTAGCGCAGTAATGGAATCTGCCCAAACCAAGTCATCAGAAGAGCAACCGCTCCTTCTACCTTTCGAGAGCCGCCTGAAATGTAAGCTGCTTTGTTTGCTGAACAAAACATTCCCGATGGGCACAAAGCCTCCCCGAAGGCCAACAGAAATCTCTACTCCAAAATAAACTCATGCTATGAAATAGTTCAATGCCTTTGAATTACTTCTGCAATCAAACATTCTCTTGTTCTTTTAGCTGTTGTGACTTACGTTATTGCCACGTTCCAACTTGCCTTTTTTGGTCATCTAGCTATAGCCTCCATGCCAACCGGCATCTTTTTAAAAGGGGGCAAATATTGGCCTCTGTACCCCTGCCCACCAAGACAGCACCACACGGCAATTCAATCAAGTCCCCATCTTCACCCTTCAGAGGAGCCCTAACTCCCCAACACACACACACACACACACACACACACACACACACACACACACACAGTCACCCTCTCCCCCCTCACCATATCCTGTTTTTAGCGACTCCTACTGACAAAGAAGAGTTTTAGACGCAGGAGTCTACCTCTTCCCACGGCAGCAGGCAGCTGGCACCTGAGCTGGCACTCCGTGTGGCTCCTGCAGTGACTCTGCCATGTGGGGTCTGGCTCCTGGGCACAGTGCTGCCCCCACTGGACATTTCAGGCGAGGTCAAACCCTTCAGCCAATGACCTGGGAGAAGGGAGCCACCAGCTGCGATGACTCACCTCTGAGGATGGAGATGAGCTTGCCACTGCTGACACAGGTACACGTGTCTGTTGATGAACTTAACAACGTATAGAGGTATCACGCATCTGTACTAAGGTGCACGCATCTTCTTATAAACGGGGTCGTCTAGACTGGTCTTTGGCTTCTGATGCAACAGTATGTCGGTGAGACTCACCAGTGTTGCGCAGCATCTTCTTACACGCGCACATTCCAACTTACTGACGCAGCCCCCTCGCCTAACCTCCTCAGAGGATCATCAATTCCATTTCTCCAGCTTATCCTTCCTGCTGCTTCTTGAAAAAACATGTTTTCTTATTTCAGTTTCACTAGTAAAAAATATAGACACACGCGCACGCACACACACACTCTTTTTCCCTTGGCTTTCTTCACTCACCCTAGAATTAACGCCACCTTAGTTTATACAGATCTTCCTCACTTGTTTTTACAGCTAATTGCACCATAGTTTATTCGACCAATCTCTCACGTCTGGGCCTTCAGGTAGTTCACACTGTTTTACCATCACACACAACACTGCAATGAATGACCCAGTCATACAAACTGTTCTGTTAAAGGTTTATCTCCAGGATAAACTCCTAGAAGTGGAAGTACTGGGTGAAAGGGTAAACGCAGGTATTGTCAGCTTGTGACGGCCAAGTACCCCTTACTCAGGCTGTACCCTTTTGCGTTGCCACTGGTAACAACATATGAGACCGACTTGCCCACAGCTTCCAGAACAGACTATTTTGTCAAGCTTTTGATTGGGGGGGGGGGGCATTCTGATAGGTGAGAAATGGTATTTTGGTGCAATTTTAAGTTACATCTGCCTTAATATGGTGAAAGCGAATCATCTCTCCTTGTATTTTGAGGACATTTTAACGCCTTTGTTCTGCGTGTGTGTGAATTGTCTGCTTGTGTCTTCTGCCCATTTTTGGTCTCCCCATTTTCCATTTAAAAATGTGTATTAGAGATATTAACCTATACTATGTTTGTATGTTACAAATATTTCCTCACAATTTGTCTTGAGTTTGCTTACTGCAAAAGTTTGTGTTCTGGCTGTCAAATTTATCACTACTTTCTCTTATTGTGAAGGGATTCTGATTCATAGAAAGCTTTCTCCTACACCCAGACTGTAAGGAGGAATTCACCCCAGTTATTATTCTTGGGAGTGCATATAAAGTTTCTCATTTCCTTTAGATCTCTGATCCGTTTGGACTTCAGTTTTATTTATAGCAGGAGGCCCAGATCTAATTTCGTCTTTTTTTCAAATGCTTCAACAGTTGCCCCAACGCCATGAAAAAGCCCAGCTTTGTCGCAGTGATCGGGGACACCACCTTTCTCCTAAAGTTCCATACGTGTCAGGGTCTATTTTTAGACATTCCATTCCATTCTATTCTAGCCTGCGCCCCAGGAGCGCTCTGCTTTAATTAGAGAAGCTTTATAGTATGTTTTAATGCAGACAGGGCTCGTCCCCCCTCCCAGGTCTTCCTTTTCAATGCTGCATGCGTGTTTCTCCACATGAACTTCACTTATCACCCTGCCCACCTCCAGGAAAAAAAGGTATTATTAGCACTCTAATGGGGACACTACATTTATACCCAGACTCAGTGAGAACTAATACCTTGATTATGTTGGGGTGTCCCGCTCAAGAACTAGGAAGGGCTGCTGAAGTTCACTTCTGTGCATTTCAGGAACGGCCACAGTCACGGGCTGTGTGAGTTTGCCGGGGGCGGCCACCACAACACACCGCCTCTGGGGGCTCCAATCACAGGGGTTCACTTCCTCTCAGTTCTGGTGGCTGGAATGCCAAGATCAAGGTTTCTCTGGAGGCCTCTTCTCTTGGCTCCCAGGTGACCACTTTCTTGCTGTGTCCTCACATAGCTCCTCCCCCTAGTGTCTCTCTGCATGCCCTAGTCTCCCGTTCATGTAAGCACCCCGGTTGGACTGAGTCAGGCCTACTCCAGCGGCCTGCTGTGGTCTTCTAAAGGCCTTGTCTCCAAACACAGCCACATGCTGAGGTACTTATGATCGGGGCTTCCATATATCCAGTTTAGGGGGAGGGTCACATGCTATTCAATCTATGATACTGCATAAAGGTTTAAGGTTTCTTGTTAAATTTATTTTTAAATACTTTACCTTTTCCGTTGCTATTTTAAGTGGGATTTTCTCTTCCATGATCTCTTCTAACTGGTAGTGATATATTTATATACATATATACGTGTGTATATGTGTATGTATATGATTATTGATATTCCTATGCTATTTTTATATCCTACTACCCGGGTGACTTCTTTTGCCATCTGAGTTAGTGTTACCATTCATTCACTATAGAGTTCTCCGAGTAAGCCGTCGTGTCGCCAACAAACAGATACAGTTTTAATTTCCCCTTCCATTATTTCCTCCTGTCTCACTGCACTGGCTCCCAGTGCCAATGTAACGCTGGAAAGCAGTGGGAGAGTTAACTTCCTTGACTTATTCTCAACCCTGGCAAGAATGCCTCCACAGCTGCCCCACGAGCAAGCTGACTTGAGGACTGGGGTGGGGGGGGGGTGTTTGTGTGTGTGTGTGGGGCGTGTGTGTGTGTGAGTATCCAGCTGTAACAGTGTCACTGCTCAGCAACCAGCAGGGATGCAATACTGACTCGCACAACGTGCATGAAGCTGAAAGCAACACGCTGAGAGAAGGCCGGCGAAGAGTGCAACTGTGCGACTTCCTGTGCACGCAGGCTGGCGTAAGGTGAAAGGGAGCAGGTCGGCAGCTGCCCGGGGATGAGGCTCCGGCCGGCCGGAGGGAGAGACTGCGCCGTGCGGGAGTGAACTTGGGTGGGGGATGAGTCAGGTTCACTGTCCTGACTGTGGTGACGTTTTCAGAGGTATACATCAAAACCAGCCACGTGGGACACTGGAAACACGTGCAGTTCATTCCACGCCAATCATTCCTCAATAAAACGATCAAAAACAAATGTAAAGGGGCCATTTAAAATTGCCCTTTACCGACGTTTTACAACAGCTAAAAGTTTCTATTATCCATTCCTTTTCCACGCCCATCTCCAAGGTTTGGGAACCACTACTCTGAGCTCTCAACAGTACATTCACTCCCAAGTGGAACGGTCTTGTGCTACCACCTCCACTGTGGGGGCTCTACAGTGTCCACCCCCCCACTCGGAACCCCCACCCGGGAAAGGGGCTCCAGCTCACCACCACAGACATGTCCGTGCTTGCACTGAACACCGCCCGCAGTGAAGAGCTGCGGACAGCCTCACGCTGAAGTGGCGACAACATTAAGAAACCCAATGTTTTGTAGGAGCCATTAGAAGCAACAGCAAGATGCACAACCTTTCTCAGAGACATTTCCCCAGCATTTCTCAACACTTTCCACCCAAGTAATCGTGCATTAACTTAAAACGACTGTACATAACTTACAATCGAGGACGAGTGACGCGCCAGGAAGACGTTCCACGTTACCTGGGCTTTGGGGGCGTGGCACAGCGCGGTGCATTGGGGTGGTGGTGTCTCATTTACTCGGTGTCACCATTCTAACAAGTTACTCATTTCTCAGAAAACTACAGTAAAAAACGTGGCTGGTAACAGCAAGGAGGCAGGTAGATATCAAACTAAACTCTAGAACTAGGAGGATTTATGTGGAAGCAAGGAAACACATATCAAGTTGATTTTAGCTGATCGCTGCGCGCCACAAACCTCCCACCGACACGACCGCCGGCATGAGTATTTGCTAGGAGCAAATGCTGAACACGTGACACCGCTCCGCAAGTGAGAGTGCGGAGGGGCGACTGCCTCAAGTCCCAGAGAGAGCTCCCGGAGTTGGGAAGGCAAAGCACACGACCCCTGACCGTGTGTTCTACTGCCCCGAAGGCTCCGAGTCTGCAGGGATGTGAGATGATGTTCTGCGCGGCCTGCTGCAGAGACGGAAGAACAGAACAAATCCCAGAATGCCTCTAGACAAATTATAGTTAAGGTCCCTCAATTCAAAGGTGAAAACTCGAGTAAGTTCAGTTATAAGAAGTACCTGACTCCCTGATCATGCATGATTAAATGAATCACGATCCAATCTGATTTGTGTCGCTTGACTTACAACCTGTCAGCAAGGTGCTGATGTGCCCCGGCTTGCCTGGGACAGTCCCAAGGTGTACCTGTTGTCTGATGGAATTATTCATAGGCGGCCCTTGTCACGCTCAGCAGTGTCCTGGTTTGAACGATTAGTTATATGGCGGTCCCAACAACAAACACTAACTGACAAGTTTCAGAGGAGGAAACAGCTGGGTCTGGGGCCAGCTGTGAGCTCTAGAGAGAGGCATCCACGTGGCAGAGACACACGGAAGCTAGTCAGGCAGGGCCAGGCCCACACGCACACAAGCTGCTCTAACACATTCACAAGGGCCGGGCTCCCTCCCCTGCGTGGAGCCCTACAGGACCGTGCTGCTGCTCTCTAGGGCACTTCTCTCCACCCCCAGCTCTGGTCCTTTCACGTCAGCCATATCTCAGATCGGAGGAGAGATAAGTAAGATACCTGCTTTCTACTGGTGGGCAAGGAGAGAATAAATGTCCAGACCAGTTATCTGTATTTAAACACACCTACGTTGGATTCTCATTTCTTGGGGTAGGGGTGTGGGGGCAGGTCATCGCTCAGCTGAGAGAAGGAGGATCTGGGGACCACGGGGTGGCAGCTGGCTGTTTTCCAGTACATCTGTGCCGACACACACAGGCGAGGGCCTGCCCAGGGCAGCACAGGGGACACAGTCACTAACACTGTATTAACTACTAAAAAGAAAAGAGCAAGGACATGCAAACGGGAGGCCTGACTCGGGTCAGGACTAGGGAGGAAGACAGGGTGAGGAACGTCTTCCCCTTCGCCCTGTATTTCCACGGTGCAGGCTGTTTCTCTTTTACAGAAGCAGGGCCAGGGGCGCAGGCCCTCCTGGGGCCCAAGCGCGCTTCAGTGCACCGACAGAGAGCCTCCCGCTTGGCAGCGTGGGAGATGGACCACAGGGCGCGGCTTCCCTTCCAGGGCTGCTCCTGCTGGCTCATCTGGGTGAAAAGGATCTGCTTTGAAAGGGGAGGCCCATACTGAAACCCTTTCTTTACACCCAGACATTTCTTTTTGACGTGAATCCCTTAAAAATCAGACTGTGCAAGCTGTCCCTGTGTCCCTAGGACTTCTAGCCCTGGTGAAAACCCTAAGCTCGCTCTACACTACCTCCTTGGATGTTATTCTGCAAAACAAACAAACAAACAAAAACATCTTCTGGGGATTTCACTGCACCTCCCTCCAGTCGCTTGAAAAACCTCACCCTGCTGTATGTCTTCAAAAGGAGGGAAAGTGTTCTTCCCTCCCTTTTCTGACCTCTCCGGAGGAGAAAAAAGTCAGATTTCTGCCTTTTCTCAGGGAGGCACCTCGGCTTTTCAAAGTATTTATGCATCTCTTTCAGTTAAAAGATATAAAATCCCTTTTTGGTTAGAAAAAAAAACCCAAAAAAGTAAGTTTCAGGAGAGACACTTTCATTTCAGGAAGCGAGTGTCGTCAGGAGACATTTGTGATTCCGCAGCCGGACCGGCTCTCGGCGTTGCCAGGGCACGAGGCGGAGGAATGAACAAGACACGGGGGGCACTGGACAGCGGGGCGGGGCCCCTCCAGGTCCGGAGCCTTTGCGAGGTTTGGAAGAACTGCTTGAAATTCGATCCCCGCATCGTCAGTGGTAAAGTCATCTCACAGCCAGACAGAGGCTCGCAAGTCCCCCCACCTGGGGTGTGACCCACCAGTGTTTGTGGACGAGCTTTTTTAAAAAAAAAAAAAAACAAACACAGAAGAGAGAGTCCTATAGCCAAGTTGACAGGCTCCTGCCTGTGTTTGTCGACACAGACATCATGGGAAAAAGCTAGTGGTGCCTGAATACTTTTTCATTCTGAAGACTCGGAAAAGGCATTTAGGTTAGGAAGGAGTCCAGACCCCTGAGTCCCGGCCCTGGCTGTGATGATAACTACTCCTGTGACTTTGAGCAAATCACCACTTCTCAAGAGTCTCCACTTCCTCCCACAAAAATCCAAGGGACTCTAGGGGCCCCTCCTGCTCTCAAGTATACACGTCCCCCGACTGACGACAGGACGGCCCTTATGTACATACACGCACAGCCCCAGTGCGCACCAAGTTCAGTGCCAGACTTCTCTCCGCTGGGTCTCAGGGCATGTTGCCGAGGTCACCCAAGAGTGGGAAGGTGGCCCAGGGCTCGTGGAGCATGGCCGAGAGCCAGTCCAGCTGCAGCCAGTCTCCTGGGCAGGCAGGCTGAAAGGGGGAGGAGCGGCCACACTGCCCAGGCAGCTGTGCCCAGTACGGTACCTGTACGAGACAGATGGCCCTGGGTCGTGTGTGTCCAGGGACCCAAAGGGAAACGTTTCAAGTAGAAAGCGGTGGAGAGGACAAGACCACTTCAAAATGAACACTGTAGGCATTTATGAGACAAAATTCCTATCTCGGGACATGTCAGAAAAATTTCACACTACAAAGGATTCTCAGAACCTTCGATGGAGGTTCCATTAAAAATTGGATAGATACGTAACCAAAACTCCAGGAGTGGTGTCATCTTGTCTTTTTGTCAGCTCACTGGTGGGGAGGCGATGGCGGCGAGGGTCTGAAAGACTACTGGCTGACGTTCCCTGGGCACCCCACACCCACCCACGGACACCGACCACGGCCGAAGCTCTGCGCGGGCCCTGTGGTGCAGGGGCCAGCGGCACAGCCACTGTCCCGACCCGTGTGGAGTTCACGGCAGATGCCTGGATGCTCCCGACAGGTGAGCACGCAGAAGCGGCCCAGCTCAGTGACACATCCCAGGTTGCACAGCGGCTAAACTGTGGGCCGGGGTCTGAATCAGGGTCATAACCACCAGACTGCACTGCTCAGTACTACAAAGCTGGAAAAGGTTGTGGAAACTGTTTTTAAAGTTCTTTTCCATTTTTTTGTTGGTTTTTTTTTTTGGTGGGGGTAGGTATATTTTTTAGAGTTAAGATAGTTTTGCCTAACAGTAGCAACTCTGCAGTATTTTTTTCTAGGGTTATATCACTCTTGGGCATAAATACATTAACAGAAGACAAACATGAGAACACAATTTGAATATAAGCAGAGACATGAATTATATTCAGTAACAGTATTTTGAAGCTTTAAAAAAAGCCATTACACCCCTGGCTGGCATAGGTAAGTGGATTGAGCACGGCCTGCGAACCAAAGTGTCGCAGGTTCAATTCCCAGTCAGGGCACATGCCTGGGTTGCAGGCCATGACCCCCAGCAACCGCACATTGATGTTTCTCTCTCTCCCTCCCTTCCCTCTCTAAAAATAAATAAATAAAACCTTAAAAAAAAAAGATTGAGATATCTGTTTAAAAAACAAAACAAAACAAAAAGCCATTATACTTACTTAAAGAGAGCCCAAATCAAACTCGACTTCAGAGAACCCAACTTCCTAGATCACTCCAGGCCAGAGATTCCTCCTTTGTGGACACCACAGATGCCACCCTGGAAACAGTCCCCGTCCGTGAGCTGATGCACCCTCAGCACCCCTGCTGTGGCTCCACCATCTCATCCGGATTCCTGGGCCGATCTCTCACCACCCTCCCCCCCACCAGCCGTCCCAGGCTTCTCGCAGACTCCATCTGCCAGTTTCATTCATATGCTGTGCCCTTTGCTCACATGGCCACGTTCCCAACTGGTTCTTTAACCCCTCGCTTCTAACCCGTAAAACTGAAATAACAGGACTTTTCTCAGATTTTTAAATTTAACCCTTATAAAGTGCTCCCATATGCCTAGTGCCGTAGCAAACATTAACTCATTTCATCATCCTGAAAACTCCGACCAGGGCACTCTAATTACCTACGCTTCGTGCTTCACGTCATCTGCCTTCCAGAGCCTTTCTTGGCCTCTCTACCCACCTCCAGTGAGGGTGGGCTCCTCTTTTCCTCGTGCTCCCCTGGGCGCCAGGCAGGCTTCTGCCAGAGCACCCGTCACACTTTACCGCCACCCTGACTTCGCCCCCGCCAGGCCGTAGCCCCTGACAGTAGAACTGAGCTTTCCTTCTCCCGTACCACCCAGTATCTGGCACATAATGGGGCCTCAACACATGTTTTTTCCATGAGTATCTACCTGTGAAAGTTATGTGACTATTCTTGGACTGTTCTTCTATAAGCTGATTAATATAAACTAGTCCTTTTCAAAACTCAGTGCACAGACTCGCTGTATGTGAATTAGCAAGACGCCCATTCACACAGGCGGGCCGTGGTCCCTCAACCCGGACACGGCAGCTCAGGACTCCGGTGTCGGGGTGAAGGCAGACTCGGGGTTCCTGCCTTCGCTGGTAACTCAGCGCCAGGCCTCCAGACCTATGTATCTCTAACGAGCCGTGGACCTTGAGCTTCAATTTTCTCACCTTAAGACAAATTTCTAGTGACCACCCCTTTCCCCGAGGCGCGATCACGACCCCACCTGGTAACGGTGGGTGTCGAGGTACAGGAACGAAGTGCCCTGCCTGTGTGCATGTAACCAGGGGAGACGGGACTCGAACCCAGGCAGTCTGCTTCGGAACCCGGGAGCTTCACTGACCACTGGGCTAAGGCGTCTCTCTCAGCGGCGCCCGGCTTCCTGGGCTCTGGTGAGCACAGAGAGAGAGAGTCCCTAATGCTGGCTGGCGGGTCCGGGACGCCTCACCGCCTGTCAGACACCGCTGATGCGGGAACGGCCATCCCCGGGGGCCACGCCAGGCAGCACGGCTTCCCATCCAGCTGCGGCTGAATGGACGCAGTTCCCATTCTGAGTTCAAATCTGATTCCGAAAATATATTCCACGAAAACAGACACAAGTTATTGATGATGAAACAAAGCCTCCATTTAAAAACTGGAAGCCCAGGTGTGGCCTCTCCCCATTTACCAGCACCAGCCCAAAGTTCATACGTTTCAGAGCACATGCTCTGCTACTGGGACCTGTGGGTCCCTGTCCCCTCGGTGAAAGAGGAAAAACTGACTGGGCGGTGGGGGGAGCTGCTTATTTGGGAAGCAGCACAGTGTGGTGGTAAGGCGCCTGGATTTTGAAACTGGACTTGAATGTGAACGCTGGCTCTCCAGTTCCAAGTCGTGTAACAGCTTAGCTGCATCTTGGTGGTCCTGCGAGCTCTCCCCCGTCTCCCAGCTATGCTCAGGGTTAAATGAGGGCATGTGGAAAGCGGTACCCACCGTGCCTGGCACACAGTCAGCATACAAAACTGCTGTTTTAATTTGTATCATTACTATTATTTTTACTGTAGCTATTCTTAGTTTTCTGATAATTTGTATAGTGAAAACTTACTTAACATTACAAATTTTGTTTTTACCTACAGATGTGCACAGAAGTTACAACTTGCATTTTACTGTTTGGGCCACATTTTGTTTCAAGAACACACAAAGTCTTTTCACATGCATTATTTAATTTAATCCTTCCCACCACTCTGGACAGGAGGTGTATTTACTACGATGTCACGGGTTAGCAAACACAAACCCAAGGAGGACAAGAAATTGGCCAAAGGTCGAAGATATCAAGGGCCAAAGTTTTAACCCAGGCCCTCTGCTCTGAGATTCTCCCTGGCCGTATTTTAACCTTACAACTAGAGAGAAATAGACATCTCTTTTAAATGACTTTATTTGTTCTGAATTTCCTAAAAACTCCACATTTACCAGTTGGCAGCCAGCATTCTACTGTGAGCAAGAGGACCCCCTCCACCAATTATTTATTATCAGCAGGGATTCTTGTTGTGACCCCTCCACAGTTTATAATTCATTTCTGTTCTTTTTTGTTGATCAGATCATCTGAGGGAGCCAGGGGCTGCCCCTTCAAGCTGACACCTGTGTCCTTAATAACATGCTTCTGTCAGTTTTTGTTTTTTAAAAAACAACTCATTTTAAAATTAGTTGTTCTTTTTCCTGTTTAAAAGTTACAGGTTATCTATTTCAAAAGCATTTACCCACAACTGCTTCCTAACTTGGTCTTCCTTAAATACCTATCTGGTACACTGCTGTACCCTGGATACATTTACTTAGATGCTCAAAGAAAGATACAGTCACAGGAAAAAAAAAAAAAAAACACTGCTAAGTCGGCTACCCAGTTAGATATAATTTGGGGAAATTACAGGGAAACATAAAGGAAAAAACCAGACTAGGCAACTCTACTTGGTTGTCACATACATGTTTACTTTCTGTTTACAAGCGTCTGCCGGAATTTCATTTATAAAAATCACAGACTCTCCTCCCGCCTGAGCGTGACGGAAGATTCCAGACAGGCAAGCGCGCTGGTGGCCAGGGGACAGTGGTGTGACTGTACACGCCAGCCCACTAGTCAGACAAGAAATGGCTTTTTCATGGGAAAGAGCGAAGAACTAAGGACAGCAGCCTCTCCTGGAGAAGCTGTCTTAGAACCAAGGCTGCAATGTGGGCGAGTGTGCACCCCACCTTCCATCGCAGGGTCTGCTAGGATCCCAGAGCAAAAATGGCGATTCAGAGAACTGGAGGGGAAAACTGCCAGACACTCTTCTGCTGACCTGGATCTTTTGGTTTAAACATAGTCCGGATTTCTTTCTGGGCTCGGGATCTTTCATCGGGGAAGTCACTTCTGGTTGCATAAGCCGCATGGGCTGCAGCAGTTTATGGGACGCAGGTCCGCACTCGAGCGGCACAGGCGGGCTCCCGGACTGAAGGTCAGGGGGACGGGGCACCGAATGCCCAGGCATCGGCTGCCCAGGGCACCGACTGATGGAAGTGCAGCAAGTGAGACATGAGCCCAGAGCTCGTCTCCCCGTCTCACCCCCGGGGAGAAACTGCCGCTGACCCAGGGGAAGCCCTGGCAGACAACACGCAGGGGAAACAGGCATCTGCAGCTTTTCAATCTACCACGTGCAAACCAGTTTCTAGGAACCGCACTATCCCCCCAGCCTAGCCGGCAGATTAACAAAATGTGGGCTTTCTAGCTCACCCATGCTTCAGGCCCTTGGCGACTGTTAACACGCCCACCTCTTTAAAATGAACATCCTCTCTTCCCTATCTCCTTCCCAAACTAATCTGGTTTTCCCAGATACCGGGGCAGAGGGCTGATGATTTGGCTAATAATACCTGATTGTCAGACATGATGCTGAGTCTTTGGAGAGAACATATGCATTTGGAAGTAGAAAAAGACAAGAGGTGGACATATATCTCAGGGCAAGAAATCTCGTCTTCCGTTTGAGCCTTTCTAGTACCAAGGAGGCTGGAAGCAACACTGAGATAAAGCAGCCTGAGATCATCACACGCATCCACCATGCCTTCCACATCTCCCCCTTCTCCAAGTGTCTGCCCAGAACAGAGGGCACTGGGGACACGGGGCAAGTCCCCTGCAAATCCACTCCCACCACACAGAACACTCCCAGACCTTCCAGGAGTCACTGTGGGCAAGACAGGCCAAAAGGCACAGCTCACAGGTCTCAGTATGATGTCACCCAAAAGCCAGTCCTGGAAGTATGAGTACTTTCACACAAGTGCAAGCAGTGTGTATATGCTACTTCTTTCACTTATTATGACAAATATTTTTCTATGCTTTTCACACAAGTGCAAGCAGTGTGTACATGCTACTTCTTTCACTTATTATGACAAATATTTTTCTATGCTTTTCAACACTGTTCTTTCTCACCGGCCAGGCTTTTTCATGTTCTGTCTGTAACTCGAGCCAGCTAAGGTTCCTTCGACCCTACAACTCGCAGTGGTAGATGGGAGAGCGCTCAACTTGAAATCAACCAGTGAGATCTGAAAACAGCGTCTCTTGCCCACCTAATGTTGTAGAGACGGGAAAAGAAGGAAGCAGAGGACAATGGTCCTCTACCATTACTTTATGTAACCTAGAGTGTACAGTCTTCAGATTTCAAATTGGAGGGGATGTAGCAACCGAAAAATTCGACTCTAAGACAAATCATGTAATTGTCTAGATGTCTGCTTCCATGTAGGTAATTTACGTTAAAGTAACATGGAGTAAATGCTAAAACTTTCCATGTGTTCATCGATTAATACAACACACAGAAGCCGTGCCCTATTTAATGTGCTATGAATCAGAATAAACTTCACATTCTGCCTCAGATTTAAGAATATGGAATCCACTAAAAACGCTGGGCATAAATCCTACTTGTGATTGTATCACTTCACCTGCTCTAGCGTTACTGTAAGTGACAATGATGAAATGATCCAACGTAAGCCAAATACCAATCGCAGCATCTAGGAGAAGGGTTCACCATCTAAACTCCATGTCCGCTTGGCTGTGTGTCGAGCTGGGACAGAAGCACAAGCAGTTACTAATTGCTTTTTCAAGATGGAGCTTCTTCAGGGAGAGAGACTGGAGCTCGGGGGGGGGGGGGGGGGGGCTGTGCAGGGAGATGGCACAGGCCGGGATGTCTCCCCGCCCCCCCAGGCACCTCTCCAGAGGTAAGGTGCCCACCACCCGCCCTGAAGAGGCCTGCGCCTGGACTTGTACCTCTCCGAGTTCTTAAAATAGTCTTCCTTCACCTCCATGTTCTATAGCGATGCACGCCCCATACCAGAACTATCAGCAAACCACCTGGACTAGGACCAGAAACCGTGTCGAGTCCATGCAGGGCAGTGTGTCTGCACCACAGTAAGTTCCTAAGGAACGCCCACGGGCTCCCGTTCCTCTCAGTCTTGACCTTCCATCTGAAATTGCATGCCCTGGCCTACTTTATCAGTAGTGGTGTCTACTGTACTGTGTGTCTTCTTATAAGCTGACTGACATCCTCGTACAATGAAAGAGACACGTATCGTCTGCACCACCATGCGGACTGGACCACAACATACAGACAGTGAGCACCAAGTGAGCTTTTCTGCGGCCGCTCTCACGCAGGCGTCCAGGTGAGAGCGAGCCGCGTCCCCGTCCACGCTCCCGTTCTTCCCTGCGGCACCCACCAGTGCTGCGCTCACATGCCAGTCTTTCCCCGGCAGACTCAGTTCCTGGGGAGCTGCATTTGCGCCAGAAACGTTTGGAGAGAAATTTAGATGTGGACGAGCACAGAAGGATGGTTCACCGTATGTGTCAACGTGACTGGGCTGGAGGATGCCCAGACGGCTGGTGAGCGTTACCTCTCGGTGTGTCTGAGAGGGTGTCTCTGAGTCGGCGGACTGAGTCAGGAGGCTGCCCGCGCTACTGCAGGAGGCAGCATGCAGTCTGCCGGGAGCTGAACAGAAAGTCAGAGGCATCGGAGGTTCATTTTTTTTTTTTTTTTTTGGAGCTGAGAAATCTATCGCCTCCTGCCCTCCGCCGGGGATGCCTGGGGCTTACACCACCAGCATTCCTGGTTCTCCGGCCTGTGGACAGCAGACCGTGAGACGCCTCCTCTGATATCTGTCTGTCCGTCTGTCTCCCTGTCTGCCTGCCTGCCTATCTGGATCCGCACCTGTGTGTCCGTCTACGTCCTGTGGACTCCGTTCCTCCGGAGAACCCTGGCCAATACGTGCGTCGTAACGCTTTACTTTAATTTTCATGGTTCACATTGTTGTGAATTGACCCCCAATCTTCAAAACACTTGCAGTGGCCCTATCGTGGCACCTGCTTCACAACTGCAGGTATCAGGCGCCTGGATACTACCCCTCCGAGGAGCCTAAGCACAAGTCAACACTTCCCCCACCTCCGCCCTCCCAACGGGTACACGAACGTAAGACTAACAAAAGCTTGAATGAGGCCGCCATTTCTGTCACCACTCAAGTAAAAACACTCACAATATAAAGAAACATCTTTTAAAAAAGCTACTGCCCTGGCTGGCATAGCTCAGTAGACTGAAGGCGGGCCTGCGAACCAAAGGCTCACAGGTTCGATTCCCAGTCGCGGCACATGCCTGGGCTGTGAGCCAGGTCCCCAGTGGGGGGCATGCAAGAGGCAACTACACATTGATGTTTCTCTCCCTCTCTTTCTCCTTCCCTTCCCCTCTCTCTAAAAAAAATTAAAATAAAAAAAAATAAATTAAAAAGATACTAATCTTTGTTTTTGAAAAACAAAACCCTATGTGTTTCTGAAAAACATTAATGTACGATCGTTGATTAGGTTGCGATCCTTGAGCATACAACGTCTTGTTACTGGTCTGGGTGACACCGAAGCGAGAGTGCTCACGGAGCACCTCTGCTGTGTGCGCATCCGAGCCCCTCGGCTGCTGGAGGAACCTCGCGGGCCTGGCGGCTGGAGTCCTGGGCTGAACGAGCTTTCTCCCGAATCAGCATTTTTTACATTGAGGTCGTTGTAGGTTCACACGCGGCTGTACGATCTCACACAGGGGAGTCCTGCCTACCCTTTACCAGTTTCTGCCGACGGTGACATCTTGCAAAGCTACAGCACGACACCAAGAACAGAATCTTGACACTGATTACGGTCAAGAGGGAAAATCTCCATCAGCCCCAGGATCTCTCCTATTGCCTCAGAGCCACACCCACTCCCCTCCCTCCTCAGCACCCCCGCCCCCAATTCCCTCTCTGTTTCTATCATTTGAAGACGTTCTTTTTAAGGGAGTCTCGTCAATTGATCAAGTGATGTGTTACACGGTGACTGAGGCAGCCAGGGTCAGAAGCTCGCACTCGGGCAACAGGTGAAAGGGTTTCAGGCGCATTCTGTTCCCCAGCAGCTGGGAGCCGTTATGCGGAAAATGAAAGCACCTGGACGCTGACTGCGGGGTGTTCCTTTAAAGATCAAAACCGAAATCTCAGAATTTCCAGCTCAGGTTCAATGTGGCCTTTCAAGCTGATTAAGTTCAAAGTCCAGAAGATAACTCTCAAGACCCATGTGAAAAACATAAAAAAAAAAAAAAAACACCAGCCAAACGACAGGAAGTCTCCATGAAGGCATTTGAACAGCATCAGATAGCAACTGAATGGTCGTCTCCAGACCACGGTCAGGTGACCGACTTGACCGCTGTCAGCATCTCCTTTGGTGAAGAAAAGAAGACCGACATTTAACCCAACCACTAATAAGTAGCCTGGATGCGAAAGGCTACTAAAAGTCCGAGCAAAGAGTCACCTGTTACAGCGCCAGCGGGGTCACGGTCTTCAGAAGCTGCACGAACTTTCTCTTTCCTGTGAACTGTCCACACATTTGCAGAAAGAGAAATTCTTCACATCATGAACCTAAGTAATTCTGGGCCGCCCTTAACGGGGACACGTTTTGAGAAATGCACCGGGAGGCGGTTCTGTCACCGTGTGAACGGAACAAACCTATGCAGACCCAGATGCTACAGCCTACGACACTCCTAGGCTGCACGGTCCAGCCTGCCGCTGTACGTCTGTACCTCCTGCTACTGTACAAACCGGGTAGGTCAGACGTGTAAGAACTAGAAATGTCTAGGTAGTGGTATCAAATGATTCCACAGCAGATCGTGATTCGTTTATATCCTCTACACAGAGTATGTCACAGCAAAATTCCAGTGAAGGCGACAGAAGGTGCAGCTCTTAAGGACAAAGGGATACAAGCCACTGACAGCTGCCCTTGAGATGCACTTTTCTCAAGAGGGTGGACAGCAACACCACGCTTTCCTTTGCTAATTTTCTTCCCTTGCAAAAAAAAAAAAAAAAAATCACAGCTAAATTTGCCTAGAGACATGCACAGAACCAATGGGAAACATAAAAAATGAATTTAGAAAGAAAACAATTTATTAACATTCCAGGTATTAGTGCCACTATGATAACTTCATCCCCCTCTTCCCACAGAAATCAAGTTAACGAGAGAGGACTAAGTTGTTAGAATGCATGAAACAGTCAAGGGCTGACAAACATGTTTTCCCCCTTATGTTTAAAAGTCACAACTGAGCCCTGGCTGATGTGGCTCACTGGACTGAGTGCAGCCTGCAAAGGAAAGGGTCGCCGGTTCGATTCCCAGTCAGGGCACATGCCTGGGTTGTGCCAGGCCAGGTCCCCAGTTGGAGGTGCGTGGGAGGTAACCACACATTGATGTTTCTCTCCCTCTCCCTCCCTTTGCCTCTCTCTAAAAATTAATAAATAAAATCTTCAAAAAAATAAATAAATAAAAAAGTCACACCTGAAAACACAGAAAAGGAATGACTACTTGGATATTTTAACCATCATGAACCTGCTAAACGCAGCAACACGAGAAGACTCACTCACCGGGGCTTTCTACCCTCTTGTAGTGGTAGGGGTTGATGCACACCTCCTTCTGCTTGGAGCCGAAGGGAAACTCGCAGCACTCCAGGGGCTTCAGTTCGTGGTGGCTCTGAAGGTCGGGCCAGCGCCACACGCGGCAGTAAATGACATGCGGCAGTCCCTTCCGGTGGGACACCTGCAGCCGGCCGTCCAGGGAGCGGGGAATGGTCACACAGTTGCTGGGCTGCCCCGGGCAGCTCAAGGCCTTCTCCAGCTCCTCCATGGCCCCTTTCTTCTTCTTCAGCTTCTTCACCAGAGCGTCGACCGCCTTCTCGGCCCACTTCTCTTCCTCGTCGCCCTGTTTCCACCCAAGGAGTCTCTTCACGGCTGGACTGGTGAAGGAGAATAGACTTGTCACGTTCATGGTGCTGGCGCGGGTCACACACACACACACTCCTTCTTGCTGGCAGATGGCAAAAGGAAGGCGTCTCCAAATGCAACGGGACGACCGCAGAGCCTTCCCTTTGTTTACAGAGGATTCTCTCTAGCTCTAGTCTCGAGATGCTGCAAGGCAGAAATGACCATTCCTTGTATTTCAAAAGGTGACCCGAAGTTAGCACCTAGAAGAGAAAAAAGGGGCGGGGGAAAGGTGTTTAAAATCATCTCTACCACAAAACCGCAATTCATTCAAGCATTACTGTGGGCCCAGCAGGTACCATTTTAAATGCTTTTTTGTATTATGGTATGATGGGGGCCAAACTGTGTACCCCGTAAAACTCCTGCTGAAATCCTAACCCCCAATGCCAACATATTTGGGGATGGAGCCTCTCAGGAAGTCCTTGAGGTTAGATGAGGTCGTGAGGGTGGGGCCCTAATCGGATAGGATTGGTGGCTTTATAAGAAGGAGAAGGGAGAGATCTCTCTCTCTCCTCTCCCCCATGCGCTGAGGCAAGGCCGCATAAGGACACAGAGAGAGAAGGTAGCCATCTGCAAGCTCAGAAGAGAAAACCAGACACCGGACTGTCTGGAACCTTGACCTTGGACTCTGTAGCTCCTAGAAGTGTGACAAACAAATTTCTGTTATTTAAACCCCATGATCTATACTACAGTAGGTCCTCACCCCACAATTTCAATAGGTTCTGCAACTTGAAGCAAAATCCCGTATAAGGAATCCAAGTTCACCATAGGCTAACTGATACAAACAAGAGTTCTATGGCATCTCGTGAGTGTTATAAGAAAACACTGAGCAAAGAGGCGTTCTCCAAGGACCTGCTGCATAATGTTACGGCAGCCCAAGCAGACTAATACATGGGATGTAGTGTCTCCTTTTAGCGGGGCAGTGAAAGGACTGTCATCTTACAGGTGAGTACCCTGAGCCACAGTTTAAAAGGAATGCTACTTTTTACTTGAGTTCTGAGATAGAAGCAACAGACACCTCGGCACAAAAAGAGTTTAGGTCTTCACCAGATACTGTGTTGTCCCTTTAGACTCATTTATAGTACTAACAAAGTGTTTTAAGACACACTTCAATCAACAAAAACTGAAAGCACCAGGAAAAAAAAAGTAAATGTTTTTAGTTTGTTCCTCGAGTATTTCTTATGCTAAACGTGGAGGCAGGTCTAGTTCTACCACAAAAATGTAGCCGCATGTTAGGGTGTTTGCTCAGTGAACAAGCCTGCGGGTAAGGCAAGAAATTCATTTTGCACTTTTTCACATCTGCTTTTCACAGACATGGAGGAAGGGATGTCCGCGAACACGTACTTCATTAAATTCTCCAGCCGTGTTGTCTCCTTTCAACCCGCTAGTGGCCCCTCATCACACGCAAACACGGAAGGCGAGAAAGATGAAAAGAGGGTAACGTGACGCAAACTCCGCTAAGATGCAGTAGCGTGTATCAAACCAACCTCCTCCTAAAAACAACTACGAAGGCGGAAAAAAATGCAAGCAAACCAGGGCTGGGGACGGAGGCGGGGAAGCGTCACTTTTTAAAGGCATCAAAGAGCAACCAAGGTACTCCAGTGGAGAGGGGCCAAGACAATGGACAGAAGGAAAAGGCAACGAAGTGAGCTGAACATTACTCACTGCTTTTCTTCTCAAGGCATTTGCAAAGCCCAGGCTACGAGCAGCAAGAGGCCCAGCAGCCAAGCTCAAAGAGGCTAAAGAGCCAAGCAGTTGCTTCGGCAGATTTGTAATACAGTGGAGTGGAGGGCCTGCTGAGGAGGAGGCCCTGGTACTACTCTAGGCTTTCAGTGCAGATCCGTAAAGGCAAACGTGACATGGACCAGTTTTATACAGAACCACGGCCTAGAATCATCTCAATAATAAACTGGATGATCAAGGTGATGAGACGAGGAGGAAAAACTGACTGAGGCAACACTTGTAGATACCGGCCAAGGCCGTTCTAACACTGACAACAGACATCTATCTAGCCACAGACTCACGAAGCCCTATAAATGCCAAGAAGGATAAATATAAAGAAATCTACAAGTGCTTCAAAGGCATTATTCTCCAGTAAGTATGATAAGGCTGACAGCCAACATTTTGACAGAAACAATGGAAACAAGAAAACAATGAAATAATACGTTAGCAAGCCAAATGTAAATAAATGGCTGGCAACTTAGAAGTCTCTACTTGGTGGAAAAATCATGCAAAGAAATTCCTGTGAAGTAAAGATGCTGTCCAACAAACCAACCCCGAGAAAACTGGCTTCCAGCAGGAATTCGTCAGGCAGAAGGGAAAAGATCCTCAAAAGCAGCAAGGAACTGCAGAAAAGAAGGAAGAGTGAAGAATTCCAAGAGCGTAAATAAGGGTAAATCTAAATCAATACTGCTTTTACAAAACAATAATGGGAATCTCTTTGGTGTTTAAAAATACAATTAAAATGCGTGACAAAAAAAAAGGCAGAAAGGACTAAATGAAGTTGGTGTTCTAAGGTCCTGGTATTACCCAGGCTATGGTAAAAATTATATTAATATTATTGATATAAGTTTTGAAGCCATGTCATAATAAAGCAACCTCTGAAAAAATAATTTAAAAACTATTAAAAGATAATAGGAGTTTAAAGATATGGAATTATTTTTTTAAAACATCACTAATAAAGAATATAAGAAAGGGGGGAAAGGAGCAAATAATGGATGGGAAAAATTAAAAACAATACAGTTTAGTCCTAATCCCCAAAGTATCAGCAATTACTTAAATATAAACAGATTAAATTAAGTAAGAGACAGGGTGAGGATGGGGAGTACCGCCTCACGGCAGTGCACTTACCAGAGACACAGACTAAATACAAGGACAGAGAAAGGCAGACAGAAAAAGGTGGAAAAGGATACCTGTCGTATTCTAACTAAAAAGCTGGCAGAGCTATCCAGTCTGACAAAAGAGACTTCAAAAGAAGAAACATCATCAGCGGTAAAAAGAAAGATCCCATAATGTTAGAAGAGTTGATCCACCATGAATACATCACTGTCCCCATCATGACTACCAAATGTTCATGCACATATAGTAACAGTCTCAAAATTCATAAAACAGAAACAGACAGAATTAAAGTTGCAAAGAGACAAACCCACAATCTAGTGGAAGATTTACACAGTAACTGATAACAGAACAAAAATCAATTGCTATAGAAGACTAGCAACATGCTGAAAAACTCGATCTAATTCATGCGCATATCTCACTATACCCAACAAGAAAATATACCCATGTGGAATGTCTACCCAAAATGACCACACGACAAGGCATGCAACAAGTCTCTATACATAGCAAAACCATACAGAATATGTCCTTTGATCATAGTATAACTAAGAAATAGAATTTTTGTTATTAAAAATAATTATACTTTTAAATAACCTATGGATTAAAGAAGAAATTACAGGAAATATTAGAAAACCTATTAACTTAGTGATTATAAAAATATGACACATGAAAACCTGTGAGATGTGGCTGAAGCTATACTTAAAGGGAAGCGTATGCTCCTAAATGCATATATTAGAAAAGGGGGAAAAAAAGCTGAAAACTAATGTTCTACATATCCACCACAAGAAAGAAAAGAAACAGTAAGTTACTTCCAAAGAAAGTAGAAGAAAATGAGAGCAGAGATTTAAAAGAAAAAGAAAAGCATAACAGAGAAAACCTATAAAAATCAAAGTTGATTCTTTGAAAATACTAATGAAATGGAATAAACCTCTAGGAAAACTGGTTAAGAAAAAAGAAGGTACGGACTACCAATAATGAATGAAACAGGGAAATTACTGATCCCCAGAAGTTAAAAAAGGTAACAGTGATGGACAGCTGTCACAGGAAGTCTACTCCTGTCTCTGTCTACTCCTGCTCTGTGGTCACTGACACATCTCTCGTGATAAGAAAATGGGGAATTCAATCCTCCCCCTTCCTGCCTTTGAGTCCAACCCCGTGCCTGGCACACAGCAGATTCTCAATAAATGTTTAAGGAATAATTCAGCTCCCTGAAGAAACCAGAAGACCAAGCGTGGAGCTTCAACTTTATTCAGTATGAAGTATGAATGTTATTAAATACAAATACTATTCAACAGACTGTGTAGGGAGTTGGTCATTTCCCTTTTTTAGAGTAAAGAGGTTTACCCCAATTTACCGGTTCTTTTCAAGCTGCTGTTATTTTCATTTCACAGAAAGGGAAACAGGAAATGAAATTATGCTAGTATCAAAAGTCGCGCTTGGTCAGCGTGTACCTACTGAAATGACCATTCACTAAAGGTTAGTTTTGCAACAGAACCAGAAAGACAACTTCTATCTGGTCCTCTCTGGTCACCATTTATGAAGGGAACAGATTTGCTCTTATTCTATATGTCATTTCGTTCTGCTCCAAAAGCTGCTTTTTTACATATTGTAGCCAACGATTTTCAAAGAGAGGGGGGGAGAGTACACACAGTCACCAGGGAACTGGTGAACTCTGCGAACTCTGCCCTGATGGGTTTGTCACACGAATAAGTAAGCATGTGGAGGGGCAGGGAGAGATTTAGAACCAGCCTTTCAGACCTGCGTTTCACCTGTTCACAGGGACACTCACTGGACGACACTGCCCTGAGCGCCCGCCCAGCACCTGGCACCATGCGGCACCGAGGTCCACGTGCTGAAAGAGCTCGAATTCTCATGCAAGAGTCAGTGTGTACCTGCAATACCGTGTGACAAATGCTCTAACATGGGTATGACTAATATACAGAAGCAGAAAAAGAGACAATTGCATGGATTTCAGGAAGTTCCCCCAACAAGGACCTACCAAACAGGCGCAAGAGGATGCATAGAATTTTGTGAAACAACAGCGCTACCATTTCCAGTGACCACTGCCTGACAGCCTGTCCCACACACTTCGCAGCTGTAGAGGGTTGAGTCTCTGCAACAAACCCTGAGAAGCGAATGCTACCACAGCCTCTTTATTTTACAGGGAAGGAAACTGAAATGTACGAAAGCTGAGTAGCTCGCCCCAAGTTTACACACACAGCGGTATGGCAGAGCCAGGGTTTGAACCCAGGCTGGTTGGCTGTGCAGCCTCAAGTTTTCAAACCACTTTTCTAAATTGCTCGTTTCGACAGACAGGTTCAAGGTGGTGGCTGAGGTAAAGGGCCAGTGACCCACCGTGTCCTGCAGACGAGTGGCTGGGTTTAAATCAGAGCATCGGCATGATTAGATCTGTTTTAGGAAGAGAGCTAAGGTGATGTCCCCGATACGGGAAGTCTCCTCCACACCGAGAACAAAAAATAAAAACAAAAGCTACCGCCTGCGAGCACTGCAGGGGCCAGTTGCTGGGCGTGAAGGTCCCGATGCCACTCACAAAAATTAAAGCGACAAGACCGCAAACCTCTGTCCACAAATGGGCACAGATGAAACAAAGGTAGGATGGTCACTAATTTTTGCTTTACTGAGTTAAGCATTTTTTAAAAAAATATACAGTCAAAGAAGTCATCTGCCTCCCATTAGGAATTCAAATGAGCCCATGATACCGTGGCCTTGGCGAGACAGCTCCTTTTCTTCCTGCCCCTTTTTGTACTTCCTGCTTTAGTTTATGTCAAAAGTTAAGTGGCCTTATCAGTTTAAAGTGCAAAATAAAAACATGAGTCAGCAAACAGAGATTTCCTTCCCTCTTCTCCAAACACAAACATTTCACACTGACAAAACACAGCATTCATCTGGGCAAGAAGCCTTAAAAATATTGAGATCTTTGTTCCAGAAACTTCACTTTTAGAAACCCACTCTAGGGAAATATCCCGAACTAGAAAAGGTAGAAAGCTTTTGTACAAAGGTTTTCATCAGAACATTATTTATTATAGATAAAAATTAATTGGAAAATGGTTACGTAAGCCGTATATGTACAATCCACTCAATAGACTTATATAACTGTTAAAAATTATGTTCATAAAAGCTACATAATAACTTGGAAAAAACCTTAAGCAGAACACAGGATAAACAACTATGTAAATATAACAAAATATTAACAGTGGCTGTGTTTTGGAAGGTTACTAATATCTCTTTCTCCTACTTCTACAAGCTTTCCAAACACCCTTTAATAAAATGTATCACTTAAATTTTTTAGAAGCCTCTATATGTAATTCACTAATTACAAAATAACTCAATTTCACGAGCTCAAGCCACACACAAACTCCACTCAGACATCAGGTTGGCCTTCTCCCCTGGCTGGGAAGGGCTTCTATGAGCACTGCCAGGAGCCAAGGGGGCACAATGTGCCTTTGCACTTGGATATTTCATTTTGTAACTGATGTGGTATTCCTTGATGTTAAAAGGAAGAAAGCAAAAAAAAAAAAAAAATCTAAACTACCTTTCACTGCTGTGTAACTCGCTTTCCATGTAAAGGAAGCCCAGTTAGCCAACTGCACGACAGGGGGCATTTTCTCCCTCTCCACTTCATCCAGTAAAGCGGCATGTGATTACCCAACCGTGTGCGTATCAAGGAAGTACCCTCTCTGCCATTCACTGCCCTTCCAATTTCCCACATGAAGTTTTAAAAGGAAATTATTCTGATTTGTATCTGAAGATACCTGTTTTAAGAAGGCAGGAGGGGAGGGCAGCCACCGAGTGTTACTCCCCAAGTCCCCTTAATAAAGGGCTGAGAGGGGAGGAGACCGATAATGACCGAATGAAGCTTCAGACGAGGGCCATTTCCCAGTCTTGCACTGGCATGGAATTCAGTGAGCTAGACAAAATAAATGGTCCCATTAAACATTGAGAATAATTAAATTATTCAATAAACATATAGTATAGGCTCCAAAAAGTGCCTGGAGGAAAAAATTCAGACTCCTAGTACCTTAAAAAAAGTAAGTCATAGAAGATAAACGATCTATTTTCAACAAAGCAAGCAACTCACTTCTTAAAATTCACTTCTTATTCTTTGGTTCATTACTCTACCTTCATTCGAGTGGTAAAACATCAAAGCATAAAGATCGAAAGAATCAAGGAACTAAAATCACAGGTTTCACTTTGAAAATGGTTAGCAGTTGGATGAGTTATTTAAGAAAAAAAAAAGACAACTTTATAAAAAATTATCATTCTATAAAAATGTTTGATTCTACCCTGGCTGGTGTGGCTCAACTGGTTGAAGGGTCCTCCCAAAAACGGAAAGGTCATGGGTTCAATTCCCAGTCAAGGCACATACCTAGGTCACAGGTTCAGTTTCCAGTCCAGGCACATAGGAGACGCAACCAATCAACGTTTCTCTCACATCAGTGTTTTTGTCCCTCCGTCTCCCTTCCTTCCCCTCGCTCTAAAATCAGTGAGCATCCTCCAGTGCGAATTTAAAAAAAAAGTTTGATCCTTTTTGGGCAGATAAGTATTTCCAAGTAAGTAAATAAACTATGTGCATATTTCTTGGCTTACATCACTAGCTTTCTTCTTAAACAGATGATCTTGTAAATAAAAAGTAAGACCTGAGAGCCCTGGCTGGCGTAGCTCAGTGGATTGAGCGCAGGCTGCGAACCAAAGTGTCGCAGGTTCGATTCCCAGTCAGGATACATGCCTGGGTTGCAGGCCATGACCCCCAGCAACCGCACATTGATGTTTCTTTCTCTCTATCTCCCTCCCTTCCCTCTCTAAAAATAAATAAATAAAATCTTTAAAAAAAAAAGTAAGACTTGAGCTTCCAAAGAGAGCCACAGCAGGGTTTCAGAGAAACCATGAGCAAACTGTGATTTTTGTGGTTCCGTATTTTTGTATCTAAAACACATCGTTGTCATGCCACAGAGATGTAGAAGACCCCAGTTCGTGTTGTAAAACGTTACCGGTGGCAATATTAATCAGGATCGTGAAATGGTGTATGTTATCTCTCCTAACATCCAATTTTAGACACGCGTTAAGCCTGGGTGAGACCTCAGGCCTCCTCTGAGATGCATGGCTAAATTAAAATATCAAGAAGGGCCCAAAAATGAACACTCCAAGGGATCTGTCAGGTAATGTTTCATTATTCCAAAATGGACCACTATTTTCAACTCACTCGATTTCATTTAGGTACCATGCTGACTACAGGCACTCCTACTGTGACAGATGAATAAAGGAAATGCTCACTGAAATCAGGGTGGGACAGCAAAGGTGTGCCGGGGGGCTCTCTTGCACACACCCCTCATTCTCACTCATTTTATACATCCCAGCAGGAGAAAGCTTACTTTTAATACCCTAGAAAGAAGGAGGAAGATTTTCTCCTGGCCCAGCAACAACTCAGCCAATGGGAAGCCACCACAACTCCAAACTCTAGCTCTCCTCCAATGAACTTCTGCTCAAAACTGCCCCTCCCAACTTCCTCCCTTCCCATATAAAAGCACCCTCCTCCCCTTTGTTCTCCGGATTAGCCTGCGGGTCACCATAGCTTGCTTGTCCTCACCTGTTCCTTGATAACCTCCGCTGTTTATTTTTTAAGGCTGACACTAGCGAAGGCAGAATTGTCAAAACAGATCCTGGTTTGCATGGAGGATAAAACAAAGATTCCCTAAAAATTCCTGGCCTATGAAAATACAAAGACTCACAGTAGACACTACAGATTAGGGTTTAAAAAAAAATGCTTAAAAAGATGAAGGCCTCAAAGAAAAACATTCCAGATAGTCAATGCCAGTAAACACTTTAAAACAAAGAAAAATCCGTCATTAAATCAAGAACTGCAATGAACTTTACTGTAAGAGCAAAATGGAGAATTCACAAAATAGAGAGTGGGGATCATAGCCATACTCATTAGGCCTGACTAAAATCAGACTACAGAATCAATCCCAAGTCCTGAAGAACTGGGAACTTGCAAACTTTGATATATCTACAGCGCCTATTACCTAGAAGTGACCATCAGGCAACCCACAAATCGGATGGCCAAAGCAGAAGCCGCACACACAGTCACCTTTCCAGATGGAGAAGCAATGCTATGAGAGCAATGGCCGTGAAAACCAGGACAGGAGTCCCCACACCCCATCGACTCCAATAGTTACCACCTGTGGTGAGCCGTGGCCCAAAAGTACTAGGCGGAACATTCCAGACAAAAACAATTCACGTTTGAAGTTGTGCACTGTTCTGGGCAGCGTGATGAAATTGTGTGCCTTTCTGCTCCATCCTACCTGGGACATTACAGCTCGCTACCCAAGTAGAATGCCATCACAATGACTAAAAACAGAGACGGGTTTTCTCTAGCTACAAGGTATCTGAGTCTCAGAAAACACCCTGAAGTAACAATGCTCTGTGATTGGGTTTCAATAAATGATCTGTTCAAATGTTTCTTTTCCCCTGTAATTCCAACTAGGAACTAAGTCGGTTCTGAAATATCTGTATTGTAGGAGGAAACAGGGGAAGTGTCTCTGCATTTCCTTCCCCTCCTCCAAAGGAGCGGTGAGCCCCTGACTTCCAACATGCCTCCATTTCCAACGGGTGAAATGTAGTCCGGGATAACCAAACGTAGCCCACCGCCAACCAAACTAGTGTGTGTGTGGGGGGGGGGGGGGGCGGGGGAGATCTTAGAACAAGAAGAAAGTGATGCTGGATAAAATCCCTCTCCATTTCTTTTATAGACTCGAAAGCACTTTAGACACAGCCTACTTGACTGCTTGGGAGTTGGGCTAGAAGGAACTCGACTCTGACGGAGTCCTCAGAAAAAGGAAATGCAAACAGCATTCCCATGCAGGAAAGCAACATGAAGACCCACTGGAAGTCACAGAAGAATTCTGCCAATAACCGAAGAGAGAGAGAGAGAGAGAGAGATCTCTCTGTCTGCTCTTAAGTCCTGCTATCACCAACGCCGAGAAGTCAAATTTCACCTTACAGAGCCTCTTCCCAACTTTCTAAACATGTGATTGATAACACAAGAGTTTGCCACTTTCTCCTTAAATATTTTTCAAAGATGAATCCCCCAAGTCTGGAAGAATCGGGGGTTGGAGGTGGAAGAGTGGCCAAACTCCTGAAAGCCTCTGTTTAGCAATGCAAGGAGGCAGCTACTGCTGCCTTTAAAACATGTCTTCCTGCCTGTCCCTCAGGTGTGACTGAAGCAACACGCTGGCAAGAGTTGCAACGTGGTCTCCCGACAGTGTTAAGTGAGTGGGACTCTCAGGAATCAGGGTGAGAAAGGACCACCGCACTGACTTTTAATGCTGGCGTAGTACCACTGGTAAGTCTGTGGTGAACGGTGACCCTTCGGTCCAATGAGTTCAAAAGTAGCATCCCCTTGATGGAAGTGAAGCAGGGGATGTACGGATTCAGAATTGCACGTGTCTCCAAGGACAGCGCTGCATGCAGCTCCCAGATTTAGTTGAGCTGCTGAAGGCAGCTTCGCTGTGTTAGAAAGTTCCTTCAGACACATTCCTCTGGGTCCTGTCTGCACACACAAGTCCCTCCTTCCGCCCTGACAAACCCGGGCTGCTTGGAGGGCAACTGGGGTGTTTTTCTTAGGCACCGAGATTCTACACAGAACAGCAATGTCCGTTCTGTTTTGTTTCACCGGGTAGCTATTTGTTGAGTGAAGCAGATTGAAGGCACTTCCAGGCTTGCTTACTGTTCTCAACGACGTCAACAGACCAACTTGGCTTCTTTCTACATCTCCCTGCCACTTCTTCTAGAAGCTGTACAACAATTCCTTAATCCCACTTGAGTCCCCGTTCTTCCAGTTCACGCTTGTCACGGAGGACTGTCCGTCAGCACACAGTGGCCTTTCGGGACAGCCTGGTCCTAATTACCTCACCCCGATAAACTTTTGAGTCACTCCAACTCAAAAATTGTACTGAGTCATTAACCGGTAAGTGCATTCCTCAAACACAGAAACCTGGAGACCAGAGGCATTTTAAGTTTTCGTTTTACTGACTACAAGAGGGGAAAAGCCTACAGGAGCTGTCCCTTTGAAAAAACAACTCTCTCTGCGTCATCGCTACGTCGTAGAATAGCAATTTTACAGATTGCGAAGTGTGGTAAATTTCCACAAGTGGTCAGTTATGAATGATTCATCGTTCACAAAGGAATGAAATTAGTTTGAGCTATTACCTACGCAAGCATTCTATTGTTTGTCTTTACAAACATCTTCCTGGCTCCTTGCAGGACAGTTCCTTCAAGGTACGCGTCATTATCTCAAGTTCACTAATGACCCTGAGGATCACAGGTTAAAACAACTTCCTCGAGACCCTATGCTAACTAGCATGTGGTAGATCTTAACATTTTAAACCAGAACAGATACTAAAGTCTATTAATCAGGTTAAAAAAAAAAATCAGATGTGAAATTCACAGATGAAAATGGACGAGGCCATAGGAAGGGAAACCTACCCCCTTTGTTTAAAAAAAAAAAAAAACCTGCTCTATTTCATCTTTGGAACGTTTTTCTCTTGCTCCTCTGATCTCACAGGTGCTGTTTATGACAACAAAAAAAGCACATCTGTCGGGCTGCGCCGACCAGCACGAGGCAGGACAGCCTGAACCCTCTCCCTATATTTAGATCCTTCGGCTCGGAGCTTAATTGAATAATTTAATCTGGATCCTCTAGAAGGGAAACACATCCATATCCATCACAGGCATCAAAGGAAACATCTTTACAAGTTGTATCCTTTTACAAACCAACATATGGTCTCACACCATTCTCCCGATTGTTGAACTCCTCCTCTGGGAAGAGCATGGAATTTTATTTCTTTTTATCACTTGAAAAAATCACTTCCCTCCTAATTCAGTGAAACTGGGTGGAGGCCACTTCCTGCACAGGTGAGAGAAATAAAACTTGTTGCTCTGTCATTGTCAGGAACTTGCAAGTTAACCATTTACTTCGTGTACTTTCAAAATGGAAACAAAAGGCAGACTAAATCTGGAGTCAGAAATCGGGGCCGCTCTCCAGGCTTTCAAAATAAAACCCCTCCGAGTTCTCCGTCCTGTGGAGGTGTCTCTGAATGAGAAAACAAGAGTCCTCCTCTTGGAACAGGAGGCGGGTTTGAATGGCGACTTGCCACTCAGTGGCTGTGCCACGAACCAGCACTTCTCGGAGCCTCGATCTGCTTTTCCACAAAGTTTTGATCCCACTACCTACCCCCGCGGGGCTGTGACGAAGACTAAATATAAATATGTGAAACTGATCTGAAGACTGTAACATGCTCCAAGACATACTGTATTAGAAGAGCAATTTCACAACCAAGAAAGCTAATTTTACTATTACATATATACAAAAAAAATGCACACGTTTTCTGGCCTAGTTTTTATCTGTTCAGTGAATATCTCACTTTATTTTTTAAAAATGAGAAAAAGAAAAGCCGATAAGCACCATGGTCATTCCATTCATTTGACAAGCACTTATGCTGTGTCAGACACTGTTCCCAGCACTGGGGACACAGCGCTGAACAAAAGAGACAAAACCAGTAAGTTTTAGCTCTGACCGGTGTGGCTCAGTGGGTTGGGCATTGTCTGGCAAAGTGAAAGGTCGCTGGTTTGATTCCCAGTCTGGGTTGCAGGTTCAGTCCCACGTGCGAGAGGCAATGGGTGGACGTTTCTCTCCTCTTTCTCCCTCCCTTACCTCTTAAAACACACACACACACACACAGAGTAATTTTTAGAAAGTCCGTGCTTTCATGAGACCTACACTCCAGTGGTTACAGAAGGCACTTGAATGCAAACCTGGAGAAGAGAGAGTCCAAGCCACGTGGGCTCTGGAGCAGCTTGCTGCAAGCAGACCTCAAGGGCCAGGCCCCGAGGCGGCAGTGGGGCTGGAGTGCTCAGACAGCAAGGAGTCCAAGGAAGAACAGGGCGGAAAGGGAGAGCAGGGAGCAGTGGGAGGCGAGGTCGGAGAGGTGCAGGGGGCAGGCGGGGGATGGGGGCCAAGGGGACTTGCCAGCTCTCACTCTAGACCCAGATGGGAGCCACTGGGGGGTGTGAGAGGAAACGGACGTGGGACCTGGCCGACAGTTTAAACAGGACCACCGGGGCTGGCTGGGTTGAGGACAGACAGAAAGGATGGGAGGAGGAAGCAGCAGAGAGACCCGTGAGGAAGCTACATACAGCCACTGACGCACTTGGAGGGGACGAAGGTTTGGATGGGTGTGGTGGAAGGGGTCCGATTCTGGATGATGCATTCCGAAGGCAGGGCCACGAATAAATACACTCTCCAGCATGTGTAAGGGGAGAAAACAATGAACCATCATCTTGGAGAACTCTGCTCAGTTTTTAGAAATGAAAAATCCCACACTACAGGACTACAAGACTGAGTATGTGGGCTGGGGTCAAAGGTTAAGGACGATCCCAGGAGCAGCAGGGAGGGCATGAGGACCAGAAGCTGCGGTCCTGGAGGAGGGAGGGTGGGTGATGGCAGCGAGTGAAGGGAAGTGACTGGCACAAGCTGCCTGACAGTCAAAGCTGAGTGTTCTCATGGAGGCCGGCGGGAGGAAGGCTTGGGGTGACGATGAAGAGGACCCCTACACCTCCTGCCCTCTGGTATGAGGTTAGGAGAGGAAACAGCCAGGACCCAAGTGAGCTCCAGGGAAGCAGCGCCCTCTGCTCAGCCTCGTCTGGTCTCGCCATGATTCACGTTCCAGATAACCCAGATGTCTGACAATGAGGGAATGATTAAATAAATTATGGTACATCCGACAATGAGGTAACTGTTACAAAAGAGAAAAAAAAAAGACAGACTTTCATGTCTAACATGGAAAGAAAAGCATACCATAATTGTTCAGCTTTTTTAAGATTGCAGAACAATACACGGAGTGCGACCTCCTTTTAGAAACACAAACAGAAACGAAACCTGTGCATGCGCGTTATGGGTGCATCTTTAAAGGCCCGGAAGGAACAAACAGAACCAAGCAAGTGGTCGTGGTGAAGAATGAGCCAGGAGGCGGGGAGTGCAAGACAGCAGACCCGTGTTTTAAATGATCAATTACCACTTTCCATTTTAAAACCCCAATGATAAAAACAAATGAAAACTGAATGTAGGTAAAAGATTTAGCCCTACAAGGCCTCAGGAGACAGTATGATGACTAAGGTAGCAAGATTTAGTTTTTATAAAGAAAAAAATAAGTAGAGGGAATTTAAGGGGACAGTGGGGAAGGGTTCACAGGAACAAACTTAAAGGACACATGGTCATAAACTAAGGGGAGGGTGGTAATGGGAGGGAAGTGGGGAGGGGTGGGAGGGGGGACTGGATTGGGAGTAAAAAGGAGAAAACTATATTTGAACAATGATTAAAAAAAGAAAGAAAAAATAATTGAAAGTGTTTTTGTACAGAATGAATACCACTGAACTGGGATTTTCAGAGAAATGTATTTCTGTATACAGGGTTGAAATAGATGACCTAATTCTGGGTGAGTATGGTATGAGTAGGAACATACTTTTTTATTAAACACTAAAACTCAATTTTACAAAACGCGGTAACCTAACAAAAAGCAAGCTTCCTTCCCCTTCTAGTCCCCTTTCCATTACCAGTTCAAATATCCTTCACGTTTTTCAGTGAATCCTACCCAAAACATGTTTCGTACTACTCAAATAACTCAAGACCAGTTTGGCCCTGTCCGTTTCCCAGTACACAAAAATCTGTTATTTAGAAAAGTAAAATAACTTCTAAAAACCGAAGTTTACACAATCATTCTCCCAATGATGAGAGAAATACTTTCTAGCTGAGATGATACAACATTGATAACAACAATGTGTCATGTTGCCGCCGCCCCCCTATCAGGAAGAGTGCTTCTTCGGGGCGGAAACGACATCCATTTATTTCTCTGTTCCTCCCAAAACAGGGCTCAGGGCTGGCCTCGCTGTAGGGAGGCACGAAACACCTGCTGAACTGATTAAAATCAGCTTAATAAAAAGCAGAACCCCCACAGTGGGGGAGCACCTTTTTAAAAGGATGCTTTTGGCAACATAAACCAACATCTCCACCTGTGCAACTTCACATGACAAAGCCCTTCATGGTTAAGTGCAAATACATGCTGGCCTGCGCCAGGCGGCCCAGTTGGCTGGAGAGCTGGTTGTCACCCCATACTCCAAAAGGTTGCAGGTTCAATCCCCAGTCAGGAAACACACCCGAGGGGCGGGCTGATCCCCAATGGAGGCAGGCGCACACAGGATGGTTCTCTCACATCGATGTTTCCCTTTCTCTCGCTCTCTCCCCCTCCCTCTTCCTCCTTCCCTCCCTCAGTCCGTCCTCCCTCTCTAAAAATCAATAAACATATCCTTGGGTGAGGATTAAAAATAAATAAATGTGAATACATGTTGTACATGGAGCTTGGATGCCAATCATTTAAATAAGATAATTTTGTTCACAGTTAACAGAAACACACTGAAAACCACTCACACATTCCCTCAAGCCTGAACAAACCAAACAGAGGCACACAGACCCGAGTACCGGGGAAGAAGAGTCATTATTAATTACGCCGGACTGCAAAGCCAGCGATGGACAGCAAGCAGAACAGGAAGCTGCGCTGGCCGAGAGGCAAGCTGTATACAATCGGCTGTCCTGGGCCTGAACAGGGCTGAATGTGTATCATTTCTAAAGCGGTGCTCACGGCACCATCATGACTCCTTTCATCTTCCCGGAGCTCATCTTCTCTCCCCAACTCAGCTTAAAGAGTTTGGGGGGTGGGTCTGAGCGGAGCCCCCCAGAGTAGGGTCCTGACTCCAGTCGGCCCAGGGAGGACATTAGAGTGGGGGGTGGTAGTGACAGGCTGCCATGCTGAGCCCTCCTCGTGCCACTCGGAAACATTTACAGACCGTGTGAAAGAAAGAAGACGGTGAGGCAGAAGACGCCGACAGATCTGAGTCTGCCTGCTGGCTGGGCAGGAGCTCACTCACTGCTGGGGAGACCGTGCACTAGGCACAGGGAAGGCCCCACTAGTCCCCAGCCGACTGTTTAACGGCAGCATAGGGAGAGCCTTTTGTATTTTTTTTTTAATTTTATAATTTATTTTTTTTAGCCTCACCTGAGGATACACTTACTGATCTTACAGAGAGGACATGGGAGGGACAGAGGGAGGAGGAAGGGGGCGGGGAGATATCAAAGAGAGAGAAAGAGAGAGAGACATCGGTTGGTCCCCTCTTGGACGTGCCCTGACAGGGACTGAACCCGCAACCTAGGCCTGCGCCCTGGCCAGAAATTACACCCATGACCTTCCAGTTTGCAAGGACAACGCTCTAACCAGCTCACCGGCTGAGCCACACCAGCCAGGGCCGTGAAGCCTTTTTACACACACAACCCTGACCGTTATTCTTAAGAGAAAACCTAGCAAATTAAATGCTGATGCCTAACTTTGTAAATGGTTCTCGATTTGTAAGAGGTTGTACTACATGGGAGAACTTTTCTCACTCGAACAACTCATAAACTAGTCCACCTCAAGCACCAGATCCACACTCCAAGGCCATCACTGGGTCTCATAAGAGTACGAAAATGTCACGATAAAGCAACTGCAGTACTGCCACTCGGGTAGGGGACAGCGAGGCTCACTTCCACGTGCCGTATTAACCACCAGTGTCGTCGAGGTTCCTCGTTCGTGCCAGCTGACTGAGAAACTGCACATAACTGGTGGCCCTGAGGGGTACCTCCTTGGAACACCCGCTTCTGTTAAGAGGCAGGGAAATTTTGGCTTCTCTTCCTGCAATGAGAAAAGGCCAGTTTTCCCAGACTGGGACCTTCCAGTTCACAAACAGTAAAACAAGAAGGTAAAAAGAGAAGACAACTTCAACCCCATTCCACTGAAGAGTAGGATCCAGGACACAGCAAAACATTTTATGGCTATTAGCAGCTTGCATTTTGTTTGTTTGTTTGTGAATTGCTTGTTCACATCCTTGACCGATTTTTCTACAGCAATGGTGTTCCTAATTCACTCAACAAATTTCTTACAAAGAACAGTCGCTTGCTATAAATTTGTTACCTAAAAGATTATGTTTGTGAGTGTCTACTTGGTCATTTGTGGTCACATAAATGCTGTCAAATCTGTACGTTTTTCCTTTCTGGCTTCCTCTGCCGCGGGAGTCCCGTTGAGAAGGGCTCTACAGCTGGTGATTAACACTTACTTCCCCACCTCTTGGGATGGCACAAATCAACCCCCACGTTCCTTCTGACACTATGGCAAGAATCCGTACCGGGATCTTTCTGCACTGAGCATATGTTACTCCAATAAACAGAAAAGTTTTTTAAACCATAACGAACGCTGTAAGAAAAGCCATTGATAAATTCAGAACGCTTACTTTTTTAAAGCGCTAGGCCAGTGATTTTCAACCAGTGTGCCACCAGAATTTTTAAAACATGCAATACTTGAATATTTAGTCAGGGACCTCCTTTCCCTTAGATTGTCAAATTAAAAAAGTGACAACAACCAAAGCAACAATAGCCATCCAGTGTGAATCAAAATTGCACCTATTTTTTTGTCGGTCTGACACTGTTTTTTCAGTGTGCTGCAAAATTTTAGTAATGAGTTTATACGTGCCATGAGATGAAAAAGGTTGAAAATCGCTTCTCTAGGCAATGTAAATAACTTTTTAAAAGCATTTTCAGGCATTCTTCTCTTAGTTCAATTTCTACACTTTTCCTAAAAACCTTCATCTACAACTGTCAGGGAAAGGCTCCAGCTACAAATTCCCAAACTTGGTATTTCACAATTTCATTACCGGCATCCCCCTTGCTTAACTCTTCTTCTCAATTCATTCGGTCCATTAGACTCCTCGTGACCTGTGACCCCCTTATCTAGACTGGATCCAATACTCTCTCATTAACATTCTAGGCTCTAAAATCACATTGATTTTTATAAATAGCTAACATTTTTCCGAGTGCTTGCTGCATGCCAGCCCCCATGCCCCGTGCAGTCGGTACTCAGTGACTGGAAGACGCACCTCCTGCCTTCACCTCCAAAACCAGGACACTTGTCATCGACAGCCCGGCACGTCTAACCGACCGTTTTCCCATCAGGGGGTCATGAAATAATGCCTCACGGTTGGCAGCATCTTAGATTTGACAAAATGCAAAAGTGTAACTCATTTCCTTTGCAATTGATCATGAGGCTGGCACTGTTACCCCTCTTTTTCAGATGAGGAAAAAGGAAGGTACGGATGTTAATGGCAGGTAAGCTTTCCCAAGGTTACGAAAAGCAAGTTGAGTTTTGGGGGCTCGGACTTAAACCCAAACATCCAGGTTCTAGGGCCTCACTTCTCAGCCGGTTTCCCGTCCCTCAGCCAGCACCAGCTCTACCGACATTTCCCTCCCATCTGCTCCCACGCCACCGGGTCACGCCGGGAGCTGCGGTTCCCTAGTCTTGTTTATGGCCACGTCAAGCTTCACCCCAGGCCTCCCCCTACCGTTTTGACTTTGAAGTCTCCAGCAGTTTTTCCAAAACTCCATTATTCCAATCTTCCAATACCATCTGCCGATTCCCTGGCCTCCCCAGCCCAACGAAGAGCCCTGCCTCCTCCCCTACTGGGAAAATTGGCACCAACATGGGCTCTGCTGTCTGCTTCTTTGTCAATCAGCTCTCCAGCTCCACCATGGCTAGTACTTCCTCACCTGGGGACCACTGACTCCACCAATCTCTGTTTCTGTCCATTAACTGCTTCCCCTCGACCTTCAAATACCGACAGGGCTCACCTATTTTGAAACAAGTCACCTGAGGGAATCGGAAGAATCTAGTCCTCATTTCTCAGCACACTAAGTCTCTTTGCCTCAACTGCATTTGCCTGATTACCCTGGCCTTTCCTCCTTCACCTTGAACTTGCTGTTTCCCTTCGGAACTAGTCCTGGAATCTCTCTTCCCTTGACTTCCTGGTTTAACTGCTCCTCGGACTCCACACCTTTCTTCCAGTTCCTTCTTTTGTCTCCCTCAAACATACCACTCCCTTCTCCTAATTCCCAAGTGTGGATTTCAGTGGAAGAGTCAACCGTCAGTTCTTTGTTTCTCTGTTCATGATTCTCTCAAAATACCCGCCATTCTCAGAAGTTCAACCATCATTCCCAAAGTCAGTCACGGCTGGGAATCTATACTTAAAGCCCCAAGCCCTTCTCGAAGCTTCTGCTCAGTCTGTATCTCCAACCTGCCTGCAGACACCTAGACACCCCCTACCCCACCTTAAATTCAACCCGTCAGTTCTAACATCATTCACACAAAGCTTTATTCCTTCTACAGGTAGTTCTTCCCTATTCTTAAGTAAAAGCTTTATTACTTTTCTAGGCACTCAGGTTGCAAGCTTAAGAATAATCTCTGCCTTCTCTCTCTCCCATTACCTCTATAGCCAGACAACCAGCAAGTATATTTTTACTCACAAAACCCACCTCATACGATACATAAATCAAATAGCTTTCTTATAATCTCCTGGCATATGGACTCTACCCCAGCCAATCAATCTAAACTGCATATTCAAACACCTTCAGTGACTTCCAATGTATCCTTATTCTGGTACTCTAAGGCCCCCCAGAAATTGTCACCCCATCTTAATGTTGCTGAATCTCTCCCCCATCTCACCACACTGGCCCCTCAGGAATATCTACTGTGGTCAGGGAGAGCTGCTCACCAGCCTGTTGATCTATGCTGTCCAACAGGACAGCCACAGGTGGCCATTTCAACATAAACTAATTAAAATCTAAAATGCAGTTCTCGGCACGAGCCACATTTTAAGTGCTCAGTACCCACGTGTGGCTCGTGGCAGTAGTGTCGGACAGTGCCAGTCCAGAACACGGCCATGACCATGGAAAGTTCTACCGGACAGAGCTTCCCTCCGGAGTCCTTACCTCGGGAGCCCGCCACGCCAGACTCCGCCCGGAACATCGCCCCCCCATCTCTGTGCACACCGACAGGCCCTCCCATGCCACAGTGGTCCTCACGGCAGCTGTCTGTACAACTCGCTCCTTGGTTACCTTACACCAGCTGTTGCAATGTAGTTGCGTTTAATTTTTTTAGATTTATCTTTAAAAAGAAAATCCTCACCTGATAATGTTTAACTGATTTTAAAGAGGAAGAGAGGGGGAGGGGAGCGGGGAGGGGGAGAGGGGGAGAGGAAGAGACATGGATGTGAGAGAGGAACATGGGTGGCTGCCTCCCAAAGGTGCCAGACGGGGGATTGAACCACAGCCTTTGGGGGCTCAGAATGAAGCTCCAACCAACTGAGCCACCCGGCCAGGGTGCATTTAGTCTTTCACTTTTGTGTCTTCTCGCCAACGACTCAGCCACTCAGAACTAATAAATATTCATTGAATAATGAAGCATGTACTCATTAAATACTACATCAAAATTATCAAATAAGAAGGTTTAAAAGCCCTTTTCCATTAACATGACACATTTTCTTTCAATCTAAACAAAAGATCATGCATTTACCTAACTAATTTAATTTAATGCCTAATTACAATACTTAAGATAATTAGTTCCCTTTTCCCTGTGTTTGAAACTGAAAGAAAAAGACAAAGGTCTGAAATGCTTCCACTTTGCATAATAACACTGCAAAGAAACCATAAAAGACAGACAAGGGAGGTAAATAAATGAAAAGTCTGAGTAACTACACTCTATCTCAGACTGTAGGGAAAAAAATGTATAGCACAGAGGCCCTAAAATTAAGGGGAAACTACAAATAAAGCATTAAAATAATGTCTATAAATATACTTTTGCCTCAAAAGCTAGACTACTCTGTCCTCCTCTTCCCAAACACGACACACTATCCATCTACTTGCTTTTTGAGCTCAGACGCAAACAGATGTGTAACTAACTGCTGCCTGTGTATGTGTTACCTTAAATGCGGGCTTGTTGCCACGAAAATTACTTAAGAGCCAACCTACCACACCACGGACTCAGCTCTCCCGAGGGAATCAGGCTCTGGGTGTGAACCCGAGGACCCAAGCAGAAAAGACATTAGGTAGAATCGCCAGGTACCGATTCCCGGGAACCTCGGACGGTTTGTTGCTTTATTTCCAAGAGGGACTCTTCCCTAAAGTCCTGATGTTCGCTTGTAACAAACATTACAAAGACGCTAACCCGCTCACATACTGCAGCTCCCAGGACCTCCCTAAAAATCTGCTGTAGTCACGGGAGTTGGACCATTTGTGAAACTGCTGGCCCTTCCCGTCTGAAAGGTCGCTTCCCTTATGCTAATGACTGCTCTGCGGAGCTTGCTGGTTTCGGCAAGTCAGCCTGCAGTCGCTGTCAGCCTTAGGTTTTCGCCTACAGAACTAGTTGTATACTATCCTAAACAATGTACACCGAAATGAAGACTTTAATTTAGATGTTCAGGGAGGACATTCGCACTCCCTAGCTTAGCTGTTTTTCCTGAAGGAAGCTACTCCAGAAAGCGGGTTAAAAAAAATATTTTCAGGTGTTTTTGTGGCAAATCAGAAGACAGACCACCAGACTGGACCGAACAGTTGCCCTGCCAGGTAACAGCAGACAAGGGCTATACAGAGACAAGAGGTTTCAGCTCGGGGCAAACGGAGACACCTCCCTTCGTTACCAGAGCGCGCCCTGCTAAGGCCAGTAGCAGAAAGTAAAAGCAGGGCTGCCGGGCTGGGGAAGACACGCAGGTGTGTGGCAGGTGTGGTGGCAGGCGTGGTGGCAGCGGCAGGCCTGGAGAGGGCAGGGACGCTCTGCCCCTGCTCCAGACCTCGCCCTGGGCATCGCTTCCGTCTGGCTGTTCCTCGGGGGCATCCTCTATAATACACCAGTAATGACTTTTTTAAAAATGGAAAAAGAGAAACCACGTACTCCAAGTACAATCACAGAGAACACTTCAGCAGCCTCCATGTCATTCCATACTTCAACATCCAACTGCTCTACCTTGTTTTATTTACCGTTTTTCTCCTCAGATCTTTCTAATTCTTTCCCTCATCACCCCCCAAACTTCAGCTTTCGGTTAAGGGTGCGACTTGTTTTTGAAAGTCAGGCGGGAGAGTCGTATAGAGCTGCCCGACTTAACGCGAACTTCGTACAATCCTGAACCACCCATTTTCCGGTAACGTCCCACTGATTAAATCATGCACCGGACATTTCTTTGCTATCTCTAAAACGGAAAAAAAAAAAAAGAAGAAAGGCAAACCTATCTCCGAAGTTGTCGGACTTGATTCCTACTTGGCATAAACAACGTTAAGTACAAAAAGTCAGCAGCATACCAAAAATTCCGCATTTCTCCCCTCCCCCAATTACAGTGTGCTGGGGGTGCTCGAACCGGCTCCAGCAGCACGGCAGGAAAATACGGCGGGAAAACACGGCAGACCAATGGGAACTGAACTAGGGGAAGAAGGACCCAGGACCCAGGTCCTGGCTTTTCCCCCCTGGCGATCGCAGGAGGAGTGACTTTTAGACCCCCATCTTCCCTGGGCCTCCGAGTGCTCAACTTGATAGGAACCCACTGAATGAGAAAGTCCTCAAAGCAGCTTTTCGGCATTAAATAGCTCTGTCCTCTGTAAAGGAAATTACAAATCTGAGTGTTTACAAACGAACTTGGCAAGACGGGCCCTTGGTGTCCTTCACCTGAAGTATCGTGTGATGTGTGGACTTCAGCGAACCCACGGGCTTATTACCAGGGCCGCCGCCGAGCAGTTCTGAATGGGAGGACAGGGGTGAGAACGTACTGGATCCCTGATGTCATTGGATTCTTAAACAACCCTGTCCAAAAAAACCAAAAAAGTTAAAAGCAACTGAACTACAAGACTATACCAAAGTAGACATTAAATGTAAAAATTTTTTTTGAAGGAATCTGCAGTGAACTATATTCTCTCAAGGTGCAGTGTTTACTGGCTAAGGGAAGACAAATTTTGATGAGACAAACCGAACTACTAGAACTTTCTTCTGCGGCACCATCAGCATGTGGTTATACAGGAAAAACATGAGGGAAAAGTGCTGGGAATGATGGAGAAAAGCAGAGATCAAACTAATTTGGCTTTGAGACCCAAGAGTTTTACATCAGATGTGTCCTTCCAGTTATGTCCTGCTCCCATACAAATTAACACTGTGTTTCCTGTCTTTCAAACACTTAAAAGGAGACAGCCAAGGAGAACACAACAGCACAAACTTTGTCTGAAGGCCTAAAAAATAAAAGCCAAGTCATGCCTATAATCGAGTAATTAAGTCCAGCAGAACAATGATCATTTGGGTATTCTAGACAAATATGGGTGTGTGTGTGTGTGTGTGTGTATAAATATATAAATATAAACACATAAATATATAAACATAAACACATAAATATATAAATATATAAATATAAACACATATACAGTTACAAGTTAAGACTCTTATAATCACTAGCTATGTAGCCTGAGGCAAGACAGTGAATCATTCTGAACTCGGTTTCTTTACTGGTAAAATGTGACTTACAGAAGTACTTAGAAAAGTTCTGAGGCTGAAATGAGACGGGAGTATTAAAAACAAGGCAACAGCACTGGCTGGTATGCTTCAGCTGGCTCAGGTGCGAGGCTGGGGAGCCAGGTAGGGGCACCATCTCCCACGGTGGTGTTTCTGGTGGTGGTTCTCTCCTCCCTCCCTTCTCCTCTCTCTAAATCAATAAGCATGTCCTTTGGTGGAGATTAAAAAAAAATACAAATAAAAAAAATAAAAACGAGGAAACAGTAAAAACTCAGGAAAAAAGCTAGCGATCATTATGTCTCTAAATCAGATGAGAACCCACGACACCCATGAGAAATGTAACGCACAGAAAAGTCAACCTCGTTTTACGCAGGAGCTTCCCTCGGTAGATCTAAACAAGGAGCAACGATGGGTTTCGACCCCACAAACTCATCGGCAGAGGTAGCAAGCAGAGAAGTAGCTGCATGATAAGCAGAAAAGGCGGACGAAGAGAAACAAAATCCCAGAGCAGCACTGTCCAAAGGAGCCTCCTCCCGTGTTCTGTACAGTATTGTCCAATATGGCAGCCACAGGCCACACGTGGCTGCTGAGCACTCGAAAGGTGCCTGGTGTTCCTGAGAAGACGGATTTTTATTTTTATTTAATTCTAATTAATTTTAGTTGAAATACCCACTTGCGGCTAAGGCAACCTCACCGGACAGCGCAGCCCTAGATGACCCACGGACTGAACAGGGACTGCCAGAAACCTAAGCAAAAAAACTGGGGTCTTTCCCTGAAGTGTCCCTGCGTTCGGTTCAATTATCTTTGTTTTCAGGGGAGGCCTGGGAACTACGACTAGTTAAAAAAAAAATAACACGTCAGCTGATACATCAATCCACGGCAGCTCAGCACTAATAAAAGGATCAGAGATAAGAAGTAGGTGGTCCTCTGATATTTTAGAAGGTCCCAAAGGCCAAGTTAGATTCAAGCGCACAGGAGGCATGATTCCGTACAGGGGCCAGAGCTGCAAAGGTCCTAATCAGCAGCTCCCAAGCATCTGTTTCTCCACTGCCACACGGAAAGCTGCTTACACCTGCAGACTGAACACCCATGCATTTATCGTCAGTTTTTTCAGAAATTCAGTGCTGTAAGCCTTCTAAAACACCAGCATTCCTGGCCGGTTCAGCCTTTCCATCGTAAACAAAACCTATGTACCACCCATATCTGAGGTATAATGCCAGACTCCTGCTTAGCTGCCCCTGTAATATGGTTTAATTATGATGACTGAACTAATAGGCTGACATCATAGACTTTTACAGGCTGACCCCATGTCATCCTGATGTATCATTTTGCGCCAGTTCAGTGCTGTAAATCAATTTAAGATCTCGAGCAGGTTGAAAAGGCTGGTAATGATGCTTTCTCTGCTGCCTCTGGAGACTCCACATTATACACAACTTACATTATTTATAAAGCCTCAATGATGCCTCCATTAGCCTTGTAAGACTACACAAATGAGATCTTCTATACACACACAACTTGGCCCCGATCATGTCGGCGACTGCGGCTTAAATACACTCGTCTAATTACACTCAAGTTCATTCTTTCTCCAATCTAACCAAGTTATTAAGTTTTATCTTGAACCCAGAATTACTAGAAATCAAAATCACAATCGGAAATTTAGTTCTGAACTAGTAAATGTATTTGGAAGATGAGACTTCCTCTTAATGCTTTAATGAACTTAGTAGAAAAAAAATGAAATTTTGAGAGGTGTAAAAGGTTAACATTTTCAATTGCCTAAAACTGTCATTTTTCTAATGCAGAGGTCATCCGCTCTTCAAGGGTATATAAAACCAAAGGATGATGCAAAAAGGAAAAATGGGTTTGGTTACATACCTATGGTTGCAGGGGACAACACTAACGCAAGGACATATCCCGACCCTCAGAAGAAACCCGATCCAGCCTGGATCCCTGGGAGGCTCCCGCGTCGCCCACCTTTAGAAAATCATCTCACGACCCTGGTTGCAGTTTCCTAAGAACTGCAGTATCACACAAATGTACACCACCTGCACAGAAATATCAAATAACTGCAAATGGGAAAGAGGGAGGGGGCGGGGAGGACACACACACTTAAATCAGTACAGCATATGTAAGCCCGGCGCCTACATCGCAGTAACATGGATGCAAAATATTTATCCTAATTGAAAATGCTGGGGCAGGAAACCTTGCTTCAGACTCGGTTCCTTTTCAATAGTAGTTCCCATACAGCTCCTCTACCTCCAATAAAACGTGAAGTGGTAATCATCGACAGAGCGAACAATCACCACAGGCAGAGAACACTTTCCTCATTGTGTCACTGAATGTAATAGGCATGTTATCCACGCCAGGCCGGCAGGCAGAGCGAGATATGTTCCGAAATAAAGGCATGTGTCAGCAACAGGAAAGACATACAGAAATCGTGCAACTTCAGAATCATTCCACCTACTTGGAAACTTCCGATACAATGGAAATCAGAGACCGCCAGGAGGAAGAAAAAGGCCGGTTGTCACAATACTCGAGGAACACGGTGCTTTCTCGGGAGCAGGTTCTCAGACGCGCCTCATTTTCGGAAGGGAAGCGCCTTCCCGGTTATCTCGCGCAGTGTATTTAAAAAATCGTGCGCGCCTCCCAATAAACAAAAGCCGCAGCTACTGCAGTTGTGAGATCCGGCAGGCATCTGTTCCTCCTCCCTTCCTAAGGACATCAAGGAAGCGCTCTGCCTTTAAGCCTTCATATTTATTAAGCAACTAGAAAAACAAGCCCACATCTCTCTCTGTCTCACACCCACCACCCCCACCTTCTGCAGAAACAACCCCGAGAAACCCTTCCAAAGCCGGGGAGCAGAGTAAATGAGCAGTTGTTCAACAGGGAACTCACAAATACACTTGCAGTGAGGCAATCGAATCCGGTCAAGGGAAAGGAATGAGACGACACTTGGAGGCGCAGGGGGGTGTAGGCGGAAGAGAAAAAAAATTACGTGCAGCCGCCGCCGCCAAATCTTTGAATAAATTAGAGGGAATTTCGGTACGAACTTTCTTTGACCTCTACCCAAGAGGTTCGTTAGGGCAGTGAAGGGCACAGGTCTGGGATGCAGAGGGGCCCAGGGCACTGGGTGTCCCCCCCCAATGTGATCGGCTCCGAGCGCCTAAAGGGCAGTGCTGACGGCCGCCCTCCAGCTCCCGCAAGGGTGGCCCGGGCCAGCGCGGGACACAATGGGCCCGCGGGCGGCGAGGACGGGCCTGAACTGGGCTGCAGAAAGGGAAAGAGAAACGGGGAGCAGGCAGAGGGGGAGGGGGCCGGGGAGGTCCTGTGCCGGTAGGGCCGGGGGTAAGGCTGGGGCGAGGCTCGGGCCGGGCCGAGGAGCCAGGCTTCCCCACCGCAGACCCAACAAAGACGCGAGGGGGATCCCAGGCGAGCCTTGCCCAGCTGGTTGGGGTGAGCGGAGAAGGTGGCAGGTTCGTTTCTCCCAGTGGCCGGGAGGCGCCATCATGGGGGGGGGGGGATTCCCGATCCGCCCCACGCGGGAAAGAGCCCCCTCCCCACCGAGGCTAGCACCCGACCCGGGGGACCGCGGCAGTCCTGCGGGCCGATGCCCGCCCCAACTGAGGCGGCGGCGGCACTGGAAAGTCCAGGGTGCCAAGGGGAGACAGCGGGAACACAGCAGAAGAGAAAGTTGGGTTCGGGTCTGTTTCGTTTTACCGGGTTGGCAGCAAGCGGGTCCACGGGGCGCACGAGTGGCCTGGAGAGTGGGGTCCTGCGGCCCCAGTCGGGGCAGCCGGGCGCTGCGCCTCGCTGCGATCGTAGAGTCCTTCCCCACGCCTCGGCCAGGCTGAGCCGCTCGGCCTCTGCTTCCTCCTCCTGCCCGCTCGCTCCTGGAGCCTGGATTGATCTGGTCGCGCTGGCGTCAGGGAGTCGGAGCCGCCCAGCCTCCACTCCTCCGCTGCCAATACCCGGCGCACTCGCCCGCCCGCTCGCTCGCTCACACGCGCACCCATGCGCCGCCCGCCGCCGTGCGACCAGGGATCCTCTCCAAATTCCTGGCCCCGCCGGCGAGGGGAGCGGCCCCAGGCCCGCCCCCCCCCCCCACATTGATTCCAAAAGGGAAAAAAAAATACTCTGCGCGTTCGAACTTCCCTCCCTCCACCTCCTTTAGTACTGGTGAGCAGACTTGTCGCATTATCTGCAAGTGAAGTTCTGTGTCTGTTTATTTTGTGAAATGCTCATCCACGCGTCCACCGCTCCCACGGTGCCCACCAGAACGTACCATAAACGTAGAGTGTATATATGCCAATTATCTTTCCAGAGTATCCCATTTAGATCTAGCTTTCATTGTCCCTCACCTACTCCGCAATGATTTGCAAGCCCAAGAAGTTTCACGTACCCAGAATTGAATAGCTTAGTAACTATTGCATGTGCTTATACCAAACCCTGAATCAATACGTGTGTTTTGTGCCAATTCGGGATCTAATGATTCCAGTAGGCAACCTCTTTGCTCCAGAGACAGATGCCACAATATCACTCTAAACTTTTGATCCGATTTCCACAATCTTGCAGATGTCACCCCTCCCAATAAAACAAACTAGCTCTCATCTACCTGGTCTGCATAGACACTGAAAATACTTTTTTGTTAAGAATTAATTTTTCCCTTGGTCAGCTCTCTGGGAGGTGGCATGAGATCTTGGATAATTATCATAATGTCAAGTTATGTTTAGAGACGAAGAATTATTCTGAGGAATAAATTTTATATGAGCTACAAGAATCATTCCCACCCAAATAAAGAAAATATCAAAGACTTCTGTAAAATAATGGCACTCTCCAGTTGTTCAATACATTTCCGTGTCCACATTCCATTTGAAACTCTTATTTATTAACCACTTCATTCTTATTGCATTCTGTGTTTGATTATCCAAAGAAAATGCAGCAAATCCCATAAAACGCCAAATACCGTTTATAAATTACAGATCAGAATATGTCTGCTAACTCCTTAGTTAAACTAGTCGAGCACTTCCTGGTCAATTCTTGGGCCTCATCTTATTTTTCCTGAAAGCAGCGTTTGACACAGTTCATCGTCCTCTGCTCCTCGGAACAACAGCTGGAGTGAGCCTCGTTAGAGGGTCACTGGCCCTGTTCAACACCCTCCCTGGATACACAGAAGGTGCTATCTCCATGCAGTGGAACATTATTCAGTCATAAAAATGAGTTAAATACAGACACATGCTACACGTCCAAACCTTAAAAACACTGTGCTACGTGCAAGTCTCCAGAAACTGTATGCTTCCACTCGCTGTATGTGCAATACCCAGGACAGGCCAGTCTGTAGAGATGGAGAGAACAGTGGTTGCCTGTGTTTCAGTGAACAGGGGAAGTTGGGTGGTGGCAGCTAAAGGTTATGGGGTTTCTCTCTGAGGGGAATGAAAATGTTCCAAAATTAGTTTGTGATAATGGTTGCATAATTCTGTGGATGTGCTGAAGAGCCATTGAATTGTACACTTTAAATGGGTGAATTATATGCTGTGAGAATTTTAGTTCAATAAAGCTACTTTTTTAAAGCGTGATATCCAAATGCAGTATGTGATCCTTGATTGGATCGTGGATTGGGAGGCTATAAAATGGCATTATAAAACCGTTAATTTTTTAAACCGACAGATGACCTTTCTTAGTGCAATCCTAGTGGCCCCAAATGATCATTATTAATACTACACATGTTATGAAATTTGATTTTTCCCATTGTGAAAGTAATTTTTAAGTAGTAATAGAAATTGGACTTTTTTATTTTTATTTATTTTTTTAAGATTTTATTTATTTATTTTTTAGAGAGGGAAGGGAGGGAGAAAGAGAGAGAAAGAGAGAGAGAGAGAGAGAGAAACATCAATGTACAGTTGCTAGGGGCTGTGGCCTGCAACCCAGGCATGTGCCCTGACTGGGAATCAAACCTGCGACACTTTGGTTTGCAGCCTGCACTCAATCCACTGAGCTATGCCAGCCAGGTGGACTTTTTTTTTAAAAAAAAAAAAGAACATTATTGGAACAATTGTGAACACTTGAAAGTGAATTGTATGTTAATATCATTGTATCAAAACAACAAAATTGTCCCCCCCCTGTTTCACTCAAAATGTAAGTTCTCACAATGTGTACAAGACCCTACACCATCTTCCTTGCCCACCCTCTTTGACCCCTCTGCCCTGGTCTCCAACTCTCTCCCTTGCTCACGTCCTTGAGTCACCCTGGCCTCCTCACAAGGCCCCCAACAACCTGGGCACACTGCTGCCTCAGGACCTTGGCACCCGCTGTTTCCCCCGCAGAAAGCCCTTCTAACAGATGTCCACATGGGCCTCTCCGCCTCACCTCTCTCAGGTCTTACTCCAATGTTGCTCTCTCAGTGAGGTCTAGCCTGGCCACGCTGCCTAAAACATATCACATGCTCCCCGCACACCCCTCCCAGACACATGCATTTCGCATCCTCTTTCCCTGCTTGGCATGGATGTCTCACTTCTCACTACGCACCTCCTTCCTTAGCCAGAGGAGCAGGGTTTGGGGGCTGTTCTGTTCGTTGCTGTACTGACCCTCGGTGCCTAGAGCAGTCCGGCACCTAATCGGGGCTCCTCAAACATCTGTTGAATCAACAACTCAAGGACTGTTTAAGGCACTGGGGATACGGTAGCAAACAAAACAGTTAAAAAATCCCTGCTTTCACCAAAGAAGACAATGAATAAATACATCGTGGACCAGAGAGGGGCACTTCAGTCACTGAAGCACTGCGGGTATAACTGGGGGTCTCGGGGGATTATAAGGGAACTGAAAAATTGCTCTTGCCTAGTGATGTCATAGCATGTGTTTACTCGTGTGTTTGTGGTGACCGCCGTGGGCAAACCTGCCGCACTGCACTGCCGGTCACTCACAGTCACGCATGGTCCGTAACACTTCATGACGGTAATAAACGGCTATGCTACTGCTTTATGCGCTTACTACGATATACTTTCTATCATTACTTTAGAGTGCACTCTTTCTACTTATGAAGAAATAAGAAGTTCGCCGTAAAACAGCATGCGATGTGGCTCCCGCAGCAGCCTCATACGCCTCATGTTTACTGAGTCTCTTGATTACATCATTTTCTCTTGTGCTTGATTTAATCTCGTGTTGTTTTGTACAGTGGTGGGCTGTACGGGCTTGTAGCCCAGGGGCGACAGGCTAGACCATGTAGCCTCGGTGTACAGTAGGCTATAGCTCCTAGGTCTGTGTGCCTGTGCTCTGTGATACCTGCACGATGATGAAATCGCCTAAGAATGCATTTCTCAGAAAGTATTCCCATTGTGAAGTGGTGCACGCCTGTACATCAACGTGCTAGGTAGTGGTACGCAGGATGGAAGCGGCGGGATTCTAGGGGTTGGGAATGGGGCCGGGGGTGATGTTTCTATAGGGGCAGGGGAAACCTCACTGACAGGAGATCCTGAAGAGAGGGGGAGTGCCACAAGACCAGTGAGGAGGTTTGCCCGTCTCCCCAGCAGAGGGAAGAGCAGGGCTAAAGAGCCTGGAGCCGACTCTCCTTCACCCACTCACCACAGAGCCGGGAGGAGCCAGCCAGCGGGTGGAAGGCAGAGTGTGTGGGCCCAGGTGCGCCGGGGCTGCAGAGCTGGAAACACAGGGCCGTCTCTTCTCTCTGCTTCTCCTACCTCGTGACATGGCCACAGGCCAGACTCCCTGAGATCCGGGAGGGGGAAAAGATGTTGGGGGTTGGAAGAGAGAGGAGCAGATAGGAAACAGTTATCTTCTGGGAGAGTTTGAGAGCCCATGAACTTGAGAACGTGGTCAGATTGCCTGGCAGCACTTTCAAATGCCTATTTGAGGTTAGTGGTCATGAATTCAGAGCAAACCAGTCAGCACGGCTGTGGGTTTTTCTCCAGCCCTTCTAACCATCAGGGGCAGAGCTGGGCTTGACCAGGGCTGGGGGTTTGCAGAAGGGTGTGATGGAGCAAAAGGGTGTCAGAGGGCAGAGGGTGTGGGGGACTGTGGTAAGGAGGGAGCTGAAGACACTAACGAGTGAGGACAATGGAAAGGTGACGGGATCAAGGTTGGAAGGTCCCCGTGCGGCCCAAGAATGGCTGGAGTTGGGAACAACTCCCAAAAGCTGGGGAACAGACTGAGAATAGGATGCTTGAAATTGGAATTATGGAGCTGGGACAGTTTGAGGCAATTCCAAAATCTAGCGGTGTGACCAGAGAAAGCTGGGTGTCTGAGGTAGGCAGAGGGCGAGACCCTGGCACCCAGTGTCCCTCGGAATCTGACTCTGACCCCCGTCTCCACCTGGTCTCCTTCATACTCCCACACAAACCCCAGCCAACGTGCCAGGATGTCCCCCCAAAACATTTCAGTATAACATCCTTTGTTCATCGTTTGTCCATACTTGGTATAAGATCCTGACCTCTCCAGTTTTCAAACTTTGGCCTGTTCTTTAAGGCCCAAGATCACCACCTAGATATTAAACAAACAAGCAAAACTACTTGTTAAAGCTGGGATGGGTGGGCTTTTTGAGCTCAGAATTCTCATTTTAACACATGGGGGAAATGAGGTCTAAAAAAGTGAAGTAATTTGCCCAAGGTCAAGAAACCGGTAAGGGGCAGAACCAGGTCTCCCATCCATAGTTACCTCTTCTCTGTCCTAAAGCCTCATCCCTGAGGCCTCCTCTGCTTCCTCCCTCCTGCCGTGCCCCATACACTGCATTTGTACCTATGGCATGTCCCACGTCACCTGTCACTTAACCCATGAATTACACATTATGAAACCCTGTGAGCACATGACAACGATGGCCAAGCAATGACTAGCCTTCCCTCCCACAAAAAAGCTAGTTTTTTCCCTTCACTGACACAATATTTCGGCACATGTCTCACTAAAAGGGCCTCCTTGGAGTGCTGTCATGTACCAAGCTCATCATAATACCTATCAAATGCTCAATAGCTAGGGTTGACTGAGCGTCTACCTGGCACGATGCTAAACACCTGAGAGGCACCTTCTTTTTCTGTCTGAGAACCCGCTTGTGAGATAGACGCCATTATCCTCATCTGCTGGTAACATCAGTGCCTACCGAATAGGGTTTGTGGGGAATAATAATGATAATAACAATAATAGTAATAACAAGAGTAGTAGCGAATACTTATTTAGTGTTTACTACTTGCCAGGCATTGTTCTGAGCACTATTTACCCTTCAAAACAACCCTATATTAGAGTCATGTTACTGGCACTTTACAGACAAGGAAACTGGAGCACCGAGATGTTAAGTAACTGTCCGGAGGTCACACAGCAAGTGTGCGGATGCCTCTAAAGTGTGTAATATGGTATCTGGTAGGTTGTATGGGTTCAATAAAAGTAGCCACAATTCCTTTCACTGAATGTTCACAGTGCTGTGCTGAGAATACAATTTCTGCCTCCAAAGTCAAGCATTTGAGGTACACTCACACTGATAAAATGATTTAGTGGACTGTTCAGTTTTTTAAAAAGTTTAATGAGTATAGAACTTCCAGGGGAAAAATTCTTCAACAATTTTGCTCGTGGTAACAATTTCTCTTCACTAGACCTGCCTTGGTCGGCAAGCTCGCCTAAGTTGAAGGACCGGCTTCTGCTACCTTAATACAGAGCGAGAGTGGCTTAAGCGAATAGGAATTTCTTTTATCTCTGGAAAAAAGGAGATCAAAAAAAGGAATTCCAGGAATGGTGAGGCCACTCAAAGATATCAAGGCCCAGGTCTCTGTGACTGCCTGGCCTCTCCCTCACTGTTGATTATAAAATGGCTGCTATAGTTCCAGTCATCACATCTGCATTCCAGGCAGGGAAAAGAAAAGGAGAAGGACAAAGGAGTGAACTGAGACTAAAACCCCTTTGAGGAACACACTGCTACCAGCACCATCCACCATGACATCTGCCTGTTTCTCATCATTAAACACTGTCTTCTGCCCTCTCCCTTTGCAAAGATGGCTGGGACATGTCATGCTTTTTTTTTTTGTTTTTGAGCTTAGAAAATTGCCAGTGCAACACAATGGAATTCCTGCTAATGAATAAGGGGAGGATGAATGCAGTGATGTGCTCCAAATGGTTCACTCTGGCTTGTGAGAGCTGATGGTCCAGTTTTTAGGGTTTTTGCGAGGTGGTTGTTAAACATATTGGTAGTCTGAAACTGGTCACAGCGGGAGTATGTACGCCACAAAAATTGGCAAACACCACAAATTAAGGCCCTTTGTTTCCCCCCTTTAAAAGCCAGTTGTTAAACATTTACCAGCACACCACTGAATTCTGGATAGGTGACTGGGAGTCCTTGCTGCAGAAGGCTTTCCCCTGTCCGTGCGATAGTCCACATGTCTGTGTCTCTGCCACGGCGCTAGGGACCCGGGGGCGCTGGGCCAGGGAATCCTTCGGAGTACTCGGCATATTAATAATCCCCCTCTCTTTACTCCATGGAGATGCTAGGCACTTTCATTTATACTAGGTTTTAGTATTTCCCCAGAGAATGCACAAGTGGTTTTGTGATATTCAGCTAGGCGTGTCACAAACTATTGTAAAGTTTTGTTCGGGAACTTGAACTAGTTTTACGTAAAGATGTGCTGTTCCTGCGAGATCCAGGCCCGTGCAGGCGCAGCCTCTGCGTCTGTGTTGGAGGCAGCTGCAGCCCGACGCTGCTGCTCACTCAGACCACCTTTTCTAAGTGAAGGTACCACTTTCCTCCAGTACGAAGAATCCTTTAAAATAATTTCTCGTCCCAAAATGTATTCCTGGAAAATGAGGAAAGTGGAACGTTTTTACCTCTGGCGAAAAGGAGGAATCGATGGTTTTTCACTCATAAGGAGGCGACGCCCTGGGTGAGTCTTTCCGGTTTTTCTTTCGGGTGCAAACAGGCACTTGAAGACACAGCACCGATGGGGCGAAGGACACCTTCCCCTTGGCCTGCGGGGAGGCGATGAGAAGAAATTTCAGGGGCTGGGCCAGAAACGGAGAAGTAAATCTCATGGGTTTGTGAACGTGACCCCACCTAAGAAGTGTTGCCTCCAAAAACAGAACTTAGGGCACTTGGAAATGAGCACCAAACCCTGGCCAGGTAGCTCAGTTGGTTAGAACACCATCCCAATACACCAAGGCGGTTGGTTAGATTACCATTCTGGGCACCTACAAGAATCCACCAATGAATGCATGAATAAGTGGAACAACAAGTCAATGTTTCTCTCTCTTTCTCTCTCTGTCTCCTCCCTTCTTCCCCTCCCCTCTCAAATCAATAAAAAAAAAATTTTTTAAAGAACTGAGTACCAAAAACAAAGTCTCACATCAATTAGAGTTGGATACCATACAGTACATTTTTCTTTGTGATAAATAAACAAGACTGACCAAAAAAGAAGCCTTTGAAATTTTGCATTACACTTTAATTTTTTTATTTCTTTGCATGGCAGGACTTTTTTTTTTGTCACCGTTAAAGTCCATTGTATAAATATAGTAAGTCCTTCTTTTTGCCTGAAAGGTTTGCTTTTACAAGTCTTGCTTTGAGTGATCCGCACGAGCCGCACCACCCAGCTGCAGCAGCACCGATGAACAGCCTCACCTGGACACACGACAACGACGGTCAAATAGCAACAGCGTGTAAGGCTTGGCCATCCCGCTGCAGCAACCAGCAACCAGCAACCGCGTCCGAGCACTGTCTCAGTCGGGACTTTGGGGAGGAGGGTCCGTAAATAACACCTGCTTCCTGTCCTGAGTGTGGGGACAAAGAACCAAACCCAGACGTCATCCACACAGAACTCAAAACATCATCTTTACGGTCTATAAAGTAGGTTGGAATATTTAGCTTTTGGATCTGTGGCCAAATTGGCTTGCCCATACTTTACCTCCACACTAGAAATTCTCAGGCACCAGCATGGTGGGACAGCCAGAGGCTGCAGTTCCCTTGAACTGGAGCCTCAGAGGTCACCCCCCCTCAGAGAAGGTCCTCCCTCTGCTTCTCCTGAGTGGTGCTCCCACGCCACATCAGCACGGACCCTGAGTCGGCTCGTCTTTCAGAAGAAAGGCTAAGCCTGTGCTTTTCCACTGGAGACAAGGTGATTGGGTTCTTTTCCAGTTAACCAAGGGATATGCCACTTTGCCTAAATAAAGCCCCCTAAAGTTTGCATTTTGTTCTTAAGGAGTTCACACTCAAATTTTGCCCCTTTCCAAGTTTCTGCAGTTGTATGGACTCCCAATGGCATAAGTGCTTTGAAATTGAAATGCTTTGTGTACAACCAAAGGAGAGAAAATAATAGATAAAAAGGTGGGAAGATTACTATAGAAGGTCCTGGAAAAAGTCACAGAACAAAATGAACTCTGTCACCAAATGTATATTGAGGGCCTACTGTGTGCCGGGCACAGTTTCCCTACATTGTCTGTGTCAGTAAGTCCTCACTTAACACCTCCGCTAGGTCCTGTAAACTGTGACTTTAAGTGAAAGAACATAAAACAAAACCAATTTTACCAAAGACTGATAGACAGAAAGGAAAATTAAGTACCCACAGCATACTTCTGTTCACAAAAATATCCCCAAACTTATCAAAAGACCCAAAACACTTCTAATATTAAACACTGACATAAATGTGAGCTATACTGCATTGAATAAAGATGAATCAACACAAGTAAGAATTATTTTGCAAGCTCCTTGTTCCAGTTCAGGGTCCAGGTGTCCGGAGCCTCTCCCAGGAGCCCAGGGTGCAAGGTGGCCATCAACCTGGACAGGACACCCTTCCATCCCAATGTGCTCCCACATGCACACCTACGCCCACTCGGACTGGGGTGAAGTCCACACATCCGTTCACCTCACCCGAGCTTCTCTGGGGTGTGGGAAGGAACCAGAGAAAACCCATGCAGATGGGGGAGAATGTGTAAAGTCCACACAGACCATGGCCCCAGAGAGGAATCAAAAAAAATTTTTTTCTCACCAACATTATAATGAAATGATATTTGAGGACCTGCTGTACTTCCCGCACCCATATTACCCAATGCCAACTAACCCACCAGGGAGGCAAACAGACAATCTGAAGCAGGTCTTAAAGGCTTATTGTCTCCTTTGCCCATCACTTTTAATGTGCTGGGGTGTGCAAGCCTCAGGCCCAGAAAATTGAGATTTACTTCCCCTTCTTTGAAGCTCTCCGTTTCCTCTCGGTAGGGATCCCCATCAGTAAGCAATTGTTCTTCAGCTCGATGTAGCTTAAAGGGTCCTCACGTGAAGCCGCTCATCACACAAGCTTTCTCCCCAGTGCATTTGTGTTACCATGTTCCTTCCTCCCTCCAAGCCTCTCCCAGAAAACTTCTCCCTCCCTGATTGTGTTTTCAATGGACAGAAATGACCCCTCAGCCATCTTCACTCCTCCATTGCAGTGTTTGGATACCTTCCTGTCCCTTCGTGCACAAGACTCATTTGTTCAATAAATATTTGCTGAGCATCCACCAGGCCCTCTTACGCGTCCAGGAGCAATGCTGAACTCTTGCTTTCACAGAATGGCCAACCCAGTCACTCTTGCCAACGTCCTGCAAGAGGGCCTGCAACAGGCAGCGTGCTAGTGCGTAAGGAAGGAGAAGAGTGGAGCACCAGACCAGCACACACAGGGTTCCTGTTGTCAGGGCCCTCGTTACATTGCATTAAAGGCCGTTTTTCTCATAAGCAGGCTGAGTGCTTTGCTACTTAACGTTCCCAGAAACGCTGGGCGAACTGCAGGTGCTGTGGAAATACATTTAAGAAATTTCAAAAAATGCCATAAGGGAAATGACTCACTTTGCAGAAATCTGTGTCAATAGTGTATCTGGAAAGGTCCTCCTTGCTTAGGCTGGGGTACAAACACAATCACCTCACTTATACGGCTCCCTGCACCCACCTGCCCTCCGTGTCAGAAGTCCGCTTACTTCCCAAGGCCTCCCCTGAACCCCCTATGTGGGCAGGGACACGAGGGACTCACTCCATTCAAAAGACATTGGTCCTGCTGCAAAAAGCCAGGAAGAGAGAGAAAGCCAGGAAGTGTGACCAGTTCACGAATGCTGTGGCTTGGATCTCTGCCACAGGAGGTTACAGGTGGGTCCTACGCATTCAGACATCAGGAAATTCGCTGGTGGTTGCTATGATACTCCTGTTGATTCAGCTCTTTTCTTTCCATCAGCCCAGCAGCATCCCCCCCCACCCCCTGAGCTCTGAGGCCACATCCCTTTTAGGTCACCCTCCCAAGCTCAGCCATTGGTCCCAGTGCCTAGAACAGTGCCAGGGGGCCCATAGCTACGGAAGAACTCACAAGGAAGTCTTCCCCACGAAGCCTGGTTCAATCCACACGGCACCTGCCCTGCCATCGGGCCAGCTCACGACATCCCAGCAGGGCATCTCCCTGTTGCACCGAAAGGGGAAAGGCAGATGTTGCTAAGCAACACACACACACACGCCCGCCTGTTTTGCACACCTACCCCTACATCTACACACAGGCTAGGATTGCCTGTTTGCTTTAAATTCTCATAACTTGGAGGGTGTTTTAAATGATTCTCTCCAGAGAAGCAGCATCTTCCGAGGGGCTACCCCTCCCTGGCTGTGCGCTGGAAGTGGCACCCCATTCCAGCACCAGCTTTTCATAAAGGTCTGCTTCTAGGGCTACGGCTTTTGGCCGCGGCCAATAAAAATCGGTATTCAGCACCTGAATGCTCCCGATCCGGGGAGGGAGGCAGTTAATTAGATCATTTTCAACCCCCGCCCCTTAACATCTAGTAGTTTTACTGAGCGTTAATATTTTATTAACGGAAGAAAACGTTAAGGGAAAATGTTACTGCGTTATTTGTGTTGCTTTTTAGAGAATGTGGTATTACAGACCAAGGAGGAGGATAACATTCAAGACGCTCTGGGGACAGAACACCCACTTGGAGGTTCGGCTCTGCTCCTCCCTCCTTCCGACACCTCATCCTCCTCCTGCTCGCCAGGTCACCACAGGGACTACAGAGTCAAGTCCAAAATCTGCAGCCAGGCACTCCAAGTCTTTACACCCTAGGCCCTCCCCACCTGCTCATCTTAATTTGCCACTGTTTTCTTAACCCCATTCTGAGCTTCTGTTGTATGTGTTTACTCACTCCTTCATGAACTCCCCATGAGTATTTTTAAAGGTAAACTTGAATTTAGAACCATTTCAGATTTTCAGAAAACCCTCGAAGATGGTACGGAGCTCCTCTGTACCCCTCACCTGGTTCCTCCTAGCGTTAACCTCTTTCCTGATCGCGGTGCATTTGTCAAAATTGAGAAAAACAACATCGACGCATGACTGTTACCTAATCATCAGTTTTCCTACTAATGTCCTTTGGCTGGTCCAGGAGACAAACCAGGACACCATGTGGCATTTAAACCAGGCACTTTTTGGTTGCTTTTTTTGTTTGTTTGTTTTGTTTCTAGCTCCTGCTCATCACATTTTCCCTCCCTAGGATGTCATTTCCTCTCTGACTTCTTTAAGTCCTACTTACCCTTCAAGTCCATTCGAGTCCATCTCTGCCACATCTTTCTTAGTTGTTCCCGTCCTCAGTGATTTCCCTAACCTTCAAATTCCAGAAACACCTTGGTCTGGGCCACATACTTGGAATGTGGCATATGCTGACCTGCACTGTTATGTATCGTTTTATATTTTGCTTGCCAATTAGCATTTAAGGAAAGGATAATATCTCATTCATTTTCTGGCACATGTGCAAGCATGTGTTCTCCATAAATGTTTATTCGTAATGAATTTATGTTATTTTAACATTAGCATACACAGTACAGAGTAGGCTGCAAACAGTCATTGAATTCTTGGAGGTCCACGGTTACTGCCTTTATATTTGAAAACATAATAGATATAAATGTAATTCGATGACTAATACAGATGTTTATTGAGTGCCAACCCTATGCCAGGCATCCTGCTAAATGTTCATAATTCTCATGAAGCTGAACGGGGCAGATGCTATGGTTGCCCCCAGCTGAGGCTGAGTAATCTGTCCATGAGTACACGCCACTGAGATGGAGCCAGGACTCACACCCAACACTGCAGCTCCAGAGCACACACTCTTCCATGCTTTTTTACAAAGTGCTTTTGGTCCCACCGGTGACTCCAGATGAGGGCTTTGCACTTAAGACGCCACCTTTCCATCAGTGCCCCATCTTTCCTAAACTTCTGAATCCCGTGTCTCCAGTAGCCCAGGGACACTGTTGTTGAAGGTCTCTAGTTACCTCTGTCTTATCAGTTCCAATGGCCTTACATCCTAGCCCCTGACATTTCTACTCGGTCTCCTGGGTTGGAATGTAGAAGCTATTTCCCGTCTCTACTCCCCGAGGGCAGGGCTGTGTATCCTCGGGCCCGGCGCTAGCCTTTGAACTCCTTTGAACTCCTTTGAACTCCACAGAGTACAACTACTGTTTTTCCTCTTTGTGGCCATATTCTGAAGTTCTTGAATTTTTTAAGTCATAAAAGTTTATATGCAGGAAGAAATTATAAAGTATTAATATATATATATATGGAGTAGTGAGTGAGAGATACCTTCTTTCCTTGTTCTCAGGGATAGACGGTTTAAAAATGGGGCTTGGACACAGAGGTTAAAAATGCTGTAAATAATGCACCAGTGTTTTTAACTATAAAAATTATAGGCTCATGATTAAAAATGAAAGCCTTTCCTACTTTTCAGAGGAAATTGCTCTTAAAAGTTGACTATTATAAAACCTCCAGGCGTTTTCTATATATGTAAGTTTTGTGTGTTTCATTTTCTAGACACGAACCAGTTCTCCTCCTTTTCAGCCTCCTTCTTTCCGACTGCAAACAGTTAGTTTGTCCGGGACATCCATTCCTTCTCTGAATGTCTCCATCCTTGGAGAATTTGTCCACTCTCCAGGCCGGCTACGGCCTTCTCTCACTCTGTTCTCCGGCTGCCAAACTTCTCTTCAGATGTTCTCAATCCACACTCATTCCTCAGCCCCGTGCGATCTGCCTCACGTTTGCCACTCCAGTAAGTTACACTGGATGGTTCCGGAGACATGGCTCGTGATCACTGACATGCTCTCAGCCGCCCCCCTGCATGGGCTTCTGGGTCCTGTTTACTCGCCTTTGGCTCAAAAGCACTTCCTTCTGGCTTCCGAGCCATTGCAACATCTGAGTTCTCCCTCCATCTTTAGGATTGGAGCCTCCACTCCCCTCCTGTCCGCCTCCCCCTGCCCCAGGTCTTCCCAGTGATCTCCATCTCTCCCAGCATCTCCTTGAGGGATGTCTTCCCCTGCCACACTCTCAAACATCACTCACCTCCGCATACCCAGCAAGAACTACCCTCTCTCTCAAACTCCAAGTCCACGTGTCCAACTGTCTGCTGGTCGGATTCACTGTTTCACCTCAAGGTTGACATGCCAAAGCTTAACGCCAGGCCACCTAAACCCAGGCCCTCTTCCTGGCTTCCTTATTTCTGTTAATGGTACGGCCACTCTCTTGGTCAATGAGGGGACAAGATACTGGTCATTTTTATCTCCGGTGTCCTGGGAGTCCCATCGGTCGTCTGTGTCATGAATTCTACTCCCATAGGCTGTGCCTGCTTCTCCCATCTGGCCCTGCCACCTCACTGCTTCTGGCCGCACTCCTGTAGGCTTCCGACTCCTTTATCTTCACGCCCCCATCGTTGTCTATCAACCCCCAAACTGCCAGATAAGTCTTCCCAGGAGCCTGACTCTAATCTTGCGCCTCTCTGCTCAAACAAGGCCCTTCAGTGACAAGGCGCTGCCTGTGAGTGACACATTCTTCAGCACGGTTTTAGAAATCCTCTCTAGCAGCGATCCTCAAGGATTTCTGTGTTCCTTTTCACTCTCCAAAATTATTCACCCCAAGAGCTTTCATGCGTATGGGCTTACTGTGTTAAAACTTATGACAGAATAAAATTTTATAATATGTACCAATATACTTTAAAACAACCAAACCCACTGCATGTTAACATAAATACCACATTTTATTTAAAAAAAAACAAAACTATTTTCTAACACACACAAAAAAATAGTGCAAAGAATGGCATTGTTTTGTAAATCTCTCGAATGTCTGGCTTAAATGGAAAGTAGCTGTATTCCCCAATCTGCTTCTGTAGTCAGTCTGTGGTGATGTCACAGGAGATGTAACCTCTGGAAAATTCCACCGTGTACTTAGGAGTGTGAAAAGGCAAATGATGGCTCAGTGTGAACGGGCAAAGCAGCTTTGGGCTCACAGACCCTTTGGAGGGGTCCCGGGTCCCCAGACCACACACTGAGAACCCCTACGGTGCCTTCTCTCTCATCCCTGCTCAACCAACCCTCACATGCCAGTTACACCAATAGTCTTCATCCTCTGGATATACTCACATTTTTTTTTCATGGAAATAAGTATTCTCTGAAATAAGTTCTTTGGTAGATCATTTATTGGGAGTGCCCTATGGCTTGCCAGGATACAGGGATTTAGTGGGGGGAAAAAATGAGATGTTTTGCCCCTCTCGTTGGCTGGAAAGCACTCCAGACTAGGATCAAGGAACTTAAATGCTAGTGACCATTTTGCAACTAACATGTTATGTCACCCTGAACAAGCCGGTTAACTTGATTCACTTTTTGGTTCTCAGTTCTTCCCTTTCTAAATAGAGGAAAGAGAAGAGTGGTCCCAGTTCTAAAATCATCAGTGACTTGGAATTAAATCACCGGAAGTCTCTTCTGAATGAACAGGAAACATGGACCACTTCTCATCTTTTGTTTCTCTGTCTCCAAGTACAAATGGCTGTCTTTTTATGAGTGCATTCAAAATCAGGTCCTCTATGATCTCAGTGTCTAAGGACTGTCTGGAAGGGCTTCAGAAAAACCAGCCCCCCTGCCACCACACTGGAACTTTGGTTGATTTTTTTAAAATTAAGGTATGATTGACATGTAACATTATATAAGTTTCAGGTGTACAACTTAATGATTGGATATTTGTGTACTGCAAAATGACCACAAGCCTAGTTATCCATCACCACACATAGTTACAAATATTCTTCTTGGGATGAGAATTTTTTAAAATTCACTCTCTTAGCAACTCTGAATACAACACAGCGGTAATAACTATAGGCACCGTGCTGCACATCACACCCCACAAGTCATTTACCTCGTAACTGAGTGTTTGTGCCTTTTGACGACCTTCACCCACTTCACAACCTCACACCTGCAACCACCAATCTCTTCTCTCTGTGTCTGTGAGTTCGGGATTTTGCATTTTTTTTAGATTCCAGATGTAATTGAGATCATAGGGTAAATATATTCCCTACCTGATTTATCTCACTTAGCGTAATGCCCTCCAGGTTCATCCGTGTTGTCACAAACGGCAAAATTTCCTTTTCTTTGTGGCTGAATAATATTTCATTGTGTGGGAGTGTATACACCACATTCTCTTTATCCATTCATCCATTGATGGATACTTAGTGAGTTTCTTAAACTGCAGGTAGTTTTAATTAAATTGAGAAAAAATTTCAACTATATTTCATGAAATCGAGAACATTGCTTCCTTCCTTGACCCTCGCCTGCTGAAACTGTAGTTGCCCTGTGTGTACAATGCTCTGTTCTTTTCCCTCTTTCTCTCTGCATTTCATTTTGGATAGTTTCTATTGCTGTCTTCAAAATTACTAATCTTTTCTTAAAACAGCGTCTACTGTCTGTTAATTCCATCCAGTGTGTTGTTTATCTTAAATATTGTATTTTTTATTTCTAGCAGTTTTACCTGGGTCATTTTTTTTATCTCTTTCAAGTCTCTTAACATGTTTGTATTTTCCTCTACTTTCTAAAGCATATGGAGTATATTTATGATAGCTGGTTTAACATCCTTATGCACTAAGTCTATCATTTATTTCATTGGGTCTGATGTATTGATTGATTTTTCTCCTCACTATAGATCATATTTTCCTTCTTCTTTGGCATATTTTTCTTCTTTGTGTGCCTGGAAATTTTGATTGGCTGCCAGGCATTGTAAATTTCAGGTTGCGCACAATGGGTATATTTTTATTCCTTTAACTATTCTTGAACTTTGTTCTGGGATGCGACTAAGCTACTTGGAAACAGTTTGACCTTCTAGGAGTTTGCTTGTAAGCTTGTTTAGGTGGGACCAGAGCAGCCTTTAGTCTAGGGTTAGTTTGGCCCCGGTCTCAAGCAATACCCTTTTGAGTGAGTTCTCTGTTGCCCTGTGTAGTACGAGGTTTTCCCATTCTGGCTGCATTAGCCCTGTGTGATCTCCGGAGGTTATTCCAACTGCTCCTTTCGGACGATTCTTCCCCTGGCTCTCAGCATGTGAATGAGCTGATCGATCTGCAGCATCCGCTGAAGATCCAAGGGCAACCTTCTGCACATCTCTGGAGCTCTATTCACGTGGGTCTCTCCTCTCCTCACAGCAATCGTTCTGGTCCCCTGCCCAGCAATTCCAGCTGCCTCGGCCTCCCTGACTTCTCAGCTCCTTCTCCCTAACTGTGGGAGCCACCAGGCTCTGTTTGAGTCCCTCCTCCCTGCAGTGCAGCCTGGAAACTCTCTTTAAGCACCAGATTGGGTTCATTCCAGGGCTCACTCCATGAGTTTCCATTCTCTCAGGGATTGCTGACCTGTGCTGCCTGATGTGCAATGTCTGAAAACAGTTGCTTTGTGTCTATGTTAATTTTTGGTAAGTTTTAAAGTTTTGTCTCTCACATCTAAGTCCTCCATCAAAACGGAATCAATTTTTAAAAAAAATAAAACTAAAGCTGAGTCACGTTGCCTCCAGATTCATATGTTGAAGTGCTAACCCCCAGTGGGACTGTGTTGGGAGATGGGGCCTTTAAAGAGGAATTAAGATTAAATGAGGTCACCGGGGTGGGGCCCTCATCCAACAGGACTGGTGTTCTTAGAAGAAGATGGAGAGATACCAGGATAGCACGCACACACTAAGGAAAGGCCGTGTGAGGACACGGGGAGAAGGCACCATCTGAGAGTCAAGGAGGAGGTCTCATCAGAATCCAGCCCCGTTCACACGTTGATCTTGAACTTCGGTCTGCAGAGCTGTGGGGAAAATTAATTTCTGTTGTCTAAGCCACCCAGTCTCTGGTACTTTTCATAGTAACCCTAGCAAACAAATACAGCAGGGATCTAACTTCATTTACAGATCACCAGTTATCCCTAACATGTTTATTGACAGTCTCATCTTTTCCCCACGGAGCTGTAGTATAACCTCTGCCATATATCACGTGTCCTGTTTCTGAGTTCTCTATTCTGTTCCACTGGTCAATTTGTCTCTGCCTGCACAGAAAGAATGCTGTCTTAATTATTAGAGTTTCATAACGTTTTACTATCAGGTGGACAAGTGCATTCATCTTAGTCCTCTTCATTAGGAATATTGGTGATTCCTGGCACGTTGCTTTTTGGCATGCATTTTAGAAGTCGTTTGTCAAGTTACACCAAAAAGCAATGTGGGAATTTTAATTGGGCCCCATTGAAACTGTCGACCAGCCTGGGGAGTGATGACATATTTACAATATTGAGTCTTCCTGTTCATGAATTTGGGATCTTCCTTAGTTGTTTAGTGCTCCTTTAATGTCTTCTGAGAACATTTCATAGTTTCTTTGTAACAGCCTTGCACATTTCTTGTGAGATTTGCTCTGAAGTACCTTTGTTGTTGCTGCCATTGTAAATGGGTGTTCCGAGTGCGTTTGTTCCTTGGGCTGGTAGGTGCAAATACAGTTGGTTTTTGTAGGTTGACCTTTTGGTCAGCCTCCTTGCCAAACACAGAGTGCCAAGAATTCACCTATGGATTTGTTTGGGCTTTCTATGCATGTGTGCCATCTATGAAAAATGACTGATTTTGCTCCTTCTTTTCCTTCCCTTGTATCTCTTACTTCCTTCTCTTGACATACCGTGTTGCCTTGGGATACTTAGTGCAACGTTGAATAGCAGGTGCAACTTTCTGCGTCGTTTCTGATTTTGAAGGGAATATTTTCAATGTTCTCTATGTAAAACAATAGTTTATGTAAGGTTTTGGTAGTTATTCTTTATCAGGGAGAGCAAATTGTCTTCTGTTTCTAATTTAATGGGGATTTTTTAAAATCCAAAATGAGTGATACATTTATACCATTTTTATTCTGCGTCTGTTGAAATGATCACATGGTTTTTCTCCTTTAATATATTTATGTTGCAAGTGTCATATGCACATTTTCTAATATTAAACTATTTCTTGCATACTTAGGATAAACACACAACTTAGTTATAGTATATTTTGTTTTCTTGAACATGCTAGATTCGGTTTGATGATATTTTATTTATAAATTTTGCGTTATATTCTAAATTAGATAGACCTGTAATTGTCTTTTTTTGTACTATTCTTTTCTAATTTTAGTATCAGTTCAAATGTCTCCAAGAATGCATTCCTAAGTGTTTCCTCATTTTACATTTCTCTCTAAGTTTGTATGAGACTGGAGTTATTTATTTCATCAAGTTTGGTGAAATTTGCCCAGTACACACATATAATAAACACAAATTTACTTTGAGTCAGTTTTGGAATATATTTTTCTACGTGTTTGTGCATTTTGTCTTTATTTTCAAGTTTATAGTAACATAAACTTGTTCATAGTACTCTTAACACTGTAACCATGGCTACCAGAGAGATGTTATGCCTCCTTTTTCTGTCCCAGGGTCAGTCACTTGGTCTGTCTCTGTCTCTCTATTCCTTGATCAATTTTACAAGAGATTGATCTTCTAATATATATTTTTAGAGAACCAACTTCGGTTTTGTTGATTTTCTTTTCTGTAATTATTTTCCAGTTTGTTAATTTCTGTGCTTCCCTTTATTATCTCCGTCACGCAGACGCAGCCTGCTCTTCTTTTTAACTGATTCCTTGGACACTTAGCACATTAATTTCAATGTCTAGTCTTTTATACAACATGCCCTTAAAGTGCCATTTTCACCTCATTCCATAAGTTTTGATAGGTTCAAGTTTCATTCATTGCTAGGTGTTTTAAATTTTAATTTTGATTTTTTTCAAACCATGAATTAGTAGTCTACTTTTAATTTCTGAGTCTATGGATTATATTTATCTTTTTGCTATTGATATTGTCCTATAAATTTTTAGGATTGTTATTTAATTTGGGGAAACCTCAATCTAGTTTCTTTTGTGCATGAGCTGTAAGAATTCGAGGCACTTCAAGGTTTCTAGTTTAGGGCAGACTTTAGATAGTTTTTCAATTGTTGACACTCAGTAAGTAGTTTGTGATGGAAGACTGATGTACTTGTTTAGCAGGGCATTACAAATTTTGTGGGGTTTTTGGATTATACCAGAATTTTGTCAAATCAGCAAAGAATTTATATTTTTTCCATGGTTTTTCAATGCATACGTTTCTTCATTAATTACATTACCAGATAATCAAATTACCTATTCATTATTTCTGTTTGAAGTGGATCTATTTTTCTTAATGAGTTATGACTTTTGGTATGATCTGAAAACATTTTTGTTACAATTTGCTTTAAGTCAAAATAATTCCTATTGATTTCATAAATCATCTTTATCTCTTGCTAGTGGTTTTAATTGAGTATTCCTTCTGTTGTCGAATACCGTATATAAATCTATAGATGACAAAAGAAAATACTCTTCATATGTGTTCAAATCAGGCATTTTTAATATTCCAAATGTCTGTGCAAATTGCAGTTAAAATGAGATAACTGGCTGTATCAATTTTTGAATAAACATTTTTCAAAGAGAAAAATGGCTTTTAATTTGGGTTTCTCTTTCAAATATTCGGAAATATAGATGATCCTTAAAGAGAAAGACTTGAACAGGCTTGCAGGAGGCAGACCATCTGGATACATTTCGTTTCATTTATTTAAATACCTTTGGTGTGACATCTACAAGAATGGACTATCTGTTGTCTGGGTAATTTATTTCCTTTTATACATATTTGCTGTTTCCTTTTTTAAAATTTTTTTAAAAGATTGTATTTATTTAATTTTAGAGAGGGAAGGGAGGGAGAAAGAGAGAGAGAGAGAGAAACATCAATGTGGGGTTGCTGGGGGCCGTGGCCTGCAACCCAGGCATGTGCCCTGGCTGGGAACAGAACCTGCGATGCCTTGGTTTGCAGCCCGCGCTCAATCCACTGAGCTACATCAGCCAGGTGCTGTTTCCTTTCTAACGTATTTTCACATTGTTTTTGTTAGTGCTTCATATACTATTTGGATAAGTAAGTCACATCGTGTTTTTTTTTTTTATTTTGACACACTTCCATGTGCTCACCAGGGGGTGGGAATCAAGTTCAACAAGTGGCCTGACACAGCCCGTGAGAGGTCCACTGCTCTACGCATATTACATTGTGACCTCGGCAAGGCAGACTTTTTTGACTTAAAATGAAGTAACTGCAACTCATCTTTTCACTTTAAAATAAAACTGGATATTCTACCTGGTCTACTCATCTATCTAGTGCATCTTTATTTGATTTATGTACAATCCAGGGAAACTTGTTCCTCCTACTGAAGATTTCAGCAACATCAGAATAGTTGACCCACCTTCTTGCAGTTCCCTCATCTGGGCTTTCCTCTTATCTCTGGCTACCCTTCTTCAAACTCCCTGCCCAGATTGCCTTTTTCCACATGACCTCTAAGTATTGTTTTTCGAGGGCCTACTCTAAACCTCCCCCCCCACACCTGGGTTTTAAAATCCCTCATAACCTTTCCTTAGCCTTTCTGTTTACCCGCATGTGTCACGCCAAGCCAAAACACACCCTTCGTGCTACATGTCGAATGCCTCGTGACCTGTTAGCCCCCTGGTGCTAGTTCCCACCGCTGAAATTTGGCTCAACAATTCTTTCCTCGAATGCCCAAATTTCCCCCTTCTAACCACTCATGCCATCCTACAGAGATCATTAGATGTCCCAGGACCTGCTTGAGGTTTCCCCAGATGTTCTAGTGCACTCCCGACATCTCCCATCTCCAAATCGCCCTTGTAGTCAGAATGAGCTTCTTTTGATGCACTCACTCCACGTTTTATTCTTGGTGTGTTGGTCTAAGCTCATTGAGAGCAGCAGCCAGATATTACTTCATTTATACCCCTGTCTCCTGCAGCGTTTTCACTTTTTATAAGAGGCTCTCATCAACTGCTCCAGTAATTGAGCTAGATTTAAAGCAATATTTCTCAAACCTTTCTGATCAGAAGCCTCAATGAAAATGCTTGTTAAATACAACTTCCTGGAACCCCAACATCTCCAGAGGAGAACAATAGAAATCCTGTGGCTTTGTTATTGTTGCTATTGAACCTTAGGTTCCTAAGAAGACGATCCATCTACTACTCTCTGGTCTGTGCAAGTCCCACTCTTATGCTACTTAATCCTCTCTCATTTTCCTACCCCCCTTCCTGTCCTCTCTTGCCCCCATAGGCAACCACTCCAAAGTTTGTGGTACGTTTCCTTTTTGTTTGCATGTATGTTTTCATTGTAAGTATTATTGTCTTGTGTGCACGTATTTTCAAGTTTATATAAATGTTATTGTGAGATATATATGTGTGTGTATACATACATATTCCTTGGTATGCATTCACTATCCAGCAACAGACTCTCGAGTTACCTCCAGCTTCCTGCTACTATAAACACTGCAGCAACAGACAACCTAATTCTCCTGGAAGAGCCTAAATCATCCTTCTCCCTTGATGAGATTGTTATTTATTTAATGAAGGATGAGTTGAGCAAACGAGTATAATCCTGTGCTGCATAGCGACATTTCAGCCAACAATGGACCATAGTGATGACAGTGGCCCCATAAGGTGATAACAAAGCTGAACAATTCCTACTGCCTGGTGACATCGTAACCATCCTAACATCACAGCACAATGCATTACTCATGCGTTTGTGGTGCTACTGTCCGTACAGTAAATAAGACGTGGTGACGATGAGAGAAGACTGTGCTCCAGGCTGATGTAGTTGCCATGCCGTACTGTTATTGTTGTTGCTTTAGAGCACACACTTTCTTCTTAGAAACAAGTTTACCATAAAACAGACTACACTGCACCAGCAGTAGCCTCATACATCTCACGTTATGACTTGTTCGCATCATATTACCTTGTGCTTGATTTAATCTGTGTTGTTTAACAGATTTTGTGTAGCCTAAGTATACAGTGTGTCTGAAGTCTACAGCCATGTACAGTATGTCCCAGGCCTTCACATTCACTCACCACTTGGTCACCGACTCACCCAGAGCACCTTCCTGTCCTGCAAGCTCCATTCATGGTAAATGTCCTATAGAGACGTACCATTGTTTATATTTTATACCATATTTTTACTCTACCTTTCCTATGTTTAGATATATAAACACTTAGCATTGTGTTAGCAATTGCCTACGGTATTTGGCATAGTAGTACGTGGCATGGGCTTGCAGTCTAGAAGCAATAGGCTAGACCACAGAGCCCAGGTGTGTGGTGGGCTGTACCACCTAGTTCTGCGTGATTAGGTAAGTGCACTCTGCAATGCTCACACAACACCAAAGCTGCCTGGTGATGCATTTCTTTGAACACACCCCGGCGTTCAGCCACACCTGACTGCACACACAAAAAAGGGGCGAATCTCACACTTTCTGAAGGGCTATTGGCTGCCGATTCTGAAAGAGGGCTAGAAACCCAATGATTTTCTAACCAAGGATGATAAACACTACAAAATGAAGTCTATTTTCACGATACACACTTACTAAAGTCGGTACTCCCAACAAATCCCTGGTAATTTATAACAAGGTTTGTGAAAAGGCTGAAGGTTCTTAGCATTAAGCTTCCCTTTATTTGAAGTCAATTAGGAGAACACGCTGGCTACACCCTCCAGACAACCCCACCTCCAAAGAAAGTTTTGCAAACAACAGTGATCTCCCCAAAGCTCTCCTCCTGAGGGCAGCCCAGGCTGAATATCAACAGGCCCAGCTCGGAGTCACCCGGGGCACCTAAGAAGAAGCCAGTCGTCACACGCTGTAGTGTGGGTATTTTTCAAAGCGGAGCACAGCAGAGGCTCCCCCATCAATTCTGGCTGCCCTCAATTTGTTGCCTGGAGCTACACTGCTGAACCTCTGATGCGTTGCCAGAGGGGTCACTGGAGAATTGTGTGTTCGCTCAGAGGTACTCTAACCCTCTTGTCTTTGCCCATAAGTCATAGCACTGAAACACATGAATTGGCAAAACCTACTCCAGCTGCCCAGGGCTTTTCATGACAAGTCCTTCAGATCTTCTGCCATCATATCTAACAACATGTGGAAAACGCAGAGATACCTTTTTTTTTTTTTTTTTGAAATAATGAGCAGAGCACCAGGGCTGGGGAACCTGAAGGAATCCAAGAGGTGAACAAGAAGTCACGGCAACAGCCAGAGGCAGCAGAGTCCTTCGTCTATAGGCTCATCCCTATTCACCTGGCTGCAAGAATTAAAGCTGCTTGTTGTCAGAAAATATAAGGGGTGAAAAGTAAAGGTAGGTGGAGGTTCCCCATGTAGATTGTGTCACTGGGGTGCAAATGATACCCAGATTACAGCCTCTCCTCTGCCCAGCTCAGGGCTAGAGAGGAGGCACATTTTTCTAACTGGCCAAAGGAGGACATATTTTTGTCAACCTCACCCAAAGGAATTGGGATGGGAATTCCATCTCCCCTGCTGTGTCATTCATATTTTAACACTCAGGGACAAGCGCAGCGAATGACACATTGATAAACACTAAAACACAAATGTATTGAACTAGGATCTGCAGCTTTAGCATCCTGGTGTCTGCCTCCAAGAGTGTACTAGGGATAAAACTGATAAATCCAACTTACCTGCCTCCCCAGCCAGATGGGTGGCTGGCTTTTTGTGAGTGGGACTTGGTGTCTACTTCCTTTGTGATTCCCAAAACTAACGCGCATGGTGTCACGCCCAAAACCGGTATTTAGTAAACATTGGCGAGTGGTTTGTCCGGATGAAATACGAGGGTTGATTTAGGGCCTCTGCCATCTGAGGGCTACTGGAGCTGATCTGCGGAGACTCTCTGCTTGCATGCAGCTTTGACACAGAACTTTGGGATCCCTGAAGGCAAATTTTAATTTAACCAAGTGTTCTAAAGGGACTACCCCGAAGGTATACAGGTGTTTCTGAACACAGGTGAGTCAAGCCTGGCAATAGAAACAAAGCAGTTTCTGAGTTTCTTAAAGAGACAGTATGTATAGGCAAAGAGGTAGAATCCCTCTTTTCCTACTTCCTAGAGCTTAGCAAAAATATAGACTTATCACACTTATAGGCAAATTAAACAGTCTAGCTGAATTTGAATCCCATCTAACCTTCCCCGGAAAGAACGGAACCAAGCATTCACCAATAGAAACGGAAATAACATGTTAAATAACTTGCTGACCCTGCTGCTCTTCCCCCATTTTCCAAGATAATTTATTTAAATAAAAAAAGAAAACATTCCAAAAGGTTAATAGTGGCTTTCTATGGATGGTGAAATACTTATTTTCTCTTTTTTCCTCCTTGTCTAAAGTTTCCACAATTTTTATAAGTGACAAATTTTTATGTGGAAAAATGTTTTGTGAAAAAAATAACACAGCATCCTGCTTCCCTTGAGCAAACGGGTGAGCACGTGACCTACTCTGGGCCCATGAGAGTCCTTGGTGTTTGGTATTCCTCACACAGCCCGGCTGTCTGCAGATATCAGGGAAGATATTTCCAAGGAGCTACATCTTCTCATACTCCCAGCTATGGGGCTCTAGAGAGAAGACCCCTTCTTCTCCACCTCTGAATGAAAAAATCCTGGGGAAGGACTCCCATGTATTTACCTAAGAGAAATGAAAGCATTCTGTCCACGTGTGCAGAGATGTTCATGGCCGCTTTATTTGTACTAGTCCAAAACTGAAAAGGCCATCATGTCTACCAAAAAGGGAACAGATAAACAAATTACGGCATAGTCATGCAATAGAACATGAGCCCGCAACACAGAGGAATGAATGTGACACATGCCACACCAGGAATAAACCTGCACCCCCCAATACATACAGTACACATAGTCTGTATGTATGAAACTGCAAAAGATGCACACTAACCCAGAGTGACAGAGAGTGGACCAGTGGTTGCTTGGGGAAAGGAGGAGCTCGGGGAACGGCCAGAGGGAGGGGCCAGAGCAGGGGCAGGAAAAGAAATGTAGTGGGGGTGGACATGTTCGTTCGTCCTCCCTGTGCAAATGGCACCACAGGTGTTTATGTATGTGAAAACTTATCAAAGTTTACACCCTAAATAGATGCAGTGTATGCATGTCAATTATACTTCAATAAAGCTGTTTTTTCTTTAAATACAAGGCAATAAAAATGAAGTCTACTTGTATGCTCTTTCAGGGGCTATCGTCACTGATAAAGCAGGAGAAGCCTGACTGTGTGTCAGCCTCACCAACCTCTCCGTGGGCGAGGCTTCCAGAGGAGCTGCTGGGACACAAAGTTACATCTAATCGCCTATTCCAATGTGATCACAGTGACAATCTCCTTTCAGTTAACCAGCCGAGTAACATGCCACTGGAGGCAATCTTCCTTTTCTTCCTCCCAGATTTTTGTGCAAGAAATGAACCTAAATTTCGCCTCTGCGATAGCATGCAAGACATGCTAAAGAACATCAGAAACAAAAGAAAAATAGTTCCGTTACAAAGAAAAAATCAAGGGATAACTGGATAATATCACTTTGGATCATTTGGAGCTTGTCACCCTCTTTGTGTGCTGCAAACCCTGTCCCCATGTTCTCAGGAATAGGGTGGAGGATTCCACGCATCAGAAAGGAAACCAGTGTCTTTCGCTTTCTTGTGATGCCCTCAGCACGCACGAGACAGTGCAGTGACTGAACACAGTGGGTTGTATGATCGACGGCTGTGGAAACTGAACAAGTTACTTACCCTTTCCGACACCCAGCTTCACTGTTTGCAAATTGGAGCTAGTAGTTCTCACCTGGCAAAGTTCGTTTTGAGGCCTAAACGAGAGGCCTTCTTCAAGCAACTGCCATATAAATACATTCTGAGTTCTAGATGTTTGAGGGTAATGCATCCTTATTAATCTCCATGACAGCCTTGCAAAGTACGCATTATCATCCCCAGTTTACAAATTAAAAAACTGAAACTCAAAAGTTAAATAGTCAAGATAATAAAACTGGTGGCCAAGTAGATTAATCTGTTTCCGAAGGCCAACATCTTTTCAGAATGCCGTATTATTTTTCTAGCATAGTTAACACATGTTTGCTCATTGATTTGTATGCAAGACATGCCTTTAAAAGACACCATAACATAAACATCCAAAGTGTGTGTGTGTGTGAGGGTTCTCAACAGGGGACAGTTTTGCTATCTGTGCTCAACTTTTTTTAAATAGAAATTTCTTCAGAATCTGTAGCACATTTTTTAAACATGCTTGATGATGGCAAAATCCTATGATGGGTGGGATAAACGCAAACACGTTAAATACATGGGTGTGGGTGACTAATCAAGGTCGCTATATTTGGGGTAGAAGTGAGATGATCATACTGACTCTGCTTTTTTAAATAGTTTTCAAAGACAATTTCAACAGAAAAGAACCAAAAATTCCCCAAGCAATGATGGTGTCAATTGAAATAAGTGTGTAGTCTTTTTTGGTGCCCGCTTTAAAGGGTCAAACACTAATTTTAGTACAATCTGATGCTTACGTGCAAAATATCAGACTCATTAGAGCACAGTCATAGCCCATTTAGCCTTGACCCTGCCCTGCTTCAAGCTGTGATTCAAGGGCGGCAAAACACTTAAGCTTCTTCTCAGGTACGTTTGTCTACATAAATAATACAGTTCAGTGTATTGTTGAGTATTAGCCGGTTAGTTGTCTTTGAATACTGATTTGAAATAATTTAAAACTCTGTTACATAGGTACGATCCATGATTGTTCAGATATTATAGGTTTTTCACTAATGCGACTCTCTAACATTGAAAAAGAAAAAGTAGCTGTTACATGGTTATTCTAACTAACTTCCTTTTAGCTGGGTTTATAGATAAAGTTAATTATGAGAGCAATTCATGGATTTACTGCCACGAGACGAGAGAGAGGCTGAGCGAGTGCGGAGATGCCTGGTGGTGGTTCCAGCTGGGGCTGCTGTGTGACTGTGGACAAAGACTTTCTCTGATCTATCCTCCTCTCACTTTAAAACGCTAAGTGATATGTCACACTTCTTGTTGATGGCAGCACCTCAGTGTTTTTTTTTAATTTTTTATTTTTTTAAATTTTTTATTTTTTTAAATTTATTCACTTTTAGAGAGGGAAGGGAGGGGGAGAGAGAGACACACACACACACACACACGCACATCAATGTGCGGTTGCTGGGGGGTTATGGCCTGCAACCCAAGCATGTACCCTGCCTGGGAATCGAACCTGCGACACTTTGGTTCGCAGCCCACGCTCAATCCACTGAGCTACACCAGCCAGGGCACCTCAGTGTTTTTTTGTTTAAAGATTACTAGTTTAAAGGGTTTTTTTTTCATTTTAAACTCAATTTTTAATGAGCTCTGGCACAGCAATGAAATGTTTTGATAGCAAAGGCTCTTCCTTAACTAATATTTGAAATGAGTAGGAGTTGAAGGGGGTGGGGGATAACGTTACCCAGCATGAATCAAGTGAGTGTCATCAAGAAGGATGCAATCGGGAGATTTTGCACAGGTAATGCCAACATTACCAAGGACACGTATCCCGCCAGGAGAAAGAAGCTATATACCTTAAGTAAAATATACAACTTGATCAAAAATAAAGCATCCTATAAAACTGAGTGATACATGTAACAGACGATTTGTCATAACTGGAACACAAAAGCCATTCGGTTCCTTCACACCTATGGCCTAGAACACCTAGTGGAACCACGCTTTCCATGTGGAAAGACCAGTCAGCCAATTTCTCAAGCCATCCAGCACCTTAATGGTAATCTTTTAATAGCCACATAGCTACCTAGCTTCATTGCTTATTCCCAAAGCACACAAAACAAGGCATAGTCTAGGTCCTGATCAATACCGTTATTGGAATTCTTTGTTGTAAACTATTTTCCAAACGCCACACCTACCAATAGGATTTATGTCGTTCTGGCCAGTTGGTGAGTCTGGAGCCGAACAAGATGACCATCGATAATCGATGCCTATGTCTGATGTCTTTGGACGGCAGCCAGACCACACACACACACGCACACGCACCGGCACGCACGGAAAAATAATTAACGGAACATCTGTTATTTTCTTTCGGATTCGGGCTTGGTGAAAAGGACACGAAGTACGCAGCAACGCCAGCTGCTGGCAAGCAAAGTTCGGCAAATATTTTAGGTCTGTGCCAAGCTGTGTACTTCCTCTTCCTCTGCAAAATTTAATGGTGAAATACATACCTCACTCCATGTATAAGAAAGGCTCCTGATTGTGGAATGTAATCTTAATTAAGATATGCTGAATTTGTATGCTGCTAGGAAAACACGTGGTAGTAGAATCAAGTTTTATATTCAAAGAAAACTATTCACCTCTGGGAATTCTGTCTGATGCTAGCAGCCAAGACTTTTTCGATTTTGCATCTAGACTTTGTATAGGCCACTGCAGAGGGCCCCTAACCAACACATTTTAGCTATATAACCTTTACCACCTGAGGCTGTAATTTATCCTTTTTATTGCCTTTTAACTTTCAGGCTGCTCAGCTGAAACTGTAGGAATGAACAGGTGTGTATCCTCTGAGAGATACCGGCAAATGAGCCAAGGTACTCCTTGCCATCTTTGAGCATAAACAGCAGTCTGTTCGCTTATTTATGCAAATATTCACAGCACTTGCTAGGTACCCAGCGTGTTCTCTGTGGATACAACTATGCACAAGACATTCCTTTCCCCAAAGAAGTTACCATACAGCAAACGCTAAGCCAGTACTTTCATCTCAAATAACCAAGTAATAGGGCTCTGTGCAAAAGGGGAAGATTTTTACAGTTCCCCTTTTATTTGCCAGTTTGAGGATATACCTACAGATGTTAAGCATTTGCTAGACACTACCCAGAGTCAGGAAACTATCTGTGGGCTTGCAGTAGGGAAACTACGCTAGGCATTTGCAAATGAAAATGCGAACACCTAGCACCTAACATTAAAAGTCCTTCCAGTAGTACAGGTGTATTTCTGGGGCATACAGAAATTCAGGTATAGGGAATGCCATCACTTGTTGAGAACTGAGTAATTGTCATGGTGCATAAAATGAGAAAAAAAATAGTGATATAAAAATGTTTTACAGATTTGAGGACAAAAATTTAGAACCTTCAAGATGTAGCCCATTTCTATTTTCTAACTATGTCATCATAGCTTTTGCCTAATTACATTCAACATCAGTTTTCACCAAGTTGGACTAAACTCAATGAGAAGTTTTAATATTTTCCTAGTTAGTGATTTTTGCCCACACCCCAAAGACGTAAGGCAAATAACTCTCTTCAACAATTGTCCCAACAACATTAAAGACCTCGGCTTCTAAACACAATTGAATAACAAGGATCAGCTTTATTTTTCGACCTTAAAGAAATATAAAGCTAGACAAACATACAATTGCACAGAGGACTGTTTGTAGAAAAGGACATTAAATCATCTATAACAATGCTAGATACATTTTAAAAAAGTAGAGAAAAGCACAAATGTGAAATGGCAGACATTAAAAAACTCAAATCTAACTGTTGGGTATGAAATATATATTACCTAAGGCAAAAACCCACATTGTATGAAATTAACAGCAGCTTAGATACTGCAGAAGAAAAAAATAGTGAACTTAAAGACTTTGCAATAGAAACCAATGAAACGAAACAAAGAGAAACAAAAAAGATGGAAGAAAAGTGACCGTCCATAAGAGGCATCAGTGCACTGTAGAGCACAGTCATGCAGCTCACTGTATTTGTAGCTGGAGCCCCAAAAGATGTAGGTTAGGGAGGGAAACAGAAAATTTATTTGAAACCAGAGCCACAATTTTTAAAAGTTGATGAAAACTATAAACGTACAGATCCAAGGAGCTAACCTGTTTTATGTGTTTAAATGTATGGTGACAATAACACAAAAGTTGAGGTGTGGAATGGACATGCACTGCTATAAGGTTCTTATACTACAGATAAAAAAACAATATGTCACTTGAAGATAAACTGTAGTAAGTCAAAGATACACACTATACGCTCAAGAAGAACCACAAAAAATTTGAAAAAAATGCCAATGACAGAGATAAAATGAAATAATAAAAAACACAGCCCAAAAGGAGGCAGAGACAGAAGAAAAAGGAAACAAAGGACAGGAGGAAAAAACAAAACAAACAGGAAGATGGCTACTATAGGCTGACGGTCTGTGTTCCCCCAAAATGTGCGTGTTGAAACTCAATGGTCCATGGGATGGTAAGTGGAGGTGGGTCTTGGCAGCTAAGTAATGAGATTATGAGGACGGAACCCATGTTCATGTGACTGGTGCCCTACAAAGGAGGGCCCAGCCGTGACCTTGCCCTCTGCCACCAGGTGAAGACACAGTGAGAGGACAGCAGGGTCTGGACCAGAAAGCGGGTCCTCACTGGACACATGGATACTGGGCTTCCCAGCCCTCAGGAGTGTGAGAAATAAACTCCTTGGTTCATAAGTCACCCAGTATTTTGCTAGAGTGGCCTGAACCAAAAGGATGGTAGACTTAAAACCAACCATATTGATAATTCAGTGTAACTGGGCTAAACGCTCAACAGGAAAGGCAGGGATCATCAGATGGGATGAAAAGCAAGACCCAACTGCATGCGGTCTTCAAGAGACCCACTTTAAATATAAACACACGGAAGTTACAGCACAAGGCTAGAAAGATACACACCATGCTAACACGGGTTTACAAAAGACAAGTAGATTACAGAACAAAGAAGATCAGGAGTCATTTCATAAAGGTAATCAATTCATCAAGACTTAAAAATCCTGAATAATAACAGAGTTTTAAAGTACAGGACACAAAACCTGGACCCGAAAGGAGAAATAAAGACCGTGATTAGAGGTACAGATTCCAAGTTCCCCTGTCAACACCATCCTCCCTTTCTGCTTGACAAAGTTGCGTACACGTCATTCTGGACAGTGTACCTTCGCTTCCACTCAAGTGCTTGTACAAGTAACAAACAACGCTTCCTCTCAGATATAGCATGTTAGAGATGCTAAGGAGAATAAAAAACAGAAAGGAAGAAAGAAAGGAGGAAAGAGAAGAAGAAAGAAAGTAAGCTCAGCTGGAGGGATAAGTGGGTAACAGAGCTTTGTGTAGGAAGCAGGTTGTCAGTCTATTTTTGTGCTATGACACCCAATTTCTACGTTTTTTGACATGACGTTTTAAGGATTCTAGGAGTCATGAGCAAGGAGACCAGAGTCTTTTTCTGTGACATCCAAAATGCAAACATGTATCGGGTGAGCTATAGAGTAATGGTTAATCACAACAGCTTTAGATATTTTTAAAAAATCGAGTTTGACGGAGAGCTGTGGAACCTTCAAAGTGACTTAATCTCTCTGGCAACCAGTTTCACCATCTGCAAAACAAGGGTAATAGTGCTACATCCATTCCTTACGGCTGCCATACAAATCACCACTAACCAGGTGGCTTTAAAAAACGGAAACTTATCCTCTCACAGTTCTGAGGCCAGAAGCCCCAAACCCAGGTGTCAGCAGGGCTGTGCCTCCTCCGAAGTCTCTGGGGACGGATCCGTCCTCACCTCTTCTAGCTTCTCGTGGGTGTCCCTTGGCTTCTCCACCGCTAGTGAAGTTCACCTACAGACACACTGATTCAGTCTTTTGGGGACAACATGAATACATTTAGGGTGATGCTCTCTACACGGCAATAAATGGCAGCCAGGGACCCAAAAATCTGTAGTGTAGCCATGTGACGTTTAAGAAAACGAACTTTTTGCCCTGGCTGCTGGCGTAGCTCAGTGGATTGAGTGTGGGCTGCGGACCAAAGTGTCGCAGGTTCGATTTCCAGTCAGGGCACATGCCTGGGTTGCTGGCCACAGCCCCCAGCAACTGCATATTGATGTTTCTCTCTCTCTCTCTTTCTCCCTCCCTTCCCTCTCTAAAAACAAATAAATAAAATCTTAAAAAAAGAGAACTTTTTATTATAGAGCAAAGCTACATATGCTAAGTGTCTATAATTTGCCTCATTATTAGGTCAAAACTCCTAGTGTATCGTGCTTAGGAGAACTTCAGGGACTCGTGGAAGGTCGATACATGAGGAGCGTCATCGACCACTTGCTCTGTCACAGTCTGTGATAGGGAGCCCAACTGCGTTTTTAGATGCTTTCCAGCTGGCAACATGGGAGCCTCAGCCCCGCTCCTGCCCCACGTCTGAGCGAGGTGCGGGGGTGGGGGGAGCTAATGCTCGCTCTGTTGGCACCAGTGGAAGATTCGAACCACAGGAGCTCCTGCTGTCAGCCTGCCCCGCCTGTCTCCTGTTCTCTCAAGACATCTTTGGATCAGCCTGGGAGGACTGCCATGCTCTTCCCAAAAAGCCTCATTCGAGTCAGCCTTCCCACACCCTCCCGGTGTGTGTGGAACGTCGTCAGTCCGGACGCTGGTGTTCAGTTTTGCATGGGCACCCACATACCATTGCTATGGGATGGCCACCACACAGACACTCACCCAAGCATTTCCTGTGTCCCGGGGGTGGGGTGGGGGGACTGAGAAACCAGGCAAGTGGCTCAGGTCACACTGTGAGCATGCTGTCAACAAAGACAGCACTCTGCTGACCAACGCATGATGACAGAGGTGATCGGCAGCATCGTAATGATGATGTAAGTCTTTGCTATTCAAAGTCTATCACAAAGACACAGGAGGGACATCTAAAGGCTGTTTCAGAATATCAGAGAACAGCCTTGCCTTAGTTATCTCGCAATTCAAGCTGCTGTTCGGTTGGACTAATACATGAAGCAATGAGGGTTATGATTCAGCTCTAGAAAGCTAAGCCTGGTCAGTTTGGCACCAGAGAGAATTGTTTCAGGAATGTCTCCTTTTGACCGTCTCCTGGTATTAGGTGGCCCCAGCAATAGGCACAGTTTATCTAGATAAAGATACAGAGGACTCTATTTCACATGTCTTTCCAAAAGAGGCGGATGACCCACAAATGAAAGAATGTGTCACATAGTTACAAGGTCGATTCGCTGTTATGGAAGTATCAAATGGGTAAAGGATCGTGGCGAAGCCTTCCTGGAATTTTGGCAGTCGAAGGAGCTAGATGATGTGGGATCCTCTGCACTGGAACTGAAACAGTTAAAAATGCATAAAAAGCAGAGAACGTGCTTAAATTGCCCGGAGGGGGGCAATCAGGGGTTCCTTTGGGAGTAACCTCTAGTTTTTCTTGATCTCTTACACTAATATGATAACATTTAAAACCAAAGTATACAGTAGTGGTTTATGTGTCCGTAAAGATGTGGTAAAGGTCATTTAAAGGTACTTAACCAAAAAAAAAAAAAAAAAAAAAAAAAAGAAGAAGAAGAAAATGGATTGAACAAAGACCCAAGCAAGAAGGAGATAAGAACATCAAAATAACCATGTCTGACATGTTTGACATCTTCCTATTTTTCAAGTAGGCGAAGTACTTCACATGCATCATTTCACGTCACCCCGATAATCACCCTGAGAAGGAGATACAATTTTCATGTCAGGGATGAGCAAACTGAGACACAGACGTGCAGGGTCTCACTCAAGGGCACTCTCCTCACAGTCGTGAAGTCCCAACTGGACCCAGGCTCCGAAGACCACGCCCCGCAGCGCCGCCCCTGAAGCTCCGCCCACTGGTTACTTCCAAAACCTGGGTGGGGACCAGGACGCTCTCTGGTTTGAAGATCCAGCTTCACCTCCCCCATCATTTACATTTAAGATAAACAGCTTCCTTGATTGGCTCATCAATAAACACTAATTCTTAAGTAGACCAGTAGTTTATTTCCAAGTATTTCTTAAAGAGTGTTTTACACACTGCCTTCACGTGCTCGAGTGTTTATCTGCATAATGTTTTCCTTTAAATTAACTGTTTCTTTTTTATTGTAGCTTCTTGCTAAGTTGTAATAGTCATCAAGTCTTAGGTTTGCTACGCTAACATTTTTCTAATAGTTATTAACCATATACAATTATTAAAATAAAAATATCCATCCGGTTCCAGAGTGATTTACATCCCACCATCTGGGAAACATTGTTCTCGAACTTGCGAGTGGAGAGAATTCATTGACATGCACCCTCCGCCCCGCCCTCCATGCCCACAGGGCAGAACGGATCTCAGAAGGACCACCGCCCCTGCTCCCTAAGGTGAGTTTTTGTTTCAGCTTCCCCCATCCTAACGGTGGGGTGCCTTCCCAGTTTCCACATTCTAAAACCTTCCGCCCTCACGTGGTAGAGCTCCCCAGCAGATGACGTGGAGGGTACGGTGCCAGGGCCCTGACACGCCCCCCTTATCTTTCTCTAAGTTCTGCCCACCTGGTTCAGGTCTTCACACTTGTCCCTTGACTTGCCAGGCCCCTGCCTCTCCTGCAGCCCAAGCAGGGTCCCCAACTCACCTTCAGAATCTCCTTTAACCCGGAGCCATTTCTCAGGCACATACAGTACAGTTGGCTCGTCTCATTCACGGCAAGTGTGGGATTAACCAGTGAGTGCCAGCCTCTCCCAGGGGAAACACCAGCGCGGGAATCGGTCTTTTGAGAGGTCGGAGTGTGGCTCCGAAGGCAGAACCCCATGTCTTTGTCCAACAGCCGTAGATGAGGCCTTCCTGCAACAAGACTCCAGATCGTCGCATCAGGCACGTGGCCAAGCAGTCCCCTTCCACGTGGTCCGACGCTGCCTACTCCGGGCCGGGCGTCCTGGGGCTGTTGGCAACGCGGCCAAGCCTGAGCCTTCACCCGTGTTGTCCCTGAGGACTGGTCTGGATCTCCTTCTCTCCCCAAAGCTCCCGTCTTTTAATACAGTATTTCCCCCTCTGCCCATTTCCAGAAGACACCACCCTGTTTGTGAAAATTCATCCTTCTGTTCACTGTTTTAAAATGCACTTCATCATCATCGTCAATATGTAAAAGTACTTGTAAATAATAATAATGTATCACCCCACAAAGTAAAGTTTATTTAGCTTTGATTTGATGATCAAAGCATAAACCTTTCACTCCTGGGCATCTTGTAGACCCAAGTTTTATGCTCGCTGATCGGAGGAAGAATGAAAGCATTTCCTCCATTCATCTGAAAGACAGCGGCTGAGGCCTGCACTAGGCCACTCACGTGAAGGGCAAGAGAGTTTTATATTTATTGTGAGAAAAAGGAGTAAAATGATGGTGAGTAAGATACGAGATATTGAATGCAGTTGGGGAAACATGATACATTGCTATCTATGTTCTTGATCTTCAGATTTGCCTTTATTTACGTAGCTGGGGCTCAGCAGCTGCCTCCACACCTAACCGGGGAACTGTTGGTATGCTCACTCCCTCTTCTTCTTCTCGGAGGGTGCATCTCCTCGTCCACATGTTTCTTGTTTTGTTCTGCGTTGCTGCTAAAAAAAAAAAACCCACGAGGGGTGCGGGAGGGCTGACCAAGGAGAGTTGGAGTTGGCCCAAAGCATTTGACTATTTCTTGGCATCTGAGAAAGGAAGACATTTTTTTATTATGAAGAATAATGTCCTCACTGTTCGCTAAACGTATGCTCTCCTGAGCAGCTGTGTGTCCTGGGAGCCCCTTTTGTTACCAGGGAAACCCTCTCAATGTGGCCTGTCCCCTTTTCATCAAGGAACTCAAATATTCCATCGGGTTTTCTTCCTTCCCGGCTAAAACCGGACGTGTGGGGAATTGTAGACCTTGCTTTTAGGCAAGTCTTTCACTAAGTATCAAAGTGCCCCGTTCCTCCCAACTGTAGAATTTATTCTCTTCCTTCAAATGCCAGCGTGGGGAAATGTTGGCAAAATGGGTCATTATTCCTCGAGCCCTCTGTGTGAAAATCACACGTTTGTGGCTTAAATAGGATCCATTGGCATCATGAAAAGCAAATGGGAATTTAAAAGCCTGTGGTCTCATTCTTCATGAACATAATTGAAAATAATCCCCAGATATTTTTTTCCAAGGCAATTCTCCTCACATTTTAATGTTTGAGTAACTACAGCTTTCCCACACATTGGGATTCATCAGAAATAATTAAACCCAAATTCTTGTGTCTCTAGGAAGAGCAAAGAGGCGGCCAGCTTCTCTCTGCTGATTTATCCCACGACGTGTGATGTAATGACAACTTCCCATCAACACGTGCTCTTGGCCTCGGAGGCCTTTCCAGATGTTGTCTTGGCGGACGGCAAAGGCTCTCTTGTTATCTTCCTCTTGTAAATATGGAGACACTGGTGTTTTTGGAGCTCATATGCTATGCCTGGCACTGTGTCAGGCACTGGGGATAAAAGAGAAAAGAAGGTACAGCTCGAGTTCTTAAAAAGATTTCTGTACCCCCCACCCCAAGCACAGAAGTACATGTCCAACGAGTCAGTTCGTAGCGTGAACAAGTTCCGTAAGGTAAGCTGCAGGGGTGGCTGGAAGGAGCGGTAGCGCAGGAACAGGGTGTGGAAATGAGATGCGTGCATCCCCATTCCGGTTAGGGAGGCCTAATAGCCTCTGCTACACTTGAGTGGGCCTGGGTAGAGACGGCCCTGGAAGGTGAACCATATGGAAGCCGTAGTTGTTCTTCAGTTTGTTTTTGCCACAAGCATTGCCTAGAGATAAATGAAGCGAAAGGTACCCATTACTTAAGCTATCACCTCTGCCTACAGAAAGCGAGCATTGCTGTTGTAAGAGATATTCGACTATCTAGTTTCTATCTATTGTCCTCAACTTCAAGCCTCTGCTTCTCCTGTGTTTCCCAGAGTCCCGGACACACCTGGAGGGGGCAACACTGATAGCTGTTCCTTTGACCCCCCTCCGCCCCAAAATTCCCTGGGGAGGCTCACAGCAGAGCTGGGACTGGGCATAGCTTTCTTTTAGTTGGGTCTTTAGGGAGTATCTGTATCTCACCCTAAAATGGTATTTCTCAAAGGATGAGTCAGCTCGGGGTGGATTCTTGTTAAAAATAAAGATTCTTGGACACACCCAAGTTTGCTGACCGTGAATCTCTAGGAATGAGGCCTGAAATCCACAATTTTATCCTTTTTCTAAGGGCATCCTTTGTCATACTGAAGTCTTGGGGGGAATCCACTAAGAAGTACTCTGAAGAAACTAATTTAGGTTCGAGGAAGTCAGTGAAAGTATTCAATATTTATAGGAGAATTAAGATGCTTTGAAGAGTCCCAAAGTCCCCTAATAAAGGCGGATCTTGTGGGTGACACAGACAAAATCCTTCAGTCAGTCACACCACTTGAAACTCGTCTATCAAAGTCTGCATTTCATTAAATAAGCTTACCTCTTTCCATTTGCAATTTTCTCTGGCAGATTCCAGGAGGAGGCATCAGTCAATTATATTTTGGTGTGAACGGATCTTATTAGATGTCTTTTCTTTAAATAATATAATGGGATTTTTTTTTAAAAGAGAAGTGTAATCCACTTAGTGTATCTCTCATAGCTCAATTAAAAGTGCAATTAAAAAACTGTCCATGATGGCCAGTTTTATGTGGCAAGTTGGCAAGGCTACCGCGCCCAGTTATTCAATGAAGACAAATCTAGGTGCTGTTGTCAGGGTGTTCTGTAGCTGTGGCCAAATCAGCAGACTTCAGGTAAAGGAGATTATCTTAGATACTCAGGTTGGGCCGTATCCCGTTAGTTGAAAGACTGAAGGTTCCTTGAGGAAGTAGAACTTGTGCCTTAAGACTGCAAACGTCAGCTCTCTCCCACAGAGTTTCTGCTGGCCTGCCCTACAAATTCCAGACTGGCCAGCTCCTCCGCAATCATGCAAGCCAGTTCCTTGAAATAAATCTTTCTCTACAGATAGATACCTTATGTACATATATTCCATAAGTATAAATCCATATCCATATCCCACTGGCTCCGTTTCTCTGGAGAAGCCTGACTGTTAAACCATCTTACTTCTCTCCTTCAGTCTTACCAGCAGGGAGGCAGCAGGAGTGGGAGGCGGGGAGAGTGTGATGCTCAGGAAGGAGAAGAAGGCCACATCCGGGGACATAAGTGCCTGCCTTAGAGGAAGAAGGCGGGGGTCAAGAAGACAGAGTGAGCTCCTGCTCTAGTAGAACAACAAGGGTTCTTAGGTTGAAGGGCAAAATAGACTCACTTCCAACAGGCCTCCCGAGATACCATCTGATCCTGACGGAAGTGCCCTTCCCACGCTCTGCCTAGGCCTCAAAGCCACCTCCCCTGTGTCCTCCCATCCCCCCCCCAAACCCCCCATGCAGAGTCCCCCAGGGAGGACGGGGCGAGCAGTCTGCCAGTAGACCGGTGGGCATCCAGTCTTTCTGCTTTGCTCCCCACTATAACTCCACTCCCCTAATTGTTCCTAACATTAATTTTAAAAAAGAAACAAAACACAGAAGTGTTCCTGGTGGAGGGCCAACAATGGTCTATAAAATGTCTTCCCTTTGAAAGTCTTCCTCATAGCAGGTGAACAAACCCTCAGAGCTCCGTCCCGCCGGCCCATTAATAATAACCTTAGAATCCAGAACTAACTTGTTATTTGTGGCTTCCTGTGCTCGCTCCCAACAACATACCCCATTAAAGGCTCGCCTTATTGAAACGGCGTTGGATCAAAGCTGTTGCCTTTGTTTGCTACACCTGTTAGGTGCCTGGAAGTGCTGACACTAGAGAAATATTAGAAAGAAGGAAACGCCACAGGTCAGCGGTTATTTGCCCGGTCGAGGTAATTCATCTTATCAAACACCAAGTATGGTGTCCATTCCCCAGCCCCTACTGCCTTCCTGGGCAGATGAGGTCATTAAGGGATTTGGCATTTGACGTTTCAGCAGTTGCAAGAGTTGGCAACAATGAAAGGAAATAAAAGCTGATTCTCAAAAATCATCCTAGCAAGCAGTGGTTTCCTGCCGTCAAGAATCTCTCCTCGCACCCCTTCACAGCCTTTAGATTTCATGTTGAGATACGTTTTGGGCATTGCTCTTTCTACTTAAGAATTTAATGTAAGGTTTCACGTAAGAAAGCTACAAAAGGGCTTGGCACTGGCTTCTGAAATGTATCCAGAACACAGCGTTTATTGTGTTCCACGGCGATTTCTCTGGTTAACAAGAGCAACAAGCTCGTAAGGGGCAGAAACAGGATTTGGGCCCCGTCTCTGCTCAGGTTCAAAGTCTACACACCTTCTTTCATTCACCTCTTTGTACAGAGCCGTACTGATCACTTACTGAGCGCCCGAATGGTGTTGTAAGTCACACAGTCTGGAAAGACAACCACACATCAAGGAGGAACGGTGGCGGTGCCTTGGTACCTGCCCAAATCTGCCTCCCACCCACTGAAAGTGACAGGAAGGGACAAATCACCTCCTCAGGCTACGGCAGAGAAAGAAAAATCGGTGATCACACCTACTCACAAATAAGAACCATCATTCAGAAAGTGTATCCCTTCCCCTGTTGTTACAATGTCACAGCCCCAGTGTACTTCGATGTTCTACAATGAAATCATTGGGAAAAACCCCACTTTGGGGTGAAGTAGGTATCCTCATTGCATCCTATCCAACCTTTCATGTACAATACACTGGGCGAGCCATTTAATTTCTAGTCATCTGTCTTTTAAAAACAATCCAGAATAGGGTGAATCTCCCATACATGAAAATATTTACCACTATGTAATTTATCATTAAAAATTGGGAAAGGTTGGCTCAATGGTGGTATGGTTGGTGAAATAATGGTATTCTGCAGTCATTAAAAAAAGAAGAATTTTATAGAGTACTAATCACATGAAACTTGTTATGAAACAATATTAAGAGCAAAAGGAAACCTAAACTACTGTGTTGTATAGGAATGGCATGATTAAAACCAATTTTTTTTTTGGAATATACTCCAAAAAGACCAAAATGCACCACGATGCTAAAAGTGGTTGTTTTGAAATGGTAGGACATGTATTACAATGGTAGCTTTCCCTTGTGTTTTAAACATGCTTTGTAGACAAAAGACAAAGAAAACATCAGCTACCCCCAGAACAGACAGGACACACCACGCTGAGGGAGCCCATGGCAATCGCTGTTCTGTCGGTTTAGGGTGGGAAGACGCGGGGCGGAGGGAAACCGACCGCAGGGGATGAGCAGGGCAAAGTCTTGCGTAGCCATGGTTACTATCCTCAGAGCTCCTCCTCCACACGGGCACACCACTTCCATTTTATTGCAATTTGTTTCTCTTGTTGTGCTTTCTGTTTTATCTGAACGCGGCGATGAGAGAGACGCCATTCCTCGCCAAAAGCAATCGAGATCTAAAACTCTTTCTGCTAATGAAATATCTTATCTGCCCGAAACCAGAGAACTGGGCCAAATGGTTTCTTGGATGCTCTTCCAGGTGTAGAGTCTGGGCTTTGGTGATTTCACTTCTTGTCACTCTGCTGGCCCCGGCAGACCTGCCCTGACTCCGCACCATTTCAAGGAACTGGCTGACTAATCAAAACAGAGCTGGGAATACTGCGAGAGCCCCGGGGACATGAGCGAGAAGCGGGGTGCTATTTATGTTGGGGCTGCTCCTGTCAGAAAGCTGGAAGAATGACAGGACTTTTCCCTAATGAAGCCCTAGCTTTCCACCTGGCTGGGCAAGGCGCCAGTCCTAAGAAATCGCGTTTTCGAGAAGGCCGAACAATGGGCTGTGTAACAGTTGGAGAAACGTGGGCCAGAAATGTAGATGTCACTTTTGTCCATCTCCACTTAGGAGTTGTTTCATTTTTTATATCTTGGACTCAATTAGACACTGTTAATAAGCAAAATGTTAAAAACATTCTGGACCCTTGAGGTGAGAATTCATCTAAAGGAGACAATCAGATAAGGTGGAAAGAAATATATGTACTAGACAGTCTCTTTGTCTAAAATAGCAATATCAACAGCAAGAGCAACAATGAACTCTACTAGGCAGGCTTCCTGCAGAAAAACGCAACAAGCAGGACTGTAGGATACTGAGCAGGACAGGATGCTGAGACATCCCTGGTCCTTAGGGCACCTTGATTTTAGCCTAGCGAGACCCATGTCGGCCTTCTGGCCTCCGGAACTGTACTATATAATAAACCTGTTGTGTTCACTAAATGTGCGCTAACTTGTTATAGTGTTACAGAACACACAAGGGGGGCAGGGGGCCTGGGATAATATACTATTATTAAAAGAAGGCCCCGGTCCGTTATGTCCGCCGCCCTAGGAAAGACGTCTCTCAATGCCAGAGATTTGTGAAAAGGAAAGAAAATGTTTATTTAATGCTATACTAACTTAAAGTAGTGACCTAATGTCTTCACCAAAATCCCAAAGTCCCTTAAAAACACCCACAAACAGACACTCCTTCCTTCCTTCCCCCTTTGCCCAGTCCAGAGTACCGTATCTCAGGAAAGGAAATAGAAGTCCATGGCTCAGGCAGTCTTCTGGTTCTTCCCAGTTAGAACTCCATCTCGACTGGGAGACCTCCCTGGGTTCCCGGCACCCTCCGCTGAGTCACCGGGATCTCTGCTAAAACCAGGTGGTGGTTCCCCCTTCTAAAGCTGTGGGGGTCCCCACTCTGCCAGGCATGTGGTCTTCTCTCTCTCAGGGCTGCAGGAAGGGAGAGTCCCCACTCTGCCAAAACTGCATGGTTCTCTCCTCCAAGGCTGCCACGTGGTTCTCCCTCTCTCAGGGCTGCAGGAGTCTCCACTCCGTCAAGGCCGCGTGGTTTCCCCCTCTCAATGGCTGCCCTGTCCGTGTTTAAATCCCCCGCGCCAATCTTCTTCTGCAGCCCCATTTCCGACTCCTCCTACACTTGGGCACACTTGCCCTCAATCTGCTGTCTTCTCCAGCTTTTCTGGTCGCCATCGTGGGTCTGGGCAGGTGTCACCCCATGTCATGGAGCCAATCTTCTCCCAGCTCCCACGTAGGCGCTGTAACTCAGGGGACCTGCCTCCCAGGTCCCATCTTGGGGGGAAGGTCCCTTTCCATCCCCCTGGCCTTGAGCATGGCCATAGCTATTTAGCATATCTAAGTGACCAGCCAAAGGCTATAGGTATGCTAAATGACTATGCCATGGATTAGCTGCAAAGCTGCCCTGCATGTTCTTGCTCTGTGTGCCCCTTCCCCCAACTCACACCTGTGGGGGAAGGGGTGAAGACACCTTAAAATCTCCTGGACACCTTGAGTTCTGGACCCCATTTCAAATGCCTATTTGGGGTCCCCCCTCTTGGCTGCACCCTGTAACAATAGCAGCCACAGGAAACTAATATGAGAGCTGAGGAAACATTATGGTAATCCATATGACGGAATGCCATGCGGCCTGTACAGGAGAATGAGAAAACTCTCCACCGTAGAACAATCTCCAGAATATACAAGCAAGAAATGGAACAGGACACACAAGGGACTGGGAAGACTAGTTACTTTCAGGCAGAGGGACGAGGAGGAGGGGACAGAGGGGGCAGGCAGAAAGACACTTTTCACCACGTATCCTTCTGTAACTTTTAAATACATACTATTTTGTTTAAAAACAAAGAAATGTGGTTTGAACAAGGAGGCTGCCCTTGACCCCTCAGAAAGGGTCAGCCTTTTGCATGATGCACCTGGAAACTTTCTGTGTTCTCCTTCATAACCAGATACTATTATAACCTTAACCTCATACTTTGTGTAACAATACAATATACTAAAAGCAAATAAGTTTTGGTCCCAGAGTTCTTATTTAATGTTTGTCTTACCCGGTAGATTGTAAGTTCCATCCATGAGGAGAGGGACCAGTTTGTTTTTGAATAGTACCTAAGACAATATCTGGCACTTAAGAGGACTTGAATACACATTTATTGAATGAATGGATGAATTCATTAGTGAAGGTAGCCAAGTAAAAGAGGGAGAAAGTGTATACTTGAATCAATTAAGGTTTCCAAAAATAAACCTAATTCATCCTAAAATTAAAAAACAAACGCACATAAAAAACAGTATTATTCAGATACCTACATGTCTAGCTATACATGACTATCCTTTTCACACCGAACTCCATTAACTCACAGCTCAATCTGGTTCTCTAGCTTTCTTTACCAAGAGAGAAAAGTTTCAACTATTTTTCAACTCATGGTGTTAAGACCCCTGGACCGTGTTCACAGATTGAAGCCATTTAGCGCAGGGTTTGCCTCGTTCCAGCTGTCTGCAGTTTCAGCTGTCAGCTGAGCGGCCTTTAATTCGCAGGCTCTCCCTGTCTGCTCTCCACCTCACCGTGTCTGCTTCTCACAGCTTCTGCTGCTCGCTGCAGCTCACGGCTTCTTCTCTGGTGACCAGAACATAGAAGCTGAGAGAGAGAGAGAGAGACATCGTTTTCCTCTCGCCCTGGGGGAACCCATGAGTCCTACAATCAGGAAGAGTGTATCACATTATAACCATCCTTCAGAGAGAATGCTGTTTGTTTACCCACATCTTTTTTTTTTTTTTTTTTTTTTTGGCCTCCTGGGCATCCAGCTAGGCTGTATTTCCCAGGCTCCTTTGCTGCTGCATGGAGCCATATACCTGAGTTCTGGCCCATCAGACATGAGTCGGTCATGGGTCTCTCTAATGCTATGCCACTGTAACACCGACTCTCCCACACCCCTTTTCCGCTTTTAAGGACCCTTGTATTCACTGGGCCCCCTGGATAAACCATGATACTCTCTCTCCATCTCAAGGTCAGCTAATGAACAACCTTAATTCCACTTATAACCTGAATTCCCTTTGTCACGTAACATACACCAAAATTCTGCATCCCTAGCTCTGTGGACAATTGGCAGGGGTAAGGGGCATTGTTATGCCTATGACAGGCCCTATTGATTGACATGTATGTTATTTTTAATTTTTAATTTTTTGAAACAGTGGCAGAGCAAGTATATTCTTGTAAACATGTCATATTCCCATACAGAAGTTCTAGGTCAAAGTAGCTATTGTTGGGCGCCATTTCATATGTTAACCGCTGTTTGTGTTGCCTTCCTGTGACCGTCTGTTCAGACCCTTTGGGTGATTGTCAGTTTTTTTAAATGTATTTCATTTTCTTTATGGCTGGTAGAAGTGCTTTACATATTAAAGAAACTCTCCTTTTATAATAAGTATTGAAATATTCCCCCCCAAAACTGTTTATCTTTTCACAAGTTTTATTGACTTGTGCTATGTAGAAATTTGGAAAATATATTTATGAAGATGAAATTATCAATTTTCTTTAAGGGCTTCTGGGTTTTGTTCTACTTCCCCACTTTGAGATTATTTTTTAAATTTTCTCCTTTTTCTTTTAGAACATAGTAATTTTTTAAAATATTTTATTTATTTATTTTTTAGAGAGGGAAGGGAGGGAGATAGAGAGAGAGAGAAACATCAATGTGCGGTTGCTGGGGGTTATGGCCTGCAACCCAGGAATGTACCCTGGCTGGGAATCGAACCTGGGACACCTTGGTTCCCAGCCCACGGTCAATCCACTGAGCTACGCCAGCCAGGGCTTAGAACATAGTAATTTTTGATTCATTTGGAACTTATTTCGGTTTCAAACACTTTTTCCCCTTGCTCTGGAACAGCTGAAATGGCGTTGGAATTGTCTGTTTTTAAAAGTCAATGGGATTCCTCATTGAAACCATCTTGACCTGGTGTTCCTACCCCTGTTGGTTCCTTCCAGTTTCTCCTTATACTTCCTCTTCCTTTTACGTTATCTGTATCAACGTTACACATATTATCCCTATCCTGTGCTCTCAGGTGTCTTTCCTTCAGTCGTTTCGGGCACTAAACTCCAAACCACTGTTTGTTTGCTGTGTGTCGGGATGCTCTCTGCCCATCCTCTTACGTCCGACCTTTCCAAATCGCTTGGTTTCGGACCTGCCTCACGCTGTGCTAGTGATGCCAACACTTAACTGAGCTTTTACAATGTGACAGGCACCGTTCTGGGTGCTCTTGACATGTATTAACATGCTAAATCTCCCCAAGAACCCACTGAGTTAACTTTAGTTAATATCCCCATTTGATCAATGAGGAAACTGAGACTCTGCAAACTGAGGTAAGTTGCCCCAAATGACATAGATTGAAATCGAAGCAACTTGGCTCCGCAACTGTTAATAAACTCTCCTTTATATTGCCTTGGATCCAGGGTGTAATTGAGGTTGTTTTAAAAAAAATTCAATCAGATTTTTAAAAAATGGGTGATACAAGTCCACCTGTACTTCCTGCTATCATAGCTGATATTTGGGTTTAATTTTGCTCTTTTTTGTGCTTCCTGTTTTCTTGCTTAAAATTTTTTTCATTATTTCCTCTTCTTGTGTGTGTATGTGTGGGTAATACTTCTGATTACATGGAAGATTTATGTGTTTGTTTTAGTGGTTATCTTTAAGTACTATAATTTTGTATAAAAATTTATATATTTATTTACACACAGAGAGAGAATTAAATTATATACACTTAAGAATTATATACACTAAATACAGAATTAAGTACTTTAGGTTTATTTAGTGGCTTCCTCCTCAACAGAAGCAGACCGATTCACTAAAAGTAAATTTATCCAAAGCTAATTCACTGTTCCACTTCACCAAAAGTCAATTTGCTCTAAGGCCAATTTGTTGAACGACTTTTAGAATATTGGCTTGAAACCACTTGTGAGTAATGGCAAAATTAGCATATTTCTTATCTCGCCTTCCTCACCTCCTACTGTTAAAGAAAAAATGACTTACAACACTTGTTAAAGACAGGGAGGCTGACTTTATCCAGAGGGACTATTACAACAGGTTTTGTAGCAGGGGAGAGGGATGGAGCTCAACCCTGAATGCAACAAGAAAATGTCGGAACTGGTAGCCAAGGAGTGGCACAAAGGGTCAGTGGATGGAAAATTCCTGGGAGGAGAGATTACAGGTAGGGGGATTTTTGCTAGGCCAATTCAACAGGATTCTTGCTGAAGGTAGGCCAGGGTGATAAGATACCAAATATGAGGGGGTGAGGAATGTGATCAGATATCCAGGGTGTAAGTTTTTCCCAAAACTGACCCAGCAGGATTCTTGCTGAAAGAGCTGAAATGGGCCACAGAGTCCAAGATCAGGGACTAGTCTAAGATCAGAAGAGTCTGATTCAATTCTGATCAAACGAGAAAGTGATTGTGTTCTTTTTCTCAGTGTTTATTGTTACACCTTGAAGTAAAGTTACACCTGCATTACTTGATTCATCTTTATCTTTTCTCTCTTGGTCATAAAAAAACTAGGACATCTGCACATTTATCTTTTATCATATCTCCCTTTTTCCTCCAACTTTTTTAGTTAATTAATTTATTTATACTTCGTTATGCTTGATAACATTTGTAGTCTGTTCTGGATGTGTATACTCCTGATTTGCCATTAGATGCCATTGGCATTGCCATTACCATTGCCATTAGATGCCATATGCCATTGGCATTCCACCAATTAGATGGATGGAATGTCTTCCTGGGGTGGTTGCACTTGTCATTTGATTGGCTGAAGATTGACTTCCTCAAGAGAGTTATGGGATCTTTATTCGCTGAGATTTTATATGTTCAAAAATATTTGGGAAAGGGGCAAGAACCATGATTTCACTCATATGTGAAATATAAAACAGGAAGCAACAAGGGAACAAACAACACAAGCAAACAGACAAAAACCGCCACTAACACAGACAACAGAACGGGGGCTACCAGAGGGGGAGGGGTTGCAGGGAGCCTGAGAAGAGTAAACATATGGTGACCGAAGGGGACTAAACTTAGGGTGATGCGCACACGGTGCAAAATACACGTGACGTATTATACACTTGTATATTTGAAACTCATAGCATCTTTTTAACCAGTGTTACCCCAGTAAATTCAATTAAAAGCATTCGTCTGTTGCCTTTCTACTCGAAAGACAGTTTAAAAGGGAATACAATTTTGGATCGCAGTTCCTTTCTTAAACATTAGGTGAGCACTCTCTACTTCCTTCTAGTATTAACGTTGACACGAAGAGGTTTAAAGTCATCTGTTGGTTTCTTTTTATGGATGGCATATTTTGAATCAATACTCCTCACTTTTTTCAAACGATCATTTTTATCTGTCCCATCCAATCCCTATTCCCCTTACCCCGAGGCAGGAACTTTCAACTCTCAGATTTTTTTGTATGTATCTCTGTATGAATAAGCGATGCTGTTTCACAGTTTTTAAGACATAGATATTATGCATCGATTTTCTACAACGGAGAGTTCAGCCCTTTTACAACCCAACCGCAGCCTGCGTCATCCAAGTGTACATATGACTACACCCACCCTCCTTCCCTCTTCCTCACCACATGGAGTTCAGTCAGCATTCGGTGGTCCTAGTATGACTATGTAACTATTTCTCAGCTGAGCGACATAGTATATAATGATTATATTTTCTTTCTTGAACAATTTTTTTGTTTGTTTTTCCTTCTGTCTGGTTTTCTGGAGTTAACATTTGCTTCCTTTTTATATAGTTTTTCACGTGGCAGTCTCAAACCACTACCAGAACTGAAAGCTTCACAAAAGTATACTTAAACATATCAAGTATCTTATACACTTGATGGTCTTGGACATGTGTCTCCTGTATCCCGCATCTGTCTGCTATTGGATGGTGCGTGTCCCAGGGCCCGGTCAGCTCTCCGTCGAGGACTCCATCATCCATCCTGGGAATCACTTTCCTGTCTGGAGCCCCTACTACCTGCACGGTTTCTTTGCTCTCCTCCTGCTCTTGTCAGGTCCCATCTCCTATTGGCCTCTGAGGAGGTAGGCTTGGGAGCAAAATTTTGAGACCTTGCGTTCTCCATTTACCTTTGTTTCACTCTCACCATTTATCACTGGGCTGGATACGAATCCTCAATGGGAAATAGTTGCATCAAAATTTTTAAGAAATTGCCCTGGCTGGCATAGCTCAGTGGATTGAGTGTGGGCTGGGAACCAAAGTGTCGCAGGTTCGATTCCCAGTCAGGGCACATGCCTGGGTTGCAGGCCATGACCCCCAGCAACCGCACATTGATGTTTCTCTCTCTCTCTCTCTTTCTCCCTCCCTTCCCTCTCTAAAAAATAAATAAATAAAATCTTTTTAAAAATTTAAGAAATTGTTTCTTTGTCTCCTAGTGCTAATGTGAAGTCTTGCCAGTGTGATCCTTAAACATTTGTATGTTCTCTCTGGACACTCTGGAAACTTGTACTTATCTTTGAAGTTCTGGAAACTTGCAACAGTTTAGCTCAGGGGAGCTCCTGTTTTCTCTTCAGTCTGGAAAACCATGTGCTTCGATAGTGAGAAAAATAATGTAATAGTTATAGCAGAATTTCCTCTCTTCCACTTTCTCTTTATTTACTGGAAATCCAAATATTTGGGTTGGATGCCTAACAATCTATTAATTTTCTTTCCCCAGTTTTATTTTTTCCCTTTGTAGGAATTTTCTTCAGTATTCTTTTATTTCTTCTTTTGGAAATGTTACTTTCTGCTATCTGATAATCAATTTGAGTGAGTTTCTTGTTGTACCGTGAATGTTTTCTGTGTAAATGTAAATGTTCTTGTTTCATAGATATAGCTAAAATACAGAAAACACTTGTAATAACTATATGAATGCAAAGGCAAAAAATTTAAAGAATTAAAAATGTACAGAAAAGATAATAGATATGGAAGACAAAGATGATCCATTATGAAGATATCTTTTGAATTAGAGAATCCTGCAGATAAACACAGAAGATTCATGATATAACATAGAAAAATTTCCCTGAAATAGAAGACATGAATATGGAGACTGAAAAGGTACACCAAATTTTAGCCAAATTTGACATGTAAAAATCAACATCGGATCAATTCAAACATAACAAAAATTCTTAGGCATTCCGAAAAGCAAATTTAAATCATCTGGAGGTCATCTTCCAGCTAACGTGGCCCTGTTCCCGAGCCCAATACTCTTTTGACAGCTCTCGTGGGTTGTCCCACCTGTTAGAGGTCTTTCCACTGTGGCTGGTGGGAAGATGAACTGTTCCCAAATCTGTGTGATTTTCAAGAATTGTTCCATCCGCTTCTTTTTAGTAGCTCTTTCCCTGACATGAAATGATCAGTACTTAGGTAAGGATTCAAGGGAAACCCTGGTAGAGGCCTCTCTCTCTGAAGATTTCTCTCTCCTGGGACTCTGTCTCATGAAATCTACACACCTTGACCTCCCTAAGCAATGAACTCTGACCTCTCATCTCAGAAAGCCTCCTGGGCTCTGTTTGGGTCCACACTCTGTCCTGAGACCTGGAGACCCCCTAGGAAGTGAGGGGGGACAATCACAGGGCTTTCCTTATTCCTGTTCCTTGTCTCAGAAGTCACTCTTCTGTGCTACCTGCTGCCTGGTGCCTAAAAGCTATTATTTCACTGATTGCATTCAGTTCTTTTTCAAGCAAGGAGGATAGATCAAGTCCCTGTTATTCCATTTGAGCTAGAAGCAAAAAAGGGAAAGCAATCTTCTCTTTTTTTCCCCACCTTTAAAACTGTAGAGGTGGTTTTATTTTTATTTTTTTTTAGGAAATAGTATTCACATTGGTTAGAAAACATCCACCTAAAGTTCCTCAATTTCTTCAGTTTCATTTTTATATATTTATGGATTTCAAGTAAAAATAAACTGAGTAGTTTGATTTTCTATCAAATTATATCTGTTTGCTCTTTCTATGTGCAAATATGAAGAGGCATCTGAAATAATGGTCATATATGTTATCGATGGTGATTCTAGGTGGCAGGATTTTGGGTGGCTTTCTACTCTTTTTCTACTTGGATATTTGTATGTACCACTTTTTAAAATGTTAAAAATATCTTGTGATATTTTTACGGTAAACAGAAAAAAGGACAGGGAAAATGTGAGAATGATTTTTTTCAAGGATCATGGAATCTTAAGGAAAGGTAACTTCAGAGGAGGAAGAATACCTATTTTCTCAGAGATAAAAGGATAAAAAGATGATTGCAGAGATCAAAAAACGAATCCATGTTAAGGGATAAGTTCACAGCAGATCTTCAGATAAGCGCCATCATGTTAGAAAGTAAAAGATGAGGTCATTTCCAGTGAAACCATTTCTTTTTTCTAAGAAACCCATCAAGGAAAGCATGACCCGCAGGTTGTAAGGCCCTTGAACCTTCCGGTCTGAGAACTGGGTGTGTCGGTTTCCTGACTCCACTGCTCCCTGTCTAGATGATAATGTAGTTGAATAAAATGTGAGGGGTGAAAATATTAATAGGCAAGTGGGGACATGGCGAAATGAAGGGGAATAATAGCAGCAGTAGTTGCAGGAGCAACTACCTTTTATGGAATGCATGGTATGGGCCAAGAAGAATGGTAACTATGTCCCCTGCATTTGCTCCCCCTAGCAACAGAGTTTTAGAGAGGTTAAGAAATTGCCCACGGTCACACAGCTAGCCAATGGCAGAACTGGAATCTGAACCCAGTCTACCCGACAAAGCTAAGTCTTCGGTTTTTGAACAAGAATTTTTACTTGTCTTTTCTTTACACGCTGACTTCTCGAACAGAGATCTACTTTTTAATCGCTTTAGTGTCCTTATTGAGATTTGTGTTTTCTTCACTATATTAAGAGAACGCATTCAAATGCCCTCCAAGTGTTCTCACCTTGGCATGGTGAAAACTGAGTTTCCTCTATCTAGCTTCTTGCCTCTTAGGTTACTTTCATTTTTGCAAACTCAATTTCTTCCCCAATCATTGGCACGGCTCCTTCCAGCTCAGCCTGGATAGAGTATCCATCTTTATCTCCCCCTGTTTGGTAACGTGACACCCGGATGTGGGTCCAGGACTTCAGTTTCAGGGCCGACACATTCCCTCTTTGACCCTAGCCGATCTTTTCGCTTCCTCGTCCTTACACGCATGAAGCCTGCAGTGAGAATTGCATTTATATTCAAGGTGCAGAATAGTCTTCAAGTGTTGGAAAGGTCTTTGGCAAAACATTGAATAGAACTGTGAAGGATTAATGAGTGAACATTTTCTTGCTTCAAAATAAGGTCATGTTTGCTGACGTATTAAAACGACCTACGAATAATTCACTAGTCTGTAGAATTCCCGCTGACCCACCCCACCTTACAGCTACAAAGCAGTTATGCTCACTGACAGTTTGACTTGAAGATGGCCAAAGACAGTAAAATGTGTCCTCCCAATGGCTGCCTACATTGGTTTTTATTTGCCCTAATTTTTTTCATGTCCTACACTGGAACCAAGGGCTATAATTTCAACTCATCCACAATCAAGCAAACTCAAAAAACTTCAGAAGCTCCAATCTTTCTCCAGATTTTGGGGCTGTGTTTAAGAAAAATGGCAACAAATACACCTATGGCAGCCCATCCTGTGGTCAAGGCTATCAGAGCTGAAACTTAGGAGGGAGAGAGCAAGACCAATCCCATTTCTTGGAGAAAGAAGACAGGACGTTAGAACTCCAGCATGATAATGGAGTACTTTCCTTTTGTGAAATCAGAGCACTTCACAAACTGATCTTCAGTTTGTTCACTAAAGAATGGTGCTAGTTAGGTGGGCTTGCTAAGATAAGAAAGGGAGATTGAACTCTTCCAGGCCTTACTGTAACAAAAGCAGAGAGTGCATAAAGGTATGTGATAGTAACTTAACTATTCTGAATGTGTTGACTGGGGAGGACTCAGCTACCTGTCTTCTGTTCAGAGGGGATACACTTTCCCTGGCCTCTGGCGTTCTTTGGGCTCACAGTTGGCATTTGAAGACTTCCCTTAAAGCGGGGCAAGAAAGCCCTCGTGAGGAACTGGCAAAATGACAGATCCACTGTCTCTGTGCTCTGGCTCACGTTGGAAGCAGTGGCAAGACCCACGAAGCAGGCAATATAAACCACATCTATACATTCTAATCTTATGTTTACATTTATATCTATGATTCGTTTTGAATTCATTTCTATGGAAGGTGTAAGTTCTCTCTTTATTGTAGATTTTTTAAAATAGGAACGTCTTGTTGAAATAACTGTCCTTTCTCCAGTGAACTGCCTCTACTCCTTTGCTGAAGATCAGTTGACTCCGTGTGTGTCTGTTTCTGGGTTCTCTGTTATGTCCATTTTTTTTTTGCCCTTGCCATGCTTCTTTGATTAGTGTAGCTTTATGATAAGTCTCACAGTTGGAGAGTGTGTCAGTTCTTGACTTTGTTCTGTTTTTCCAATATTGTGTTTGCTATTCCAGGTCTTTTGCCTTTCCATGCAAAATTTAGAATCAATTTGTTAATACCCACAAACTACTTTGCTGCCATTTTGATTGGGATTGCATCGAGCTATATAGATCAAGTTGGGAAAAACTGATACCTTGATGATATATTGAATCTTCCTATCCATGAACATGGAATGTCTCTCCATTTATTTAGAACCTTAATTTTTTTCATTAGACTTTTGTAGTTTTCCTCATACAGTTTCTAGACATATTTTGTTGTTAGATTTATATCTGAGTGTTTGATTTTGGAAGTGCTACATTTCCGGTAATACATTTTTAAGTTCAAATTTGTTTTGATTTTTGTTGTTGGCATATAGGAAAGCAACTGACTTTTGTATGTTAGCCTGGTAGCCTGCAAAGTTGCTATAGTTATTTATTAGTTCCAGAATCTTTTGGCCATTTTTTTTGGGGATTTGCTACGTAGATAAGCATGTCATCTGCAAACAGTTTGATTTGTCCTTTCCCAGTCTATGTTCCTTTTACTTGCTCTTCTCGTCTTAATGCACTATGCTGGACTTCCGGTGTGATGCTGAATAGGAGAGAGGACATCATTTATCTTGCTCTGATCTTAGGGTAAAATCATCTGTTTTCCATCATTAAGCATAATAATAGTTGTAATTTTTTTAGATTTTATTTATTTATGTTAGAGAGGGGAGGGAGAGAGAGAGAAAGAGAAACATCAATGTGCGGTTGCTGGGGGCCGTGGCCTGCAACCCAGGCATGTGCCCTGACTGGGAATCAAACCTGTGACACTGGTTTGCAGCCTGCGCTCAATCCACTGAGCTACGCCAGCCAGGGCTATTGTTTCAATTTCTTCGGCATTTAGAATGTGATGGTTCATTTTGTGTGTCCGTTTGGCTGGGCCGTGGGGTACTCAGGTAGTTGGTCTAACATCATTCCAGTGCTTCTGGATAAGATTACCATTTAAATCTGTGGACTTGGAGTAAAGTACATTGCCTTCCCTGTTGTGGGTGGGCCTTATCCAACCAGGGTGAAAGCCTGAATGTAACACAGCACCGGCCTCCCCTGAGCAGGAGAAGACCCTCCCCCAGGCTGCCCGCAGGCCTCAGCGGCAACACTGGCACCCCCAGGTTCCACAGCAGAGACAGCCGAGGCCGGAACTGCAGCGCTGACTCTCCTGGGTCCGCGGCTGCCGGCCACCCTGCCGATTCTGGGCGTTCCGGTCTCCGTGATCATCGGTGCCGATGCCTTCTAATACATTACACATATGTGCAAATTGTACATACACACATCCTACGTGTTGTTTTTCTGAAGACCCCTGACCATATGTTTCTCCTTGTGTTGATTTGATAGTTAGTGTCTTTCAAGGAATTAGTACATTTCATCTAAGTGATCAAATTTTTTAGCAGAGTTATTAATATTATTTAATTGCCATTTTAAAGTCCATGGGATCAGTCATGATGATCCCTCTTTCATTTCTGATATTAATATTAATAAATTGTGTCCTCTTTTTTTCTTATAGGCTAGCTAGAAACTTATTGATTTAAACTAGTTTATTTCTCTTTTGATTTCCCGTTTTTAATTTCATTGATTCTTGCTTTTTATTATTTTTCTTCTGCTTGCTTTTTAAGCTTAAATTCCTCTTCTGTCTCTAGTTTAAGGTAGAAGCTTAGACTGCTGTTAGATCTCTTCTATATAAGCATTTAATGCTATACATTTCCCTCTCTTGTTTTCACTGCGTCTCATGAATTTTGATAAATTGTATCTTTTATTTTCATATAGGACAAAATATTTAGTCCCTGTCAGTGACTGTTCTATGTGAGCCACCAGCTCAATTTTAATTAAAAAAAACTTAAAACAGATCCAAAATGAATTTATAAAATTAGTAAGGTACAATGGAAATTGAAGCGAGACTAGGGAAGAATGAACAGGATTTAGCATGTTATTACTTTAGCTCACTACCGTGATAAAATACATTTCCAAACTTGACTTACCACATACCTGTCCACTCATCCATGTACACAGCCTTTTGAAATATTTTTTATTCAGATTGTTCCCAGCTGAGATGCCTGCATCCGAGACCCTAAAAGGAGGAACTGCCCTCCTCTAACCTGCCAGTGACATGGTTGTGTCCTAGTGTTGCTGGGCCGCCCTAAGACAGCACAGTGTACGCATTAGGCCCACAGGAGTCAAAGCTGAAGGCCGTGTTTTCCCCGTGGCTCTGCAGGCACATGCCACACGTACCGCACACACAAGTAAACACCACGTGTTGCTGACACATCAAAGAAAGAGCAATCTCTTTGTTGTCATTAATGGTTTATTTTTTGGGTTGGCAGTAACAGCTGGTAGGTGTCTAGTACCCCTGTCCCCAACGACACTTCTGCCAACAGAATGGTGACAATGATGAGTACAGTTTAGTGGTCAGGTACGTTGGAGGTAGCCTATTTTTTCCCCAGGACTTCTTATCTCGACTGCATTCCAGTCTTCCAGAAGGAGAAGGTTCCGGCAGCAGTAATTCCACCTCTGGCTCCATTGGCATCAGGGCCAGGTTCCAGAGGGTCTGGCTCTCCTGGCTGGGCCTTTTGATCTCCAAGGTCTCTACGCCAACGCCCACCAGCTGGGCCATCCCCTGGGGCCAACTCGACACTAGAAAAACAGAATTAAATCTCTAATGCGGGTCCCGTCAGAGATTCCACAGAATGGTCTTGGAATCTGTTTGAGACGACTTTATTAAAAAGTGAATCTCAGTCTGTGAGACTTGTAGCTACTCCTTGTTGCAGCTGTTTGTTTTTTGTAAGACTTTATTTATTTATTTTTAGAGAGGGAAGGGAAGGAGAAAAAGAGAGAGAAAAACATCAATGTGTGGTTGCTGGGGGCCGTGGCCTGCAACCTAGGCATGTGCCCTGACTGGGAATTGAACCTGCAATGCCTGGTTCGCAGCCCGCACTCAATCCACTGAGCTACGCCGGCCAGGGCTCAATCTGTAAGATTTGTAGATGTTCCTCATTGCAGCTGTTCATGAGTGGAAGAGCATCACACATGGACCGTTGTACCACATGTCCCCTGAGCCCCCACTCCAAAACTGAAAGCCGCTCCCAGCATTGGAACAGTGCACATTGGGGATAAGGAGGTCAGGCCGGTGGGAAGCTGCACCCAAGTGTCTCAGCACTGGGGGGACTGTTCTGGTCACAGAGTGACAGGTGGTAGGTCACACTTACCCCGGCCCTCCTTCCAACCTCAGCGTGGACCAGGTTTAACATCTTTCCCCAAGGGAAGCCTTTATCTTTAGGAGCCAAGACAGTAAGCACATTCTTCAGGATGAGAAATTACGTGAACTGAGGTAGGTCATCTAGCACGGATGAAAGACGTAATTTGCGGGATAAAAGACCCAGGGAAAGCAGAGGATAGTTGTTTCCATGTCCCCATTATATATTTGTTCTCAGGTTTCTGCCATTAAATTCCTGGCGCTGCCAACCTGGGAAGAACCTGTGTAAGGGCCAGTCAGTGATGGGGCGTCATCGCACTGCTTAGGGACGGCTTCACGGTGTTTGGCTCTCCTGAGAACCCGGGTTCACGGGCACAACCAGGCCGCAGCCTGGGCTGGACCGGGCAGAGGTGCCCTGAGTTCACAGTTTGGCTTCGCCCTCTCACAGCCTTCCCCGGGCCTCGGTTTCTGGGCCTCTCTAATTGCTTGCTTCCAAACCTTACCGTGGGGTAGAGTACAGTATTTCACATTTCACAAAATGTGGAGTTTGTACAATGTTTCCACATACATTTAAGCCTGGTGACATGTAGAAAGGAGCTATTATCTTTCTATAAGAGCAATGAAAACAAAGGAGCCAGCGCATGTCTCACCCCAGGTCCTACAGCTCGTGGAAACTGAGCCGGGTTTGACTGCTCTAAGGACCTCCTGTCGGTGGAATCCTGCAATAGCCGTTCTCTCGGGACGGGCTCACTTCGCTTAGCATTCTCTGTTCCCTGTCCCTAACTGTCCGGTCCTCCGTGTTCCCAGCGCATAGCCACGTGCTCGGGGTACTTGTACGATCATGTTTCAGCTCGTGGTTTCTCTGTCTCTCCTCCTCTGGGCTGGACCGCCCTCAGGACAGGCCCTGTCTCGTTCATTTCTGTCTCCCTTGTGCTCGTCCTGGTGCCCAGCACATTTACACATGCTCAAAAATTACTAGCCAAATCAAAGAATAAAATCATATAAACAAATAAAGACATCGACGTTGACGGCAAGGGCATACAAATCCTCCCATGGGACGCAGGAGCCTCCTTCCCCTTGCAAAAAGTTAACGCCCCCGTTCTCCGCCCCTGGAGACTGTTAACATCACGCTTCCTCCCTCCACTCCCCAAAGTCCTAGACACGAACAGGGACTGGACACGAGGAACGTGTTGATTCAGAAAGGCTGACCCCCGGTTTGCAGGGATTCAGATGTGATGCACCACGAAAGCAGCCAGCGTGTCCGTGACAAGTGGTTGGAGCCAAGGTGTCCGTCACGACTGAGGGACAGAGACCGAAAAGGGAGAGATGTTCTTCCCTGGTCACCGTGAACGGGATTGGTGCGGGAAGGAGATGGAGAGGGCCTTCAGGGGGAACTACCCCTCAGTCCCCTTTCTAAGTAGCTGGCTAATGGTGGACTTCACTACAGGGCTATTGCACTCAGCTGAGATTCTCGCACACGTGGTTATCAATCATCAAACACAACTGGCTAAAGACTAGCTAAACAAATCAATTTCATTAAAATAAGAAGGTGTCAAAAATCCCAAATGGTAACCCCCAAGTCGCAGGGACCCTGCTGGCATCCTTTGGAGAGCTGCTGCCCTGGTGAGTGGATTTCAATTCCCAAGGATTACCCGTGAGTCAGAGAGATGGGGTGAGCAGGGTGGGTTCCCAGGCCGGCACAGCAACGCCCATTTTATCTGCGCAGTGAAACCCTGAACGCTGTGGCCGAGGGAAAGAACTCGGGTATCAGAGGTGGCGGCCAGACTCCCTTAGCTGCGGATGAGCAGTGTCATGAGGAGAGAGCAGGGGTGGGAGTGAGAAGACGGGGGGCGGCACAGTCTGGGAAACTTCCCTGCTGCTTCCTCGGCCCTGGAGCCCAGGGTGCAGAGGGAGGCTTGGGTGTCGCTGCTCTTCTGGGCTACATCAGAGTTGCCTGCATGTTGAAAAATAAACAACAGTTCCAGGGCCCTACAGGGTCAGAATCTCTGGGATAGGGTCCCCAGCCTTGGTGCGTTTCACATAGTGGTTTGGGAGCTATTCTCTAACCTCTGCTCTTTCTCCTCCAATTAACAGGCTCTGGGGTGATCAAAGAAGAGGAATGGGAAGGTGGGAGCCTGAAAAACTCTGGGGAGTGGCTGAAACAGGGAAGGGATGCCCCTCGTTTTGTGGCCAGGAGGGAAAGGAAGTTGTGACGGCTCACCATGTAACTGATGAGCAAGCTGAGCCTTACCGCGGTCCCAGAGAAGATGGGGGAGCTGAGATTCTAACCCAGGCCCCGTCTCATTCTCACGCCCGATCCCTCCTCTGCTGTGAATTTCCGCCTCTGCCATATGGTGAGCAGATACACTTCAGAGCCTGCCGGTGCTAGTAAACCGAATGCCTGAGAACGGTAAGCTAACAGTGATGCCCAGGTGGCCCAGGATAAAGCTGGAGGCAAGCCCAGACCAACCACACCCAGGAAAGCCCACAGAAGCCGTCTTCCAAGTCTCCTGGTTGGCCTCTGTGGGTCGGTGCCTGCCTTTGCCTCTCTCTCGGTTCCTCTAGCCATAAAGGATGGTGGTAATATTTCCGTATCTTCTTCCCAGCACTGCAGTGAAAATTAGTTCACGTTTACTGTGTCCTTTGAAGATGAAAAGCTTGGTGCATGAACTAAGGGTCATTACTCCACGTGTCTTTATTCTCTTTGACAGATCTAGAGCTCCACATTCTGCAAGACTTTCTCCATCTTCTGCTTTTTCTAACCTGCTGCAAACCAGGAACTAGTGGAATTTCTTGAGCTTCCTAAGTATAAAGGGTTTGAAGGATTTAATTGCTGGCTCGGATTGAGGGGAGGGAGGGAGAGGAGGGGAGAAGCATGTCTAAACAGAAACTACAAGCATTCTGAGATCTGCCCCTCAACCTGGAATTCTGTGGCTCCCCCGGGGTTGGCTTTGTGACCTTTGGCTCATTGCGTGGTGCGTTTACGGCCTTGCAGCCCCCGGCCCTTCCATTCCCCTCACCACTACCCTGCCCCACCTCCACCCCGCACTTCTACTCACGTGCACACAGTCCCAATGGGTGCGAGATGTGGGAAGAGGATGGAAATTTGTTTTTTTCTGCAGTAGTTGGCAGTTTTAAAACTACCTTACAGAAGGACTAAGAGTGAAATCTCTGTTCCTTACCCTTTGCATGAGACGGTGAGTGAGAGGCCATGCAGGAGAGAATACTTTTGGTCCCATAGAAGCAGTAGAATTAAATACTGCTTTCAAGATAATGATACAAAAATCTACTTGCGCCCTGGCTGGCGTAGCTCAGTGGATTGAGCGCGGGCTGTGAACCAGGCATCGCAGGTTTGATTCCCAGTCAGGGCACATGCCTGGGTTGCAGGCCATAACTCCCAGCAACCACACATTGATGTTTCTCTGTTTCTCTCTCTCTCTCTCTCTCTCTCTCTCCCTCCCCCCCCTTCCCACTCTAAAAATAAATAAATAAAATCTTTAAAAAAAATCTACTTGCCTTCCACAAACGATTTTTAAAAGAACACATTAAAATTGGGTAAGGCAAGTCCTCTTTTGAGAACTACAACAATACAAAACTGCGTTTCATCTCGAGGCCTGAAAGCTTTGCTTCCCGTTCTGGCCAGCCTTGGGCCTCAGTTCCTCTAAGCGAGGGGTGCACGCTGGCCCTCAGCTGAGCTGAGAAGCTGGGGCACTTTGTCTTCGGCGTCTGCGCATGCGGTTGTACGCCCTTTCACTGAGCTCCTCCATCGCCCCATTCCTGTTAGGCACAAATAGGAGCCGTCCCAGCTGTTTTCTATTTGTTCCTTCGTGCCCCTTCCCCCTCCCCCCTCCTCCGATCAGCTTGGGTGGGAAGGAGGAGAGAGGGGAGCGGACAGGAGTGATGTCCTTAGGTCTGAGGGTGGCCACCGGGCAACACCACAGAGAGGTTAAGAGGTCAAGGGCTGAAAAGGAACTTGAATTGTGTGGTGGTCCTAGGTCTGCCCAGAAAAATGAATATTTCACCTTTTAGTTCAGGCAGTTTTATATACACAGATAGGTATATTATATGTGCTTATACATGTCCAGGTAGGTGTGTACTTGTCAGTATATTGGACAGGACAAGTTGAGTGCGGTAACCTGTGCACTCGACCTGACTTGGAGCCGGAGCTCGGAAGATCAGCGAAGTTACACCTGACCGGTCCCTGACCACGAGGGGGTGGGACTGGGGTCAAAGTGAACGGATCCACCTGGCTCTCCCCGGGTTTCAGCACAGTGGAGTGGTTTGGGCCTACTCTCCTTTATTTTGAGGGAGAATAAAGGTTAGCTTGACTGGGACCAGAGGAATGTACGAGAAAGAGGAGACAAACAGGACACTGGTGTTAGCAGCATCATGCTCACCCAGGACCCGTGCCTGGCACTCCCCTACCGGTGTCCATGAGATCGCTGGCAAAGCAAATCCCTCTCTGGGAACATTCCTCCCAGGGCGGCCCTGAGGATGTGCCTGGCAGGCCTTGAAGTCCAGGCTGGCCAGCTGCTGAGAATCCCTTCCCAAGTCATTTTCAGTTGTCTCCGGTGGCGCTCAGGGGTTTGTGTGGTGCCGAGCACCCCGGAGGATTCCGAGACAGGCTAAACTCTGGGAGTCACTGCTCACAGGAAGCGGCAGTCTTTGCTTTGGAAAATGATGGCACGTAGTAAATTCAGATTTAAAGTTCAGTTAGTTATGAGTTTACACTCACACCATTCAAACAAAAGGTAATTTCTTCTAGCCTGGGAGGAGGGCCACCCAGGAGCCTGGTAAGGCAGCAGGAGACAGTAGTGTTGGGGTCCCACTCCTTTGGAGATCAGAGAGGTGGATGCCGGGAAAGGCCCTGCAACCCTGTCTTGGACCCATTGAGACTGTTGTTTCTGTTTGTAGATTCATTAAACCGAAGTGGTGGGGCAAAAACGTTCAGCCTGTTCCGAGTTGTGAGCTGGAGTACAGTCACAACTGAAACCACAGATAAACAGGGAGACAGTGAGGGTCAGAGACTCGTTCGCCACCCGAGGCACTGGGGAGAGTCCGAGGGCTCATGAAGACAGGTCCCGAAGGCACCGCCCTGACGCAGTGCATGTGCTCGTACAGCCCCGGCTTCCGAAGGCAGAGCCCGGGCCTGGCTCAGGTAGCACTAACACAGGTGCATGTTGCTTGTTCAGACATCTCTTTGCCGTTCGTGGGAAGTCATACTGCTGATAAGACAAAAGACTAAAGGAGCGGGGAAGAGAAAGCATTTATTCAAGGAGTTGAATAAAAACTACCAAGAAAAATGAAAGGACAAAGAAGAAAATCTGGTTGCTTTGAGATATGGGTTTTTTTTTACCTACATCACCATCAGCAATTGTCCACAGAGAACTGTGATCTATGTTTTAGTTAAATAATTTTCCATCAGGTATTTTTTTGTATTTAATAAAACAATCCTAAGACAGCTGATTCAGTTGTAAGCATCTTCCTGCATCCCGTATATCTGATAGTTTGAGCTGAAAAGCTGGGTCACAAAGGAAACATTTTAGAAAGGAGTCCCCTGATGCACTAAACACATTTCTGCTGAGACATCCCCCCTTCTAGGCTGTCTGTGGGGGAGGGGGCGGGGAGCGGGGGCTGAGGAATGACTGCAAACACGGAATTTACAGCTCTGGCCACAACCCCGAAGGTCAGTTTATATCACTCCAGGGAGCAGTGCAGTATCGGGCAGAGGCCTACAGGAAAAATGACACTTTTCTGGGGGCTGCAGGAAGTGCCACCTGGACATTACTTGTGTTCTAGTATGAGAATTCACCATTTGGAACCTGCTTAAAGATTTCGTGACAAAAATGACAATGGTACCAACTGCTTTCACTGTTACTTTGTACCCTGAGGAGCCGTAGGTGGAAGCACCGTGCTTACGGCAGCCAGGCTGAGAATGCGTTGGAGTGAAACGGGCCGTGACTAGCAGCTCTCAGGACTGCAGGGAACTGGAGGGCGTGGATTCAGTCCACGCCCATCAGCAAATGCGCGTCCACTCAGTACGAATCAATCAGCCTCCCCCACCCTCCCGAGCGGACACCCAGGCACAGGAAGGATGGAGAAAATCCCGTGACGTGTCAGGAATCCCAGCCTATCCACAGCACACGGCACTCATACCCTTACTGTGTAAATTCTAAACTAGGCCAGACTGAGATTACACGCATTCCTAGATTTTCCTTTCTCATTTCTTTCTACCCCCCACCCACCCACCTCATTTTCATTTATTGTTTAAATCAGTATATCAAGACCTAGTTATACTCGGACGACTGCATACCTCCACCGTAGGCCGGCAGGCACCATCAGAATCTCCGAGGAATGCTGTGGCGTCGCTGATCTCGGGGAGGTGCAGCATGTCCTAGAGAAGTCGAGAAGTAAACAAGAGGAAAAGCAGGATGGACTCCGTAACCCACGCGATGTCTCCAGGTGGTTAGCAAATGTGTTACCCTGACTCCGGAGGAATTACAGATCAAAGCGGAGGGAACTGCAGGGCTCTCAAGTTTCTTGAGCAAGACGTGACTTGAAAAACCTTGAAAAGGAAGTAAGGTTTTGCTAGTTAGAGAAGAGAGTTTACGTGTGATAGGTGTGGAGTACGCAGGGGGATACGAGCAGGTCAAGCTTTTATCCTTCCTTTCCTTCCTTCCCTCCACCCAAACTCCGAACTACCAAGGATGGTCAGAAGTGATGGAGGCTAAACATTGCAGGGAGGAGCCGTCCTGACCGAATGGGGCACAGCTTCGCTTTTCCCTGTATTATTCTGAAGAGTCCTAGCGAGGCCATGTTGCCCGCTGTAGATTCCGAATTACTAAGTGCTCTGTGGCTCTGGCCTGAAGCTATGGCAGGGAAAGCACTGACTCCATGTTTTGGGGCAGGAATTCATTCTTTTTTTTTTAATATGTTTTGTATATATTGTCTTCCCTATTTAGCTTGCCTTACTTTTTTTTTTAAAGATTCTATTTATTTATTTTTAGAGAGGGAAGAGAGGGAGATAGAGAGAGAGAGAAACATCAATGTGCAGTTGCTGGGGGTCATGGCCTGCAACCCAGGCATGTGCCCTGACTGGGAATCGAACCTGTGACACTTTGGTTTGCAGCTTACACTCAATCCACTGAGCTACGCCAGCCAGGGCTGGAATTCATTCTTGTACAGGACATCAGGGAGCTGTGGCCGAACATAACAGAAAACACAGCTCAGAATGGCTTAAACAATAAAGAACTGAATCATCTCCCATAACAAGAAATACAGACGGGTTTTAATGCAGCAACCTGACAACATCATCAAAACCGAGGTTTTCTCCAATTTTCCTCTCTCCCAACCTCAGAGCGTGTGACCTTTCTCTCCACAACACCGGTTCTAGAATTAGACACCTTCGGTTTAAATCCCAGTTCAGTCACTTATTAATAAATTGTATTTGAAAAAAAATAATAAATAAATAAATAAATAAATAAATAAATTGTATTTGAACAAGCGATGGTACCGTTTTTGTAAGCCTCAGTTTCTTCATAGGATTAAATGCCATAAGGCTGGCAAAGCATGTGGTGGCATTTAATAAGCACTCCATAAATGCAGACAATTGTGATCCACATTATAGCAGCACATTTTTTAAATAAACAAGTCTGAAATGACAGAGCAGTGTTTTATGTGCTTCATAGATAGTTTATAGTTCATTGCGCTTCTATATAATAAATATGCAAAGTACATTTTATAGGACCTTGGAGCACACTTGTGATTTTAAAAGTTAAAATTTATAGAGAGAGCTTCACCTTATAGTTTATTGCTGGTCCTACCCTGGATCGGGGAGTCAACCCCAAATTACGATCTCTTTCCTACAGGGAAGTGCAGTCTGCCATATCATGACCTATTTTCACACGTGTTTTTAGGAACGCTTTGCAGTGGAGAGTTAGGTGGCCTCTGCTTCTTGCTTCTCCCATGCAGCACAGCATATAGAAGGGACTCCATTAGATCTACTGAGGTGGGCTTTTTTATTAGCAGAAAGATAAACAGAAATCCAAGTCAGTTCCTTCTTGTGCCTTAGAACCTGTTCATTACTAGTGCAGTTCACTGCCCACCAGGTGTGCAGGGCCCGACTCTGCCCATTTGGAAGTCTTTCTTCCCAGGTGTCCCGGACTCCAGCTGGCTGGCCGGCCGGCCAGTCGGCAGTCCTCGGGCAGGGTGCTGCCTTTCTCCTTCGTACCCAGAACGCTAAGCTCCGTTTGGCCCAGTGAGTTTTCTGGGAGAAGTTTCCAAAATCAATATCTGAGGTCTCTATTTGCTCTGGCACCTGCCACTGACGCAGGTAGTGGCAAACAGGGTTAGACTCTCCAGAGGTTTCCATCCTCCTGCCATGCAGCCAGGGTCACCTGAGGCCCCAGGCTGAGCCTCCAGCTGGACGCATGGCGGGGCCTGGGTAGAATCCCTTGCCAGTGGGCAAGCGCTGGGCCTGGCAGTCAGGAGCCCAGGAGGAGTCCAGGTCCCCACGCTGTTAGGTTTTGAATTATAAAGAAGTGTTGTTTTATGAGCTAAGACTTTAAAATATGAAATAATGTTGTGGTTTCTTTTCCCTGTGATATCTTTGCTGTCGTTAATTCCTTCAGAGCCACAGAGCAAGCCACCCAGAAGCCTAGTGGTCTCCTGTCAATCTTAAAGAGACTGTGCTCTGAACAGCCTCAGGTTACCTTATTATGATCTGGAAGCATGGGTTACTTGAACAAGTTTATATCTTGAATCAGTTCATATGGCTGCGGTTCTCTTGCCCTTACTCTTCGTGACTTTGTACAAGTCCACGAGGATCCCCTCCTCCTGCCTTAGGTTTCTGGACTGCAGACCTGATTTTTGTATCTGGGTGGCTGGCTCCGCATTCCCTTCGTTATTTCAGGTGCCCACCTGCCCCAGGATCTGCACCTGCTTATTTCTCTCATGTCTTTTACATACCATTTCTCTGTGGTAGGCAAAACCATGTGCTTTTCTAAAAATTGATTTGAGAGAGAGAAAGGAGAGGAAGAGAGAGATTAACAACAAAAACTAGTAATAAAATAGAACAACTACGACATTGTACTGTCGTAAGAGTTGTGTGAATGAGGCATTACCAAGTAAAATTGGCGTGAACATGAGCGCTGTGACCCCAGGACCGTCCTCTGACGACCAAGAAGTCAGGAAGTGACCGATGGTGGGGAGTGTCCCCGGCGTGGGCATGCTGGACGTGGGGATGATCTCTCACCCTGGGCTGGACGTAGTGGGGCAGTGCGAGACTTTTTTCACACAGAATGGTATGCAATTTAAACCTTGGTTATTTCTGGAATGTTCTACCTAATATTTTTGAACCTGATTGACTGAGGGTAGAAAAACTAGAGATAAGGGGGTGACTACTGTACAAACAGGCAATAATTTTTTTCTTAGAAATGTCAGGGCTTATTCACCCAGCCATATTCACCCAGCTTCACAACCAAATGAACGTGGCCCTGCACTCCTAACCAGTGAATTGAGCAGAGTAGGCATAAGATAAAATACCTACACCCAAAAGTACCTAAGTTAATGACTGATAATGGCCTGGTGGCACTAAATAGATATTTTTATTGAATACGTCTTATATAACTTGGACTAGACTGGTGGGAGATTACTTCCCTCTTTTTTTTTTAGAGCAGAGTAAAATGAGTTCGGCCAAGGAAGGCTCAAGTTCTTGAAGGGGGGTGGAGTGGCGTGCCTCTGTGGTGTGTGGTTTTCACAGTGGGCTTGCCTTGGTGTACAAGATGCCAGGGGCAATGCCCCTGTGCCTTACTTGCCAGCCTGTTGTACAGGTTCCATGGCTACAAGGCCAACCTCTGCGGAAGAGGAGGAAGGCCGCCTCCCGCCTGCAGAGCACTTGCAAACGGGGGCAGAAGTTCGGCTGGTGCACGGGCCAGGAAAGGTATTCTTAGCAGAGGGCAACCACAGGAGCACACGCATGGAAGTGTGAAACTCTGCAGGGCATTTCGTCAGCATAGGAGGACCAGCCACGAATTCCCAAGGATGACTGACAGGAATGAATACGGGTTAGTCCTTTTCGTGTCCCAAGTTGTGCGTAATAACGTTTGTTGAACCGAACAAGCTTTAAGAACTTGCAAACATTTAGGTGTGCATGTCTTGGGTAGAGGAGGAAAGATTTGGCAGGGTTTACATGTACACGTACATACACATACAAACAGATTATCCTCTTCAGAAATATCTAAACACTGTCGTCAGCCAAGCTGACTCATCCAGCAAGAAGTCTGTCCGTAATTATTTTCCCAGTCACATTCATGGTCACTTTATCTGTTTCTTCTGAGACACTAAAGTCTTTTTTTTTTGGACAAGAATTTTAGGTCACTTGAAAGGCCAAGTAGTAAGTATTTAAATTAAACAGAAGACATTACAACAATGCCAAAAAGCTACTACCCTATTCAGCTACGGTGGAAGCATCAAGAGCACATGTTAAGGGTTTGCCCTGGCTGGCGTAGCTCAGTGGATTGAGCACAGGCTGCGAACCAAAGCATCGCAGGTTCGATTCCCAGTCAGGGCACATGCCTGGGTTGCAGGCCACGGCCCCCAGCAACCTCACATTGATGTTTCTCTCTTTCTCTCTTTCTCCCTCCCTTCCCTCTCTAAAAATAAATAAATAAAATCTTGAAGAAAAAAAAAAGAGCACATGTTAAGGGTTGTATGGGAAGGGAGTTTTCTTTCCCGGTTAGCTGGGAGAAACAATTGTCTCCATAGCCTGATCATTTGGACGCAGAAAAACACGTGCCAAAAAAGCTGCAGAGTGCTGAAGGTGAAAGCCAAGTGGAAGAGGGAGAAGTGGCCACACTTGCCGACACACCTCCTGATGCTCCTTGAGGGCTGCTTAAGCTGGAAGCTGTGGGCTCTGCCTCCTAGGGGCTCTGCCTCCTAGGGGCTCTGCAACCAGGACTACCAGATTCAGGGGGGCCTGGGCTCCTGAAGAATATTGCAGATGTTGAAGGGTCTTTCCATGTGCGCACACGTGCATGCATCGGTACCAGAGCAACCAGAGGGGATGCTGTCCCGACTCATGGACTCTTTGCCACTCACCATTTCTCAGCTCCCAGTGCTCAGAAGCAGTTGTAAAGCCAATTCCGCACTTTAGGAAGAAGCACTGATCAAAAAGTAAGGGGGATAGATAGACACCTCCACAATGCTTGCAGAAACCATCAGGAGAACCCCAATGGGAGTCTGTTTTTACCTCTTTAGCCGTGTCTCTTTATAGCAGAGGAACTCCTCAAAAAAAAAAATCACCCTCACCTTTTACCTCTCCTACTAGTGGCTCTCCTAGCTGATAATCTCATACAAACTCTGCAAGAGACCCATCTTGTTCCAGTCTAGTCACCCACTTCTGTGCTTCACATCAGGTCTGTTAAGCTTTATCTTACACTGAGAAACCTCTGGTGGAGGTGAAGTGCTAGAAATCCTCCTTGCGATGCCTGGTTCTGGCTCCTTGCTGGTTTTTGTGAGCTTCACAGCTTTCACTGCAGCGCAGCTGCTGCAAGACTTCAGACTTTTGAGGGTGTTGCCTAGGAGTGTTTGGACTTGACTGGGGACACCTAAAATAGTTTGCATGGACATGCTCTCGAACCAGCGGCATACTTGTGAGTATTGAGTGAGAAAGCAAAGACAGAATCATTTATGATTGTTCTGGTTGCTGTTGATCCCATGGTAAATATAGCAGAACAACAGGATGTTGACACAACATTATTGTCTTATTTCTCTGACAAATACATAAGTTCTTTCAAGTCAATGTCTGTCTCTGATTCATTTTTGGCATCTTACGAGGCTAGTTCTCCATGTTACAAATAGTAAAATTATCAAAAAAAAGTTTATGAACTCAGTGAATAATATTAATAAGAAAAAGTAAACCCCAGGTGTCCCAAGGTTGTTAGCTGTTACTCAGCGGGGCCCGAGGCAGAAGGAGGTCCGTGTTTGCCTGTGTGGGTCGAACGTGCAGGTGTTAGCAAGCGAGCCCCTCTGAGAGAAGGAAGGCACCCACCCATGCCACTGCTGCCATCGCTCTTTGAATGTTTAATAGCACTGCTGAAGGACTACTGCTCTACAATAGATCCTGTGATAAATGCTAGACATGCAAACGTAAGTGAAACACAGCTCTTGTTAGGTCTGTATGGGCTCACCTACCATGAGTTTATCTGGCTCCCAGCCAAACTGCACCGAATGCCACCAACTAATATTCTTGGATTTAGAACTTTTAGGTCTATATAATCACAAGTTAGGATATGAGTGGGAAATATAATGTCTGTGTCAGATATATAAAAAACAACCCAAACATAAGTGGAATAGAAGATGAAATCCAAAATAAGAAAGCCTTTTTTGTATTTTTGCTTGGCATGAACATGAATATCACGAGGAATATTTTAAGTTCATACGTATGTGAATGTCCTGCTGAGTTATGTGTCTTGAGTGTGGAAGAAGGTCGATAATCATGTGCTCCGGGAAGAGTATCCTTCTGAACCCAACAACTATCAGTGATTTATTGAAGCCACTTTGACTTCAGAGCGCTCGTTTCTCACCAAGAATCAGACTCAAGGCGCGTAACCAAAAACACAGCCAGAAAAGGTCAATGCTTTTTTCTACTCTTACACACATACCAGATGACATTCATGGCCCTTAGGAAGGAAAATTTTTTCCCTCTGCTTCATAGGTTATCTGCCTGGGGCTCTGTAAATCAGATGGATGAAAGGCAGATTACGCAGACAAAAGCAAACAGAAGTTTACTAATACATGCATCCATGCGTATACACAGAATACTCAGTGATGAGTAACTCAAAGAAGTGGTTGGAACTTGCGCTTCTACCATCATACTGGAAGAACAATAAATTTTTAGAGAAGTGACAGGCAAAGGGAAAAGACTTTGTTTCTAGGGTGCAGATTGTGGGAAGGGAAATATACCATATTCAGGAGAACGAGTGGCAGATGAGGGACAGCTAGTGAGGTTTGTTACGTCCATTCCTCCGGTACGATCCCTGGACTGATAAGGGTCTAGCGTTACCTCTGATGACTAACTTCTGTCTATCCTGGTGGGGGGAGAGAGGGGAGGGGGACATTTTTACAAATTAAATCCTCCTTTTTTAGGTAACAAGGGAGAAGGCCGAGAACTTTTATCTGCTTCTTCTCAATTGCCTTCGGCTCAGAACAACCTTTCTGCCGAAGCGGCATATCTCGGAACGGCATATTCCTCACTGTGCTCTTCATGTTGCATTCCGCCGTTACAACCCTTAGGCTGACCAGGTGTTTTTCCTGCCCCACAGAAAGTTCAACCCTTTGAAGGTATATTTCTGAGTTCCAGGTTTCCAGTCCTTGAAAACAGCACAAAACAAAAAGACCGCCTTGCCTCTCTTCCCACCATACTGATGAGACACGTGGAGATGCACACATTCACCTAGTTATAAAGTCTTGATTGTTTCACTAAATGAAGTATATCTATGGGTAGCTTTAAATGGCATATTTATAATTTTTTCTTTTCATTCTTTTTTTTTAAGATTTTGTTCATCTACTTTTAGAATGAGGGGAAGGGAGAGAGAGAGAGGGAGAAAAACATCAGTGTATAAGAGATACATCAGTCTGTCACTTCTCACAAGCTCCCACCTGGGGACTTGGCCTGCAACCCAGGCATGTGCCCTGACTGGGAATTGAACCGGCAACCTTTCAGTCCGAAGACCTTTGCTCAATCCACTGAGCCACACCAGCCAGGGCTGTTTACAATTACACTTGACTTTAAAGTGTGTTCTGGAATGGCACTAGCTGATTTTCTAGTAGTAAATTCTATTTGAATCTATTCCAAAGATACTAGTGAATATTTGCTAGGAATAGCTGATTCCAAAACTTCCTAGTTTCCCAGACTCCCTTGATCAGCCCTTCCCAGTTCTCCATTCCACGTTCTCTCGCTGAAGGTTGGGTTTGCTTTCCTTGGAATTTCCTAGAGTAAGGAAGATGGTGAAGTATTTGGGTATCAGTACAATGTAAATAGAAGGAAACTGAATATTGACCAGAAGAACAGCTGCCAGCAGTGAGAACCAATGTGGAATAACAATAAAAATGTTTGATAGATTAACAGAAAAAAAGGAAAGTTTTCAAGACTTGTTCTGGTCTAGTAGAAAGTGCTATGCAATCACATAGTCGCAACGTGCTTTGCCTTGTATTAGCTGTCTGACTCTTACTTAGCAAGTTACTTAACCTGTCTGATCTTCAGGGTTTTTTTTCCTTCTATTAAATGGGAAGAATAATCCTCACTTCTCCATACTGTGAGAATTAGACATGTCTTTAAAACACCTTGTTCAGTGACAATCAGCAGTTAACTCCTAGAACAGTGTCCAGCACTGGGTATTTAATAAACAGTTATTGAATGAATGGCAGCTATAACAACAGCAGCAGCAATGATAACATACAGAACTTTGTAAAAATATATAAGATAAAATCCCTGGAACATCTTTATGTAACTTATTACTACAGTTTATGCCATTCTGAAATAACCCGAGTCGCCAGTATGTGGGCCAGGGGACACGAAAGGACAAACAGCGTCATTTTAATACTGAGTGGACTGATTCCATACTCTGAAAGAAAAATGCATTACCCAAAATTGTGGTGTTTAACAGTTACTCTGAGGAGTTGGAATTTTTAAAGAATTCCAGGAAACCAGAGCCTTCTAGGTAATAAATCACAGAAAAAGGGATCACCATTTTCTGACTAGAGGCTGACTTTTCTTATGTTAAGGAAAGGTCACAGACTTTCCATTACCTTGCCTTAAACTGACATTTTCTAACGGCAAAGCCAAGCATGACTCAGGGAAACCCCGAAGGCTTGGTCGGTGAGAAAGTGTCTCTTTCTGCCATTGTCAGAGATTTCTTTTTTTAAAACCATTTTTTATTAATGTTTGAATATAGTTGTGTTCATTTTCCCTCAACCCCACCCTGCTTTGGCTTTGTCCAAGGGTCCTTTGTGCATGATCTTTGATGACCCTTCCCCTTCATTCCCCGATACTTCCCTCCCCCCTTCCCTCTGGTTACTGTCCGTTTGTTCTTCATTTCAACGTCTCTGGTTCTATTTTGCTTGCTTGTTTGTTTTGCTGATTAGGTTCCACTTATAGGTGAGATCATATGGTATTTATGTTTCACCGTCTGGCTTACTTCACTTAGCATAATGCTCTGTTACATGGGCTTAAACTTCCAGCTGTTTCACTCTTTCTGCTCCAGGTCTCCTTCCTAAAAGAAATCGTTTTTGCCTTTTCTTTATTTCAATCTTAATTACCTTTGGGTATTTACTGCTTACTTCCCTGAGATTTATGTAACCGGAAGTAGTATATAGAGATATATATGCATACACGACTGTGTGTGTGTGTGTGTGTGTGTGTGTGTCTCAGTTTGTTTTAGTCTCTTGCTCTTCCCATTTAATAACATAACACCCTGGCCTTTTTTTCTGCATGGTACTTCTGCTCCTTATATGGAATGGGGGTGACCCTCAGCCCAGTACAGAGTGCCACCAACTTTTCTGTGTCTGTTCTCTGCGTGCAATTCCTGAGCTTTCTCGTGACAATAACTGCAGGTCCAGAGATCCATTCTCCCTCTTCACGAAGCATTCAAAGGCCCGCAGGGTGCGGGAATGGCTTGAGGAGGAGGGTCAGGTCGAAGGAACAGCAAGGTCTGTGGCACAAAGGCCCTGACTGCTGGATGAAAACTCACCTTGGCGAGCCACAGCCCAGAGGCATAGCCAGGGAAAGTATTTCATTCTTGTAGTAGCCAAGGTGCCTGGAGGCCTTGACCATGTGGGTCATTGTTACTCAGTACAGGGACTTTCAGGCAAACTAGCCAGGACCTGCCTGCTGAGAGCCCTTCCAGTTCTCTATTGCTTCACAGAGCAGAGGTTTCACAAGTTCTGGCTCCAGAGAAGCAGCGTGCTGGAGGCTGAGAGGCCTGGGGTGAGAGGCGTCTCAGACGCTGGAGCCAAACGCCCCGGGGCAACACCAAGAAGATGGAGAGATGTCCACAGCTTGGGGGCCGTCTCCAGGGCAGTGGCAGAGCTCTCTGGAGGGGCACCATCCTCCATGCCTGCTGCTTCTGCCAGTCCAAAGTCAAGGCCTTCCCAACATTCTTTATGGAGAAAGGCCCACGACAGGCCCATCCTGTCCTGTGACAGGACCCTGAAGCCCTGAGATTCCTGATCCCAAAGATTTCTTAGTGATCAAGCTCTTTCAGTTCATGTTCAGAGTCACTTCCCAGAATGCCACACAACCCTAGGAGTGCCTGGCCAAGAAGTTCCCACCTTTTTCTGCAGAGATGTTCTCGCAACATTTTCAAGACACTTAAAACATCAAAGTCCTGGTTGCACTCCTCTCCCAGAATAACAGCCAGCTCACCCCACACTTAAGTGACTCAGTAAGGTCACTTAAGTGACTCAGTAAGGTCATGGAAAATGCCTCTTCCCAGAACAAGAAAAACCTTTGCAAAGTGATACTGCCCACCGAGACAATGGGGCCTATTCACACCATGCTTACGTAAGGGAGGAGACCACTTAAGTGTGTCTTCCCCTAACAACAATGCCCTGCTTCACTGCATTTCCAACCCATTATATTCGGAAACAGCAGTCGACTCTTGTCTGGGGTGCCCACAACGCATGCCCGATGCCCTGTCGGTCTCCTTCACACTGGCCGTCCATAAGTTGGCTTCGCAAGTCTGTATGTTAAGTGCAAAGCTACATGCCCCCGTGTCTTTGCCTTCAGTTGGTAAAAAGGGCAGCATGCCTAAAGGTATGAATGCAGACACGTGCACACACACAATGTCGGTAGGTCCCACTGGCGAAATCTGAAATGCAGTTTCTGCCTTTGCTTTGTAAAGCTGCCTGAAAACCATGATCTTAACCATATTTGACAGATTTTATTTCAGGAGTACAGAAAAAATATATCAGCTGAAGAGCTAATGTCATGATACGCTTACCTAAGTTCCATAATGCTAAGAAAACCTCGGTCCCATGTTGACAGAAAGCAGGGAATTATGGTAGAATCTCACCATACTAGGACAAGGGGGGGTCTGAAAAGACATACTATAGCCTAGGTAACGTGGACAGTTTCATTAGCTGCATTACTACAAGGTGAATAAAATTACCTAGTTTTTATTTCCCCCACCAGCTAGCTCCCTGCTCCCTGCCAGAGCCGATCTCAGCTGAATGGCGCTCACTCTGAGCTCCAGGCTCCTGCTGCACCGGTTCCAGCCACCACCGTGATCTCCCACGAGAACCTACCTCATCAGCCATAAGCAGATGTTCTCTGATATCTACAAGATCCAAGGTCTGGGAAATCGCAGACGGGCTGTCCCTAGAGGTGGAGGGGCAGGAGGTCAGTAGGAGAGAAGGGAATGTTGATGACTCGCTTACTGGGGGAAATGCGTCTGCCGAGGGCCCCAAGGGCAAGGGTGATGGTCCTGAAAACAGCCATCGCTGGCGTTGACGTTGTCATGAGCCATCATTTGCAGGAAACGAGCTACACAAAAGATGCCTGCCAGTACATCAAAGATGATGTGAAGTCCATCAGGGAAACCTGAAGAACTCAGACCAGAAAGAGGATAGCCTTTTATGACGGCGGCTGCAGAACAAATCCAGCACATCCTTGCTAATTTCAACAACAACCAGTTCTGGGTTGGGGAACACATGAGTCCAGATGGCATGGTGGCTCTGCTGGCGGCTGTGAGGACAGTGCGACCCCATCCATGAATCTCTGTAAGGATGGGTTAGAAACGGAGAGATATCAACAAATTTGGCAATTTGGGTCTCTCACCTGTCATCATAGCTGGCTGCTGCTCTTCATCCACATGCCAGGACTAGGGCAAATGGGACTGATGTTATCTTGAGCTCTTGATTTATTCTGACCTTGATTTATCTGGAGTGGAGGCATTGTTTTTTAAGAAAAAAGATATCATGTAGGTTGTATAAAAATAAAATACATTTAAACTGGGGGGAAAAAAACCCTAGCCTGCTCATGAGGAGTTATCCTAGGGAATTCTTAGTGTGATCCAAATCCATCCAGATCTCTGTTGCATTTTGGAACCACGTGGTGGGAGTCCTTCCTGCTCCCCTCCTCTCACTATCCGAATATTAGTGAGGTCTGATGTTGGCTGGGACTCCCGGGGCAGTGAGAGTGACCGCACGGATCTCTTGCTGCACGGAAAGCTGTTCCACCAACCCAGCCTGAAGGGCTGACCCAGTAGAACAGTGCAGAGCCACGCTCTGGTTTCCTGCTCCCCAGTCAGTACTACCCTCAGTTTCCCTATCAAACTCCACATTCCCCTCCATCGTCTCAGCCCATTTCCCAGGACATAAGAACCTTGACCCACTTGCCTTTGGCAATGGGGACTGAATGGAGCACAGGAACTAACTGGGTTATATGCAAATTTGTGTTATCATGGGATTTCACTCGGTTGTAGCCCTGTGCGCTTGTCTCCCCTGCCCGTGTCCGAAACCCCCGCCTCAGACCGGAGGCAAATAACGATTTCACAAATCATGCAGAGCTTCTTTTATTCCACATTCTGTGGTAATAGACATACGATCCAACAAGAAACCAATAATAGCAGGGCCAAGAATATATGTCAAGTGTGTGATCCCATAAATAATACGTAACTGACATCTCCTGAGAGCTGGCACAAACCATTTAAAGAGGAATGGATGGCCCCTGCTCTTCAAAACTCTTGGAATCACACAATATTAAATGAATGGTTTCTTACAAGCCAAAGGCAATTATCAGAAAAACCTTCATAAAGCAAATTTTTGAGCTGTGGCTGGCAGCGAGGGGTTTTGTCTGGAGAGAGATTGCATTACATTACCACAGGAATAATTAGGCACACAAAAAAATGTCATTCCTGTGCCAGTGGCAAAACTGAAATGTCTGGATGTCAGTGTAAATAGACATCAGGATATGATACAAGGGGTTGAAAATATCATTGAGATTGTGGGTGTTTTGTTGGCGAAATGAAGACGTTGAGCAAGCGCATGTGTGATTCCAGTAAGCCACAGGCTGCCCAAAATCAAAGCTCGAGTGTAGAAGCACATGCTTTCTCTTCAGTGAGGGGGCAAAAAAGCACAGGTACTTTCCCAGCCGCTGAACCAAACGCTCGTTAGTCGGGAACACCGATCCCTATCAGTTCAGGTGCAGTTATGAAATTCTTCTCCGGGGACAGGGGTGTGGGAAGAAAAATGTGTGTTCCAGGGTGAGGGGGAGGCAAACGGAATGATGCTTATCATGAACAGCCTGTGTAAAGAGAGGTTCCCGGCCATCCCAAGAGTGAGGTTTTTAACCTGAAGTGAGTTCGGAAATCAGAGATGACAGCAAAGACCTTGCGACTTTGTGAGTTGTTGGAAGTAATTTTAAATGAAGGCGGTAGTGTCAAGAAGAATATCTAAGTGACTTTATCGTCTTCCATTGCTCTGAACTACATGCTAGGCCTCGAGAGCCCAAAATGAGAAGTGGCTCACTCCCTGGCCAGGGCAGAGAGTTGTGTGGGTCACTTCTGAGGCTGGGGTGGGAGGCTGGGCATGGCTCTCCTTAGCTCATTCGCCAGCATCGTTCAGAGAAGAGCAAGTGCAGCAGAACACAGTGAAGCTGCACGACCATGTGCTTCATGGCCCCACCTCTGGATTTCCAACTCAGGGGAGGATGGTAAAGTAGGGATGGTTTGATCTGTTTCTCAGTGTAGATACCGTCTCCCCACGGCCACTAAGGAAGCCTCATTCTTTTGAAACACATTACCTACAAATATAATTTGTCTACCCCTGCATAGATAAGGTATACAATTACACATTACCTACAAATATATGAACAATCTCACTAATTTACAAGTTAAGCGTCACTTCGAAGCAATTGTTTACAAAGCCTACTGCTGATTGGCCTCCTGAGGCCTGCTCAGGGGAATGGTGCCTGAACTTTATCAAGCTCCCACAGGGGCCTGCAGCCAACCCAGGGTTTCTCTAGGTTGCCCCCAAGAGAACTGGAAAATCAAAATACACCCATGAGTTGCAATAATCAAATCTTAAAATCCTAAGTACCTGTGAGTAAGTAACCCAGTTGACACAGCCACATTCCAACTACAAGCTCTTCAAACCACCCAATTCAATTCAGCAAACTTTGAGTGGTTCTCCTAGGCCAGGTGCTGTGCTTGTTGAGCCACAGCATTAAGATAGCCTATAATACACTTGAAAATATTCTGAGGTTAAGCTATAGCGTCATAATAATATATGAGCTCAGGAATGATGAGACCACATTCCAGAGGGGGCAACTATGGTTCATTCTGTTTACCGTATCTCCAAACCAACAGCCTACCCCTAATCAGCATCCTGAATATCAGAAACAAACCTCTAGTATTCAACACTGTTGACTGGCAGGATGAATGTTGAATGTTAGATATTGGACATCATTGTTGAAATTGAAAGTACTCACAATGTATGGATTGGTTAAGTATTTTAGAGACCCTCTCCACTCTTGCATGAATAGGGTATAAGAAGTAAACAAAGACTTAGTCTTCACCCTCGGAGGTAGAGCTTAAAGCTTGATTCCTAAATAGTCCGAGGTCTCCTGTCGGGGACCAGGATTTCTGGCGGGCTGGTGAATAACCCAGGAGTAAAATTCCTCACTCTGGAGCGTAGTGTCAGTCTCAAGGCAGGCAAGGTAGATTTCAGGGCACGTAAAATGACAGAAAGCTGAGACTTCATTAAATTTACAGAACTGTGCAGTTTTGGACCTACTTGCTAATCAATGTATGGCTAATAAATGTCTATATATGTGGCCGAATCTGTTTTGAGAATTGCTCTCATTTTGACCTAGTAGCAAGGTTGAGAAGGAACTCTCATCCACCTCAACTTCTCAATGGCCACTGTTATCTTCCAGGAATAATCGAGGAGTTGTATATGACCAAATTGACTTAGATCAGCAGCAATATATGGGCCCTACTTCCAAGGAACTCGCTGAGGAGTTTCTGTGGGCCTAACCGCCATGCACCAGAGGCTGCTGGAGTTCTAAGAGACCAGTCAATAGCCAGGGTCCCCATTATGCCAAGGAGGTTGGTAAAAGATATGTATCTATGCAGGGGTAGACAAAAGTAGATTTACCGTTGTTCATGTGGAAAAAGAAATGCAGGTAATGATTATTACAGTAGCTTCTTTAACTCAAAAGAATGGCACTATGCAACTATAAACTGACTTTTGTCCATCTATGTATATATTAGTCTGCTAAGCTTCCATTAGTCAATAGCCAAACAAAGATCAGGTTCTCAGCTTTTCATTTACGGGTGAGGAGCATACATCTTGGAAAAACCCACATACTTTCCACATTCCCTAAGAGATCTCTAACTCTTCTTGTGAAAGTCTGTGGAGAGGGCAATCTTACAGATTGTTGAGGACCCCATATGCAAAGTGAAGGAGAGGATTTCTTGATGTCATCCCTATACTTTGCTATTCACAGGTAAATAAGTAATTCTGCATGGTGAAGGACTTGTATCTCAATATTCAATCCTGGGTTTCTCTCTCCTCATAGAGCTTTTGGTCTTAAGTTGGGTGTTTTGTTTGTCCCGCCCCCCACAACTTTAAAGTTGGGTCACTATAGTCCCGTGCTAGGGGTCTCCTGGCAGTTGCCCTTTGGAATCAATTGCGTGTTGGTATCACTGTTAATAAAGAAAATACAAGCCAAAATGTAAGCCTTTTGATTCTACCAAAAATACAACCTTAATTATACGAGCATGAGTAACGGTCCTTCGTCGGACTCGCCCTCCGGCTGAGATTGGCGAGGGAGTGTGGTCCTGCCACAAGCTGTAATTTTCAGAACTGCAAACTTCACTTCTCTCTGGTTCCTCCTCCTTACCCATCCCATCCACCACCACAGGCTTTAAATATAAAGCTGTCCTTTTTGGTCATAGTTCATGGCTAGTTATAGCAAGACTCTCTTCATACACAGCCAGACTTTGAGGATTTGTTTAAAGGTACCAGTTAAGAATACCATAGTTAAGAATAAATTTCTCCACAAGTTTAGAGAAAACTCTCCTGCTCCCTTTCCCAGAAGTACTAAAATAAAGTTAAGAAGTCCCTTTCTTTCCTAGCCCCCACAATGCTATAGTTTGCTTCAAACAGCTCTTCGTCCTAATGTTTGAAACCAGTAGCCAATGTGTATCATGCATTTTCCTGAACGTATATTCTATGGTGGTTATCACACAGCAGTGAATATATTTAAAAGATTGAGACATATATGTATATAACCTCAAGGAGCTCACAAGACTAGTGGAGGAGGAAGAATACCACCCAATGACACGTGATGAGTGATTATGGGTAATCCAATGAAGCTTCTCAAACTGGGACATGTAGCTCGTGTCCCTCCAGTGTAGGATAGCATGATAACTAAGATCACTGGCTTCGGACGCAAACTATTTGCCTTCCAATCTACCCCTCATCATTACTTAGCTGTGCAGTATTAGACTAGTTACACACAATCTCCCTGAACCTCTGCCTCCACATCTGTACAATGGAGCTAATACTAGTTCCTCTTCCAGAGTGGCCATAAAGCACTCAGCGTAGTGTCTGGCACATAGTAAGCTCTCAATAAATGTCAGCTGTTGTTCATCACTCATTTGTCAAGATTTGAATCAAATGTGAAAGCCTTTAGATTCCAGCCAAGTTCTACTCTCCAACATTGTTTTGTAAATTTTTAAAAATCAAATTTAAAAATTAAATTTAAGCCCTGGCTGGCGTAGCTCAGTGGATTGAGCGCGGGCTGGGAACCAAAGTGTCCCAGGTTCGATACCCAGCCAGGGTACATTCCTGGGTTGCAGGCCAGAACCCCCAGCAACCGCACATTGATGTTTCTCTCTCTCTCTCTCTCTCTCCCCCTCCCTTCCATCTCTAAAAATAAATAAATAAAATCTTTTAAAAAAATTAAATTTAGATTGAAATGATTATTCATATAGAACCTATACAACAGATTATATCAATTGGTGAAGCTGAGAAAGAGGTGATTGTTCTACATAAAAAAAGATAGGGTGCTTAGTTATGGCAGATTGGGAGTTTATTTTCTCTCCCAAGTCTGTGAAAATGATAACAAGTGGATTTTAAAGTTGGCAAACAAACACCAACAAAACAAACCACAAGGGCCGATATTGCAGATGAGAGAGTTAAACAAGTTTTTGGAAGACATAAATCAAATCAAAGAGTAGTCACTGTGGTCTAAAGTGCCTACAAAAGGGGCATCTGATTAAAACAAGCCAAAGCTCTGAGAGGTTCTAAAGGACTTGGAGGCACATGGTCCCACAGAGGGTAAAAAGAACAGTGAGAAATAGGGGTAAGTGTCCAATGTGTGAAAGCAGGATTACTGTGTAGATAGACCACTAGATCTTGGCACTCAGGAGAGAATGAGACCAAGGGCCCGATGTGGGGGTTGTTCCAACTACCAAGTATGTCAGTCCTAATTATAGACTTGGGGACCAGAGAAATGACCGCCTGGTAGGTCTCTGGACCCTTATTATAAGCCATACTTTAGCCTCATTTATTATCTGATCTCCTCTCATGTGTCTACTTAGGAAGCCATGATGGTGTTTGGGGTCTCTGGATATCAATGTCAACTGGGACCCTGTGTCCAATAAGACCTCACAATCTCTTTCCCCAATATATGCTTACTCAAGTAAATGGTGGTAGGCATCTGCAAAAAGACTAAAGAATTACAGTGTATACTTGCCATAATGGTGTGTGCATGTATGTGTAAAAAGAGCTAGATGGTAACTCCAGAAAAAAACAATAGATTATGCCCCCACTGGTGTGGCTCAGTGGATTGAGTGCTGGCCTGTAAACCAAAGGGTTACAGGTTCAATTCCCAATCAGGGCACATGTCTGGGTTGCAGGCCAGGTCCCCAGTAGGAGGCGCATAAAAGGCAACCACACATTGCTATTTCTTTCCCTCTCTTTCTCCCTCCCTTCCTCTCTGTCTACAAATAAATAAAATCTATTTTAAAAAACAATAGATTATGAAAGAAAATACTATATTATTTGGCTCCATAAAAAACAATATTGACAGTCATGCATGTAGAAAACAAAAAGTTATTATTTCAGTCAAAAAAAAAGTGATGTATGTGCAAATATAATGAAAGGGTGAAGGAGGAGCCGTCAGGGCCAACAGGATTGCCTGTGAGCTGCCACATCAGCTGCGCCTTCAGTGGGCCCTTCCAAGGCTCAGTCAACACTCAAGTGTGCTGGCCCGTGCTGAGGAGGGCAAGCCCCTCCTGCATATGCAGAAGGACCAGAACAGCCTGGAGAGTCAAAGTTCATTAAAGCATCACCCAGATATCCTCATCTCATGTGTCAGGGACTTGGGTTTGCCCAGCTGGAGCCATGGCCACCTTGGTTGACTTTCCAACCATCTTTGAAGTTTATCCAGTCAGAACATCCAACTCCAAACTTGATCTTCAGCTTTTACTGTGAGCCCATTGCATGAGATGTAAGCTTTGAAAGCTGCCAAAGAGATGTTCTGGCTTTTACACTCAGTTTTCAACTTGTTGACTGCCCTCAGCTTTTTGTTATCAATCAGTAGTTTCACTGTAATTTGGGAAAAAAACACCCAATTCCACTATCAGTGTATTTCTCATCCCCTCCCACCTCCCACCATACATGTTCCAATTGCCTGAATCATCATATTGACCATTGCATTTTCCTCTACTGACACATCCTGGCTCACTACTCAATCCGTGGTCTGCCACATTGTCCCAAGGCTGTCAGTGCACCAGCTGCCACCAGGAGTTGGTTCCTCATTACTGGTCAGGCAGTGAGTGAGTGGCCTGGTTCCTGCACCCTCCTTACTGCCTGCTTTCTCAGACCACTTCTGACACCAATGGTTAGAGGTTGGATTCCCGGGAAAATGGGTGGGAGCTTCACTGGGATGTGAAAAGTTTATGGGAAGGAACACTTGTAAAAGAAAGGGGATGGGTATAAGATTAGGCAGGATAAGCGTCAGACCACAATGCAGATGTGAGAAAACTCTGCCAACCCAGAGGGAGCCCCAGCATGGAACTGTGAGCGGAGCCGTGCAGGTGGCCAGGCCCTTTTGCCACCTCTTTATGTGGTCATTAGCCAGGGTTGCCAGAGGAGAGCATGAGCTCAGCCATCCCACTCTCCTCGGTCATTCACTGTCCACTTCCCCGAGAAAAGGATACGCTTGACTTGCATGCTGGTCTAGATCCTGAAGGAGGTGACTGCAGTGAGTCTTTTCTTAAAGAAGGATCTGAGCCACGCTCTGTACCTGCCACTGCCTGGTTCTTACCCTGAGCTTATATTCTGCTGAGGGAAATACCTGTAAGTATATGATTGCTATTCAATTGTTATATAAAAGGCACAGGGTCAACTCAAATTAGCTGAGTGGAGGAGTGAATGGGTCCGATAGATGGGGAAGAAAGACTCACCCTCTGGGGTCCTGATCATTTTATTGTCCCCCTTACTTAGCATGTCAACTTGAAAGATTGAAACAAGGCTCCTTTCTCCTCCACCATTGGTCTGCGTGTGGTTGACTCTTCTTCACCATGTCTTCTCACAAGACTTTCAGGGTCAAGAGGTTCCTGGCTACAAAACAAAAGCAGAATCAGCCCACTCCTGAATGGATTTGGATGAAACCTGGTAATACAGTCAGGTACCACTCCAAGAGGAGACACTGGGGAAGGACCAAGCTGGGCCTATAAGGAATCGCATGCTCTATCCAGGTTGCTTGCATCTTACCATGTCACTCAAAAGATCCCTGCTAGCTGGACGGTTGGACGTGCCTTATTGGGACATTATTAGAGGAGTGATTTTTCTCTTTGTTAATTTGTTTCTGCTCTAGGATGTTGGCTCAGTAATAAATATGTGAGGCTTTTAAACAACAAAAAAGAAAGAAAGTTTGAAATAAAATCACACTGTGTATAATATGTGTATCCACAGAGGGTCAATTTATCTTTTAATCCTTAAATGAAAATAACGAAAACAATGCTTGGCATCTTCCAACCACAAATGGTGAAGTATTTAGCCAAAGTGGAAACTAATTTGATTCTTCATGGAGTTATAACAGAAAGCCAAGAAAATGTCTTAGTGCAGAATATTTTATGCTTACTCGATTTTAAGAATTTAATAGACTTTTAAACAATCATCAAAAAGTTTTTATGAAGAGACTATACTTAGCGTGGTCCTTGTAACTGAAAGAAACATTACTGTGGAATGTATGTGAATTGGGATAGTCAATAAATCATTCTACAATAGCTTCTAGATTTACCATCATCTAGAAAAACTCAATCTATTCCTTCAGAATACAACTGGTAGAGTCATTACAAATTTATTTGATTTTTTTGTCCTTTGTTGGAATTTTTAAATTATAGGAGAATATACTTTAGTTGAAGAAAAAGAAATAGTAACATATCATCTCTTCCTTGGAGGAAAGCTATTAATTTTGTGATTTCCCAGATGTTTTCATGGATATCTTCATTCCAATCTGGGCAACTTACCTCTCCTTATATGTGTAAATCATTAGGCTTAAGCATTCAAATACATCTACTGAGTAGATCATGATTCTCTACAATAATTTGTTTTATCATTGAGTAATTACAATATAGCACACCAAGAAGGAGGTCAGTGAACTCCACCATTTGCCCAAGGTTACTTAGCTATTATGGAGATCCCTTTGAATTGAATGATTATATCACCTTGAAGGATTTCCCCCAGAGTTTTTATGGAGAAATCGTTCTCATCTTGGTTCTCCAGATTTGTTGCCCTCCTTATTTATTGAACAGAGTATACACACATATTCCATAAAAAATATCTTTGGCTATAAATGCATATTCCTTAAAGCTTGTAAACAAATCTTTCAGGTAGTAAAGGGTGAATAATGGATTTCAGGATCTAAAAAAGTTTCAAATATTTGATGCTTGCATAAGATCACTAGAAAGACTACCCACAACTGAACAATGCAGGCCTTTCTGCAGTGACAATATTCTATGTCAGCCAGAGGCCAGGGTACCGCGGCCAGTTTCCTTGGAGGAACCTGTAAGTCATGACACTCAAAATAACTGCCTCTGCAAGCACTTAGCCAGTGTCCAGGAAACCATCTATTATTTTCTTAGTCACATATTCAGTTACAGGATTCCTTGGCCTTGAAGATTCTACTTGACTCTAATAGTGTAGCCTTTTCAAATGGTGTGCAAGAAAACTCCTGAGATTCTGCAGATTCACATGTCCATCTGGGTTTGATTTAGTTAACCTATCCAGTGTTATATTTACTTATGTGCAATTTTTCAGACACATGGTCTTGCTTCTCTGCTTTCCAAGTAAGTTCTGTTTACTTAGGCAGATGTTGCAAATTAGCTCTTAAAATATTGCAAATGAAGTAAAGAAAACCTTTGTAGTCAATGTGAGCCTAATGTGAATTTCATTACTGATTCATAAGACAGACCAATCCCAGAATTCTATGCAAATCCTCAAGGAAAGATTTTTTTTTAACTTAAAGACACCTTTCCCCTCCACTTTCTTGATTCTTGGCATGTGGTATTGCCACCACACCTTTGGAGCATCCCACATTACCTGGAAAATGTTGAGCTCAGATACATTCTTGACCATAGAAGACGTGAGTACCTTAACCTTTCCCCAGTTTCTTCAATTGCTCCATTAAACCAAAACTCTATTGTGAAAGAAGTACTGTTAAAGCATCCACTTAAACCTCTAGTTGTAAGAATTTCATTAATTAGGCTCATGGGTCAGTTTATTGACTTTACCATGAGGCAACATTAATTTGTAGCATTTAAACCCATCCAGTTAAGATTTTTTAAAGTGTTGCTTTGAGAATATACATTATGAATGAACATATTATTTAATCATTATGCAGAAAATACTGAGGATTTTCTTTTCTTTTTTAATTAGTCCCATCAAAAAAGGAATGAACTATGAACCTTTTTTTCAATGGAATTAATTGTCTCTCAGTAAGCTCATTTATTTACATTTTCCACCATCTACACTTTGCTGCTGAATTCTAAATCTATGCCTGCCACACACATTTCTCCAAAGTAGTCCAGCCTCTTATTTTCAACCATGTGCATTGTGACTTTGCCTGGATGTGACTAGAACTCACAACTGTGACTGCAAAAGAAATCACATTATCAATGATAACCTGTCAAGAAAGGTGGGAAGCTTTCACTCAATACTCAGAGCATGGCTAACATCAACAACGTTGGCATAATCAGGGAGCTTCTTAGAAATGCAGAATCTCAAGGCAGGGAGAGGGGGTAACAGGGGAAAGAAGGGGAAGGTCAAGTCAAGGAACGTGTATAAAGGACCCATGGACAAGGATAATGGGAGGGAGGGTTGAATGTAGGGGGTGGGCAGGGCAGGAGAGAGTCATGGCTGGGAAATAGGGACAACTGTAATTGAACGACAATGAAAAAAATGTTTTTAAATGCAGAATCTCGGGCCCTATCCCAGACATACTGAATGATGATCTACATTCTAACTAGCTCCTTAGGTTATTTTTCAACACCTTACAATTTGAGAAGCTCAGAATTAGACTGCACGGACTTTAGGATCTGACAATTTTCAGTTTGTTTTCTAGTTTGGTGACTTATTGACTATGAGACCATGAGCAACTGAGTTAGCCTCTCTGTCTCTCAATTTCCTCATCTGTGATATAAGGATAATAAAACTGAATTGAAAAGGTTGTTGCAAACACACTCCCAAACGTGTTTGTGTGTGTGTGTGAGAGAGAGAGGGAGAAAATTAAATAAGTTAGCTCTATAGACTTACTAGGTTGAATAGTCAAATATTGACAATTTCACAGTTCAACCTGAGTAAACAGAGCACGCTCTTAATAAACGACAGAAAAATTATCTGAAGTAGTATCGCATCGCTGCCATAACAAACTACTGCAAACCTAGTGGCTTAAAGCAGTGGTAACGCAGAAGCCTGAAAACCAGGCGGTGGGTGGGCTGGTTCCTTCTGGAGGTGCTGAGGGGGAATCCGCCCCATCCCTCCACCCTGTCCTCTGAAGATTCCCCACAGTCCTTGCCACTTTGGGGCTTGTAAACCAATCGCGTCAACCTCTCTCTCATCACACGGCCTTTGCCCCTCTGCTTCTCTGTGTGTCTCCCCTCTTCTTGTAAGGATACCTGTCCTTGGCCTTCAGGTCCCCCTAAATCCAGTGTAACCTCATCCCGCGATGCTATTTCCAAATAAGGTCACATTCTGAGGTGCTGGGTGAACATAAATTCTGGGAGGGGACACCCTTCAACCCCCCTCCAGGACCCTCCCGCCCTCCCTTTCCATGATATTGGTAACCACGCTCTTAAAAACTTGGAGTTATTTTTGACTCGTCACTCTCTGATATTCATTAGATTTGGTTGTGCCCAGGTCTAGCAATTTTCTTCTTCAAAATGTTTCTCAGCTTTTTGTCACGTGGGGCAAGGCTTGTGTTTTCAAGTTAAGCAAAAATAGAGCAGGATGTAACAGGGCCCAGACTGCAAAAGGCTTGGGAGGATTACAACTGTGTTAGCGACAGGCACCCCTTTTCTGGGCTAATGCAGCCCTGCTTTCAATACCCATCTACTCCCTCCAAATGGAGTTGCTGTATCTAATAGCTCGTATGGAGAGAAGGCAGCGTCACACTTTCTAGGCTTCTTCGGGTTCCGGAGCACCACACGTCACACCTAGGAACACTACTTCCTTCTGTGAACAAGGTAACTCGGGATGCTGCCATATCTGAGGGGGAGTAAGAGCAAGACAGGGCTCAGCAGCAGGTCTAGAGGGCACCGCTCTGCTGCTTGGGCCATACAGTCTGGCAGACATCACAATGATGGAGAAATCAAGGAGGAAAGGACATGGAGGGGAGAGTTTACAACAAGCCCAAGTGGGAGAAAGTCAGCGCCGACTCCAGGGTTCGGTTCAGACACGGCACCATTCCATCTGCACAGACAACTACATACACAGCTTTTGAAAAACGTCTCTTAGAGCACTGCGAGGCCGTGGTGGGAGCTGGAGGGACTGAGCAAGGAGCACCGGAGTGATTATGCACCTCAAACTGTGCAACATGAGCTGGAGCTTGTGGAAGCTGCCAAACTTCCAGCCATGAAGGCTCAGCAGCCGCCCGTCATAAAAGGGAAACACACATCCGAGCTCGAGCCTCAGCAGGGCCAGAGGGCACCGCGAGCTGCACGAGTAGGGAGCCCAGGTCCCCGTGTGCACCATCGCAGTTTCACCAGCATCTAACCCCCCAGATCACACCTCTGGTTGTATCAGGGAGGAGAAGGGGAATCCTGCATGGTCAAGGGTAAGAGGAGGGAAATGCCCAGGCTTAGTTTACAGATGAATTGGTTCAGCATGTGCAAGCCAGAAACTGAATGGCTGCTGTGTTCCATTCCCACTCCGGAGTGACCTTGAGAGACAATTGCAAAGGCAAAACCTCCTCAGTGGGTATAGCATTTCCCGAGTGGTGTACTTGGTCATATGCACCTGGGGTGGAAGAAGCAGCAGCCCGAGAGGGAGTAACTACAGAGACTCGGAGTAGAAAGTGGCTTGTCTGGCTAGCTGGAGACCCAAAAGCAAAACGATTGAAAGCTTGGAATTTAATCTTCAAAGCAAGGAATTCTGAGGTGGAGGAATGAGATGAGTATCCAGGATTGTATGTGAAGTATGTAGATAACCAAGGAGACAAAAGAAGTTGGCTTTTTTATGTTTGCCAGCTTGTATCGGTGTTTACTGCAGGGCTGGCAAAGCCCTGCACTGACGGGCCACAGCAGCTGACACAGAGTCATGAGTGGGCCCAAGAGCGTGATTCCCACCGACCAGGCCAGTGGAGCCAGTAATGTCCAGTCATGTCTAATGCCCACAGTCCAACCTCCCAACACGAGAGACCAATGCTAAGCCCCTGATGTGGTTGTTCCGCAAGAAGACCAACTAGCCACCGGGTAGCAAGCTAACTATAGTGGGAATCTCATACCTTGGAAATTCCAGCAGCTTCTCCTCTCTTTTCCCAGGAGTCACGTATTCCCGGTGTGGCTTGAGCTTTCGTGCCCACGGGGAAGCATCATTACCTGGGAATGCATGGAATGCCTGATCTGCAGGTAGGGAGTTCCACATCACATAACATCCAGCCAGGGAACCCACCTGCTCACGATCGAGGAGCGAAAACACGAGCCCATGCAAAAACATCAGCCAGGTAGTCATACCACAGGCTCCTCCATGCCCATCACCTGGAGGCTGCCGGCCCGTTAGGGTGACGAGCAGCCTGCTGAAGGGACAGCTGAAGCACCGGCTCAGAAGTGACTTTGTTTGAGAATATAGCACCATCCTCCAGGACACCTGACCGACACTGAATCAGAGACCTCCCTGTGGTGCTGTGCTCCCATCAGGTGGAACATGTGGGTGTGGAAGCAAGTTATGGATATGGAACCGGCCCCACTTTCTGTTACTCCCAGTGGTTGACTCGGGTATTCTGTAGATTCCTGTCTCCATGCCACAGGGCTCTGCAGGCTAAGAAGCTCTTGCTCCCCAAAGGGGCAAGTGCTCACCAGGGGACACAGCAAGCCTCTCATTGAAGTAAGTGCAGGCTACAGCTGCCCCCTGAGCACTTTGGGATCTTTGTTTTCAGGAACCAGTGAGCAAGAAGAGGAGTCCTCATCTTATTAGCAGTAACTGACTCGGAATGCCAGGAGAAGACAGTTTTCTGGAACACACGAAAGACAAGGGGAATATGTGTAGCACTCAAGTCACCCAATAGGAGTACCTCTGGGTATGCTTTGCCCACGTGAATGGATAGATGCAACAAACCTGGCCAGAGCAGTTTATGTTTAATAGGAAGTCCAACTCTTCACAAAAACTGCCAAGACCAACAGAGACGGTAGCTGAGGCTGAAAGGGGTTTAGAATGGAGAGCGGAGGAGGAAGAGGGCGGGACCAGTTGTGGCCTTGAGAGCAACTGCGGAGATGGGGCCTCTGTTTTGTCTCACTAACTCGCTCCATCCAAGTCTCCCCTCAGGAAGTGAGGCCTTCCAGAGCCCGTGAGGAGCTGTGTCCAAATATCTTGGAGAAGTGGATCGGTGTGGCACAGGTGGTGGAGCATGGCACACAATGAGTCGTGCTGCTCAGCACCCCCTTGCTGACCAGGAGGAGAGAGGTGGTTACCTCAGAGAAGACACTGGTTTATGGTTGGGTAAGGCAATGGGCGAAGAAGTCAAGATCTCCTTGGGGGGGGGCCCAGCCACACACTGAGGTACAACATGGGCCTCCTCCAATGGGCAACCCGCTCTGGAACATCCTGTTGAGCTGGCTGAGACGCTGTCGTGTCTTCATCATGTGCTGATGACCCTCTCTGCTCAGTGCCGCCTCTTCCAGCCCTCCGTCACAGGGGCCACCCTCCTGCACAAAAGTTCTGCACTCTGAAATCCACCTCAGCTTCCGCTCTTGAGAGAACCCAACCTGCAACCCATGTGTTAGCCATTTTTATAACCGGATGACCTCACACAGTGCCTAGAACACAATGCGTGCTGAAGAAACTTTCAGCTCACAGGACTGAATCATCTGCCGCGTTCTGCGATAAACGGTGTGCTTAGTCATGGTCAAGTAGCCTGGCAGATGCAAATAAGTGACTTGTCTTCTTTTTTATTTTTATCATGTAAGTCATAGAGCATTTGGGGACTTGAGTGCAGTAAGGATGCTGATGTTTTTGTTGGCTCCTTCTTCATTACACTGAGACACGGCCTGAGTCTTCCAAGTCTTTTTCGGTTTTTTGAGACAGGAAATTTTCCATGCTGGGTGAAGAAGACAAATTTGTCTTTATAGCATAAGGAATGTTCACCGAATATCCCCCTCGGATGACTAAAGATGTGCTCATCAAAGCCAGTCAAGTCTGAGATGCTACCTGTAAGGACAAGGCAGTTGAAACGGCCCATCAGCTCCCCCAAAAACCACATAAAAGCTCTCGATGTGTCTCCGAAGCCACCCACATAGCCGCTGCCAAGCAATCCGTCAAGATACAGAGGCAGGAACTAACTCACGCGGGGGCTAAAAGACTATTTGAAGAGGTTGGCAAAAGCTTGTCGATTTTATGAGGGGCCTTTAGGATGAGAAAAAAAGAGAGTAATTTATATCAGCTGCCCTCGCTGTGAATCAAATTTCCTGTGTCACTTTGTAGATGGCTCTGCAGCTATATATAATGCTTTCGCTCCAGAGAACTAATATAAATAGCACCATCCAAATGTACACCATAGAGTGAGAGCAATTCTACTAGCGCCTCGAGATAGATGAGCGTTGTCACTCTCCAGGTCAAAGAGGTATTTAAAAGGAAAGAACTGGGGCCAATTGTTTTATCTCAGAATTGGGGAGCAATGCCTCAATAAATCTTTGAACACATTGGTGATGAAGTGAGTGAAAAGCTGACCTCCGTACGGAAAGTCTGACACATTCCCCACAGCCATCTCTCCCCAGGGTCTCAACGTAGTTTATCATGTAAAGTGCAGCATCAAAATTTGAGGAGGCCGAAAGAACTATGATACGTTCCCACTGAATCCTTTCTATCCCTACTAAAGTTCTCACAGTCATTTCCGAGCATGAATCTTGGAGTGACTTGTAGCGTTGTTTGAGTCGCGCACTCCACAAAGCCCCGTGGAGGCTGCTAAGACTTAAACCTGCCTCTTAGCTCAGCCCACATGCTAACCTTAAACTCCTTGAGTGTCCCCTGTTATAACTTGTGCTGAATCCTCTAGTGGTTTTGTGATTGAAAATAAACGCAGTTGAAGATCCGGGCTGTAAACTTCACATAAGACATGCAGTGCGTGTATAAGTCAGCTCTTCATTACACCGTTTCAAGAGGCATGGGGTAATTGGGTACTCTTCCACCACTTAATGTATATTCAAGTGAAATTAAAGCAATTTGCCTTGTGCAGAATTTCCTCACCCCTTTGTTTTGTCAAAGGGTGAGAGACTCGTTTAATAAAAGGGACCCTTTGCATACGGAGCACAACTGACTTCATCTAAAGAGAATTTTTTTTTCACATGTTCCTGTGGATGTTTGTAATTTGTTTAAACTCAATGCAAACAAACACCCAGTGTGTTGGCACATTAAACAGTTGTTACCATATGTCTGACATAATTCTGGGGGTAGAGAGTGAATCTTTAAAGTCAATTTGATTTCATGTGCTAAACCTCTTCCTTTTAAAGGAAGATGAATTGCCTTCCTGTGGAAGCTTCTAATAAAAGCCCTTTAAATGCAAATTGCTAGAGGAAACTTCCAATCCCTTCCCAACAATATACTACACTTCTCATTTCTCCAACTGACAGCAACAAAACAGTTGCTTTTTCAATGGTTCAAATACAGGTGTACGAGTCTATGGTTTTCAACTGGCCTTAGGTTTCCAAAAGTAAAAATATTACATAGCAGCAAAAGAGAGAAAAGGGAGAGGTGGTAATAAATAGCATTTATTGAAAATGTAAATGCGCCCAACAATGGTGAGGCATGTTATGTAGTTTCTAGTAAGCACACAAAGGAGGGGAGCAAGTCCAGTTAGTAACTGTAGTTATGGAAACACATATTATATTGCATTTTTGGAAGCCAACAGCAATGTTTTTAACATTCTGTTGGTGCTAACAAGAAGTCTGCTTTTTCCTAATACTAATTTTTTAAAAATCTCCATGAGCTGAGACACGAATTTTTAAAAACTAATTTAGTGGACCTCATTGCGCATGCAATGCCAAGAGAAAAAGGTGCACAAAATAGGACTTTGGCACCTTTTACTTCAGGTCCACGGCACAATAGTTTGAACAGTTGATTAATGAGTAACAGGAAATTAATCAGTATATACTAGGCATATAGATTTATTAAAGAAGAAATTCTAATTTTGAAGACTGGAGGTATTATTGGATGCCACAAAGAGAACACCTCGGCAGTTATAAGACAGAACCTGAAACTATTGATGCTTAAAAGATAGTGTTCCGGTTCCCTACCAAGACGTAAACTACACCAAACATTAGCGGCTCACAGCCACAATTTATTATGATCATCTCCCCCATCCGTGGGTCAAGAGTTCCGACACAACACAATGGGGCAGCTTGTCTCTGCTCGACATTGTCTGGGGCCTCAGCTGGGATGACTCCAAAAGCTGGGGGCTGGGACAGATGGGAAAGGGGGCCTGGCCATCTCTCTCTTTCAATCAATCAATCAATCAATCACTCTCCCTCTCTTGCACTCTCCTTCTGCCTCTCCCCACATCCTCTCCTCATGCTACCTTGGGTCTCCTCTTGGCATGGTAGCCTCGGGGCTATCACACTTCTCTGGAGATAGCTCAGAAGAGCAGATCGAAGCTTCCAGTCTGGTACAGCTACTCTGGTCTGCCAGGGTCAATGGCAGGAAGACCAGATCTCGCCTCTCGAAGGGGAGGAAGCAAGGAATATGTGGCCCCTTCCAGTCAACCACAGACAGATAATAGAGACATCTGAAAATTGGGGGCATTAAAAAAATTATGTTTTCTTTATAAAAAATATTTCAGGTGGGAAAAAAATGTACCTGAGTTGTCTAGACAATTACATTCATTCTGAATTCACATGAGTAGGCACATTTGAAAATATCATATTGGATCCCATTACTTTTATCCTATATCTTTGCCACTACTATTTTGGTGTTCTATGTCCTTGATATTTAATAGCAATGACATTTAAAACGATATTTCAATCCACAACAACAGCGTTATTTTCTTCTCTGATGTGAAATAACCAACCAAGAAAGGCAATCTATTAGGAATACCTACTGTGGCTTCAAACAATCCTTCTAAAGAAAGAACGGTTTTGTGTTCGTATCAGCCCTGAAGTGGACTTTTTAGAAATGCAACGTAGTAATTTAACAACAGAATAACAAATATGAGTTTGCAGGAATGTTGAACCTCCTGATTCGAGATAAAAATAAATCAGTACCTGCTAATAGTACTAGATATATATCTTAAAGATCACGTACCATATACCTATATACCTGAATAAAGTGAATCCAGGTAACAACGCAGAACCGTGGTAACCTTTTGGCACTGGGACTCCTCACAGTGTGAAACCAGGACAGCGGGCTGAGTGTATGAATACATCAGGAAGCACCAGCCCACCTGAGCTCTCCCACCTAAGATGACCAGCTTGACGTAAAGCTACCTGCTCTGCATGGTACTCAGTTTAGTTCGACAAATGTGTACTGAGAAGGAGGTTCGGTGCTAGCAACTGAAAATTAAATGGTACGGTTGCTGCCCTGGTGGGAATTAAAGCTCGTGACGATTTATTCCCCATCTTCCTTGCCCAACTTGGAGCAGACCTGTGGCATCACTTTCCCTTGCTCATTCAACACGTATTTGTTGAGTGCTTCATCTTCGCCAACCCTGTGAGCCACTTGTAAACCAAATCAAAGACGCCACGGTTCCATGGGCCCTACATCAGTGTCCAAGGGCTGCCATAACAATGTACCACAAACAGTGTGGCTTAAACAATGGAAATGTATTGTCTCACAGCTATGAGGGCTCCAAGTCTGAGCTCAGAGCATCAACAGTGCCAGTTCCTTCTGAGAAAGACTCTGTCCCAGGCCTCTCTCCTGGGTTCTGCTGGCCTGCTGGCACTCTTTGGCATTCCTCGGCTTGTGGATCTCTGCCTTCATCTTGACATGGCATTCTCTTTGTATGTGCATCTGTGTCCAAAGTGTCCTTTTTATTATAAGGACACTACTCAAATAGGATTAAGGTCCCACCCAACTCCTGTATGACCTTGTCTTACCTAATTAGTTCTGTAACAACCCTATTTCCAAATAAGGTCCCATTCTGAGGTTAGAACTTCAACATATGAACTTGAGGGGCACAGTACAACCAAAACAGGTCCTTAGTGGTCATACTTCAAGAACAAGTATCCACTTTGCACAATAAATAAAGCAACTTTACTTCTACCTAAGAAATGAGTATGGACAGAGTGATTATCAGGGTTCATTGGCCATCTCCCAAGTACTACAAGCTCCATTCTGTACATGTTCTGGGAAGGCATAATTTGGAAGGAAATGTTTTATGTAAAAGAAAGTAGGAAGATTTCATTGAGCGTCTGAAATTTATCCATTTAACAAATGTTTCTTGGGCATTGTTCTGGCCACTGAGGATAAAGCAGGCAACAAATCAGGCACAAATCTCTGCATTCTGGGGATTACATTCTAATGGAGGACGACAAATGAAAAAAAAAAACAACAGGTAAGTCACATAGTACTCTTGCAGGTGCTAGTGTCAGGAAGAAAAACAAGACAGGACAAGAAGGATGGAAAATGCAGGCTTTGGGGTGGGAACTGATGTTTTAAACAGGGTGGTCAGGGAGGCCTCACCTAAGAGGCAACAATTAAGGAGCTGCAGGCCACATGGACAGCTGGCGGAGGAGGGCTGCAGGCGAAGGGATCGACTAGTGCAATGGGAGGATGGCTGACGTGCTGAAGGAAAACAAAGGGGCCAGTGCGGCCAGAGAGTGCGAGGGGATCAGAGTGGTCGGCAGATAAGGTCACAGAGAAGTAGGGAGCAGATGGTAAAGGAACTTGTGGACCATTGTGAGGACTTTAGCTTTTCTTTAAGCAGAGGAGGAAGCCCTTGGGGGTTCTGAACAGAGGAGTGATGTGATGTGATTGGGGTTTCATTGGGATCATTCTGGTCCTCAAGGTAAAGAGGGCAGAGAGGGAAGCGGGGAGAAGCATTAGGAAGCCGTTGTCATAGTCCAGGTGAGAGATGTTGGTAGCTGGGGCCAGGGGTAGAGGTGGAGGTGATGAGAAGTATTTGGATCCTCGGTATATCTTGAAAGGAAGGCCAGTGGGATTGGGATGAATTGATGTCGGGTACAAAAGAAAGGAAGGAAGCAAATGAGCAAGGAAAGAAGGGAAGAAGAGATGATAAACCCCCAGATTTTGGCTTGTGTCAAATGGCAAATTCTTTCAACCTTTTATTGTTACCAATTAATTATTTTTATATAGGCAAGATGAAAAGTATTGAATAGTTAAGTCCAGAACTGAAAAAATAACTAATCAATTGTTTTACGTTCGGAATTTTAAAAATTCCCTATCAAGATGCAACCAGCTAAATCTAGAATGTAAGAAATTCTACAGTGTGAAAAATCCAGGTTTCTTGATAAATAAATTGTAAGGCAAAAAAAAATTATGGGGAAAGTGAACCTATAGGTTAAAAGGCACTTAAGAGATACATCAATCAAGCCCTGGCTGGCATAGCTCAGTGGATTGAGCTCGGGCTGCAAACCAAAGCGTCGCAGGTTCAATTCCCAGTCAGGGCACATTCCTGGGTTGCAGGCCGCAGCCCCCAGCAACTGTACATTGATGTTTCTCTCTCTCTCTTTCTCCCTCCCTTCCCTCTCTAAAAATAAAAAAAAAAGAGATACACCAATCAAATGCAATGTTTAGACCCTGTTTGGATCCAACTGTGAAATAAAAATTGAGACAGTCAGACAAATGTAAACATTGATTGGCTCATTTGACAATTGGTCATTTTATAAAAGTGGTCTCCAACTTTCTGGGCACCAGAGATCGATTTTGTGGAAGACAATTTTTCTACGGACCAGGGCTCAGGGGATGGTTTTGGGATGATTCAAGTGCATTACATCTGAGCTCACCTTCTGCTGTGTGGCCCAGTTCCTAAGAGGCCTAGACCAGTACCGGGCCGCAGCCCAAAGGTTGGTAACCTGTGTTTCATGATATGGAGGAATTTCTGTTAATTTGGTGGCATATGATATTGGTACTGCAGGTAGCTTTTTAAAAATGAGTTCTTATTTTTGATAGGCATAAAATAAAATATATATAGCTAAATATGATGTCTTGGATATGCTTCACCAAAATGCAGGGGAGGGATGAAAGATGGCCACAAAGGGATGACTATTAACACTTTACTGCTCTATTTAATTTTATGTATGCTACAAATTTTATAATAAAGCATTGATAAATACATAATAAATACACAAATACATCAATACAATATAATGACAATACACTAAAAATTGATAGGCATTGTTTGCCTTAAGAAAGGAGGGGTTAGGAGCAGAAATGAAGGAGAGTCTTCCCTGCCTCCTCTTCTGTATCTTTCAAATATTAAACCTCTGAAAGGTATTGTTTATTAATAAATACAATAACAATTTAAACTGCCCAAGCAGATGTGCAGAAGAAGCATCTCGTACCGAAGTTACGTCCCAGGACAAACTGCTAATTATTTTCTCCTTCAGTCTCCCTATCCTAATCTCTGGCTGGCCTCGGGTTGTCTCATGATCCTCGTTCTAAGGAAATGCTTAATTCAGCAGAATATAAGCCAAAATCAGAATGACTCAGAGAATAGTACCCCTGAGTATTAGAGCACGTATCATTCTGAAGCAAATTTTTCCAGGCAAGTTTCATTGGACCGGTTTAAAAACAGTGCTTACATTGCAAGGAACCATAAACTACTGTTAGCATCTGATTTAGCGTGGTGACCCAGTTTCCTAACCTAACTGATAGGTTTATATCCTGGTACTCTTGCTGAGCAGATTAGATTTCATTATATGACCACTGTGTGTGTAGAGTGTGTTTATTAATGCAATGCACACATCATATCTTATCTGAATGATAAATATGTTATATCTTATATAAAACTCCTGCTATTCCCATTGCTCCATGAACTTTGCTGTATACTTTTTATACATTAATCACAAAGTCTTCTGAATATCTAACACTCAAAAGACCAATTTCAAGGACACGCATTATCTAAAAGGTCTTCTCTGACACTCTGCAAATTTCAACGCTTTAACAAATAGCTCGTTTTGGAAAGGTGTGAGGGAATTACTTTCCTCACCCTTTTGGGGGGCGGGTCTAAATTCAGCTGAACTCTTACATTTTTAATTTCTCAGTCTAGAAATCTAATAGGGAATAAGCAAAGTCGAATAGACTGATTCACATGAAAATTATTGGGAGTTTTGTTTTGTTTTGTTTTATTTTATTTTGTTTTGTTTTGTTTTGTTTTGTTTACACAAATATTCATCATCCCCTAAGTTGCTGCCCCTGTTTTAGGGCTGAAACTTTCCTTTTCTTTTTCAAGGTTGGAAATAAAACATAAAAAGCAAAGTGAGTAGATGCCACACTTAGCTATTCGGGTCAGTGTTTTTAGCGCATCTAGTAGAGTGTCAGCACTTATCTTGGTAAAAGAAATTAGGAAGGTCTTCCCTTCTAAGGATGGGTGGGACAGCTGTGTGAGCTACTCACACAGGTACGCGGGCAGACGCTCCTGTGCGGGAGTCAAGGGCCCTGCCAGTGACCAGCTTTGTTAACTCTGGCCACGCCGCTCACACATCGCTGACACTCATTCTTCATGGATAAAATGAGAGGGTTTGCCTGGACAGCCTCAAATGTGCTTTTCACTGTTTATAATTCTATACTTTTTTTAGAGAGAAGCACATGGAATTATATTAATTTAGGATCTCTTACTTTTACCCTATCCTAAAATGACTTATGAACCTCTATCTTAGTAAAGGGGTGACTGTTTAAAACACTATTTGTGTCCATTCAGTATCCATTTCCCCTTCTTCCTGACATAGAGAACTCTGACTTAACGTGCACCAACAGTGCGTTCTGCTAAAATACCACGTTTTAAACGCCCTTGCCAACGGGGTGATGACGAGATGGTAGCAGAAGTTGCTGAGTGAGGCTTCCAGTAAAGCTCTTTTCAAAGCTGGTAGCCTCCCCTGACAGGTGTCTTTTATTCCTTGGCCTTTCTCTTCCTTCTGCCTGGAACTTGGACTCCGTCCTAGAGGCGGAACAGCCATGGTGGGAATACACGGCAGCAAGCAGAGCTGGGCAGGAAAGCGTTTGAGCTTCCTAGGGCTGCCGTAACAAAGACCCACAAACGGAGTGGCTGAAAACAACAGAAACTGATTCTCTCGCTGTTCTGGAGGCTAGAAGTCTGAGGTCAAGGTGTTCCCAGGGCCACCTGGAGGGAAGGATCCCTCCTTGCCTCCAGGTGCGCTTAGCTTGTGGCAGCCTAACCCAGCCTCTGCCATCTTCCTGTGTGTCTCTATCTCAATTTCCCTCTTCTTGTTAGGACACCAGACAGATTGGACTGGGGCCCATCCTAGTGACCTCATCTTAAATTGATTACATTTGTAAAGACTCCATTTCCAAATAAGGTCTCATTCAGAGGTGCTGGGGGGTTAGGACTTCAACATCTTTGGGGGTAGGGGACACAATTCAACCTGCAGCAGCCCCGGTGGCACCCTGGAAGTGCAGAGAATTCACCTGCTCTGAGTTCTCTACCCCTGAACCTCATACGTGAAAAATAAAGCCCCTGCTTTGTTTCAGCCTCTCTTTAACCAGGGGGTTTGTTTTTCGTTTTTGTCTTTGTATTCACAGCAGAACTGAGATCCTAAACGGCCCAGTAACTTTGAAATGAAGGCTCTGGCAATTAAAAAATTACTTGTCCCGTGGAGCCTGCCTGTTCAGAGGACGGGTTGCCATTTTTTAAAGGCAGAGATCACTGTGCTCTTATTTGGAGTGGGAAGCTGTACTCAGCTACAGTTTTTCTAGTCATAGTTTAAAGATCAAACCTGTTTTCAAAATAGAGTTTGCCAGATGCTGAAAAGGTCAATGGACATGTATTCAGCAGCCAAATTTAGGCCCTCTCCCTGCCCTGGACTCACACCCACCTCAGATATGTCTTCATTAGTCACCGCTACAGACCTCGATGAAGGAGGACATAAATGCAACTTCTGTGCTTCAGTTACCAGAAGCACCGTGCGCGTGTCCGACGCAGTCAAGTGCGGTTTTACGATACTCTCTTTTCCGCCAGGTGTGGTGCTGGGAGATGTATGTGCCAGAAAACACTTCAAGCAGCCAACGCTGGAATTTGTCTTCATTTTGAGAGAGTTGCTGGGAGCGCTGAGACCATTTCCATGGCATCCATACCAGGAGCGTGTCCGTGATTCATCCATCTTATTTATGGGCTCCTCCACGGGCCCAGCAATTACCTCCATCATCTCCGTTAGTCAGAGAGCCCTGACTCGCTCCCTTGACTGCTCGGCGGGCTCGGTCAAGGCTGACATCAGAGTAAATAAATATGCCTATCACTTCTTCTTGAGAGAGAGGAGGGCAAAGTTGAGAGCTTTTCATCCTTCCATCTTTTCTCCAAGCAACATTTATTGAACGACTATCTCATGCCAGACTAATCCCAGGCATGGGAGACCAAACAAGTAAGCCACAGGCCCTACTTTTGAGGAGCCCACAGCGTCGCTCCAGAGGCAGACACATCAACTGTGAATTGCAAGACACTGAAATAGATGCTGAGATAAGTTTAAGAACAGACTGTTGCCCTGGCTGGTAGCTCAGTGGATTGAGCTCGAGCTGCGAACCAAAGTGTCGCAGGTTCGATTCCCAGTCAGGGCACATGCCTGGGTTGTAGGCCATGACCCCCAGCAACCGCACATTGATGTTTCTCTCTCTTTCTCTCTATCTCCCTCCCTTCCCTCTCTAAAAATAAATAAACAAAATCCTTAAAAAAAAAAAGAACAACAGACTGTTAGGAAAGCACACGGGCAGGGCTATTAACACCTCTTTTGGCAGTCAAGGTGAAGTTTCCAATTAAACTGGTGTCAGAAGTTAGACCTGAAGGTACAGCAGGAGGTAGCCAGGTAAGAGGGGACAGCACATGCAAAGGTCCGGAAGTAAGGAAGCACACGACATATTTGGAGACCTGCACAGAGTTTGATATGAGGGAGGAGGAAGTGGGAGATGTTACTCAAAATAAACGAAATGTGGTCCGTATCCTGAAGCTACTGAGGAGCCACTAGAAGAACAGTTGTGAGTCAGACAGTTATTACATGATCAGGTCTGTGTTTCAGAAAACGCCTTTCTGGCAACCGTATACAGAATGGATTAGAACAAAGCAGGACCAGACAGGGAGAAACAAATGGGAGTCCTCTGTGGTGCTCTGAGAAAGGAGTGGATAGACACAATTAGGAGTAAAATAGACAGCACCTGATGAGTTGCCAGAGTTAGCACCCAAGGATGACACTACACTTTACGGATAAGTTAACTCGTATGTGTAGATTTGAGGAGATATTCTTACATGTTTAAAATGAAGAAACATGCCCTGGCTGGTGTGGCTCAGTGGATTGAGCACCTGACTGCAAACTAGAGGGTTGACAGTTTGATTCCTGGCCAGGGCACATGCCTGGGTTGTGGGCCAGGTCCCCAGTAGAGGGCACACGACAGACAACCACACATTGATGTCTCTCTCCCTCTCTTTCCCCCTGCCTTCCCCTCTATATAAATAAATAAATACAATACAATATTTTTCTAAAAAGAATGAAATCTTTCCACTGTGGCAACACGAATGAACCTTGAGGGCACTACGCTAAGTAAAATTAGTCAGACAGAGAAAGACTAATAATATTGTATGATCTCACTTACAAGTGGAATCTAAAAAAACCAAAATCAAAAACAGAGGGTAGACAGGGGTAAGGATAGGAGTTAAGGGGTAGGGATATGAAGGTGGTCAAATGGTGTAAACTTTCAGTTCTACGATGAGTAAGTTCTGGGGATGTGAATGGCATGTCCATGATTGCTACTGTTAATCACATTGTTTTGTGTATTTGACAGTCAACCACACACACAAACTGCAACTGTGTGAGGTGATGGATATGTTAACTGGCCTTATTGTGGTAAACATCTCACAGTATAGACATACATCAAATCACGTTATACCTTAAACTTACACAATATTATAAGTCGATTATATCTCAACAAAGCTGGAAAAATAAACTCATAAAGAAAAGGCTGGAGTTGCGCATTGTTAGTCAAGCAGGACATGTTTAAAGTATCGATTTCGCCAGAGCTGACTCTTGCGGTTGGAACACCAGAACGCCTGACTGCCCTTCGCCCACCCATGACTCTCTTCCTAGAGCAGCCTAACTTCCTAAGCGGAAGTGGAAGTCACCCTAAAAGCATTAGACATTTTCCTGAAGAGCAAATGCCCCACTGTGATGCTTCCCCTCACAAAAGAACAATGTGTACCTTTGATTTCTTGACGCCTGTAAGACTTTGTGGTTTTTGCTTCCTTGAGATGCTTAGTAAGAAAGTAATTTAATTTAGTATTATTTTAAAATGCTAAAAGTTATTAAATACTCTAGATAATATGGCAATTTACGGGTACAGACAGGACTAGGCTAGAACTTATTTGGCTCTTGTAAAAGAAAGTCAACTAAGTGACCATCTTCAAGTCAATTTAAATCATTTATTATTGTAGGTCCTACGATATACAAAGCACTATCTCAGATACTCTCCTTTCCCCACGAGCAGGTCATAGTCACCGTCTTTGTCATCTAGGGGGGCTAATGAATGTAACTAACTAATAAAAAAGACATGGTAGAATAAAAGGAGCCATTGCCACCTACCCAGGCCTACCTCCTGTGAAGAACTGGGTAGGCAGACTCCAGGGAGCACATTCGACAACCGCCCCCGGCTGGATCTCTCCTGGCACGATGCTGCACGTGCTTAGGGGACCATCACAATAGCACATAACTTCTACAAGATTTTTGCATCGGTTCACAAAGCCTGTGATCCAGTCCTGTGAAGAACTACTTCGGGACCATAGAAATCATGAAATACTGGGAAACATAGAATCCAGTGAAGCCTTTATCAATATCTAGACTGGAGAAAGCTGGGTAACTTCCAGACATTCAGCCTAGCTGTTACTAAGAGGTGAACAACCGCAGTGTCGACGTTTTATATATACCTTAACTAAAACGATGCCCTTGTAAGAAATATGAGTCGTGAACATGTAACCCAGGTGTCAGATGGGTCCCTTTGTCTTCTAAGGTGGTTCAAACGCCCATTCCATATTTCTCCAATGAACGTCCAGTGTTCATCCCCACATTTCTGGGAATTCCCAGAGGACTTACATTCTCGTTGGTGTTTTCTGGCTCTGAATGCCGCTTCTAATGATTAGTTAAAAGGACCGAGTATCTTGCCAGGCGGCGGCACACACTGTCCCTATTCTGCACCGCATGCCCCCAACCACGGAACTCAGTCCTTTGATTCCCACAGGACACACGCTCACCCACGTCCTGCGTCACACAAGGCATTTATGTGTACCGTAACATTTACTGAAGACAGGGGGCGGCGAGGGAGGGTTTGCATCACAGAGGTAAAAAGCTCACAAGACCAAACACTGCATCTTCAGCATTTGAGAAGATCTGAAGCCATGTCACTAGACAGCTCCATCCGTCGCTCTCCCGGTCCCAGTCGGCTCGGCTCTCCCACCACCAGGCGTTCACTGTGCAGCAGCTGAGCTATGACTGTTCCTGCTCGGTCTCCGGCTCCCCGTGCCCTCAGGATGCACCTGCCACCCGAGTAAGTGCATGAGGAATTTCCCATGCGGCCCAGGGTGGCGATGGCTGGCTCTCGCAGTGAATATCCCCACCCCTCTCCACGAGTACACACAGAATAAATTAAACCCCAACACTGGGAGGTTCTGAAGCATTCTAGCTTTTTCTTGCACTACATTTCATAGGTTCTTCCAGTGGAACCATACAAGCTCTCAACTTAATTCAAATCTCTTAAGCCTGAAGAACATGGTTCGTGGACCCAGTTCACTCCCTGCCATAAGTCCCACCAAGCAATGATACTGTTACGAGGCCCTTGGAAATTGGTCTGTTAGAACGTTTAGGTTTTTTAATCATGTATAATGAATTAACCCCAAATTCCATCTTAAAAGACACATTCAGCAGAATCGAAAGGAAGTCACATTCCTTCCTGGAGCAGAGCATGTGGGACTGGAGACTTTAAATGACAGCAGGAAACAGCTGGCCTGCAGATAGATGTGTTTGTTCTCTAACGTGATTAATAACTACATCATTTTGAACTTTAGAATGGCTGTTTTCCCAGTTCCACAGGATCATTCCAGCCAAAGAAAACGATCTTCTATTTTGACATGAGCCGTGGATAGGGCGCAGGCATAGCGCCTCGTCTGGAGCGGATGGGTAATGCACACTGCGATGTGGGCCGTTCCTGGGCACCGAGGGCTGGGGTTTTAACGCTGTAGCCTAAGTGCCTAGCTACCTAAAGCCAAATGGAGAACGGGAGGCCCGGTTGGCCGCGGTTAGCCATCTCACCTCCTCGGAACTGTAGAGAGGGTATCAACTGCGCCAGCCTCGTGGCCTCAACTCATCCCTCCCAGGGCGTCTCAGAGACTCCGTATAAACTGTCTCTCCCACATCTCGGTGCACTCCAGTCCAGCCAGCTCTGTGCGGTTTCCCAGACGTGTTTCTGGCCCCAGAGCCTTTATACGGCTGCTTCTCCAGCCAGAGAGCTTGTCCTCCATACATCCCAGATCCACCAGCTCCCTCCACAGGACAGGCTTTCTCTGACCACCTCACCTGTAATAGGATCCTCGGCATCCTGTATCCTTTTCACCAGCTTTATATCTTTCTTCACAGAGCTTGCTGCCTGGTATTATGGTCATGCACTACATAAGGATATTTCGCTCAAGGACAGACCTCGTATACAATGCTGGTTCCTGCCACCAAGTAACGGTGTAGCCTGGGAAAGTCATGACATCATAACGCAACGCATTACATGGTTGCAGTGTAAACAAACCTGCCAGTCTGTATAAATTGCAGCATATAATCATATACAGTCCATAATGCTTCATATTAATAAATAGTTATGTTACTGATTTATACATTTACTATACTAGATTTTTATTATTATTATTATTATTATTATTATTATTATTATGGTGTGCTGCTTCTACTTATAAAAAAGATTGCATAATTTTCTCACTCTTGGTTTAATTTTGTGTGGTTTTGCACAGGAACATGCTCTACAGGCTTATAGACCAGGAGCAATAGTCTAGACCCTATAGCCTAGGTGGGTAGCGGGCTAGGGCAGCCAGCTAGGTGCACCCTCCAGTATGTTCTCGCAACAGTGACATCACATAAAACGCCTTTCTCAAATTTACCCCTATCTTTGAGTAGCACAAGTCTGTATATTGTCTGTCACCCATCTAGAAAACCCCTGCGGCCAGGGAGCTTATTCAGTTCACTGCTGTGTCTTCTGTGCTTAGGGACTCTCATACAGCTTACAGAATTCACAAAGGAAAGAACAGGTAATAACCCTGGGAGAAACTGGGTATCTCAGTGGCTCAGAGAATGGACTCCTGAGACAGCAAATCTGGTCCCACTTCTGGCTCCTCTATTTGTAAGCTGCCTGGACTTCACCAAGTTACTTATCCCATTCCACAGGATTCTTATACAGACTAAAGGACATAACATGTGCACATCACATAGCAGAATAAGCATCATCGTTATTGCACTGTCCCAGCCCTCTCAGTCTGCACCTGGGGAGCGACAAGGATGGGGTGGCATGGCATCTCTGGCCTCGGGGACACCGTGTGCAGAGAATCTCCTCTTCTCTCACAAAGGCACCCTCAACGCTCGTCAAGGCTCTTAAACACGTACATTCACTTGGACTGAATTTTATTTCTGCAAATATGTCCCAAGGAAACAATCACCTACGTGGGCAACAATTTAGATTTATAGATATTTACTACAGATTCGCTTATAATAGCAAAAAATTAGTAGCACACTAAGTGCCCAATAGGAAACTGATTTGATAAATCATGGTATAGCCATGTGATATAATAGACTGGCCATTTAGAATGAAATTGTAGAAGAATAATTAAGATGAGAAAATGCTTGCACGTACTTCAATTTAAAAAGACTAACATACACAAAAATGTCTGGGTGGTTGGAATCAGAATGAACTGTGTTTTCCTGGTGCTTCTCTGAATTTCTCACATTTTCTGCAGAAACCGGGCATTATTTCCCTGTTTTGAATAAATAATGGCTTAGTAAGCCTCTTCACAATAAAGGGTTATTGCATTTTACTGAGAGTGCAATGAGAAATGACTAAATCTGAGGAAGTTTCCTGAAACCTGATGGAAAGAAACTCTCTCCCAAATGTCACGACTGTAAGTGAGCAGTCGGTCTAAAGGCTTTGGCACGCAGCAGATTCCAGAGCATTCCAGCTCCACGACCATTGCACAGCCATTGGGACCCACCAAATGCCACGTGTTCTGCACATCAACATTTCTCTGTATTAGCACATTTAACTGATGACCTTAGCTATGCTGCATTTGTAAAAACAAAATTGACTTAGAGCATTACTCATTAGATTTAAATACTGGGGTGATTCATCATTTACAGTAAACCTATTAGATAGATTACCCTGCAAAATTCACCATTGTCAGTGTGGCAGGCCTGCCTGGAAATTAAGAATGAGAGAGGAAATTGAAGGAGAGAGATTCCTACCCGTGATTTGAAATTTAAACTTAGATAGCTATGGCAAGCATCTGAGCCTCGGCCAAAGAGGACAAGGCATCTGTCACATGTTTAAGATATTCCACTCTAATAATAGCCTGGGATCTTTTTTGGAACAGGTTAATGCCTTGCTTCATGAGGAAAAAACCTTGTATGTTAAAATACCTTTAGGAGTATTTCCTTACCCCTTAAATTTTTCTTCACAGTATAACTGGACTGCATATGCGATACATGCAACAATGATTGGGTTTCTGCTGGTTAAATATAGTCCCACGCCAACAGCATGTTCAGCTGGGGGCCCTCGCTCACCAGATGTTATTCCGTTAATAGTGAGTGAGCTCATCCTTGGTGTGGAAGGTTATTCATTTGGGAGAGAATAATGAAAGTGAGACCATCATGACGTCACCTTTTCCTGTGCATTATTCTCTCCTGCAGCTAACAAGGCAGACAAGCTGCCGTGTTAGTTGTCAGTTAACTCATGTCCTGGCTCTCTTAGATCTACATCAAGTGAATCGTGGGCTAATTCTCGTCCAGATCAATCTTTACTATATCCTCTGATGCTTTGTATTTGGAGAGTTAGATGCTGGGATGTTCTCTGTCTTGGACTCCAGCATCGTGAGTTTCTGAGGTGCAATAATCAGCACTTGACTCTCAGAGGCACACCCCGCTCCTCACCCCATGGTGGGGGTCACCTCATGGTCCTCAGTCAGCCTTCCGGGAGGCAGAGGCTGCTGTTTCAAGAAACATAAAGATCTCTGAATAATGGAGCAAACGTGTAAGATAATGCTTATGAGATCATGTCTTTTTTTGTTTCAAGGGCTCATTGGGCACTATCATCAAACCACAAGTTCCAGTTCAGAGGAAAATTACTTTGTAGACAATATAGCAAAAAAAGATAATATGTGTATATATACACACATACACATATTAAGACATATGTGCACCTATGTTTTTTTTTATTTTCCTTCTTTATTTTTTAGAGAGAGGGGAAGGGAAGGAGAAAAAGAGGGAGAGAAACATCAATGTGTGGTTGCCCCTCACGCACCTCCAACTGGGGATCTGACCCACAACCCAGGCATGTGCCTTGACTGGGAATCAAACCAGCAACCCTTTGGTTTGCAGGCCCGTGCTCAATCCACTGAGCTACACTAGCCAGGGCTGCATCTATGTTTTTTAAAAACAAAAGCAATAGTGGGATTTTTTTTTAGGAAACACACATTCATCAGTTAAGAACCTAACTCATTACTGAATTTTATCGCAGCCTTCTTGTAAATACAGTAGCAACTCAGCCACAAGCAATTTTACTAAATTTCTTTCAAAGGCTTTCATTTTCTGCCAAAGGCCCAAACTGACCTTGTTTTTCCAGTGTTATCTTTATTGTTATGGAACTTGATTATAAAGAAAAATGAAACATCTAATAATCACCCACTTGATGAATCTTTTTTTGGTTTTTCTAAAATTTCTTATTTAGTCATTTATTTTATTGAGGTATAACTGACCTGTAACATTACATTACTTTCAGGTGTACAACATAATGACTCAGTATTTATGTATACACATGACAAAGTGATCACCACAGTAAATCTAGTTAATGCCTGTCATCACACATAGTTATGGGACTTTTTCTTGTGATGAGAACTTTTAAGATCTCTCTTAGCAACTTTCAAATATGCAACACAGGATTATTAACTATAACCATCATGCTGGACACGACACACCTATGACTTGTTTATTTTAAAACTGGAAGTTTGTACCTTTACAGTCTTTTCACCCATCTCGCCTCCCTGCCCCCTCACCCCCTCTGGCAACCGCCAGTCTGTTCTCCGCATCCGTGAGCTTGTTGTGGCAGCTGTGGTTTTAGATTCCACGTGTAAGTGAGATAATGTGGTATATGTCTTTCTCACTCTAGCTCATTTCAGCATAGTGCCCTCAAGAGTTGTCTATGTTGTTGCAAGCAGCAGAATTTCCTTCTTTTTATGGCTGAATGGTAGTCCATTGTGGATCTATACCGTAACTTCTTTGTCCATTCATCCATTGTTGGACACTTAGGTTGCTTACACACCTTGGCTATTGTAAATAATGCTGTTATGAATCTGGATGAGCATTTATCTTCAGGAGTCAGTGTTTTTGTTTCCTTTGTTTAAGTGCCCAGAAGTGGAATGCCTGGATCAATGGCAGTTCTATTTTTAGTTTTCTGAAGGACCCCCATACTATTCTCTGTAGTGACTGCACCAGTTTGCATTCCTACAACCGGTGCGCAAGGGCTGCCTTTGTTCCACATCCTCACTGATGCTTATTATCCCTTTTCTTTTTGATAATAACTATTCTTACTGGTGTGAAGTGGTGTCTCGTTGTGGTTTTGACTTGCATTTTCCTGACCATTAGTGACGTGGAACATCATTTCACGTACCCATTGGCCATTTGTACGTCTTCTTTGGAAAAATGTCTTCAGATCCTCTGCCCATTCTTTTTTCCATTGAAAAAAAAAGCCTAAATCTTCTTTTCAGCACCTAATGTCATCTCAGGAAGAAAGTTTGGTGCCTGAGGAAATGTGTGACCAATTAGAAAGCCTTTCATATTCTTAATTTCCTTTGTGTTCTTTTCCATATTGTTCTTTACCCCATATCTGCTGCCTCCCGCAGTACATTTTGTGAAGAGCACTAAACTAAAACCAGGCTTTCTGGGGAAGTTGTCTCTCCCACTTTCTCTCTCCCTACATCAATCCAGGTTTCAGAGTCCTCATTTGTAAAGTTGGGATAGTAATATCATAAATGGCAAGAAATCCTAAAATGCATGGCACATACGTGTTGTAATAAATTTGAATGGGTTGGGGCATGCCACTGGGTCCAGGGCCACGTTGTGACTTCTGTGGGCCTGCAGCACTTTGGTCTTCATGGGACACTTTTTCTATAAAAGAGGGCGAGAACTGTACTTTATGACTGTGTGGTGATAATGCTACCTATCATAACATTATAAATCAAACCATTTCCCTTGACCTAGGATTTCACTCCTTTTTCTTCTGATGTTAGAGGAATGAACACATTTCCATGGGCCCCTAAAAGTACTGTGGGTCCCCAACATTGTACCTGGTAGATAAGTCAGTCCTGCTTGCATCACAAAATCTCCACTGGTGAAGCACACTTTGCTCTGTCCTCTTCATTCTCAATGGCTTTGCCATCGTTCCCACCTTCTCTCTTTTCTTTCTCTCTTGCTAACTTTTTAAATAGGTATAGATGGCCTCTTCCCCTTTTCTCCGACCTCTCTTAAGTTCTCCAACTCTGGCAAATCAAGGCACACTTGCCAACAGATACACAGTTCAAAGAATTCAAAGTATAGAAAGAGGCTCTGAGCGAGTAGGGGATGCTGCAGGTTCAGTCCAGGCTGCTGTCCTCCACCAACTCTGCAGACGCTTCTGAGTGGCTCAGAACCACTTCTAAGTGAAGAGGAAAATATACCAAAAGGTTTCTGGAGTCATGCACACCAAATTTTAAGGATAGATTTTATTTGATTGTGGGCTTTGGGTGATTTTTCTGGTAATTTCTATATTTCTTGCATTTTCTTTTTCTTAAGATTTTATTTATTTATTTTTAGAGAGGGAAGGGAGGGAAAAAGAGAGAGAGAGAGAGAAACATCAATGTGTGGTTGCTGGGGGCTATGGCCTGCAACCCAGGCATGTGCCCTGACTGGGAATTGAACCTGCAACACTTTGGTTCGCAGCCCGAGCTCAATCCACTGAGCTACACCAGCCAGGGCGCATTTTCTTATGAGCATGATTTTTAATAGAAAGAATAAAATACTAAAATTTAATTTTCTAATGATCAACTACTATATATTTTCCTAGAATAAGTACTGACCCAGATTCTATCTACCCATGCCGGAACAGTTTTAGGTCTTGAAATCACACATCTCGAAATCCACACCATTAACTAGTTTCTTCGCAGGCTGACTCTGGGCTTGACCATGTGACTTTCTTTGGACAATGGGATAAAAGCAAATATTCTGCAAGCAGAGGTTTAAAGAACTCTTTTCTTGAAATCGTGTTTTGGGTTGGAGATTAAGGCACATCTTCCAGAAGACTTTCCTGTTTCAGTCAACTCAATGACCGAAAGAGAGAGAGAGAAGTTGTTTGCATTTTCCTGTAACACTTTTTTTGTTTGCTATCACCTGAAAGTGAAAATGGAACTTCTCCAAGTGCCTAGGTAATTAGAAAGGAGTTAATACGCTGAGACACAATCAGTTGAATTTTTCTCTCTCTGGGTGGCCTTGCACACACACACACACACACACACACACACAGGCCCTGATCTAGCCAACCATATGGTCCCCATTTCTACATCTATTCCTATCTGTTAAGTCAAGAATTCTGCCACTGTAAGAAGGCCGACAAACCTTTTGCCCCTCGCTTCTCTCTTGTAGTAAACATTCAGCTTGGCTTGGAACATTTCTTGGGTGCTGTTTCTTCCTTCAGTTTTCCTTACATGGGAAAAAGAGTTCACAAGGCTAAAATGCTTAGTAAAAATTTACATTGGCATTATCATTTTTTAAGGTGTTCCCCATCACTGCATCATCTAAATCCTTTTATTTCTGTATTTCATTTATTTAAGGCTGTAGTCTTACCATCTCCTTTCCCACCAAGAAGGAAAGAAAAGGATCCTGAATGATTTTAGGACATGAAGAATCCGAATCCGTAAACAATCAAGCAAACCCTGAGAAACGCCCCCCGCCCAGGCCTTGCATCCCACCAGACAGGAAGTTGTAAGTGGTTCCTGGCAAAACCCGAGAAGTCCGCTGCCTGGGTGGCGGCGGTGAGTCCGCTGGTCTCCGCGGGCGAGACCATGGGGAGGAGGGTGACACAAGCCCGGGATGGGAGGGCAGCTGCTCCTCAGCTCCGGCCAACTGTTGCCACGTGGGAACATAGGCCCAGTCTCGCCAGCTCAGCTTCTTTTTTCTCCCAAAGTTAGAAATCAAGATTTTTGTGCGTGAGATCTCTCCACTTAAAAAGTTGTCAACTAATTCAAATTTTTAAAAAACGCTGCGTGCGCCAACAAATGTGCAGGCCAAATCAAATATGTGTGCGGGCCCGGGCTGGCCCGGGGCCTGCCCGTCTGGACATCCTGCTTTCCAGTGTGAACTCCCTCCGAATTTCAACATGCTCACCTCTCCGAACGACTCAGTCACAGTTGTCACAATCTATGTACATTTCATGGGGAAAAAACCTCCAGAAAGGTTGCTTGTCTACAAATTCTAAACAAGAAAACCTGCCACCCTAGTCACTTAGCACTACAGGACAAAGTAACTTCTTGACAGAATTTTTTTGCTTCTAAACCATTGTTTTGATATCATGGAGATTCATCCTAAATTATGTATGTAGCAATTTTTAACATATTTTCTAAAATCAAATCTGTATCAGCATTCCCTCCACATACACGCACATATAAAATACAATTCTGTCACAAAAATGACACCAGAAGATTATTTGGGGTCCCTACCAGATTATTTTTGCAGGAAATAACAAGCAATTGGCCAGAATCCTGGACAATTAGAGCCCTCCTCCACTGCTGGTGGAAATGTAAAATGGTACAGCCACTGTGGAAAACAGTATTATGGCTCCCCTTAAAATTAAAGATAGTGCTCTGGCTGGTGTGGCTCAGTGGACTGAGTGCCAACCTGTGAGTCAAAAAGTTGCTGGTTTGATTCCCAGTCAGGGCACATGCCTGCATTGCCATCCAGGTCACCAGGTGGGGGCGTGTGAGAGGTGGCAAAATCTGCAGGGTAAGCCCCAGGGAAGAGCCAATGTTGCAGTTTAAGTCTGATGGTTATCTGATGACATAATTCCCTCTTACCTGGGAGAAGTCATTCTTCTATTCTATCCATTCCATCAGCTGATTGGATGAGGCCCACCCACGCTATGGAGGACAATCTGCTTTACTCAAAATCTACAAATTTAAATGCAAATCTCATCCAAAAACAGCCTCACGAAAACATCCAGAATAATATTTGACTAAGTAGGCTGACACTCTGGCCTGGCCAAGTTGACATATAAAATTAACCACCACAGTGCAGATGGAGTTCCAGTTTTATAAGATGAAAGGTTCTGAAGATTGCTTGTAAAGCAATCAGTGTGAATATATTTAACACTGCTGAACTTTCCACTGAAAATGGTTCAGGTGGTACATTTTATGATATGTGTATTTTACCATGATTTTAAAGAAAAAAATTTTTTAAAGATTTCATTTATTCATTTTTAGAGAAGGAGAGAAATATCGATGTGTGGTTGCCTCTCACGCACCCTATACTGGGGACCTGGCCCACAACCCAGGCATGTGCCCTGACTGGGAATCGAACCGGTGACCCTTTGGTTCACAGCCCGCGCTCAATCTACCAAGCCATACCAGTCAGGGCTTTACCATATTTTTTAAAAGAGTACATTAGATCTTTATCTTGGGCCCGCCGCACCAGCAGAATGGGAAAGTGCCAAGAATGTTATACTGCCAGCAAACTCCATAGCCACCAACACCAACCATGGCATGACAAACACGCAGCACAAGAAAGCCCATGTGGGCACAGCCCTGATGGCCAACCGTTTTGAAGCACTTCACATGGAAATTGAATTTCGCTAGAAAAAGTGAGGGTCGAAGCCCAACAGCCAAATTCTCCCATCGGGAAGTAGGTCAGGGTCCAACTGGTCAAAAACACCACAAAACACAGCTTTCTTGCCCAATGGTGGCTGCCTGAACTATACCGTGGTAAACGATGAAGTTCTGGTGGCTGGATCTGATAGCAAAGGGTGACATCCCCGGAGTCCACTCTGAGGTCGTCAGAGTAACCAAGACCTCTCTGTCTTGGCCTTACGTAAGGGCAAAGAGAAAAGACCAAGATTATAAGTTATGATGGTGAAAACGTGGTAACAATAAACTCTCATATGCCCCTCCAAAGTATCTTAGACAGAGAAATTTCCTTCCATTAAACACCAGAAGAAATCTCTCCAAGGGACGTTAGGGTACAAACTGGATTATATCTTAATTTTAGGGTTTTGCAAATGATCCAAAAAATGTTTTTCATATAGCAAGTTTCTACAAAAATGGAGAGCGTGATTATTATATCTCTGAAAGCTATTTCTTTTTTCATTTTATTTTTCAATTACAGTTTACATTCCATATCACTTTGTAGTAGTTTCAGGTGGACAGCAGAGGGGTCAGCATCAGAAAAGCTATTTCTGTGGGCATTTAAGATGATGTAATCGATGTATACCGTTTCCTGGGAATATAACTTTCCTCAGGGACAGAGCATAGAGAGTTAGAGAAATAGGAGCTAATACGTTCCTTTGATTGTTTCTCTCAAATAACACATTTTTCCACTGAAGTGTTGGTAATAGCTAAATAGCAGTTAACTCACAGCAAATCATGACCAATGACTATAATTTTAGTATTTTGGTGAACATCGCCATGCACGCCAGAGGTGGAATTTGATCCATAACCAAATCCATGCTTCCAATGCATTTCAAATAGATTTTCTGGAATTTTACATGTCTCCTTGAGGGTTCTTCACGAGGTAAGTGAGGTATCATTAAATGACTATTATGTTCATTTTAACTTGAAACTCAGATCACTTATTCAAGTTTCTATATGCTGGAGAACATCTTTCTGAAACTCAGACTTAACAGCTGTGACAAGAGGCATCGCTTCTCTGGCCCCACTATGATTCTGCCCTCAGTGCATCCTTCTCACAAGGTCGCATGAGGGATAACAGTGCTCAGCCTAACACTGAGGGTCAAGGTAAGATCGTGGTAGTAAAATAAGTACCAATTATTACTTTAAAAAGCAATATAAATACTTGCTACTCTAAATTCCATAGGAAAGACCAATTTCGTGTTTTGTGTTTTATTAACAGTCTCTGTAATGACTTTTCTGCATGGAGTTAGAGATTTAAATAAAGGATAATTATTGCTGAGGCAAGAAGTGAGCGTTTCTGCTGGTACAGCCACTATGGGAAACAGTCAGGAGGCTCCTCAAAAAATTAAAAATAGAGTCACCATGTGACCCAGCGACCCCTCTTCTGGGTACCTGCAAGACTTGAAAATATTTATTCACAAAGATACATGCACCACTATGTTCGTGGTAGCATTGTTCACTGTGGCCAAGATGTGGAAACAATCGAAGTATCTTTTGATAGATGATTTGATAGAGAAGATGCGATACATATATACCAGTGATTTTCAACCTTTTTCATCTCGTGCACACATAAATTAATGACTAGAATTCTGTGGCACACCAAAAAGAGTATTTTTTGCCAGTCTGACAAAAAATAGGTATGATTTTGATTCATTCACACTGGAGAGCTATTGTGTTGCCTGTCGTCATTTTTTTATTGGACGGTCTCAGGGAAGAGGTCAGTGCTGCTGACTAAACCGTCAGGTACTGCGTGTTTCAAAATTTTTTGCAGCACACCAGTTGAAAACTGTTAATATAAACAATGGAATACTACTCAGCCTTGAGAAAAGATGAAACACTGTCGTTTGCAACAATATGGATGGATCTTGAGAATATCATGTTAAGCAAAATAAATCAGACAGAGAAAGTTAAGAACCATACAATTTCATTCATATGTGGGATATAAAACTGAAAGCAATACATGAACAAACAAGGAAAACAAGCTCATAGACACAGACAATAGTATGGTGGTGACCCCGACCCCTGACCACACACACAGAAGGCAAGGGACCCAGCCACACTAAAAATAGAGAGCCCATTTGGCCGCACTAGGTCCCCCTGGCCTGTCCCTCCATGCAGTCATCATAACTGGCTCCTGTCACAGGGATCCATAGTCCTGCCGGCAGACAGCACATATGCAAATACACATCAGCCAGTGTAGATCTTTTCTACAAACATAAACAGATCGTTGAAAACTGCCGAACACTGGAATGGAACCACATTGTTTCATTTTGTTATGTTATTTCATTTTATTAGCTTAACCTCTGACAAAACAGTTAATACAGGAAGTGGAGACAATTTTAAAAGCATATGGTTTTTATCATAACAGAAATTAAGAGAATATTGTACCCTTTTAAACAGAGTAGGCTACTGTGAAAAAGAATTAATTACAGTTCTTGGAAATTAAAAATGTGATTGTCTAAATTTAAAACATTTCAACTTTTTAACATTAAAAATAAGATTTTTGCCCTGGCTGGTGTGGCTCAGTGAAGTGAGTGCTGGTCTGCAAACTGAAAGGTCGCAGGTTCAATTCCTAGTCAGGGCACATGCTTGGGTTGTGGGCCAGGGCCCTGGTTGGGGGTGAGCAAGAGGCAACTGATTGATGTATGCCTCTCGCATCAATGTTTCTCTCCCTTGCTTTCTCCCTCCCCTCTCTCAAAAAATAAATAAATAAAATCTTTAAAAATAAAAAAGAAAGATTTTTTTCAATGACCACTGAAGATGTTGAGCATCTTTTCATGTTTCTTAACCATTTATAGCTCCATTTCTGTGAATTGCCTGTTTATATTTTTTGCCCATGTTTTTCCTCTTGGGTCATGTGGAATTTTTCATATTGATTTGTGAGTGTTCTTTGTGTGTCCGGTACACTGATATCTTGCTTGGTATATATGGGGCAGATATTTTCTCTCAGCTTGTCTGTCACTTGCCATTTAACTGTTTAAGCATCTTTCAACATTCAGAATTTTAAAATTTTATAGTCACCTGTACTTATTTTTCTAAAAGCTTCTGGGCTTTAATATTGCTTAGAAGTGTCTTTTCCAACCTTAACATAACTGAAGAACTTCTTTGGGCATAAATATAAGTATTAAAACTATCTAATCTCTCTAAACATTTTATAGCTTTCTAACCTGAAACATGGAAATAATATCTTCCTCCCAGGGATGCTGGAGAATGAATGAGAAAAGGCATGTAAGCCACCTGGCACACACGAGCAATCAGTAGGCTTTGCCATGTTCGCCTTATTGTGAGAGTAAGAAAACGGAGAGATAGGTAGGAGTTCTGGCGAGATGGAGGTACAGGTTCACAGATGGGAACAAATATTAGGTCTCCGCCTTTCCATGCCTTAAAGTGCAGCCCCAAGATATTTTTTAAATGGCCTTTTTGTTTAAAAAAAGCTTTCAACCTACTACATAAGTTCACAAAAAAATTTATACTACTAGAGTAAAAACAATTTAAATATAAAAGATATGCCACTTAAGCATCCATTTCTAGGTCTTAGGCCAGTCTAATTTATAGTCATATCCCATTAAAAGACATTATTGTAGTGTGCTATACATACTACATAGTCATAGAGCATAGGTACAAGAATAAAATCAGGGAACAACACACAGAACTTTATCTTTTCAGAAGATTTTAGTGCCATATTCTCTGCTTGTCCTAAGGAAATGCTTCACAAGGAGCCACAAGCTTACGGTGCTGTTGAGTTTGCTGGTAGCTCTTTCAAGTGGTTTGTTAATGGTATTTTTCTAACAGTGGTATCATGGTTTGTCCTCAGACAATGCTGACTTCAAATAGAGAAGAAGGCAACTTCCTCTGGAGATGCATGCAATGATGGATAGAGAGGGCTGGAGAGACAGTTAGGGGCACCAATTAGATGGGTAGTAATGATGGAATGGTTTGATCGCAAGGACGGGGAGTGAGGCACTCAAAACATAATGGAGAGATAGACTGTAAAGTGAAAAAGCAGGTGGAGAACAATGGGCAGAATGTATTACCATTTGTGGTATGTGTGTAAGATAAATGTCTTTGGAAGGAGGCACAAGAAACTGAGAATGAGTGCCTCTGAGAAACAGGACTGGAAGCACTGGATTGGAGGGCAAGGTCAAGGGTGCAGAGTGAACTGTTTGGCTAATACGTGCGTGTGGTCTAACCATAAATATCTATTTTCATTTCGAAACAAAACAGGAACGTGTGAGGTTGCCCAGCAATGCATGGCTCAGGTCTGGGTCACAGTCAAGCTCGGCCAAGCTACCTGGGGTGCAGTCTCAGAAGCAGACTGGAATAGATACACAACTTTCTGTAAATTAAGGCTAAACAGCTCCACTGTGCCTTACCTGGAGAGATCCTGCTGGCCAACAGAAGAGCCAAGGAAAAAATGATGGGAAAACTGAAAGAGAGATGGGCATTATGGAGTCAAAGGAAGTGAGAGCTGAAGCCAAGAATATATCCCCCTTCACAGGGCAGCTACCAGACCAGGGTAGGTCTCGGCCTCTGGTCTTCCCTGAGCAGCGGCGGAAGGCAATTCAGACCACCGTAGTGACGCAGCGCCCTTTCCTTCGCTCTACCGGCTCTGACAGCAAGTTTCTAACGACCATTTGGCTTCCCACTGTCTTGTCCACAGAGAGCATATGTCCCAGTCCGCAGAGGAAGGGCAGAGTGAGGGCTGGTTCCAGTCCACCTCGCAGTTATAGTTTTTACTATTTTTAAACAAATAACAAACAATTTGTACACAGACGTGATAATAGTTTTGAGAGAGTTTTGTTTCCTAGTATTTTCTTCTCTCTAATAAGGCAGCTAAATCATTAGGGTTCATTAGCTCAGGGAAGATGGGCAGTAGCACAAAACAGCAGGGAACGTGGACAAATTAGCTTTGTATTTCAAAAGCCAGCTCCTTAGAATTATTTGTTAAAGCATCATGACAACGTTAGAGAGCAGTAAGAGCAGGCCCTCCTGCTCTACCAACTAAAAGAGGATCCTCTACATGGTAAGAGAAAAGAATGAAAGGGATGAGAATATGATACCCGACTGAGCACTGGGGAGTGAGCCAGGGCCCAGACCTCCAGACGGGGTTATGGAACCTGATAGTGACCGAGAGCTGCGCCCCAGCACCTGGGTGGAATCCCGGGGAGATAGACTGACCCCAGAGAAGAAACGTTCCCGTGGTCTGTGCAGGCAGACCGACGTCTAACCTGCAAGCAGTGTTGGTGGGGCAGCAACAGGAGCCTCGTGCACATGAGGGAGGCAAAGAAACAGTTGAGGAGACCTGGCTAGATTTGCAGCAATGCACAGATGGGAACAAAGATGTCTCTGTGACAACTCGCATGGACCAGTTTTGGAGGAATAGATTTGCCCTCAACCTCCCAGGGAAGACCGACACTACCACCCCCACCATTGCTTTGGAACCATATAATCCATATAACTGCATAAATGTATGTAAATCTTATAAAGTCAGAACTCAGCTATAACCCCGTGTAAGGGAAAAGGCAGGAATCCCAACTGGCAGAGATGAAGTTTCTGCCATCCTGATGGAATGGCGACTCAGATGCAGATGCGTATTTAGCTGGGTTATGTGAGAGCAAAAATTGACACATTTCTTGTGCACCTGAATCTGTGAGCTTAGATTCATACCCACAATACGTATTATACACTTCAGCTTCCTGTGAGTTGGGGAAGTGATTTCGATCTGCTTACATGCTGTGTGTCTTTGGAATGTCAGTTTCTCCATCAGCCAAACAGGGATTTTAATGTCCACTGTGCAGGGTTCATATGAAGCTCCAATGTGATCATGAATCTAAGCTGCCAGGACCAATGCGGATGTTCTACAAATACTATTTTTCTCAGGCCAGTATCAACACTTCAGTTGATATTCAGCAAATATTACAATTTCCATGTGTACAACTGGTTAGACATTAATTGTACTTCGGGTTGACGGCTTCAGGATGGCATCTCAGCGTCTAAATCTCATCAGCGAAATGCCCTCGCATCCCCCGGATAACTTCTGGGAAGGGTTTCTATGGCCAGTTAGTCCCACCCACAGCTGTGTGGTTTCCAGTAAGCTTCAGTCAAACACAGTGTCCCCTCCCTGACCTGAGCATGCTGTCATTTCCCAGCCCTTTTGCCACAGTCATCTTGGAGGCCATCTTTTGGCATTCTAACTTTTTGTCCCTTACACACACGAGTGAAGCCACAACCTGCTGGTTCTGGGTCCGGGAAGCCACATGCTGCAACGTTACAGGATCTCTTCCCGCAGCCAGGTAAGGAAAAAGAGGGGCACCGGTGCAGGCCCTGCAGGTACAGTATCTCACTGAGTCCTTCCGGTTATCAGCGTTTTGTTGACAAACGCTGAGAGAGCCTCAGTGATTTCACTGGCACCCGAGAGCGAGTATGTGACAGAGCAGAACTTGAAGCTAAATCCGGAGGCTAGGCTAAATCTGGAGGGCTCCAAAGCTCATGCTCTTCCCACCACATAACCACCCGTGGAGGAAAGGAAGTGAAGGGCAAGTATGATTTGTACCAAAATGATGGTTGATTGGAGTACACGACCAGTAATTAGAGGTATTTGCAGTTGTCACCAAAATACACACATGTGTTTAGATAGTAGCATGTAAACTCAGAGAGAGAGAGAGAGAAAGAAAGAGAGAGAGAGAGGAGAGAGTAGTTAACATCTGTCATCGGGCTACACTCATAACCTGGGTTGACATGGAGCTCCATAGTAGTAACTGCAATGATAACGGTGCTTTGTGTACACCTAGTACTCAGCTTCCCTAAGTATTTTCACATGGGTACAATTTGTCTTAACAACATTCCTGGTAAGATATGCATGGAGGGCATCATTATTCCTGTTCTTATGAAAAGGAAAAGAGGCACAGACTTGTTCCAGGTCCCCTAGCAATCTCAGAGACACAGAGCTAGTCTCAAATGATGCTTGAAGCACGTGTGGGCACTCCGAGTGGTGGCTGGAGATAGGCAGAGCTGTGACCTCTTCTTCCCTGGTAAAGCAGAACAAGAGGTCTACCGGTGAGGGCCTCAGCAGGAAACAGATGAGGTGGTCAAACTGGATAAAATTTGAGATTTTAATGAGGGGAATGTTTGCAAAAGAATGCTCGGAGTGTCGAGAAAGCACAAGATCTAGTGCAGCTCTCTGGTTTGCAGCAGTGAGGAACCATTCCCTCGAGCAGGACTAAAGGGAAGAGCAGCGTGTGCTCGTTAGCACAGGGAGAGAGAGTCTGTACAGAGAGATCCCTTGACGGGAGCCCTGGACTTTGGCCAAGGGACACAGCCAGCCTGCAGTGACTGCCGCAAGGAAGGGTCCAGGGAAGTAAATACCCAGATTTTACTCCAGTCCTTCCTTTCCTCTGATCGCCTGCTGGTGCTTCCTGTTGTCCAAATCCATCTGGAAGTCAGAGGCAATGAAAACTATTATTGTGGTCCGTCCAGCCTTAGGAGGCACAGGAGAGGGAACAAAGGGGTAGTGTCGATCTGGAGGGGCAAACAAAAGATATCCTGCATGTGAGGTTGTCTACTACGAGAGGCTGCACAAGAACACTGTATTAGTAAGACTTCAGTGCACTTGAATGACTAAACAGTCGATGGGAGTTATCAGACAGGTGCCGTCCAATCAGGAGGCGGCTCTCTGTGCGGGCGTCAGATCTGTCCTCCTCACTGTGCCAGCTCTGTACTTCGGCTGCCTTGCCCCATGGCAGCAGAAACGGCTGAAGCATTTGCTGGTGCTGCATCTGCACACCACGGTGACTAAAGAGAGGGACCATGTCTCGGAAGTCACAGCCGGCGTCCTGAGACTCACTTTGATTGGATTCTCTTGGGTTATACACTCAACTGTAAACCCAACATTATGGCTAGAATAGGGAGTGCACCAGCTGGCTTAGGTAAGATCTGACGTTTCACCCTCAGAAGAAGGAGTAGAATGGCTTTCCCTAAATCACGTAGATTCTGGGACAGAAATCGGAGCTTTTGTGGGGATGGTTGAAGAGGCCATCCAGAAGTACTCGTTCAAGGAGAACTGCAGCCCTGCCACTGTTAGGAAAGGGAGGAGACTTGAGATTAAGGAGCGTTTCGGTCCAAAGTGTAACCAAACAACAGAAGCCTAACGTGGAGTAAACGGGCAGGGGTTGTTTATGTTCGTCCATGAAGCAACAATGGGTCGGCCATCGAAGGCTGGTATAGCAGCTTAATGATGCCCTTTGGAACTTGGATTCCCATGATTATTACCTCATGGTCAAATGATGTCTGGGACACTTCCAGGCTTCCATCCAAGTTCGAGGCAGGAAAAAGGAAAAGAGGCAAATAATGGTCTAAAGGGAAAAACGTTTGCCGAGAGAGCTATTACTTTTCTATTTGCAAAGGGAAAATTTTTACTTCATTAACCAGAACTATGCTGTGTGGCCACCTCTCAGCCACGATGGAGGTGGGGACGTAGGGAATTTTGTTTTCTAGCTCGAGTGGTAGACGAAGATAAGGGAGAGGGGGATTGGGAATTGTTTTGGAGAGCTCGTCCGTGGCCTCTGCCACAGGAGTGATTGCCCAACAGCACCGAAGACCCAGCGGGGGCTGGAAATCATAAATCTGCGGTGCAATCAGCAGAGAATCAGCCACTTGACAATAATACTGGTTAACTGGGGGAAAATGATAGTGTATACTAAATTTCACTGATTTTGCTAACTCAAGAGAACTACGGGCCAAATTTTCCTAGCAAAGAGGGCAGTGAAGCCAACCACACAGACAATTCAGGACAATTGCTGGAACAATGCTGCTATCTCATTTCCAGAAAAATTAAGAGCCTTTCTGAATAAATGTATAAACCAAAGCCCAGTGTCTACAACATATACTAACACTAATACTAGTTGTTTTTTCCAGAGAAGTTTATTCCTCTAGGAAGGCCCTTTCCACCTGATTTTTTTTTCATTTGTTTTTTTATGCACTTGGGAGTTTTGTGTTTGTTTATTTTAATTTTTTTCAGTTACAGTGTACATTCAATATTTTTGTATTAGTTTCAGGTATAAAACACAGTGGTTAGACAATCATGTACTTTACAAAGTGTGTCCCCCACCCAATATTTCCAGCACCCACCTGGCACCACAAGTAGTTATCCCAGTATTCCTGACTGTATTCCCTGTGCTGCACTGAACACCCCGTCACTGTTCTGTGACTACCAGTCTGTACTCTCAGTCCCTTCATCTTTTGTACCCAGTCCCCCAACACCATTGCCCTCTGGCAACCATCAATCCATTCTCTGTATGAGTCCGTTTGTTTGTTTGTTTGTTTATGTTGTTCTTTTTTTAACTTATTTTAGGATTAATACCGTCATTCTTTTTTTTAAGATTTTATTTATTTATTTTTAGAGAGGGAAGGGAGGGAGAAAGAGAGAGAGAGAAACATCAATGTGTGGTTGCTGGGGGCCATGGCCTGCAACCTAGGCATGTGCCCTGACTGGGAATCAAACCTGTGATGCCTGGTTCGCAGCTCGAGCTCAATCCACTGAGCTACACCAGCCAGGGCTATGTTGTTCTTTAGATTTCACATATAAGTGAACTAAGTCAGTTAGAGAAAGTCAAATTCCATCTAGTTTTAAAGACTACTAATAAAGTTTTCATGCTTGTCTAGGTAAATCCAAAAGATTAATTTATACTCTATTAAGTCAGGTCTTGAAACGGATTCCCCTAGTATGCAGCTTCCCAGCATTTGGTATTATCACCAAGATGCAAATTTTTTTTCTTATATACGTATCTAGAACAGAGCCATGTCCAAAAGTACATTTAATAAAATATAACTTCATAAGCTTTGTGTGTATAATTGTATGATCCAAATATAGCATTGCTCTGATCTTAGGACACAGAGCAACACACCCGAAAAGCTTACAACTTCAACTGCAAGAGCCTTGAAGAAAAATACAGATCTGTGCGGGTGTTCTCCAGGAGCAGCTAAGGAGCTTACTCGCACACAGCTCACCACAATCACACGGCACCTGCTGTCCCCGCAATTTTCTTCCTGTCTTTCCTATCCCAGAAGAGACGTCCCCGTCCTTCCTTCTTTATGTAGAACCATTCACCCCTTCTTCTAGTTTCCCACAGGTCCGAGCTTGGTGCATTTTCCCACCAATGCATCAAAGGTCTCGTCCATCTTCTCAAGCAGGAAAGGACCTTCTTTCTTAAAAGAGTAGGAGGAAAGACTGCCAAAGGTCAAGTCATAGCAACACCAAACTCCAGGCAGGTGCTTACCATAGCTTCCTAGAAAGTGCCAGCAACTTCCCACCTTTAATAAGAAGTACGGACGCAAAACTCAATAATTTGTTTTCATGTGGCACCATCGGGCGACAATAACAAACACCTCAGATTTCACAGATCTGCAATGTACAATAGGAGAGGGAAAGGGAAGGAGGAAGACAATGACTGGAAAGACACGAAGCAAGAGCAATAGTTACATTTTCGTTGGCCGACTGTGTGTAACTGGAAGGGGACTACTGGAAGTGGAAATTTTAAACTCTCGAATTAAAAAAAGTAATGGACCCCTGGCTGGTATGGCTCAGTGGATTGAGCACTGGCCTGCAAACCAAAGGGTTGCCAGTTCAAATCCCCGTCAGGGCACATGCCTGGGTTGTGGACCAGGCCCCCAGTATGGGGTGCATGAGAGACAACCACAGTTTGATGTTTCTTTCCTTCTCTTTCTCCCTCCCTTCCCCTCTGTCTAAAAATAAATTTTGAAAAAATCTCTTAAAAAAAGTAATGGCTCCTACTGTAAATGTACAAGAAAAATTATATTTCAACTAGCATGTGAACTAAGAAATTACTTTGTGGTTTGTGGGTATCCATAGATATCTTAATCACCAACAAGTAAAGTATTTTCCATATAAAAACAAAGAAATGATTAGCACAATTGTTAAGCTAACCAACAATTCCATTAATGACTACTGTCGATCTTTATGATGCTTATTAACAGCCATAAGTAACAAATACCTTTATTCTAGTTTCGGCTCTTCAGTTTACAAGCCATGTGATTTTGGGCAAGTCATTTAGCTCCTTTCCACTTCTTCCTCTACTAGACTGGGAAGATAACCTTTGCCCTACATCTATTTCTCCAGGTGCATTGAGGGTCAATGAGGGCAATATTTATGCCAACATTTCGAGAACTGCAAAGTATCATTAAACCCAGAGTACTATTACTACTAATAACCGTGGTAGATATTATTTACTGACTATCCATAAAGCTTCTAGCACGACAATGCTAGGTGCATTGCATACATAATAAAATGTGCAGTGCTCACTCTCAAATATTTATCTTTAGTATCACTATCTAGGACAGTGTAATCCGTTCCTTGGAATTTTAATGAGTCGATAATAATGACAGCTATCATTTTGTGAGCGCTTACAAGGCACTGGTCTACACATTGGAAATACTTTACATCATGTAATGCTCCCGAGATCCTGCTGAGGGAGGGTAGTGTTATCATCATGTGTATTGCATGGAAGAGAAAACTGAGACTCAAGAATTTAAATAGCTCACTCAATCCCCACTCACGATAGTATGAAGTCGTTGAACTTGGAATGGATTCCAGGTGATAGCATTGACATTTCCTTGCAGTTAGAATGATGATGTACACATGTACTTCGGCAACAAATATGTGTAGGCTCACTGGACGAACATCTGTAGCTCCCCATGTCCCATGTAGTTAGAACATAGCCAGGCTCCTAGGGCATCTATTATTGTCTAAATGAAGAGGAGAGGAAACTTCCTCATCCCTCTAATAACTGCCATAATCAATAATTGAGCTTTTAACTGTGCACCTGAAACCCACATCATTTTGTTAACCTGTGCCACCCCAGTACATTCGATAAAAAGAAAAAAAGAAATGAGCTTTCAAGAGTAGGCTTTCCCAGATAGACACTTCTCTTAAAAGACTAAATTATAAACTTTTAATTAATTTTGATGACAATTTTCTAAAATATGCCAGAAACTAACTTTTGAGGGTCGGTGACCTAGAAGTGGTTTATTTGACCCCTCACTCCCAAGAACTAAGTTAGTCTGCCTTCAAAGTGACCCTTTCTACTTCCTGAGTACCTGCTTCTCCCTGTACCTGCAACTGGGACATGTCTCCACCACTTTCTTTTTCTCTCTCTCTGTCCTTTTTTCCACCGAAGTTATCCATCTCCTCTCTTCTCTTGACTTTGTCACTTGAAAATCTGGCTTTTTATAGACAGAATCCACTTTTTCATACAACGGTTAGAGTAAAACTCCCAACGAGTTGAACGTGCCCCTGGCCTGATGTTTGTCTTTCTGCTCAACTACTTTGTTGCCCTTTGACCAGGATTCGTCCCATTGGCAACAAGACTTTTATGGGATCTAAATCATGGCTAGATCAAAGTGGGGCACCAGCCCTTCCTGGCAAACCTTCCATATATTTTATTTTTTAGAGAATACATATATATTTTAAGATTTTGTGTATTTATTTTTACAGAGAGGGCAAAGGAGAGAGAAAGAAAGGGAGAGAAACATCAATGTGTGGTTGTCTCTCACACACCCCCTACTGGGGACCTGGCCCAAAACCCAGGCATGTGCCCTGACAGGGAATTGAACCAGTGACCCCTTGGTTCTCAGGTCGGCACTCAATCCACTGGGCCACAGCAACCAGGGCCCATATTTCTTTTTTAAGATTTTATTTATTTATTTTTAGAGAGGGAAGGGAGGGAGAAAGAGAGAGAGAGAAAGAGAGAAACATCAATGTGCGGTTGCTGGGGGCCGTGGCCTGCAACCCAGGCATGTACCCTGGCTGGGAATCAAACCTGCAGTGCTTTGGTTTGCAACCCCGAGCTCAATCCACTGAGCTACGCCAACCAGGGCAGGGCCCATATTTTATTCATTTACTTCCCCACTCTCTAAAAAGACTGTCACACCTTGTACTTTCTCCTCAAACATTCTACACCTTCTCCATCTCAGCTGATGATCTCACCTCGAATGTTACTGAGAAGAGAGTGGCAATACGAAGAGACCTGCCTGATCTCCCGCCCCCAAATACACTGCATGCACACGTTTTCTCTCTCGGCTCTCTGAGCTGTGTTCTGGGCCAGTCTGTTCTTAGGACGTTGCAAATCACTGATTCTCCCTTTGACTACATTAGAATTCAAATCTAATACAGTTGTTCTCCAATGACTATTTTTCATTTACAAATTTTTTATGATCTCTTTTGTGTTTTATTTTTGCTTTTTTATTCCATAATTTCTTGCTCTTTTTAGTAGGAGCTATGCCTTTATCTTTTTTTATCACCTCCATCATATTTATATGAAAATCTTACCAAACTTGCCAAAGGAAAAGAACTGATTTCATCTACATTCAATTTACTGATTCTGCTGGCTTTCTTTCTAAGCATCAAACCCATCCTCATGTTTTAGGATTTGGATCTACAGGGTCATATTGAAGCATTTGGAAGCCTTTAACATTTTTCCTTCTATCTCTCCCCATGCCTTCGACCATGAGCTCACCCCTCTCTGTCAGCAGACCCTCCGTCAAAAGCCAAGTCTTATAATAGCAGCTTGGAATTCCTGCCCTAAGGTGATACTCTGGATTCTGCAGATCCAGTCACAGAGCAATTAGGCAGTTAGGCTCAATGTTTTCCTGCAAGACTGAGCCTAGGTCCCCCCATCTCCCTAGATCCACAGGTCTCTGAAAGCCACGTCTCTAAGTAAAAGTGGCCTGGAGTTTTAATGTCTCTTCAGCCTCGCTCCTGAGAAAGGAAGACTTTTCAGACTGTAAGGTTGGATTCAGTTTCTTATGAAACAATTTTAGAGTCTTCTCCCCCTCCGGAGCCGAAATCCTGGCCAGCACTCTATGCTTTCTGAATTTTCCATAAACTTTGTGGCTTCAACCTGTACACATGGGCATTTTTTTTGTTCTATTTCCATCTAAAAGAGGTTTGTCTTGTTTTTGAACCTGAATTTATCTTTATTGTTTTCTCCCTTTGGGATGGATCTAGTATTGTCCTGAGTTTGGAGCAGCGGGTTATCAAAGCTTGAGCTCAGTGAGTCACCTTGCCTAAAAGTGGTACCCATGTATTCCGTCCTCTGCTGGGTCAAAAGCTGATCTTTTCAGCTGTAAGAGGGGTTGGGGGAGGTGGGACTGGTTGAAAGAAGGTGAAGAACATATATGCATGACCCATGGACATGAACAGGGATGTGGGGATTGACTGTGGGAATGGGGGTGAGCTGGGGGGAGGGGGGCAAAGCGGGAAAATTTGGGACAACTATAAGAGCGTCAACAATTTTTTAAAGACTAAAAGAAATAAACTTTAACTCTTGCTTGAAAAAGAAGCCAGTCTTCTCACTTGTGCACTGCATTTCACCCACCCTTATTTTCCTGAGCACGTTGCTTCTGCCATCATTTCCCTCTTCTGGAATCATTGCTTTCTTCTTCTCCCCTGGATCATTCCCATCATCAGACACGGAAGCTGAAATATCACCCATTTTACATTTAAAAACTGCAAAACTCTTCTTAAACTTTACCTTCTCCTCCAGCTACTTTCCATTTTTTCTGCTCCTCTGCTCCTCTTTATGCCCAAACTCCTTGAAAGAGTCCTTTATATCCACAGCCTTCCCTTTCTCACTCCCCATTCTTCCCTCGACTCACTCCGATCATGCACCGTGCAGGAGACTGCATTATAAGGGGACCGCTTTGCTTATGTTAGGTCTGAGCTGCCCAGTCCGCATCCAAGCAGACACAACCAGTAAAAAGCTTTGAAACTCAGAGGAGACTTCAGGGCTGGAAATATTAAAATGGGACCCTTCAATACATTGATGTTATGGCAGAGATTACTAGGTGCTTATCAAATATTCTTTCTCCTCTGGCTCCTTAGTACAGAACTTCAGTCTTAGCTGAACATACTGTTGCCTGAAATAAGAGCTACAACTACTAACCTCCATCTCGGGGAGACGGAAATACATGACTGAGTCTATCGGTTGAACAAATGCATGTGTGGGTGGCGGGTTGGGGAGTGAGAGCAGGGGGTGCTTCCAAAAAAGCTCCGTTGAAAGAGCTGATCCACTGGGAGAGGCCCCTTTCTCCTTCCCTTCTGCCTGGAATGTGCAGATGGTGCCTAGAGCCAAAGCAGCCATTTCAGATTTGGTTGAGCCTGAGACTGTAAGCCGCCTACTGGAACAACAGACCAGAAAATCAGAAGGAGACCGAGTCTCCATGACTTTGCGGATCCGCTGGATCTGTGGTGCGCTGACTCCTTCTGACTCCTCGTATGTGAGAGCATGAACTTGGATGTGTTCGAGACATAATTCATTAGGGGACAGGTGGTATGTAAAGCCACGCAACTGGACAAGATTCTCTAGGAGATGAGCGGAGGTCCAGAACCAAAGAGAACCACGCCAGAGCCTATGGAACTCAAACACTGGTAGGAAAAGGAGGGGGCTCCAGGAAAGCAGATTGTCAGTGACGGAATGATGAGGTAGCAGGAGAACCAGGCCAGTGTGGTGTCCGAGAAGCAACGGAAGAAAATGTGTGAAGCAGAAAGCAGTATTAATTGTCAGATGCTGTTCATAAGTCAAGTAAGATGAGAACTGAGCACTGACCATTGGATTTAACAGCGTGGAGGTCCTGGTGAACTGGACAAAGGCAAATGCAGAGCAGTGCTGGGGAAAAGCCTGGACTGAGTGGGAATAAGAGCAGATGAGAGGAGAAAACAGAAAGTATAGGCAACTTTTTTAAGTAGTTTGGTTTCAGAGAAGAGCAAAGAGTTGGAGCAGTAGCTGGAGAAGTAGACTCAAGAGATTTTGTTTGTTTTATTTTTAAGGTTTATTTATTTATTTTTAGAGAGAGGGGAAGGTTAGGTAGGTAGAAAGAGGAGGAGACAAACATCAATGTGTGGTTGACTCTTGCATGCCCCCAATTGGGAACCTGGCCCACAACCCAGGCATGCGCCCTGACTGGGAATTGAACCAGCAGCCCTTTGGTTGGCAGACTGGCACACAATTCCCTGAGCCACACCAGCCAGGGTGTGTTTCTTTGTTTTAAGATAAGAAAGATCATAACATTTTGGGTGCTATGGGAATGATCTAATTTAATGGTGCAGGAATTACAGGTAGGATTGTTGGTGTGATATCTTTGTTTAAATCAAGCTGCTCCCTGAGATTAATTCTAACAAACACTTAATTTAACACTTTGTTATATTTCCATAACAAGCTACCATGTGGCTATTTTTCCTAGTTCTTTTTTAGTTAGTACGATTTAAAAAACAGTAAACTCTATGCATTAAAAATGGCATAAGAATTTTAAAGGGAATGCTTGACTAACAAATAAACATATCTCCTAATTTAAATTTATTTAGATTATATCATTTAGATTCTAAGTGCCTCAAGTACATACACATGTAAATCTCCAATGTATAGGAGCACGTATAAGCTGAAGACAAAAGAAAAAAAAACACAAGAATTTTTCTTTACAGTATGTTTTGTATCTAAGTATGGTTTACTTTGCTCTGAAATGTATAAGGCATGGTGCTGAGTTTGTCTTTCCTGGCGGAATTATAGCATAAAAAAACAAATACAACTTTAAAATGACTGCCTTTAAAAGGTACTTGCAGTGCTACCCAGTACTAGATAAGGTTGGAGACGACTGCAGTATGAACGCTGAGCCTTCAGTATTTGCAAGGTTTCGGGGGAACTGGAACTATAGCAAGACCGGAAGGGGGCTTCTCTAACTTGATAATGGGTATTTGCACACTAAGGCTCTCTGAGAAGGGACTAGGGTGACCCCTGCTGGAGGGATGAGGTGAAGGGCTTTCCATTCAGGGCCAGGCTTAGCATAAATAGGAGGTTGCAGTTGAAAAACTTGCGTGGATAAGGATGTATAATCAAGAAAAATCAAAGTGAACATGAATGACTGGCTGAAGTAACGAGCCTTCTGGAAAAACAACAGCAAAGACGGGGGAAACAGTCATAGCAAGAAAAGAATCACAGTACATGAAACCCCAAATGGGTCAATTAATATGGGGGGTTGGGTTCCAGACCCCCTTAAAGGACATTTGTGAATCCCCTGAGAGTTCACAGACCCCACATAGGTCAAGAAACCTTTCTAGGAGAAGATGCTATTCTCGGAAAGGTGCAGATGGTCAACCTGATCATGGAAACTCTTGAGAGGCTTTTCATCATTTCAGAGAAACATGGGTGTTGACAAGAAGTCTGGGGAGGGGACAGGCGATGATGGCAAGAGGACTGGTAGCCTCGGGGCTGGGAAGGCCGGGAAAAGTGGTGTGAGGTCTAATGGGCCGTCAGTAGCCCCTTGCTCCAGTTTATATAGATCGCCATGCCAAGTTATGTTCATTAGTTTGTCTCACTTCAGACAGTTAAACTGAATAGCAAAAGTAAAGGTGAAATTGAAATTGGAGAGAAAGAGAAAGAGATTAGTACTGTAAAATTAAAGGCTTGATAGGTGGGATTACTAGCCCGAAATTTATGAGCACCCACCCATGGTTGAGTTTCCCAGGATCCACAATCCTGGGGGAAGATATTTTTTTTCTTCTATGTCTCCCCCAATATTGAAAATTACAGTTAGGGGAGAAAATTTATTTTGTACAGCTTGTCTTTTTATTAAAGCACAGTTTTCACTGAAAATGTGAGATGTCATTATTATTATGAACATTTATCTATGTATACCTTGACACCCTAGGAAATATCACACAAACAAGGAATATACATAACTCCTGGGGTTTTATCTGTGTCGCTGAATGTCATGGGACACAAAGTCAGAAGGTGCCTCGTGGGACAAGATTCCTCCCTCTGGGGGTGGAGGACGGCAGCGAAGCTGAAGGGGCCCCAACATACCGCAAGGTCTGCTTCCTTTCGCTAACTAAGTAAAAGGCTCAGTTAGAAGGTGGGAAAACTTGACCCACACTGGATCTGCCTCAACACGAACGGTGTCTGCAGAAGGGCTTGCTTCATCACCAAACGACACCAACCAGTGAAGCCATAAGTCTCAGGAATAGCTAAGTCACTTTGCACCCTGGGGGAAAATTTTAGGACTAAAACAATGTCCCTGTCACATGTTCTCCCCCATTCCAGAAGCACTAAAATCTATCCCAGCGTTTTGAAGCCGATCGTGGAGGAACTGCCATTTCTCTTGAAAAGCACTGACTTTTCCTGTGGAGCCAAGTCCTGGTTCCCACGTCGTTTGCACAAGGTCAGCATCCAATGGGGATGCCTATTTGGGGGGCCTTTTGGAGAGTTCAATGGCCTGCTGTAGAGGCCTCCCACGGCAGGCTGTCCTGCCTGAGGGTCAAAGGCAAACCCTGAAGAAATCTGTTTATACCACAAACGTCATCAACCTGTTCAGCGTCAGAGCCTTGAAGTTCTGTCTTTTCAAGTTGTTAGGAAAGCAGAGTGAAATTCTCCTCTGCTACGCAGAAATTCTTGGGTTGTCTCAAAGGTAAGTCTAGTAGCACTTAACCGAATTCCAGGTAGATAATTCTTACTCAGACTTAAGATCTCAGAGTAAAAAACACTCCCTTTTGCCCTGGCTGCTGTGGCTCAGTGGATTGGGTGCTGGCCTGCAAACTGAAAGGTCAGGGGTTCGATTCCACGTCAGGGCACGTGCCTGGGTTGTGGGCCAGGTCCCCAGCGGGAGCCGATGGATGCTTCTCTCACAAATCCGTGTTTCTCTCACTCTCTTCTCCTCTCTCTGAAAATAAAGAAATAAAATCTGTTTTTAAGAAAACCCACTTCTTTATGGTCACATCCCTTTGTTACTGCCTCTCACAGAACCATGTACTTTCCCTCCATAGTAATTTTGTATTTGTGGTTGTGATTATTTGATTACTATCTGTTTTCTCCACTAGACTATGGGCTGAATGAAAATAACTCAAATCATGTGAACATTTTATCTCTAGCACACAGTATAGTGCTGGATACATAGTGGTCCCAATAAATATTTAGAAATATACAAATGGACAAAAGAATAAATAGCAGGATACAATTTTTCCACAGCCTTCTAGATATATGTGTCCACTTAACAAAATGCGGCTGTCTTTATTATAAGGCTTTGCCAGAAGTAAGCTAATTCTCACAGCACTCTTTAAGTAGGTACTATTATTATCCACTGATGACGACATCTAGGCATCTATGGGCGAGTCACTTGCTTAAATTCCCATGGTTAGTAGTAAGGGCGGAGCTGAGCTTCACATAGTGGAGTGCATTCTAAATGTGGAGTGCATTCTCTGAACTGAAAGGCCCCTGTGTGCTTACTGTTAGGGGAGTTACTGGCAAAGTACCTGCTCTTTGGATGAAGCTACCTCTCTGGAAGTGAAGGTTGGAGGTAGACAGCTGTGGAAACTATGGATCTGGGGGATGTTTTTCTGCCAGCCAGACTCCAGAGCAGCGATTCCTCTAGAACTGGGAAACATGGCAGGGCTCTGCACGTTACTTCTGCTCACAATGGCATATAGATACTCTCAGCGGGGCAGACCTTGACCAGGACGACCTCAGGGACTGGAGGACAAAGACGTGGTGCAAATGGAATCCAACTCTCAACATCTTTGAGAAGCCTAGCATTCTGAGTCAAGCCAACCCTCACCTGGAATAGTAAGCAATGTGACTTTTGATTTTATCTCAAAGACATACCTAGGCGATCAGGGATTTCAAAACATACCGCCATCAGAGTTGGGGGTTGACATTCTTAGAATGCCAAATATGATGAGTATCACCACACCCGTGACCATTCCAAAGGTTAAAGTTCTTATCAAAATGTTTTTTTAAAGAGCTGTATACTTTTGAAGTTTTGTATTGAAATTTTTTTTACTTGAAATATACTATCTGGATGTATTTATAAAATGTTCAGGTATTGGCTGTAATTTTTTGCAAGAATATACGTGAGAAAGAGCCAATTAACTTGTTTAATAAAAGGGTCTCTGTCTCGAAGGAGGAAAAACATTGTATGTGAATCTGTGTGGGTGCTTCCAAGCACTTTTTGGAGTCCGTGACCCAAAAGGAATCAGGAGTCACCAGTTTCTTAGACCAAAGCCATCCTTTATGACTCTGCAGCTGAGAAGTGGGTAGTTTAGGGGTGGATGTGTAGAGTAGGAGTCCGTTGCAAGTCTGCGTGGGGATAGTCTCCATATGTCTCTCCAGCTTCGCTCTCTGTCCCTCCGGCTTTCCTTTGGCCACTGACCCGTGTGCAACACACCAGGACTCTCCTGCTTTATGGCTTCCGGTTGGTTCCTCTGAAGCCCACTCCCATCCCGAAGCACTGCTCTTTCAGCTTCCAGTAGCTGGCCCTTCTTCCCATGGCCCCTTTAGGCCTCGGGCTGGCCACCGTTTCCTGCTCGGCCACCATCTTTCATTTCCCTTAACCTTGACCACATCTCAGTAAATAGTTTCTTCATTACAATCTTTTCAGTGACCTTTTGACTGTGTTTTCTGTTAGGACCCTGATAAATACAGGCTGCCTCTCCTCTTGCACTTTACCCAGTCAAGAGGGTATTTTTGTAAAGGGGTAAAAAACAAAGTGAGATACGTCACCAAAGACCTGACATCACCCAAAACCTGGCACATGAAAGGAACAATTAATGAGCGGGACTTTATGAAAATTAAAAACTGCCCTGGCTGGCGTAGCTCAGTGGATTGGGCGTGGACTGGGAACCAAAGTGTCCCAGGTTCGATTCCCAGCCAGGGTACATTCCTGGGTTGCAGGCCAGAACCCCCAGCAACCGCACATTGATGTCTCTCTCTCTCTCTCTCTCTCTCCCCCTCCCTCCCTCCCTTCCATCTCTAAAAATAAATAAATAAAATCTTAAAAAAAAAAGAAAATTAAAAACTTCTGCTCTAAAAGACAACATCAAGAGAATGGGAAGACAAGTCACAGAACGTAAAAACTATTTGCAAAAGACACCTAATAAAGGAATGTTATCCAGCCCTGGCTGTATTGCTTAGTTAGTTACAGTGTCATCCTGATGCACCAAGGTTTCTGGTTCCATCCCTGGTCACCCATGAATGCATCAATAAGCAGAACAGCAAATTGATGTTCCTCTCTCTCATTTCCTCTATCTCTAAAATTAATCAATAAAATTTTAAAAGAAGGAATGTTATCCAGAATATACAAAAAAACTCTGAAAACTCAACAGTAAGAAAATAAACAACCAAATTTTAAAAATTAGCTGAAAAAAAATCTTGATACATGCAGCATCATGGATGAATAACATGCTCAGTGAAAGAAGCCAGACCAAAAGGATATATGCTAAACGTTTCCATCTTCTTAAAACCCTAGAAAATGTAAACTAATCTACGGCGACAGAAAGACTGGGTGGGAATGAAAAGGCAAGAGAGAGGCTGTCAAAGCGTACAAGGAACTTTTGAGGATGATGCATATTTTCACACTTTTGATTGTAGTGATGAGTTCACAGGTGTGGAGACATGTCAAAACTTATCAAAGTGTACACCTTAAATGTGCAGTTTATCATACATCAATCACATCTCAATAAAGCAGCTTGAAAATGAAGACCACACTGCGATTTATGGTTCTCAGTGAACGTATGTGCATGATTTTATGTAAACGGCACAATTAAGGTCAGCTGCCCTAAACAAAATGCTTGCCAATAATAAAAAAATTACCTAGTTCAACAAAAAAAGTTAATAAATCATCCTTTCTTTTTTCTTTTCTGCATATTTCACTTGTATGATAGATCTATAAAGTTTCTCCAAGATAACCACTGACTTAAAGTTGGGAAAACGCAATATTGTTCATGGAAAGTCAGCTATTTTATAAGTTCTGCTGCTCTTCTTAGGTATTTCTCCATCTCTAATGGGGTTAATTCTACTTTTATCCTAAATTATTTGGAAAAAGAAATACTTATCGACATATATTTTAAATGTTCATAATTTTGATGTCCATATCTCGGTCAAACAAATCTGAGTCATTGCTTTGACTGGAGGTAAAGTCTCCTAGCTGTAATTTACTTAGTAATAAAAAAGGACAAAATGATATCTACATGTTAGGATTTTCATGGAGAGTAAATGTGATGATTTAATATAATGTACCTATTATATAGAAAGTACTCAACAAATGTTAGTTTGCTTCCTCTTGTTCTTTAGCCACATTCTTCTACACCAGTGCATAATCTGTTATATTGGTACCGGGAAGACAGATAGGATGTTTCAGGTAATCTTGGAGGGGCAGATAAGGCCTTACAGGGGAGGCCAGTGGGGAAAAGGCCCATATATTCAAGGAGAGAAGTTAGACAGATCTTCTCTAGGAGAAAGTGAGCTGGAGACAGGTGAGCTGGTCCAACACTTTGGTCCAACGAGCATCCACCAAGAGCTTCATCTGAGAAGAGATTTCCTCCATGGAATGCCTGGGGAGAGAGAGCACAGCAGTTGCATAGAACCAAGACCACAATAAGATGTCAATGCAGTGTATAATGACCAAGAATTGTTACAGCAGCCCCTGGAAGCAGCCACAGAGGCTGGTGCCTGAAGGAGCCTGAGCCCAGGAGGCTGACCAGGGCTAGGAGCGAAGTCCAGGCGAGGAGGTCGGACAGGAGAGGGCCAGCAGTCTGTTTATAAATCAGTTGTAAATATTTTGAGTTGCAATGAAGCTAGTAATGCCTCGCATCAAAATCAGAATTACTCGTGCAAACGAAAGATAATACATAGGTAGAAGGGAATGCAGGGTTTCATTGGACTTTTCATCAATGTTGATATAGTTTGTATCCATATGGATAAGCAATAATTAAACAGCAACCTTTAGTTGGCTCTGGCTGGAGGCAGATATTTGAATAGATTACAAAGAGATACCAAAATATATGATACTAAGAAATTTTATCATAAGAAATTATAGTAAGATTCTTAGAGATAAATTATATTTGAAGGTAGGGGTACTTATACTTCTTTGCCATAAATAGTCTGTGCTATATACACGTGACGCAGCATACAGGTAGACAGACTTGAGCAGAGTAATAGCATAAGCCAGGTACAGAAGGTCACCCAGAGCAGAAAGCCCTGGGTGTCTAGCAAGAGACAACTATAGGGTAGGATCTCACCCCCCAGGGTGACCTTTCGTCCCCTAGCATCCATTGTACTGGTCCTGCAGTGTGGACCCCCTTAGAGGAGAAACGTGGGGCTGGAGAACAAGAACTGTCTCACTGGGCTCCCACACAAGCCCTTGCATGACTGCTTCCTCAAGCATGAAGCCCTCGGGACAGTGACGTTCTGGACTGCATGAAGTGATAGGAAAAAAGCCTCGGGTCTGTTGACTACAAAGAGTTTTGGTCAAACTGGAGATAACATCTAGTCCTCTGTTGTGTTTCAGCTCCGGCCTAGGAAAGCAGCAAAACCAGAGGAAGCACGCCAGGACTGATGTCAGGCCTGGCTGAGGTGATCAATGACCCCCCTCACACTAGCACTGACCAGGCAGTACAGACCGCCACCCTGAAAGGAACACACCTGGAAAGCTGATGAATATTTTGTTGAGATCCTCCCCCGAACCTCCCCTAAAATCCTCACCTTTAGAGAACAGATAAAACTCCTTCAGAAGAAGGATGCAGTGTGCTCTCTCCCTTCCCCTCTCTCTCTCTCTCCCTCAGGTATGTTGTCTTTTTCTTTCTCCTAGGCTCCACCTGCCCTACTTTTGCCTCTGTAACTTGTTTCTTTAGTCCATGCAGCCCAGCTGGCTCCCTTCTCCTACCTCTGTGATGTTCTAAATAAACTTGCACTTGTATTTCAGTCTTCACTCTGAATTCTTTCTTAGCCAGAACTCAAGGACCGAGGCCTAACATCTGGTGTCGTTCTCCATTAACATAGGTAAATAAAAACAGAGAGAGTAATGTCATTGAACTCACACAGTATTAGCTTGGTTGAAGCAGATACTGTCTATAATCAAAAGAAGCTGTTCTCTGTTCCCAGAACAATTAAGTACTTCTGGTGCCTTGAGACAGACTTGCATAAATGAGTCAAAGATGACCTCTGTGTATTGGTCCCTAGGTTGTTTATTTCTTCACTGCAGGCTGAGACCCACTATCTCAAAAAAGCCCCTTGGTGCCACTTAAATTGGTATACATCCAATTATTTTAAAAACAGCCTGAACGATCAAACTTTTAGCCACGTTGCATCTGCCTGCTTTGCATACCCCCAAAACCTCAGCCAACCGCTTTACCCATCGATAAGACAGGGCCTGGCAGGGAGCTAAGCCTCCAAGCCGAGGCTACCAAGGGAGCTCCCAAACCCGGACTCTATGTAAGCTGCTTCTCTTCCAACTCTCCCCTGGGAATTCCCTAGCTGTCCTCCCCCTCGGGATGGTGGGCCTCCACCGGCAGCCTCCGGATGGTGTCACGCTGTGAGGGACTTCCGCTCTCGCGCAACCTCGAAGTGACATCCAACAAACCGTCTGTGTTACCGCTTTTGTCCGTCACCCTTTTTCTCCGTCAGCCCCACATTTCTAAGTCCCTGCAGAGGCTAATTACCAGTTCCGTGGAAACGTTACAGAACGCTGCCAATTAAGATGAAGATACAACTACAGGAAGAAACAACGCGATATACACCTGTTAAAACAAAATTCAGCTGAGTCCCTTTGAAATGAGTCCATTTCAGCTGTATGAAGGGATCCATGAATCAGGCAGCCCCCTATCTGACAGCCAGAAGGGCACTCAGAGGGCTTGTACGAAAGGGAAGTTTTTTATTTGAAGAAGGGTGGGCAAGGGAGCTACCGACCAAAGAAAAGGAAGGATTACTTTTAGACCAGGACGTCTTTTGGGGGGAAGGGAATGGCAAGGGTTTTTATCATGCAGATTGCCTCTTTTTTCTTTGGGGTATGGGGCATGGGGGGCCGTTGGGGGAGGTTTGTGGTGAAGACCCATGTGACAGATTAACCTAACTGGTGCTTAAGGAGAATTTCCAGGCTGGTTGGCTAAGACATTTCTGGAAGAAGTTGGAACTACAGCTAGATCAGGTTAAATCTCGGTTTGGTGCTGAATCACACTTCCAGCACAAGTGATGCCATTTGGGGCCTGTGACTTTCTCTTTAACACATCTGAAGTTTAGTGATTGTAATCTGAGACTATTAAGGAGAGAAAAGGTGTAGGAATTTTGCAAAGATTCAAAAGATGTCAGTTTGGGCGAAGTGACCAAATATGTTTCAAACAAACACATCATTCCTATTTCCACCATATATTCAATGAGGACGGACCATGATCTTCGTTCTGTCGTTTCCTAACTGTGCCAGCTTCAGCAAGTTTTTCTGTTACGTCTCGTTGAACTTCCAGTTCTGTGCCAATAAAATGGAGATAATCATACTCATTGTGAAGTTATTCCGAGTTGTTGTGGATATTAGCACCTGGCACCTAACAGGTTTTCCAGATTTGTTAGCGCTCCACCCTAGATACGATGGAAGCATTTTTTCCTTTACAAGGGTTCAAAGTACTACGGCATGTGGTGATACAGGTCATTAATCTTTACCGACAGGGGGAGTGTTCTCAGCAATAATTTACTAAAGAAAATGCTAATGGCTCAAAAGGCAGAGATGGTCCAAGTTACTAGTTCATGAAAAAGGCTATTCGCATAGCGCCACCCCCTCTGCCCGGCCGCCCCCTAGCCTTAAAAGGGGTCTTTGCCCAAACAATCACCTGAGTTGAAGAATTTCCTTCTGGCTTTCAGTAGTACTTTGGTTTCATTTGGAAGACAATGTGCTCTAGTGGCTACTCAGAACAAAGATCTTGCAGCCAGCTGATTCCAGCTCTGTGTCGGGGAGGCTAGCTACGAAATCACCCAGGCTGAGGGCTGAGGGCTGAGGGCTGAGGGCTGAGGGTTGGGCCCTTGACAAACCCTTTGACCTCCCAAGCCCCAGTCAGGTCCTAGACAACAAAGTGAAGTGAAGTGGGCGGGAGTCAGGTTACCTCTTCGTGAGAGGAAAGCATCTTTTAAAGAAGCCGAAGCAGTGGGAGAACTTAAAAAACAAAAAACAATCACAAACTATCAGTAAAAGGAACTCTGAATGCAGTAGCAAAAACATGGGAGTAGAAATATCATTGCTTCACAGCAAAATCCAAATGTCCGAATGATGATGATGGCAATTCCCTACGCCCTTCATGGCTAGATACTCAGGCATCCACAATGCCAAGCAGAACTAAATTTTGATGCCTGCAGTGTTGATTCAGAACAATGAATGCAAGGGATTCCTTACATGCACAAAAAAAAATCCCTTTCAGTGTAAACTTTTACCATTTGTGGGAGAGAGGATAGTCTTGTTTTGCTTAGGACCTCACATTGAACTTCAAAACATTGTAAAGATTTTGTTCTAAAGCTATTTAGTCCAAGGCAAAAACCTGAGAAATATTTGCTTCTAGAAAAAAAAAGCAGGAGGTGAGAGTGTAATCCGGCTGGAGCCTGCATATTGAAAGGGGGCTTAGGATGTCCAGCTTCTATATTGATTCAGCCAGCATTTCAGGTCCCAAATAACATTTGCATCAGATTTGAAATCCATCAAGCTGTCAAAGCACACGTATGAACACCCAAACATCCCTGCAACACGTGCTCAAGGATCTAATGCCATCTAAAGGAAGCTGTGGCAAATTGCAAAATAAATACATGAGTTAAAACTTTTCACTCCGGAAATAAACATAAATGAGATGTTCTTAGCTTCACACCATTAATATAATTAAGCTAATTGTACTAATTATTAACTTAATATTATGAAGCAAAGAACGACAAATCCTGTATTGATTCTGTTGGGGAGGAAAAAAATAATTTTCTTTCTACCCTCCTAAATTCTTCTGGCTTATCTAATAATATTCAAATGACATACCGCAGATTAACAGGAGAAAATTGCGGAAAGATTTCACATAAACATGGAGAGTGCAAAGAGCAAGGCACAGTGAGGTATGCCTGTCCTTCTGGACTGAGGAGAGGGAAGTGGGAGTCTGAGGTTTCCAGGGGAAGTAAGGCAGCTCACGGGGAGATGAGAGCTTAGGTTTAGAAAACAAATGTTTGTTGAGCCCCCTTGAAACAAGGCGGCAGAGAGAGAACTTTGAGACAATAGGCCTTGACAAGCTCCGCCCTGTCTGTCACACCGGGTTCACGTTAAACTCTACTTATCAGTGAAGATAGCCTCCTTCTGCAGCAGGTCCGCTGCGTGAAAAGTCTTTTAGGTATTTACAGGGAAGGTCAAAGGTTTCTGCCTAGACCTTTCTTTTCCTTCTTGACAATGATCAGCTTAAAATAATCAATACCCCAAAAAGGCATACTTTTGAGAGGGCAAACTCTGCTCACCCTTAATTCCATATGATACCTATTGAAGTTAATAAAGCTTTTATCCAAAAATCCCACATAAGCAAAATTAAAATACAAATAACTAGTCAAGAGGGAAAAGTGTGAGTGTATATGTTTATTTCTGTGTGTTTGGCATTGCAATGTATCAAATAAATATAGTTAAAACTACACGGGGAAGAGTCTTTAACATTTAATGCTGACTAGACAAAAAGTAGAAGCAACCTGAGTGTCTGTTGACAGATGAATGGATAAGCAAAATATGAAACAAAAGAAGGTATAAAACTACAATGGAATGTTACTCATTCCATTTACTCTGCTTTCAAAAAGGAAGGAGGTTCTGACCCCTGCTCAACCTGGAAGGAGGGAGTTCACGTTTAAGGGGTGGAGAGTTGCAGTTTGGAAGAGGAAAAAGTTTTGGAAATACATGGTGGCGATGGGCGCACAACCATGTGAATACACGTAATGCCCCGGAGCTCTAAACTTAAAAATGGTTAAAATGGTAAATTTTATGTCACGTGTACTTATCATAATAAAAACGTTCAGTGCTAGTGTGAGAGGAATGAGACACAGTAACACACTGCTGATGGAAAGAGAAAGTGATGTCATATTCTTGGAAAATAATGTGAAAATATGCAGCAAGAAATTCTCATATGTTTATATCCTTTGATTTATTGGTTCTATATCCAGGACTCCATCCAAAATATATATAACAGAGATACATTCAAAGAGTTATGTATAACGATGGTCATGACAGCCTTACTTATAATAGAGAAAAATAGAAAACAGCTTACAAACCCTGTAACAGGGGAATAGATAAATACAGTATAAAGGACATATGTGATTAGCGTGTTGCAATTATAACTATGTTTACGAAGAATACTTAATGACATGCAGAATTAAGTGGAAAAGAGAGGATTCTTATTTATTTTTGTTTGTGTATTTTACAAACATTCTATTATAAGAATTTCTCTCTGCTCATTGGAAAAATGTATGCACACACGGACAAAATCTGCGACTTGATAAAAGAGTTGAATTAATTTTCTATTTGAAATACATTATAAAGTTGTTTAAGCAAAGCCTCAGAGTAACTCATGTCACATTATATTAATAGCAAAAACCATATTCAGTGTAACTTAACAAGGATCCCATGGGGAATGTTTAAGGCCTTTGTTGAGATATAACTAGTCCTTTATTCCACAGAAAAAAATTATTTGGACATTCAAGTTTTTACAGAATTGCCACTATGAGAACCTACTATGACTGGAATGGTAATAGGCCCTTAAGAGCTTAAGTTGTATCTGTTGTGAAACCACAATCTCTCTTTGGTCCCCACTGGACTTCACTGGAACTGAAATGGCATCATACAACTTTTAGATGGACAGAATGCGTGTTTTGTTCCAATAAAAATAAACAATTTTTTGGCTCTATGCTAAAGATAATGTTTTAAAACAGTGATTGCCTTCATCAGTTTAGTAAACTAAGTATTGGAGATGCAGCAGTGAACAAAACAAAACTCCCTGCCCTCCCAGAATTTACAATCTAGTGACAAAGAGACCAAACAAGCTAAATAAATAGGTACAATGTAGACTACGTTAGATGATGATAAGTGTGATGGAGAAAAATAAAACAGAAAAAGAGAACAGAGAGTTCTGGGTGGGCGTGAGCAGGGTGAGAAGGGAAGGCGACCTCTGAGGAGATGCAAAGGGACCGAGGGAGCGAGCCAGGGGTTTGGACATCCGGGTAGAAGATGAAGGGCATTCCAGACACGTGCGCGCACAGGCCCTGAGGTGAGAGGGCGCCTGTGCTGGAGGGAAAACACCAGGAGGCCCGTGGTCCTGGAGAAGCGTGAGCAGGAATGACTTCAGCGATGTCCAGAGGTCAGAGAGGCGGAGGGAGTGGGAGCACGTACAGAGCTTCCTTGCAGATCATTACACAGACTTTGGCTTTTGTTCCACAAAAATGCCTGTAAAACCTGGAGACATAAATATCTATTTTTTTTAAAATATTGTATTTATTTATTTTTAGAGAGGGGAGGGAGGGAGGGAGGGAGGGAGGGAGGGAGGGAGAGAGAGAGAGAGAGAGAGAGAGACAGAGAGAGAAACATCAATGTATGCTTGCTGGGGGTTATGGCCTGGAACCCAGGAGTGTACCCTGGCTGGGAATCGAACCTGGGACACTTTGGTTCCCAGCCCGCGCTCAATCCACTGAGCTACACCAGCCAGGGCTAATATCTATTTTTTTAGTTTTATTTTTTTACAGATTGAAGATGTCTTGATAGCATGATATACATCGGCTGAGGTTTTCAGACCTTAGGTCCACGCTGAAATGAGATAGTAAGTCAAGCAGACAGTCAACTGGATGACACATCTCAGCTCCGCATGCCTCATCCTTCCCCAGGACAGCCTAGAGATACTCCATGGTGACAGCGAAGGAATGACCCAGCAAATGGGAATAGCCGTACATTTGTTCAGGCCTCCACTTGAAAACATCCTAAAAAAAAAAAAAAACGGCCCTGGCTGTTGTAGCTCAGTGGATTCAGCGCGGGCTGCGAACCAAAGTGTCACACGTTCGATTCAGACTCAGGGTACATGCCTGGGTTGCAGGCCATGACCCCCCAGCAACTGCACATTGATGTTTCCCTCTCTCTCTTTCTCCCTCCCTTCCCTCTCTAAAAATAAATAAATAAAATAAAATAAAGAGAAAACATCCTATTGGTCAAATCAAGTCACATGGCTGAAACCAGTGTGGAGTCCTGAGGCAGAAAGTCCCACACAGAACGGGAAGGCACAGCAAACTTACGAGGGCAGGGAAGGGGGTGAAGAAGTGGGGCAAATCATGAACACAGTGCCTGGTTGGGAGGGAGCTGCTGCAGGTTTCTGTCCTTTCGGAGCCAGACGAGAGCCTAAGGCCCCGTGTTACAGGGTACCAATGCTAGCATCTAAAATCCGCAGTTCCTATGCAAAGTGGGGGCCTCAAAAATGGGTAGAGCTCTGGGAGGAAGGTGAGTATACCCAGATCCTGCAGCCAGGGAGAGGATGATGAAACGGAATCCCCTGAACAACTGCTCATTAAAAGAGGGCTGCTGGAAGAGAATTAAAAGTACAATGAGAACTCTGAAGGACTCTTAGGAGCGGTGCAAATGAACTAGGAATTCGGCATATTAATACAAAAAGAAGATGTTCAGAGTTGAGGTGCAGATTACAGGCCTGAAGATCAAGTGGGAAAGATCTCAAAGCATGGAACAAAAATACAAAGACATGGAAATCATTAGGGAGTGAGAAGAAATTGGAAAGATAGTTCCAGAAGACCCAACATATGAATCACAGGCATTCCACAGGGGAATACAAAGAAATAATAGAAAAAAAAAGTCAAATTATTAAACATAGTAGAAGAGTGTTTCCTTGAGCTGAAGAAAGATGTGCAGACGGAAAGCGCTCACTGAATTCCAGATGGTTTTAATCAGAAAAGATACATTCCTGGGCATATTCTGGTGAACTTGAAACTCCAAGGACTTTGAATAAATAAAAGCTTCCAGTCTGAAAAGAATTTTTACCTACGAAGGGAGAAAGACTTCAAATCTGTAATATCAGAAGCTAGAAATTAGTCGAATAACATCTACATGCTATTCTAAAAAGAACTGAAACTCTAGGATATTTTACATAGGTTAAAAAAAAAATAACTGGCCAACAGGGGAAGAAAGCTATAACCAGAGATTCAGAGAGTATATCACCCCTACATTTAATCCGAGAAAAATACTTGAGAAATAACTCTCACCTAACAATATGTAAGTCAAAATAGAGGCCTGAAGTGTTGAGCAAACAAGGAAAAGGACCATGCAACCCACACAAATGGTTGCATTCTTGTGGGAGCAGGATCTCAGAAGTACACATCTTCCCCTTGTCTGTATGTTGTGGGGTAGGCAGAGACTTCTGGCTGAGTGAGCTTGTGGGGGAGGGACCCCCACCTTTGGACTCTGACACTTTTAAATTGCATTATCAGAGAAGTGCCAGCCCCTCCACCGCCCTACCTGGAATGATCAGAGACTGGGACACAAGAGCAATACAGCAGGGCAGACATGTGGTTCTAGCTCCATCCTACCAGCTCAGCATGCATGGCCCCTGACTTCCTGACCTGAACTGGGGCGTGGAGTCCAAGCCTTGAAGCTACATGACGACGCTGTGAGCTGGTGGCGTGACTCAGCACCTTAACGTTCCACCGCCGCGGGAGCACCGATCCACACTCTGGTGCAATCAGGAGGGGAAGCCTGGTCTAACACTCCTCACGGGCCAGTGCCTCCATGCCCTGAGCTGTATTCTGCTTCCATGGAACTTTGTAGACGCCTTCTTTTTCTAAAGACCATCCTGCAAGGGGGTCTGTTTTCTACAAGTCAACCCTCACCTGTTAGTGCCGCGCCCAACAATTCTGATCCCCAAGTCTTACTTCATGTTTCACTCTGTCACACTCTGTTGCCGCCATTGGGGCAGTGAGGCTCATCACTAGAAGTGACACTAGAGGTGACAAAAAATGACCTAGTGTGAGCCCTGGAGTACAGGTAACGTATGCTCAAAGCAGTCCGAGGAGGCCATTTGTGAGAACAGCCTGGGAGGCACACATTATCCAATCTGAAGTAAAAAGCAAGGTCGGCATCTGTGGCTGCAGCTCAGGGGTGGAGAAAAGGCTAAAGAAGACCAAGGCCCTTGATCTTCAAGCCTCTTCTCATGACAGGATAGCCCGTGTTTGCTGGAGAGAGAAAGAGCCACTCCGCGTGGCTCGGCTACAAGTCTTTATTCTCTCTCATCTCTCACTGCTTCGAGACCCTTAACTATAGTCAGATGCCAGCATGCCCCCGGGGCAGAACTGCAAAGTCTGATTTAGGAGGAAACAGCTGTATCCTAACATAATGCAGCACAATACAGGCTAGACAATTATGGGCTCGGGTCCCTGTGAATAAAGGTCGGTAGTCACCCAATCAGGTAAAGAACCCCAACAATGGAGGCGCTGGGGGAGAACAAGAGAATTATGGAACGGGAGGTGAAGGAAGTAATAAAATATCAGCCTTGGTCTCGTAATAGTTATAGAAATAAGGGTTGTAACAGCTATGACCCTTTTTTTGTAAAAAAAAGAACACACAATATCTATATTACATCAATATATCTATCTACCTACCTGTTTATCTACTTATATATCTGTGATACAGATATACATCAGATTTTTCCCCCTCTTATTTCAGATTCTCCCCCAAGTCTTACTTCATGTTTCACTCACTCCCCACTGTGTTGCATGAGAATTGGTAGTACTTCACTTTACAACTGAGTTCATGGTCATGGGGACCTTGAGGTGCCACATCAGGGAGGACCTTGAGATGGATAACATGGCTGATAGCACTTAGGTCTCCCCTTGCTGAGAAAATGTCAGTCTCTCTGTTTGTAGGATGGATAGTTGCTTCCTGCCAGGCAGAATCACGCAGTCGCTCTTCTGTTGGTCTAAGGGTAAGAATGGATGCTGAAGAGCAAAAAGGTCAAATCCATTCTCTGCTCTTCGGATGCTCTACTCTCAATCAGAGGGTTACTGCATCTCCCATTCTGCCCCTGGCTTCAAGGTAGGTTCAGCTAATGAGAGGCACTGGCGGGAGATTAGAAGACAGGAGAAGGGGAGAAGGTAAAGTATGTGTAACTCGGCCTCGCGCAGAACCTGCAGAAGTTTTTGCATCAAGTTCTTGGTTTGGGTTCTTGCCACGCGGCGCATTCTGTCCCAGCTCGGTGGTAAGCTGAGTGTCCCCCACTTGAGGCCATTTGCTGGGTTTTGGTGAGTACACCTCTTTTAGCTTTCCTTCTGCCCTGGGGTGGTGGTAGGTGCTCTGTTGCTGATCTCTGGGTTGCCTCGATGTGCTGTGCTTGGCTTCTCAGCTTTTCCTTTTAAAGATTTTATTTATTTATTTATTTATTTATTTATGTATTTATTTATAGAAAGAGGGGAAAGCAGATAGAAAAGGAGAGAAACAGCGATGTGAGAGATGAAAGACATCCATCAATTGCTACACATGCCCCCCCCCCCCCCCAGGGACTGAACCCACAACCCGGGCATGTGCCCTGAGTGGGAACCACACCGGTGACCCCTTGATTTGCCGGATGATGCCCAACCAACTGAGCCACTCTGGTCAGGGCTGGTTTCTCAGCTTTTTTTTTTTTTTAGATTTTATTTATTTATTTTTAGAGAGGGAAGGGAGGGAGAAAGAGAGAGAGAGAGACATCAATGTGCGGTTGCTGGGGGCCATGGCCTGCAACCCAGGCATGTGCCCTGACTAGGAATCGAACCTGCGATGCTTTGGTTCACAGTCCAAGCTCAATCCACTGAGCTACGCCAGCCAAGGCTAATTCTCTGAATTAATATCCCATATTCTAAAGGACCTTGAGTAGTTTCTGTTTCCCTGACTGGACTCAGATGGAAACATATGTGTACGTCATTATAAACAACCTCAAACACTTTTGGAAGTAGATAGTAATTTTAAAAATAAAAGATATTAAGATCATGTAAATACTTGAAATTTTAGCACCATCATCTCTTTTAAGTCAGTTATTAATTTTATAAAATATAAGAACTTTGTCCTTGTATAAATAATAAAGCCCTTCAATGTATAATGGTGCTCTTATTTACATGAATACTGTTGAGTATTTTTCTTCTAATGTGGCAAAGAAATGACCTTTTGAGTTTTAGTCTCTTGATTTACACAATGGATGCAGATAATCTTTTGATGGATGAAATTTCACAAATCTATCCAAAGAAGTCTATTGCCCAAATGTTATATTTAACTAAGTCCTAAATATATTCTTCCAGGCATTTTTTTCTTTGTAAAATTGCATGTGAAGTTGCAAATAATCCAGATGTTACTGATTTGTTTATAGTTAAGTAATCAACATTGTTTGGTATAAAACATTTGAAGGCCTATGATGCTTTTAAAATATCTTTATCCTTTGAAGACCAAGGTTGAACACTGCCAAGGCTAAGTGAAACTTGATCTACACAAGACTCAAGTCCAGTGAACCTAAGAGATTTTAAATCTGCACAAGGCCCAAAGCTAACTAATGTTTTCACATCTGACTCTTGATACTAAGCCAGGAAGGAAGAGTGGTTATGTGCTTATTTATTTATTTGGGAGGGTGGGGTGGGGGTTGATGGTTAATTCTACTCTTGTCAAAGGTTCCTATCCAATCACAAATTATATTTAATGATTTATGATTTTGACCAGATGGCTTTAAGATTACACTGCAATGGCCTGCAAGAATGCAGACAATGTATTTGGCTTCTATTCTGAAACAACTTTTTTTTCCCCCTGATCCAATGAGATAACCAGTTGCCAAATAATGCCTAAACATTGTTTTCCACTTATCCCATTTTAGTAAGCTGATGCACAGCCAAAGGTCTTTGAAGAATTTAAGTATATGGAAAGAAGAAAAGGCCAACAGCATGTCAGAGTGACTGCACACAGTTTTTCAGGCAGTGAGACGGGGGTGTGGATCCCAGCTGTATTAGTTACATGAGTGCCCTCCTGTGTAAGTGAAGATAAGAATAGTAGCTGTCTCATGGAGCTGTGATAATTAAAAGGGAGCACACATGTGAAGAGCTGAGTATATTGTCTGGCACATAACATATGTTCACCTAGCTATTGCTATTTTGACACATTATTCAGAACAAACTTCCTCCACGTTAGACAATCTTTTTGTATAAGATGGAAGACAGAGACGATAAGACATCTCTAAATGCGGGTAGAACCAGTGAGTGAGACTTTTGCCTGTCTGTGAACAGCTTGTTCACCTGTATGTATTTTAACTTTGTTTTTACTTTTACTAATTTTTTCAAGTAGTACCTTTACATTGTTCAAAATTCAAAAGATACTAAAAAATATACAGTGAAAGAACTCCCTTTCATCCCTGCACCCCAGTTACCCAGCTCTATTCCTTATGAGGCGACCGTGGTCAACACTTCTAAGGAATCCATACAAGATACTTTCTGCAAAAACAAATAAATATGATCCCTTCCTTCTACATAAATAGTAGCATGCTATACAATTTGTTTGTTACTGTACTTGCTATTTTGCTTTAAGTATACATTTTTCTGTCATTCCAATATCAATGTGGCTGCATAGTATTCCATACTTTATTTCCGCCCTTGCCCTATTAAGAGAAATTTAGGTTGTTTCCAGGCTTTTGATATTACAAACAATGTGCCAACAAATAACCTTATCTATGCATTATTTAGCATGTATGTATATGCTGTGCAAATCAATAGGATGCATTCTGTATGTCTGCAGGACAAATTTCCAGAAGAGGACCTGCTGGGTCAAAGAGTATGTGTAATTGTAATTTTGATGCTTATTTGCAAATGGTTCCCCATAGAGATCACACCATTTTGTAGAGCAACCAACAATATGTTGTATCTGGACATTTAAAAGTCCATTCTCAGGGCAGCTGATCGGCATATACTCTGAGCCCCTGTTCTTTTTTTAGAGTTACCCTCCAGGCAGAAGCCTATCTCAGAGAGATTTCTTTTTGTCTCCATGGTGACACTTACCTATTTAGAAACCTCAAATTATTGTTCCTAGGTTACCTACAGCAAAAGCTCTGGATTAAAACATTCTGCCCACTCCAGGGTTTAAGTAGGAAAGAGATAAGAAAAATCCTCACAGGCAAGCAGTGGTACGCATACTACTTCCTGTGCCTGGGGGTTGTTCAGTTTAGGCATTTTCTTAGTGTGTATTTAGGGGTATATTTTTCTGCTCTCTGAGATTCTCTTCAATTTTGCCCTCCAGCTTCAATTTTGCCCTCTAGCTTCCTCTAGAAGGAAACTCTAATTTTTTTTTTTTAACTGAAAGAACCTGGAAGAGGGCAGGGTGGAAGCTGGGCAATTGTGGTTTTGCACTTAATTTTCATGCCTCTAAATAGAGAATTTTGCTATTTTCTGGTGTGGCTCTTGATGACTTAAATGTATTTGAATTTCTTCTTTTTGCTATTAAGAGTTAAGATGGTGTTTTCCAAGGACTAAAATGCATCTACTTGTCTGATTTTCTTTTTCATTCCAGTAATCAGAAAAAAAGAATTCAACTGAGCTATTGGAAAATCTCACAGAAATGAACACATATACAATTCTTAGCGTTATTAATTAGTTCCTGGAAAAAGGAAAAAAAGTCCCTCTAAGATATCCTTCAAAAACATCAGGAAGGTATGCGCGTGTGTGTTCCCGTCACTTGGGGGTCCATGTGTGAAAATCTGCCCATTTGAAGAAAAGACTCGATTGGCTGTGAATGTGTTTATTTGCAACACTGAATAGCTCATTTGTGAATGTGTGCCCGTCTGCAGATTAACTGTCTTTTGCATGTGAGCTAAACCATAGGAAGGTATTTCAAACAAAAGGTTTCTGAGGGCTTAAGCTTCCACCAGAATCTCCTTTCCCAGTGTTGATTTTAAATTCAAATTTCAACATTAAGTGATGCCTGATTTAATTAATCCAGCTTTCTGATGTTTTTTTTTTTTTTTTCAGTGAAGACTTCTGTCCTTGCTGTTTCTTTACTGGTATAAAATTAGTCTTTGAATTCTGGATGACTTGTCATTTTAGTTAAAAGAGAAAGAAAAAAAAAAGCAAAACTTTGTCTATTGTGTGATAACTCAAATCAGCATTTGCCATACCAGAGAACCAAACCTTGACTGATGCAACAAGTATTTTGCTTTCTTTTCTGTTTTGACATCATAAACAGAGCCCTGAAACAGTTTCTGATTGCAAGTAATCAATACAGCACTACCAATCTTTTCAAGCTTCTCTCCAAGAACAGATGTAGAGTTGAAATGTGAACTATAGCAAATGAATCTTGAGTAGATTCAGTCTTTCTGTATCTTTATAGAGGAAGAGGTAGATATTCTTGCATGTTACAGCTAGCAGGGCGCAGTATAGTATTAACCAGAGTCCAGCCAGGGGTAAAAATAGAACAAAAAGAAAAGAAAGAATGAAAGAAAGAAAGAGAGAGAAGGAGGGAGGGAGAGAGGCAAGGAGGAACGAAGACACTAGGTATTTTAACCAGGGAGATTTCATGCAGAGAGTTGGTGACTCAAGAGTTGCAGGAAGGAGAAAACAAGAGTGCAGCACCGGGATGACCCAGAGCCAACAGCAGAAACAGCAGCTACATCAAGGTCTGGGGAAGCAAAGGGAAAACAATGGGGCTCCTGTCCTTTGGAGCTGGGGGTCAGCACCTACAGGGGCACGCTCCTGCCTTACCTCTGAGGGGGAGGTGCAGCTGGGGATGCTGAAAGCTGGACCAACAGGGTCAGGAACAGCATAAATCAGGGAAGATGTCTCTTCTCTCTTCCTCCCACCTAAGCTCACTTTAGTGCTTGCTAATGTCAGTATTCAATAGCCAGATGGCAAAGGAGTCTGGGAAAAGTAATGTGCAAAGTCTCAGTTCTGCCATCAATAGTGAAGCTATGCAAGGGTCAATTTGGTGTTGATTCAATTACTTGAATTTTTATAGAAAACAATAAAGTTCAGACATTCTTAGGTTACCCCATTTTTGTAAAGGATTTTATATTAAAAAGTTCCACTTGCTGGTGAGTTTACTAGAGAACTAATAAAAACCACTAAGGATATTATATTACTGATTATTTTCATAAATTATTGAAATATATTTTATGCCTAGTAAATATATTGAAAATATATTTTTCTCTAGTAAAGAGAAGACCGAGTATTATATCTGTACTACTTATTGATTGCTGTATAACAAATTATTCCAAAATTTAGGTGCGTAATATAACGAACATTTCCTATCTCACACAGTTTCTGAGTTCAAGAATCTCAGAATTTCAGAAATCAGAGTCTGAGCTTAGCTGGATGGTTCTGGCTCCAGGTTTGTTGTGAGGCTGCAGGCAAGATACAACCAGGGCTGCAGCCGTCTGAGAGTTTGACTGAGTTGGAGGATTCGCTTCAAAGCTCTCGCATGCTGTTGGCAGGAGACCCTAGTTCCCTACCAAGAGAATCTCTCTGAAATTCTGCTTAGGACCTGTACCAACTAGCTTCCCCCAGAGTCACCTACCCAGGACAGAGGGAGTGTGAGAGAGCAACCAAAGTGTCTTCTATATCCTAATCTCAGAAGTGACATACCATCACTTTTGCCCTACTGTAGTCTACTGAGCATGCAGAACAACCCAGGTGGGGGCAATTATACAAGAGTGGGAATACTAGGAGACTGGCTACCTACCACATTATCTAGGAGGAGTGGAGTTGTGGGGGGGCGTCCAGAAAACCTACCATTTTTTATTTTTATTTTTTTAAAGATTTTATTGCTCTGGCTGGTATAGCTCAGTGGATTGAGCTCAGGCTGCGAACCAAAGCATTGCAGGTTCGATTCCCAGTCAGGGCCCATGCCTGGGTTGCATGCCAAGGCCCCCAGCAACCGCACATTCATGTTTCTCTCTCTCTCTTTCTCCCTCCCTTCCCTCTCTAAAAATAAATAAATAACATCTTAAAAAAAGATTTTATTTATGTTTAGACAGGGGGAGGGAGAAAGAGAGGGAGAGAAACATCACTGTGTGCTTGCCTCTTGAGCACCCCCTACTGGGGACCCAGCTCACAACCCAGGAACGTGACTGACTGGGAATCAAACCCTTGTGACCCTTTGGTTCCCAGGCCGGCACTCAATCCACTTAGCCAGACCAGCCAGGCCCCTACCATTTTATTAAAACAAAAATATTCCAAGTAATGGAAAAAAACACAATAAAGATTTAAAAAACTTCATCCTGTATGATTATTAGTTCTAGTTTGTCCGAGCAAACAGGCTTGAGGTATTGTGGACAAGGGGAAACAAAGTTAGTTGACCCATTTGCATAAGATGAGTTTGATTAATTTCGTGAGATTCTCAGGAGCATTGAGTCTTTCCATTCTTACTTGATTACAATTTCTCTGTTTAAGGAGTTCTTCACTTTTGCTGGTCAGAAATGGCTTCGTCAAAGTGAACATTTTCATTTCAGATGTAGTTTCTTGAACAGTTTCAAAAGTTAATGCTACCAAGTAAAGATCCTTTGAAAGTCAGTGAGTTTCTATAAGTTTTGGTCCAGTTTAAAGGTATAGGATCCTTTAAGTGTGCCCGAACGACAAACTATATTTGGGGATCTGGCACACAGAGGGTCTGTCTTGGATTAGGTCTCAAAATGCCTAAAGGATTTCCTTCAACAGGCCCGGGGTCACATACAACAGGTGTTTTACTTCTAATTTTGGAAGCAGAAGCAGCCAGTTTGGAGTGAGGCTGTTCTGCACTCATTCAGCAGGGAGAGGACAGTAAGTAATTTTGCCAAGATATCAAGTGGAGAAAAAACCGGAAATGTGTTATTCTTCTAATACACCTGATAACAAACCACCTTTTTACAAGATAACATAGAATTTTGATAAGGTCTGATAAAGGCCTCTGTTTTCTTAGTATTTAACAGCTCATTTAAAAATATTAAAAGTGGACTCTAATGTCAGGTTCTTTACTAGAATACTTATTGAAATAATTATGTCCATTCTTATTTTGATTATACTATTATCAGTGAATTAAATTTTTATAATGGAACATAAAGACATTGTAGAATTAAGGATATATTTGGTTCCCTTTTCTGTCAAAATATTTAAACGAATTTGGGGCCTTTGGAAGATGGTGATTATTACTATATTAAAAAATATGGAAGCATATTTAAATAAGATTAAAATATAAATAAGCCTTAAAATAGAAAATGTTTGAAACATTAGCAGCCGTCCAAAATAATGTTGTTGTGCATATAAAAGTGAGTAACCTTTTTATTTGAATGACTTTAAAAAATTAGAGCAATGTTTTATGAATTTTTCAATGATAAGAAAAGGGTTCCTAAATTTTCAAATGTGAAGCCCCTGGAAATGTTTCTAATATATCCTCAAGATATTCAGCTTTGCAATATTCACATGACATATACAGTATGTTTCCCATAAATACACACCGAATGCGATTAGCTTCAGAAAATTTTATTGAAGAAATATTAAAATGATGTTAGGAAAGGGGTGGTTTTCTTGTCATATCAGAAAGTCTTGCTTATAAAATGGACACTATAGGATCTACTCACTTGAGGAGTTCAATATTTAAGCTCTACAGCTTAGATATTACTTTACTTTAAATTCTTCTGTGGGTTTAAAAGACAATCCATGCTTAAAAACAACAACAAAAAGGCAAATTCTGTTGTAAGGAGTGGCAAATATCTGTAATTCTTTTCTCAGCAATTCTTTTTGAGTGGAATGAGAAGTATATACAATGTAAATATTTTTGAAGGAAAGCCAACAGGTTTGACCTGAAACCAGATTTCTCCTACGTGATTCCATAGCATATATTTCTCTGCAGCAACATGTACAAAGTTTAATATTGGGACAAGAAAATTTATTTAGGTTATGATAACTTTTGTATTCTCTAAAAACAGCACAATTGGAAATAGAATCTTTAAACATTAAGAAAATTGAGAATCTCCAAGGTGAATACACAAGTCACCAATTGCTTGCACTGAAAGTACTTAAAACTAATTTCCAGAGTTTTCAGTAACTGGGTGGGACTCTTACCCTCTGACCTGCCTTATCCCCATTCAAGTTTCTTTGATTGCATGTCTAAACCCTACAACACAACACCCCACTTTTTCCTTCTCCCCTAACTCCACCTTAGCCTCAAGACTGGGCCATGTACTTAATTAGGACATCAGCTGCTGTTGCATTTTAGCAAAATAAAATTATGGAGTCACAAAAAACGTGTTGAGTCCTTAACATATCATTCAGCTTCAGAGGGTGGGAAGTTGAGCTGGAAGCCTCAAGCACTGCTGGAAGCCATGGCAAGTCCAGCATATTACTAAGCGACTGCAACATGAAATTTTTTAAAGAAAAAAACATTCTAACATTTTCTGGCCAGTGATGTCTCTTTGTGCTGGCCTGCACAGCTAGAGTGGCAGGGTGAACAAAATTGTCTGTGGCATAGCCATCATCTTGCCACGGCGCGTGAGCTGTACTTCTAATAGGAGTCAGCAGTTCACGGTTGATTTATGGACAGTCTGTGTTGGCCAGCACCGTGCCAGCTCCTGCAGCCTTCGCCAATTAGCTACTTTCTGCTTAAGCCGTTAAAGCCACCTCCATGGAAACGCCAGGAGAAGAGGCCGGGGAAGGCGGGGGGAGGGGAGCAGACAGGTGCGCCCTCTGTTCGGGAATACACAAAGGGTCGACCCAGCCGCCGCCGTGTCCCTGGCAACTCCACGCACGCAGGGCGCGCGCACTTCCCGCGGCCCCGCGGCGTAGTGGGGGGCCCGGGGAGCGGCGCGGCGCGCGCAGGTCGCCGCGCGTCGGCTCGCGGAGACCCTCGGCCTGTTCGAAGACGCGGGGCCCGGGAAGCGCGAAGCCGGCACAGGCGGCGCCCGCGCTGTAGGGATTTGTAGTCCGGTTGTCTCCTGAGCGCCCGCCCCTGGTAGGCCGGACGCGCGTTCCCGCCCGTCGCCGGCCGACTTCCTGCCGCTGTCAAAACTACATTTCCCGGCATCCTCTCCGCTGTCGGGCCGAAAGCGAAAACAAATTCTGGGCTGCGAGGGTGCTGCCCTCAGCCGGACTCCCCACCCGCTCCCCGCCCCTCCGGCGCCCTCCTGCGAGGTGGGGAGACGAAAGGCCGCGTCTTATTCTTTCGGCTTCCTCGGCTCCTCGGTGTGGGGAGTGCGGGACACGCAGGCCTCGCTTCACCTGAGCCGGCCTCGCGCTCAGGGGGCGGGGTTTCCTCGCTTCTCTGCAGTCGGGACGAGGAAACTTGTAGGGAAGGCGACCCCCGGCCCGGGTCTTGAGCCAGGCTGCGAGGTCGCCGGGAAGTGACTTCTCACTCCCGGGGTTTTCTCCCCCCCGCCCCCAGGTTCTCCTGGGCGCGCGGTCCCTCGGCAGGCGGCCGCGTGCGCACGGCCATGCACTAGGCAGGGCTCCCCTATGCGCGCGGAGAGCGCGGACCGCCGCCTCGGGCCGCCGTCGCCTCCTCCTGCCCGCGGAGCCCGAGTCAGAACCGCCGCCCGCCCTAGGCCGGGGCGTAGAGTAGCCGGCGGCGCGGCCATGTGGGGCTAGCCCGCGCCGCGCCTGGCCTGCAGCGGGACCGGCAACATGGAGGCGGCCGTCGGCGTCCCCGACGGCGGGGACCAGGGCCGCGCAGGGCCCCGCGAGGACGCAACTCCCATGGACGCTTATCTGCGGAAACTGGGGTTGTATCGGAAATTGGTCGCCAAGGACGGGTCGTGCCTGTTCCGGGCGGTGGCAGAGCAGGTAATGGGGTGGGGGACGGAGGACCGGGCGGTGGGGCCGGGTGGGAAATGGGTGGCCGGCAGCTGCCTGGGCTGCCCGCGTCCGGGGCTGCGCGTGGCCCCGCTGTCGTCACAGCCGCCCATTGTAACGCCGGAATGGGACGCTGCCCTGGGTCTGGAAGCTGTGAATCGAAACTTAAAAACCCGTGAATTAGCTGGGTGTCGTCCCTCCTGGTGAAGAGGTAACGAGTTGAGGCCGACGCGTGAGGCCTGCCGAGGGCGTGCGCTGTTTGATTGATTGCTGGGGAATTGGAGAAATGATATTTTCCCATTCTGTTCCGCATTCACCTTCTCTTCGTTTTATAAGCACAGCGTTCACGCCAGTAAACCAAGTGTTTACTAGAGGGAGGTGGTGCACCAGACTTGACTCGTAGAACCTTATTTTTTCTGCTGCTGGACTTTGGAATGTGGGTTAGTCAAGTCCGCCGTTGTCCACTTGAATCGAGGGGGAAATAGGCAGTTAGGGAAAGCCAGCGTTTTACAAATATAGAATGTTTTTTAAAAATTGTCGTAGAGTAGATTCCACGCTTTGTTTTGCTTTGCAAGGCAGTGTAATTACACTAATAATAATTTACTTTTTTTAAAAAGTCTGTTTGGCGTTGGTAGTAGGAAGGATAAAACTAGGGCTTCCTTAGGCCCTTCTTGACCGAATTTTCCCGTTAATGGTCAGAATTCCTTTCTAACACAGCTGCTTAGGAAGCTGTTAATGATTTTAAGAAAATTTGGTAAGAGAGCTTACTCCGTGTTATATATAACACTGTGTAGGCATGCTGTCACCGAAATTTATTCTATATTGAAAATAGCTGCTAAAATGGATAAAAGTTTCAAGTTACTTCCCTGGTGTGTAGTTCATACCTTTTCACAGTTTACTTTCCTTTGGCTTAAGAGTCACTTATCCCTCACCTTGGAGTTTTTATGTTTCTGTTTTTCTCACCTTTTCAAATGCTAAATAGCTTCCTAAATTTCTGTTTGTGAATAAATGTTTTATTTAACACCTGTAGACCAGTCTATTCTCATTTTTTTCAGCTATAGACCAGCTGTTTCTTTTCCACAGGCCCTCTTTTCACATCAGTAGCATGCAATTTTTTTAAAACAAGAAATTGATTACAAACTGGTACACACCTTTGCATTATGTTGCAGGCATTGTCATTCACACGTTCTTAAAGCTTCCCAAAGCAAGCCCTGTCTTTTTCAGTTCATTAGCTTTCTCTCTTTTTAAGGAATGTAGGGTGTTCCAGTGGTGCCCTGGGACATGTTCACAGCCGCCCACCCCAGTCTTCACTGGTAGCAGGTAAACAGTCTGGGGTTTCCACATCTCCATCTGTCCTGCTTCCTCTTCCTTGGTCTCCCTGAACTGCTCAGCACTTCCAGAAGCAGAGGGAAGAGGTGGAAGTGAATTCTATATACTGTTAGCTCGAGCAAGAGTTTGGTCAGGAAGAAGGTAGAAACCAGTAGAAATATGGGAAATAATAGTGTTTATTTGGAGTTGCATTATCCAGAGATGGTTTATTTTGAAGCGGAAAGGTGTGTCTCATTTCAGTATTCCATGCCATAGATAATTGGTGAACTTGATTATGCAGAAGCTTTTCTATTATTGAAGTAGGATCTCTGTTTTTAAGTAGAAAAGGGCAAGAGCTAATTGTACTAAGAATTCATTGCTAACTGCAGATAAATCCCATTATGAGATACAATAAAATGTTAGGTTAGGTAAAAGGGAATATCCCTTTCATTTATGTGACTCTGACTTTTAGTATACTTAGGAAGCCTACTACCATGAATTTTTGGGGAAAGGTTAGTTCTTTAGCAGACATGGGCTAATTATGCAGTCTTCATGGCCAAAGGCAAAGTATGTGTGTGGGGGTAGGGACAAGGGAAGTAACACCAGCCTCAGGCTGTCTTTTAAAAATATGTACAAGGAATTTAATTTTTTGCCAACATTTTCTCCAGTAATATCAAAATAATTTGTTTCTAAAAGGAGTCAGAGTATGTATTCTAAATGACAGTCTTTGGAGGGAGTGGGGTAGAGACTTGGACTAGGAGTAGTTTTTCCCTCCAAATTACCTGATTTAGATAGGCTCTTCCCTTTTTACACTTTGGGACTTGGGCCTGCAGGAGGCCTGACCTGAATCAGCGTTGTGGCCATGGAGCTAAAAATAGGGTGCTCTTAGAGGACTTGCTAAGGCAGTGTATCTCAGCCTTTTCCTGTGTCGATCACCTTCTTGTCCCAAGTAAAGATGGAAGAGTTTATTATTTCTAGCTTATTTTCATGTGTGTGATTGATGATTTGCAAAGATATTTGTCATATGAATTCTTCCTGAGTGTCCTTGAACATGTATAATGTACTTTTTACACACTTGTCAAGTAATCTTGCTTCTCTTGCAGTGCTTGACTTTTTAAAGCACCAGCACCCAACACTTTATGGAAGGTGCTGAGAGTTTTGCTTCTGAGTAACAGGTCAGATTTTTTGTTAAAAAGAGAAAAAACAGTATGCCTGCGGTTCTTTTTGATGGAAAAGAAACTTATGTCTACCACCTGTTGCTAGGTAAATTGCATTAAGACTAGCTTCACTTTGCTGACTGTTGGGAAGCCCTATCAAATGACATTTTAGTTTACTCAAACTAATAATACCTTGATGCATAATGCTGTCTAACATAGCTTCTGTGAAGTATCATTAACTGTCATTTGTTAAATTGGCAAAAAAGTTGTGTTGTGTTTATTTTTATACATGGACAGTTCTTCCAGTACTGGAAGATTACGGTGTGTAAGGATGCTCTTTAATAGTTAAGCACTCAGTTAAGCTGAAAATCAGCTGGTGTACTGAAAACAAAGTCATTACTAACCTCAGACAGTGCATCTTCAGTATATTTCAATGTAAAGGGACCTACTAGCTGCCCAGGCAGTTGTGCCTCTGGTTCTGTGGGTGTAAGTGAGCCTTGGCTGTTACCAGAGAGACCTGTGCAGTGTGCAGCTGGAGCCTTGCTTTTCCCGCTCACTGGGAACGTAAGGGAGCATCTCTCAACTGGAACTACCCTTTTTAAAGTATAGTTGGTATACAGTACTATATGGGTTATATTAGTTTCAGGTGTACAAGATAGTGATTCAGTATTTGTATACCTTACCGTGTGATCACCCCACTAATTCTAGTACTCATGTGTCACCATGTACACTTATCACAATATTATTGACTGTACCCCTTCTCCCTTTCATCCAGTCCCCCATCTCCCTCCCCTCTGCTAACCATCCCTTTGATCTTTGTTTCTGTGAGTTTATTTTTTGTTTGTTCGTTTTTATTCCACTTATAAGTGGAACTATATGGTATTTGTCTTTGTATATTTTACTTAGCATAATACTCTGTTGGCCCATTTGTGTTGTGTGTGGCAAGATTCCATTCTTTTTAATTGCTGCATAATATTGCATTGCATATACCCACAGCATCTTTATTCCATTTATCTATCTGTGGACATTTAGGTGCTTCCGTTATCTTGCCTATTGTAAATACACACCCCCATGTTCCACTACAGTGAACATGGGGGTGTGTATATCTTTTTGAATTAGTGGTTTTGTTTTCTTTGGACAAGTACCCAGAAGTAGAAGTACTGGGTTGTATGGTAATTGTATTTTTACTTTTTTGAGGAATTTCCTTACTGTTTTCCACAGTGGCTGCACCAGTCTGCATTCCCACCAACACTACACAAGGGTTCCCTTGTCTCCACATTCTCATCAACATACCCATACCAACTTTTTTCATCTTTTTTTTTAATCCTCACCTGAGGATATGCATATTGATTTTAGAAAGAGGGGAAGGGAAGGAAAAAGGGGGAGAGAAACATCAGTGTGAGAGAGAAGTATTGAAGGGTTGACTCTTGCATGTGCCCCTATCAATTCTGCAACCCAGGTATGTGCCTGGACCCGGAATCGAACCCTGTGACCTTTTGCTTTGCAGGAGGACGCCCAACCAACTGAACCACACTGGTCAGGGCTATTTGTTGACTTTTTGATAATAGCCATTCTGACTGGTATAAGGTGATATGCCATTGTGGTTTTGCTTTGCATTTCCCTGACGATTAGTGATGTTGAGCATCTTTTGATGTCTGTCTGTTGGCCACTTGTGTGTCTTTGGAGAAATAAATGTCTTTTCATGTCCTCTGTCCAATTTTTGATTGGATTGTTTATTTTTTGTTATTACGTTTTATGAGTTTATGTATTTTGGATATCAATCCCTCATTAGATATATTGGAGCTGTAACTTGCAAAATTACTTTATAATATAAATTTTCAAGTGGCCTTTATAGTAGTTTGAGATGTGGTTATTTTAAATGTCAGGAGTCATTCCTGCCCCCCACTTTAATCAGTAGGGAACCAGGAAGACCTTCATTTGAGACACCTAGCAATAGAAAATAATTTTAATCTCCTTTGAAGCATGAAAGTTCAAGTATTGGAGGCTAGCCGAAGGGTTCCTAAGAGTTTGATAATAGTTTGTTTGAAATCAAAGCTTTGAAATTTTAGTAAGATACAAAGAGCCAATAAAGTTATCCTTTTGTTGAATTAGATATTTAAACAAAGAACAGGGAGGCTACAAAGTGAGAGGATATGGTTCATCTTTGTAGTGTGCCTTATTTAAGATTTTGGGCATAAGAGCAAGTTTCAAGGCTATTGGGATGACAGTCCACAGCAACATGTTGCATCTTGTGTACTGCTCACATGGATGTTTTTTCAGGAGTCATGTAAGCACATCATGTAAGAATGAGTGCCTTAATTTTTCTAAAACCACCGTGGACTTAAATTTCTACATAAGGCAAGTGATTCAGAATGCATAGGATGAGCACGCTAAGTACTGCGTAGCCAGGATTCCCTTAGTCCTGTTATGTGAAGAGCAAAATTACATTGGGCTGGCTAAGAGAGGAAAGTGTCTTAAGTTTACAGAGATTTTCTCAAAGGTATGGTTTCAGCGACCTAAAGAAGAAATGGTAATAAGCCCTCTGCAGAATGACACCTGGCTTAAGTGTTGCTGTTTGTATATGTCATGTCATCTTTGTGGTTAGAGGAAGAAGTGGGAATGAAGAAAGATCTAGAAATTATAGAAAGACACATGATGTGTCTGTTGTTTGTGAGGTTATTTCAGGTGTGAAAGAAGACACTAGGCTGTGACTTAAATCTTTTGTTAACAAAATGCTTAATAATGTGTTGCTTTTTCTTTTTAGGTTTTACACTCTCAGTCTCGCCATGTTGAAGTCAGAAAGGCCTGTATTCACTATCTTCGAGAGAACAGAGAGAAATTTGAAGCGGTAATTTGTAATTTTAAACATGTAATGGTGTCTTGACTTGCATTTACAGTTCCCCCTTTTAGAAGTGGTCTAGTAGGGATTTTACAGGATGGCTCCTAATGCAGGTCATGAAAATCTACCTTTTTAAAAAAATATATTTTATTTATTTATTTTTAGAGAGGGAAGGGAGGGAGAAAGAGAGAGAGAGAAACATCAATGTGTGGTTGCTGGGGACCATGGCCTGCAACCCAGGCATGTGCCCTCACTGGGAATCGAACCTGCCATGCTTTGGTTCGCAGCCTGTGCTCAGTCCATTGAGCTACACTAGCCAGGGCGAAAATCTACCTCTTAAAAAAAGAATTGCTTTATTGAATTTAAATCCAGTTATATCCATGTGGTAGTTTTTATACCATTTTATGATACTCATTTAGACATTTAGAAAGCTTCTATGACAGATAAGACACTGAGCTGTGGAGGATAGAGAGGTGGCTTGGGCAGGATCATTGCATATTAAGAGCGAGCTTTGGCTGAAGTAGGGAATTGGGTGTTGTGGTTAATAGTTTTCTGTGATTTATAACACCCTATGAATTAAAAAAGTAACCATACTGACCCTTTTATTTTAGCAGAAGGCATTTATAGATTTTTAGTTTTCAGGATTCATTGTGAATCACATATTAGAATACTGTAATTATATAACTAATGATTAATTTTCTCAGTAGTATGTAGCAGACTGAAATATGACAGTGATCTATTTTCATTTTACATTGAAAGCCTTATAAGATTTACCCAGAATTATGTTACCTGACAACTTTCAATGGTATTTTCCTCTGTTGACTGCCAAAAGAATATTGACATTTTGCAAATAACTCCATTCCAAGACTTCATAGGTAAATGGTTCTTAGTTTGGATGTGTTCTTGGGTTGGTGGTCCTATATTGAAGCAAATATTATAACTAGTGACATCTTTCTGGATATCGTCTGAAAGTTTGTCTTATAAAAAGAAAACTGGTAATGAGGAAGCTAAATAGAGTGTTAAGCTGTGGTAGAGAAGAGGGGGTTTAATGGAGTGATCCTATTTGTTTATTTATTTTAGAGAGAGGGGAAGGGAAGGAGAGAGGAAGAGAAACATTAGTGTGGTTGCTTCTTGTGTAACCCCTACTAGGGACCTGGCCCCTGACCTAGCATGTTGCCCTGACAGGGAATCAAACAGTTGACCCTTTGGTTTGCAGGCCGGTGCTCAGTCCACTGAGCCACACCAGCCAGGGAAATGGAGTAGTCTTTAAGTATTTGGAGAAATAACAAATGAGTTAGTCATTATTATTGTCCCCAGAGGGAAAAACTGTTGACAGTCATGGAAATTGTTAACCCTGGTTGAGTACTTACTCTGTGCCTGGCATTATTCTAAATGCTTTGTATATATTTATTTAACCCTTGCAATCTTACGAGGTATGATCAGAGGTTGAAAGTTTCAAAGGGGTAAACTCCACTTGCCTCATAATAAGTACCTTTAATTTCTGTTGGCCAGAATTGGAAAAGGCTGTCATGGGAAGAGGGGATGTTCTTGTGACTGAGAATGTTCAGTCAGGGTCTAGATGGATGCTTTCTGAATAGCAAGGAGAACCTTATATTGAATGCAGGCTTGCAGAACACTGCTTGGGTCTCTTCCAACTTGAAATGGTTCTGTGGTGTGTGTTTTTTTTTTTTAAGTCTATAAATAGTCACCTAATATAGAATAGTAGCCTCTGATTGGTGGAATATTTAAAATATGTAGCTATTTTATTACAAGTGTGTGTGTTGAAACTTAAAGATAGTTTTTGGAAATTTGACAGTTATATGATCTGTAAAAGAATCCCAATCTTTAAAACAATCCATTTAAAACATTTTTATAGACTGAGGAGAGTACTTTAATGTTTTTGAGTGTATTGCTTTGCTAAATTGATTGGGACTATAATTTAAATAAAATTGAATTTGGTGTTTCAGATGGTGTTTTAGAGCTTTCTTAATCAGTGTAATCATAATTAGAAAAATAAATGTTATCACATACCTTATTCAAACTTATTTTTATGTTGAGGTGATAGTGAAGCAAGCTGTATCAGAAAAATCTTGTTGATTCTTCAAAATATTTTTAGCATTATTCTCATCCATTTTTAGTATAATTGATTTAAAGAACAATGAAATTCATATCTATATTAGTAAACTAATATTTCTTAGCTAATGTATCTACCTTTGTTTATTCTCTTCTATACATTGGTAATCAAGATTACTACTTGATAAGTAATCAATTAGTAATTAAGATTACCAGAGTAATCTTCAAGTGCAGCTTTTATCACGTAATTTCTGCGTTCATAATAGCACCTGCAGTGACCTTGAATTGCCTTCTGTTCCTCTTCTGAAAGTCCTGCCTGTGCTCGAGGCTCTCTGTAAACGGGCGTCCAGTCTGAGTGCTCGCTCAGTCTGCTCTCCCCATGAAGTTTCCCTGTTCCTGCTGACCAGGTCACTCCCGTCTGCCCAGACGGTGTTCTCATGTTTCCACATGCCGTGGTGACCTGTGTCTGCCCACATCCTGTCCAGGAATCCTCTCCTTAAATCCTTTTGTATGTTCGTGAGACTTAATGATTTGTGTATCTTTTCATAGTTAGGTTATTTGTGTATATATTTTTTATGTTACTGATGTATCTAAGGTTTGTGTAGGAACTCACTAATTCACAGTGGAGAGGTTAACTGTTGTTTTGATGTATTCCTAATAGATTTTGTTTTTCTTTTCAGTTTATAGAAGGGTCATTTGAAGAGTATTTAAAACGTTTGGAAAATCCACAGGTATGTAGTAATCTTTTAATATACCTATTTTTAATATTACAGTGTATGGAAGGATTATGGTGAATTACCCTGTTTCCTTATAAACATTTCTTGGGTGCACATTTTATGCAGCATTTAATTGTAAGACAGTTGGAGCTTTGTACTATGCACTGGTTGGATGTTGCCTAAGGACAGTGTCCTGGTGTCTTTATCTTTGTTATCTTTGTTATAATGGCATGTTAATGCAGCATAAAAGGAATAGGGATAAGTGTAATATTACTCCAGTTTGGGAGGTGACTGCCCTCTGAAGGGCTTTTCTCTAAATACACTCCAGACCACATACTTATTTTAGTGATCTCAGTACTGAGTTTTGCCTACATGCCATGGTCACAAACTCATTTTCCTAAAGTTCGTATTTTTCCTCCTAGTTTGTAAGCCTCGTTGAGGGTGAGGATTGTATACTTTATTGCTTTTGGAATTTCTGTCTTACTATCTTTCAATTTGGGATGGCTAATTGATGATCAGTTTGAGGGTACTGAGTAAATGCTAAGTCCATATTGTGTTATATGTAATAGATAAGAAAGATAAACATCAGAATGTTTGAAGTTTTTATCTCTAGGTAGTAATGTTACTGATGATATTCTTTTTTAATTGATATGCCTTTTTGGTAGATACTGCAGTCAGATTTGTAGAGCTACAAATCACGCAATGAATCATATTTTAGTGTCTGTCATGACCTTATATGCCAGAAACCATGGAGAAATGACGTAAACAGACATCAAAATTCTTTCACTTTATTTAAGACAAGTGAAACCTAAATAAGAGTTTGTAAGCAAATCATGTACATAGTACTGGTGATTTTTATTCCCTTTATGGAAAATAAAGGGATGACAAAGACTTTTTTTTTAATTCAGAAAAAAATCCAACAATGTGATTTTACAGTAATCTTTGTACAGCAGTTCAGGCTATTGGGCCGTGAGGGTCTGAGAACGGATAGACATAATGGGAATGGAGAGAAGGGCACAGAGAGGAACTGAGGCAGTGAGAACTGAGTTGAGGCTGATTTGGGAGTTTGGGAGAGGAAGGAAGGTAAGTTGCTGTGGTTTTGAGCACAGGACAGGTGCCTCCTTTCCAGGGTTCTCGATGGCCAGGTTTTTAATTCTTATGACACCCCCATCCAGTCTGATCAGACTTCTTCAGGTGCTTTTGATACTTCCTGAGTAGTTGTTTGTTTTTTGTTATTAACAACACATAGTTTTTTCTTAATTTGTTTCCTTTTCTCCTCCATATATGGGACATATGAAATGAAAAATACAGTTGATGGGTAAACTCTATTGCTTCATTCAGTTCTCAGAGAAAGCATCATCATTATCCTTTTACTTAAAATACCAGTGGGGCATTTTGAAAATTTCTCAAATTTTTTGCAAGAATATATATATTTTTGTCAGTTTTAATGAGGTAAAGTTGACATACAATAAAATTCACTAGTTTCAAGTATGTAATTTGATGAGATTTGACAAGTGTGAGCATTGTGTAGCCAGCAGCACAAACATTTCCATCGCTCCAAAAAGTTCCTCATGCCCTTTTGCACTTATTTTCTTCTCCTACCCCCTTGGCAACCACTGATCTCACTTCTAAGTTTCGTCTTTACTAAACTCATAGAAATAAAATAATGTACAGGGTCAGGCAGAAATACTGCTCTTTTCTAGTACAAAATCATAAACACGTAATTTTGTAACATAACAGTATCACACATAAGCACACCATGACATTTTAGGCGAAATGTTCAAATTAAAACTATAAATTATTACACTCATATTATTACCCTACCAACCACACAACTCCAGCAGGTGTTACTTCTGCCAGCCCTGTAGTTTATAGTCTTATATGTCTGGTTTCCTTCACCTAGCATAAAGGAAACACCTTGAGATTCATCCATGTTGTTATGTTGTTGTGTATATTAGCATGTGTTCACAATAGTTCCTTTTTTATTGCTGAGTGGTTATTCATTATATTTATATACCACAATTTGTGTATCCATTTACCAGTTGATGGCTATTCAGGTTCTCCCCCGTTTTGGGTTGTTATAATTAAAGCTCTTAAGAACATTTGCTTGTCTTTATGTGGATGGGTGTTTTTTTTTTCCCCCCTAGTATGGGATTGGTAGGCCCTATGGTAAATACATGTTTAACTGAATGAGAAACTGCCAAACTATTTTCTGAAGTGGCTGTGACATTTTTCTTTTTCATTGGCAGTGTATGACAATTCCAATTGCTCTGCATCTTGATCAACACCAAGTATTGTCAGCCTTTTAAATTGTAGCTTAAGTGTTAGTGGTTGTGCAGGGCTATCTCGTTGTGATTTTAACTTGCATTTTTCTTATGATGTTGCTCTTTTTCATGTGTTTATTTGCCATTCACTTATCTCCATTGATAAAATGTCTGTTCATGGATTTTGCTCATTTTTTGTTGTATTGTTGGTTTTATTGGATTATAAGAGTTTGTTACAGGCTAATTCAGTACAGAAACTAGACACAAGTTTCTGTATTGGATATATACTTTATAAATATTTTCTTCCAATCTGTATCTTGTCTCATTTTCTTTTGAGGAAAAGGAATTTGCTTTTGATGACTAAAAACATTTAAATATGCATTTTTTTAAAGATTTTATTTATTTATTTTTTTTTTAGGGAGGGAAGGAAGGCGGGGGAGAGAGAGAGACAGACAGACAGACAGACAGACATCAATGTGCGGTTGCTGGGGATCATGGCCTGCAACCCAGGAATGTACCCTGGCTGGGAATCGAACCTGGGACACTTTGGTTCCCAGCCCGCGCTCAATCCACTGAGCTACGCCAGCCAGGGCTTAAATATGCATTTTTGATATACTATAGTTCATTAGTTAAAACATATTTTACAGAAATGCTTTACTGTTACCTGCAATAAAGAAGTATATCAAACATCATAAAAAGTGCTGATTAACTAAAATTATAGCCTTGAAGTAAAAGACAATAATAGAACATTTTTTTTATAATATAAAAATTGACTCTGGTTAGAGAAGACAAGATACTGTGGTAGCCATTATTAACTTGACCAAGCTACAGCAGAATTTATTCTGAAGGTTAAATACTTAACAAAGTGGTACATTATTTGAGTGGTAGTATTTTCATTGATGCTAGTGTAGTAATTTTCTATTTTTTAAAGTGATGTAACACGTTGCACATAAGAGTTTGTGATCTAAGCAGACTGGTTTCAGTAAGGCAGTTCGTTTACAACAGAGGGGATGTCGCTTGTAGCAGTTCATGAGAAGCCACGATTGTTAGGCAGAGGCCTAGTTTAGGTACTCTATTAATATGGGCTACCTATTTCATTTTGAAAATCAGAGCCAACTTTTAAAAGCTATGAAAGTGAAAAGTCCGGGGGAAAGATTATCTTGTCTGAGATTATTGTTTAACATCTTTTTCTTATCTCAGATTTCTTTCCAAAAAAAAAAGTGCCACATTCATTTACCATAGCTCATTATTTTTAGTGACTGTTGGTATTGTCTTTACTAATTGTACAAGTAGTATAGGATACATTCTTTCAGAGATTTTATTTGTTTTTAGAGAGGGGAAGGGAGGGAGGGAGAAAGGGACAGAGAGAAACATCCAAGTGGGTTCCTCTTGCATGCTCTGCGCTGGGGCGGACCTGGCCCGCAGCCCAGGCGTGTGCCCTGACTGGGAATTGAACTGGTGACCCATTGGTTGGCAGGCAAGTGCTCAGTCCACTGAGCCACACCAGCCAGAGCTAGAATACATTATGGTAAAAGATTTAATATAGAATGAAGAGTGAAAAATCCTTAATATTCCCTTATCTTCAATTTGAGGTTTCCACTGTCATTTTAGGATGTTTTTCCAGTCCTCTTTCTAGGGATGTACACATACGTATTACACATACATCGTGTTTGTTGAATGCAATGGGATTCCTTTACTATTACTTTATTTTTATACTAGTCTGATTTTTTTTCCCCCAAATCAGTTCATATGGGTATACTTCATTCTTAATGATTGCACATTCCATACATATGTATGAAATGTATAAGTTATTTAATTATTTTTCATCTGTTAGTGGAATCCTAAGGCTTTAAAAATTTTTTTTAAAGTATTACAAATAGTTACAGTGAACATCCTTGTTTATCTGTTTGCGGACATGTGAAACATTTGTGTAGGTTTATAGAAGTTGAATTGCTGTGTCAAAGAGTATGTGAATATACTTTAAAGTTTTTGGATTGCTGGCCATTTCCTTCTAAAAGGCTTAAATATTCCTTTAGGGTTGTACGGTAGAATCTACCTCATTTCAGAATGATAGCTGGGAAAGTGCTCTCTTTGTACCTTCAGTCGCCTTGAAGATAAGAGATCTGCTCTTCTTTTGTTTAAACCTTTCTGATTCCTACATTCTGCTTCTATTCAACATCGAATTTATTGGGCACAAAGCATGTGCCATGCTCTGTCCTGGGTGCTAGGTTGGAGAATAGAGCCCCCGCATTCAGCAAGTTCTCAACTTAGGGATACCACTTCTGGCCGTGCCACACCAGTAGGACCTGACATTCTACCCTGTTACTAAGGATTTTTGCAGAGATTTGGGCTGCTTTTTAGTTTATATATACTATAGCCTGTTTTATATAAATGTTTTTATAATATGTATAATACTGCTAATAGTGAGCTTTCTGGCCAATTAGGTATGTTGTGTAAAGATATGTATGAAGATAATGTTTAGAGCAGCAATTTTCAACCTTTTTCATCTCATGGCACACAAAACTAATTACTAAAATTCTGCAGCACACCAAAAAATATATTTCTTGCAGGTCTGACAAAAAAATTGGTACAATTTTGACTCACACTTAGTTGGCTGTTGTCATTTTTTTAATCTAACAATCTAAGGCACAGGTGGCAAACACAAGGCCTGTAGGCAGAATCCGGCCCTTCACATTGTTTTATCTGGCTGGTACTTTGTTTCTCCTGGGCAGCAGCACCGAGTTCTCGCTTAACTGTTAGGAGTAGTTACATTTATACAGCCCTAAAAGCACGTTCGGCCCTTTGAAGGCAACCGTGAGGCTGATGTGGCCCTTGGTGAAAATGAGTTTGATATCCCTGATCAGAGGGGAAAGAGGTCAGTGTCCCTGACTAAATAGGTACTGCATGTTTTAAAAATTCTAGTGGCACAGCAGTGTGCCTGCTGTGGCACACTGGTGGAAAACTGCTGGGTTAGAGGTATATTGTAAAAAGTATGAGACACTGATGTGCTTTTTTTTTTCTCCTTTAATACAGGAATGGGTTGGGCAGGTGGAAATAAGTGCCCTTTCTCTTATGTACAGGTAAACATTGTCATAAAAAATTATATAATTAAATAAGTTAGTGAAAAAGTAGTATATTGCATTATACTAAAATTGTTAAAATAGTAATTTTATGTTTTGGTTGTGAAGCATCTTTTCTAAGGGGTTTTTTTTTTGTTATATGAATTAGATTTTGACCATTTAGATATGTCAATGTTTAGAAATTTTAATTCTCAAAATATTTTTGGAAAGGAGTATGGAAAATTTTCCAGGCCTATAAACTATCATTTATCAGACTTACAGAGAAATGATTTCCTATTTTCTCAAGGCTGATAGCATTGAATGGCCACTAGAACAGAGCAAAGCACCACATTATCAATTTTAGTAGTGTTGCTTATAAAAGCAGCTGAATGCTTTGTATTTTCTTTTCAAAATGTTTTTATGAATTTCCTCTTGACAATTTCTATGATTTTGAGGTCTCCTTTTAGAATTATCTGAAGTCACACAAATACAAGTTATATTTGAAATTTTATTTTTTTGAAAAAATACTTTTATATAGGTATTCTACAACTTATTTATTCTATTACTGTCTTCTGTTTATGCTGTAACCTCAGTGCCTAGACTATTACTTGGTATTCACGAGGCTCTTGAATGAATGAATGAATGAACGAATGATAAATCTATTCATGAAATAATATTCCATCAGAAGTAATTTCTAAATGTTATTTTCAGGAAAGATTTTGTAATTTATCGGGAACCAAATGTTTCTCCTTCACAAGTAACTGAAAATAATTTTCCTGAAAAGGTAAGAATTTTTTTCAGTGTTGCTAAGAAATATAAGTAGAAGAACCACTCAGTTGCCAACTTGACCTCTTAACCTATAAATTAGAAGTGATTTTTGGAAATATTTGTACATGAATGTTAGATACTGAGTTGATAGAGTATAGTCCTGTTAATCATCAAGACACAATATTTTTTGTTTCTCCCCACCAATCACTGTGATGAACCCTATCATTTCACTAGAGAGAAGGAAATTGAGATACTAGTGTATATGATTAACAAGACTATTACTGTTTCGTGTCAATATAAACATTAGATAGGCCCTGGCTGGGTAGTTCAGTTGGTTAGAATGTCATCCCAATATGCCAAAGTTACAGATTCTTTTATTTATTTGTTTGTTTAAAGATTTTATTTATTTTTAGAGAGGCGGGGAAGGAGAAAGAGAAACATCAATGTGTGGTTGCCTCTTGCGCACCCTGTACTGGGGACCTTGCCCACAACCCAGACATGTGCCCTGACTGGGAATCGATCCAGTGACCCTTTGGTTCACAGGCCAGCACTCAATCCACTGAGCCTCACCAGTTGGGGTCAAGGTTATAGGTTCTGTCTCTGGTCAGGTCACATACAAGAATCAACCAATGAATGCATGAATAAGTGGAACAACAAATTGATTTGTCTATCTGTCTCTCTCTTCCCTTCCTTTATCTCTCAAAATCAGAAAAATTTAAAATATCTATATAAAAATACAGACATTGAATAGTAAAAAATAACATGTGAAAGTAGGTTCTGCCATTGCATCCAGAAATACTTGTAATTGTGATATAATTCTCATAAAGATAATTTGCTGGCCAAGGTATTATTATTATCTGTTCAGAGCAGAAACAACTGAAAAATTATATAAAGTCTAGAAAGAAAAAAAAACACTACTGAGTTCATTAAAAAGAAAACAAACTGGTTTAATTAGTTGGAGTCATTCAGGGCAACTTGAAGTGTCTTGTCACCATGCTAAGGGTGGTAAGGAGGAGGAGAATTGAGTGGAATACAACCTTTGTAAGGACTTTGGGATTTCCAAGGTGCTTGGCTTTGGATCTGGCCTTTCCCAGTACCTTTTTTTGGAATATGACTTAATCTTAGTAAAATTAGTATGCATTCTCTTTGTATAAGTAATTGACTACTTAGAAATAGAATTGACCTTTGAATAACATGAGTTTGAACTGCCCAGGTCCACTATACATGGATTTTTTTCACTAAGTATACAATTTGTTTTCTATGATCCTAGGGTATCACATTTGTGGATTCACCCAACCTCAGACTGGAAACAGTGTTTTTGATTTGTGGTGGGAGGTTGGGAATCTGAAGTTGCAGAGGGTTGACTGTGTGCATTGTTTTCCACCAGTTAATATGAAAGACTTGACCACTGGTGTAGGGTGGGAGGGGTGGGTGTGTCCTGGAACCAGCTCCCCGTGGATACCTAGGGGGGGCTGTAGTTAAGCTTCGGGTGACTCAAAAGTTATTTTAGGATTTTTGACTGCAAAGGATTGGTACCCCTAACCCACACATTGTTCAAGGGTTAACTGTATTTAAATTAACTAAAAAGCAGAACATTTTTACTTTTAGTGGTAAGTATTAATAAAGTTTTGGAATATTTTCTTACAAATCTCTTAATTCTTGTTCCTTTAAGTAGCTGAAATCATGTTGTTTTCATAACATGTATTTGTTTTTTGTTATCCCATAAAGCATTTCCCCGTCATTAAGACCTATTTGCTTTAATGCTGGTGTAACATTTCAGCAAAAGGATGTATCATAGTTGACTACATTGGAGCTTTAGGTTGCTTCTAAAATAGTCACTTTCTGTTTGGAAATTATTTACTAGTAATTGAGAGAGATTGGAGGTAGTAAGTTGCAATGTAAATGTCATATATGAAGGGCTGAAAGGTATTTTATTTTTCTCTTTCAGGTATTACTGTGTTTTTCAAATGGAAATCATTATGATATTGTCTATCCCATAAATTATAAAGAGAGCTCTGCTATGTGTCAGTGTAAGTATCACTCTTGTGTTTTTACAGGAAATTATATTTGTAAGTTACACAGTTTTAATGCACACAAGTCAGAGCAAACATACTCTGTTTTGTTGTATAAAACAGTATTTCTAAGAACCCTAGGTTACCAAAAATGTAAATAGTGTATTAAAGGTTTCCCATATCAATGGGAGAAAATAGCTAGAGTTTGACTTGTGAAAACAAACTTAACTTCTTTCCTGCAGTAGTCAAGTTCAACAATAAGGATTTGTATGTGTTTTTAAAGCTGGTAGTGTATAGCTCAAAAAATCGAAATGGCTGAACAAATCAAACATTTGATTGTAATAATACTTGGTTCTAGAGCAGGGTTTCTTAATTTTGCCTCTAATGACTTTTTGGACCAGATAATTCTTTGTTGTGGGGGCTGTTTTGTACATTGTAGGATGCTTGGTAGTATCCTTAGCATCTGCTGTGTAGATTGCTCTCCCACTGTGACAACCAAAAAGTGTCACCAGATTTTGTCACATATTTCCTGGGAGGATATGATCCCACCTCCCTTCCCAATTGAGAATTACTGCTCTATTCTTTCCTTCATCTGTCCTAAGAAAGTGCCCATGATTCATGTAAAGCAGTAGTGCTGGGCATGTAACAGCTTTTTCTTTTTAAGTTAGTGATCAGTAAAGATAATGTGTAATGCACATTTCTAATTGATTGATCTGCTTCGAGGTATGAAGGTCTGGGTGTCTCTGTCCTGGGCTGTGTCTTTTGTCCCCGGCTAGTCAAAATCTGAACATGCCAGCTTTGGGAAGGATGCTCATGAAGCCTCCTTTCCTGGACTTCTCAGTGCCTGTGGGTTGGATGACATAATTGTGTGGGAAGAAAGGTGGTTTGTGAGATGGAGGTCTCTTTGGGGACTCATTGTTGATGAATTCTGAGTGCACTTGTTTTCTTGATCACTGTAGTAAAACCAAAGGAGAGTCCTAAACTCCATGTATAAGTGTTTTGAATATTTGGTAATATGTATTTCCATGTTTTGGATTTTTTTAAAGCAAAAAAGTTATCTAAACATGCTTCTTTATTGGCTACTGAGAGTACATTTTATGTTTCTTTTTAGTCCCTTATGAAAAGTGATCCTCTTTTCTCCAGTCTTAATGTTTCTTAGTGTTCCATCCAAGTCTCTTTAAGGTTGGGCATGTTATATGGAATCTTTAATTCTCAATTTCCTCATCTGTACTATTAGAATAATTACACCACTATGCTGGGATTAAATATGAAGATAATGTAAAGGCTTTACACAATGCATGGAGTATAGTAACTGCTCAGTATGCATATTTAGCTTTTTTTATCATCATACTTGTTTCACAGTTGTGATATCTTTTTTGTGTTACTGTTCTTGAAATGACAGTTATGTAATGATTTCAAACTAACTATGCAGAGAATTCTGGTTGTTTTCTATGTAGGTAACTTTTTTTGATTAAATTGTGCTGTTGACCATAGATGTTGCAGGGGTCTAGTTAGGATTTTAGAAGCCTGGGCAATAGATACTGAATTACTATGTTAGAGAACTTAAAATTAGTTGATGTTGCATAACATCTCTCTCTCTTTCATTTCAGCTCTTCTTTATGAATTGCTGTATGAGAAGGTATTTAAAACTGACGTTAGTAAAATCTTGATGGGACTTGATGCTGCTGAAGTAGCTGGTGAAAACAGCGAAATATCAGATTCAGAGGATGACAGTTCCAAGTAAGAATGAATTTAAATTCTAAAATATCTTCATAGTGCCATACAGAGAAATAGTTCAATAAATATTCGTGCAAGGAGTTGCCTGATTTTGAAGGGTTATTGGTATTGTTAAAATACATCAATTCTGCAGTAAAAGTTCCTTTTTCACTGCCACTAATTTTACTGCCACTCTTTTGAAAGCTGATGTTTTTGGTTAATGAGCATCTGATTCTATGTAATCTGGATGTGTATATATGGAATAGATAAGGTGTGTTCATATGTGTGGCATTGTAAAATTTTAAGGTTAACTTATCAATTGCTTGCATTACCCAGTAAAAGAAGAGAATGGCCATTTTGATTTCCTTGACTTTCTTTTATTGTTTTCTTTCTTAGATAATGCCACCTTCTTTTTTTTTTTTTAACAATGGATAATAAAAATTCCAGGTTGGAGTGTAGCATGTAATGCCTCTGAACATTTTATTAACTTTGAGTCTCTGAGGCTTGTTTTTCTTTGCCACACAGGATGTAGAGGGTAGTGGTTAAGAGCTTGGGATGTAGTTTAAAACCTGGTTTCAATCCTGGCTTCCTGCCAACTAAGCAGATTTGGGGCAAGTTACTTAAATCCACTGAGAAGCCTCAATTATACAGTCTTATAAAATGAGGATATGTTAGTATTTCCTCAAAGGGCAGGATATATAAGAATTAGTTGAGATCATGTGTAAAGTGCATAGCCTAGTTCCTAGATACAGTGTCCAAAATGTATTAGTTTTTATCAACAATACTAAGTTTTACAAGAACAAATCTTATTCCATTTCCAGCAAAGCTAAAACTGCATTATTGCTGTTGTATCTCAAGTAGGAAAGTATCTTACTTGGTGTTACCTGTGTGAAAAATAAAGACATGAAATTAAGCCTTAAGATATCTAATTCTTTTACTAAACACTTAAATATACCTTTTTTAAAAATCTGTAATTCCAGGCATTTGTTGAATTAAATTTTTCTGACCCTGATTGAAAATTTGATTGGCCACCATTCCTTTGTAGTAAACAAATGAATCAGGTTGGAATCTGGGTCTGCCATTGTGAGTTTAATGCTGGAATAGACTAACTCTGCACAGGTAGAAATTCTCCATGGTTTTCTTCAGCACCTGTCTGATTAATACGTGTCTTTGAGCATAGGAGAAAATTAACCAGGGACGGCGTGCTCACTGTAATCCTGGTTTACTTTTTGTACTGTACTGTTGTAGCCCTTGGAATATGGGAGCCTTTCTGGTTAACTTTTTGCATCATTAAGATTTCTTGTGTCATCTGGCTTAGGGAAGACAAGGCTTCAGTTAGGGAAGAATGTTGCATATTCGTGGTATGATAGGTAGGCATGGTGTGGTAATAAAGAGGAAAGACCAAGGATGTCATTATATTCTTGTGCCTGGATTCTTTTTTGCATTCACATTGGTCAGTGTTGAAGTACTGGAAATTATGTGGGCTTTTTTAGTCTAGACTCTAGTCTTGGGGTGTCTTAAAGATTGCTGCGTTTAAGGATACAGACTTGGAGATGGTCCTGAAGACTAGAGGTTGATTTATTTAGGAGTGTAGGACAGAAGAGTGTACAGGTGGCTTCTCACCTCGTTTCCCACTTTACTTGCCATCACTGTGATCCAGCCTTGCTACCTCTTGGCTACCCAAGGGTCTTTGTACTTGCTGACTTGTCCCCTCTACCTGAAGTACTAAATAGCCATATGGTTTGCTGTCTCATTACCTTTGATTCTGTATTTAAAAAGACCTCTCAGCAAGTTCTTTCATCATCCCGCTTTTTATTGAGTCTATGACTCAACACTGCCATTTGTTTTTACCCCTCCTCCCCTGGTAGCACTTACTAGCATTTAGTGTACTGGTTGATTGTAGTTTGTATCTACTCTGACTAGTTGTACATCTTCTTGTACTAGAATATTTTGGGTAATGGGTCCTTATTTATGCATTGAATATTTTATAAACTCTTATTCTATCCACCCAAATTAAAGTTTGTTTCTGTTTTCTTGCTGATCGGGTCAGTAAGAATTACTGATAAAAGTCTTTGACTTATATATCACACACACACTTGCACACTCATACACTTTACTAGAACTTGTATGAGCTCATTGGAATATAGCTATAGCTTGACTTTGGTATATAACTCTTGACTTTTGACATAAGTTAATTGCATGTTGAATAAGTTAATTTCATACTCTTAATTATGGTTATATTTTTTCCTTTGTAGGAGTAAAATAACTGCTACTAATGATGTGAATGGATTTAAAGCTTTGTCAACTGATCAGGTATTTTTTTTTCTAATAGTTTTAACTTGTTCTTTGATACAAGAGCTTATTTAATTATAGTCTTAATTTTTCCCTCTTTCTGGTACATTTTTTTATTTGTTTTTTTTTTTTTTTAATTTTTTCTTTCTGGTACCTTTTCAATAGAGTCAGGAGTATCTACTTGTAAGAAATTTTTCAGCAATATCTTAATTGTTGAAGCTTTCTTCTTTTGGTTTTATTTATTATATATACCTCAAAAAAATGTTTTACAAGCATGTTTGTGTTGATTGGACTCCCTGGCTTTGTTTAGCACCAGAAAAACAGTGGGAACTCTCCAAGCCTTCCTTTGTCTAGAAAGGTTCTTAAGTCACTCAATCCAGCAGTTTATAGAAATGTGGAATATGAAATTTGGCTGAAGTCTAAACAAGGTGAGTTAAAAATCTGTTTTTCATAAATTTACTTTGTGGCACTTGAAAATAATTAAATCAACTTGATTTTATACAAATATTGTTTACAGCTCAACAGAAACGTGACTATTCCATTGCTGCTGGCTTGCAGTATGAAGTGGGGGATAAATGCCAAGTAAGTGATCGTACAGAAGGACAGATTTTATTTGAAATATTATTTATTATAATAGGAATTGAGGACAGATCAAGTTTGAATATGTTGTTAATTTTGGATTTCAGAATATATTTTTTCAGGTATACATTTTAATAGTTTTAAATATTTTATGTTTTGACTCATTTGAATGCATTACTAAAATTGTATATATCTACAACCATGGCATCCCATCAGATGGTCTTTAAAAAATAATCTTTGATATTACTTGCTTCAGAGAAGTAACAGTAACATTTTAGATTTCTAGATATTTCCATTACAGTTGGCAAATAATGTATGATTTGTTCAAGCTTGACATTAGAGGTCAATTTTTACTTTGTTTATAAAAGTCATCTTGGAAAATTGAGAGGTACATAATGCTTTTCTGTTGGATTAAGAAAGGAAGGTGAACAATAAGAGGAGTTTTACTCTTCACTTTGAGTAAGCTACTGTTCTGGTCTTAAGTAGCTGATTAATAAAAGAGAAAGTTGTATTAGACCTTGACTTGGAGTGGTCCCCCCCCCCTTACCCCTGCTTAGCAGTGTCTTCAGATGGTTTTTTGTTTCACAACTGAGAAGGTGCTACTCAGATCTAGTGGATGGAGGCCAGGGATACTGCTGAATGTCCTTTAGTGTACAGGAACCCCACTCCCCCACACATGCACGACAAAGAATTATCTGGTCCAGTGTCCAAAATGCCAAGGCTAGATGGATTTTTCTATCTAGGTAATTTCCAAAGTCCCTTTTCTGTTCTTTGTTAATGATAAAAATGCTATTTCCAAAATAAAAACATTCCACATACACAAAAATCAGTTGGAATTGCCTCAAAATGGTTCTCATCATGTTGCCTTTTAAAAACTACCCTAAAATAGGCATTGACAAACGTTTCTTTTTGACTTATGGGGAAACACTCATTTCCTTTGTGACAAAGTGGTTTGTGAAAACTGTCTGATCGACTAGGATTGTATCTGTACTTTTGAGAACTTTGAATAGTGTTCTGATTCTGAGGTATGTGAAAGGAGAGGAAGAAGAGGATATGATTCATTTAGGTTCTTCCTTACCAGATTGTCAGAAACTTGCTTTAATTATAGAACAGAACTGTGGAATCTTTGGACAGTTTGGAAGGGAACAAAAGCAAAGAGTAAAACCAGGTCTTAGGGCTTCCCTCCTTCTCCTTCCCCTTAATAGAAGATAAGATTGCTTATCTTTCGCTGCATCACTAAAGCTGTGTTACTTGTTATTTCAAATCAAGTGTATTTCCTTTGAGGTTGCATTTGCTTTTGGTAAAACAGATGCTGTTGATAAAGTAGTTGGTAAAGTAGGTACTTGTTTTAGTTTTTTCCTTTTTAGAGTATTTTGTTTCTAATTTCTACTACTTGACTTTTACTTGGATAAAATTTAATTGAAATTTTACTATGAAAACTGCTAGGACTCAAAGATGACTTGTTTACTCAAGTAAGCATGTAAGTTAGAGTTTAAACTTTTGATAAAAATCAACTTCAGAAAAATCTTTTTTATTGTTAAGCTCTTGAAGAGAGGCAAGCTATTGTGATTGATAAAGAAGGACACCTTAACTTGAGGACTTTTATCTACTAATACAAGTAGGAGAGGACTCAGAGCCCTGCTGCATTGGGCTTTGGAATTGCTGATACTGTTCCTGGTGCTCCTGGTGCTCCTAGTGCAGTCAGGCAGGTGCCCTGTTCAGTGTGTGTTGTTTGACTACAGAAAGAAACCCTAGGGCTTACTCACAATTGCTCTTGGGAAATGCCAGTTGTATGTTAGAGTACAGATAATGGATCTATTTTTAGGGAGAAGAAAGGTCATAGTCAAACATTTTAAATACTGGAAAACTGAGATGATCATAATTACAATAGTTATTCTTGTGTTCCTCATTTATCATACATATGAGGAGCATATGTATTTACCTCATTCCATCTGCATGTGTCCTATGACTTTGGTATTATTATTAGCCTTATTTTGCATATGATGACGCTGAAGTATGAGAAGTAACTTGCCCAAGGTCAAACTGCGGGTAAGTAGAAATGCCAGTTCTGGAGTCCTGGGGTATGCTGTGCCACAGCCTTGAGTTCAGGACCAGGAAAAGATGCCTCTCTTGTTTGGAGCCTTAATAGATTGCACTCCTACTTCTTGAACTATTTAGAAAAATAATTTAGAACAATTTTGGAAGGGTAGACAAGTATTTTAGGTAGAGAGGTACATAATACAGAGACAGGTATATTTGTATACCCTTTTGAAATGAGTTTTGTGTTTATGGTATACATTTTATTCTTTTTCATTGGAAACAAAATAAAATTTGAAAACTGATCATTAATGCAAGGAAGCAGGTGGCTGAACTTTCTGGAATTGTTCAACAGGTTAGGTTGGATCACAATGGGAAGTTTTCTAATGCCGACCTTCAAGGTGTTCACTCTGAGAACGGACCACTTTTGGTTGAAGAAGTTGGAAAGAAGTATGTACTGCCCTTCAGTGAAGGCATTTACTGTCATTTCCACTTAGCCTAATGTAATCATGAGCATTTCTAAAGGGCTTTGTGTATCTGCAATTCAATTAAAAGTGTTGCCTATGTGTAGAAAAATAAAGTTGTTTAGATCTTTTGAAAAATAATTTGAATTCATGTTTAGTGTTTCATATGATGACATTTTAAAATAAAAACTCAGTTACGGTTTAAAACGTGCCATTCTTTACAAAGGCAGTTTGGGAAATTGACCGTATTGTACCTGTAAAGTGGGAGCTTTGGAGAATAGGGACCATATGCATTTCTGGTATCACTCAGTACTGCATTGCATGTAGTTAGCTTTAAGTAGATGTCGGATGGAGTAGAATTTTATGGTTGACTTACAATGTTAGTTTACAGCACCTTTTATTTCAGTTGCTGCTACCTTTATTAGAGGTAACGGTAGTAAGTCACACCTAAACTTTACTATGGAAAGTTTCACTCATATACAAGGAGCTTAGTGCAGTGAACCCCAACATACCATGACCCTGGTTCAGCAGTTGACTGCCCTTGGCAATCTTTTCTAATCGGTTCTTGCCAGTCCTTTTTAAACATGGAAATGGAATTGGAATAATATTTCAAAAAATTTCAGACATTACACTACTTCACATAGACATTTAGATGCTTTTGTGAGTCTGTAGCACAGCGAGGACCCCTTCCTTCCCCCACCTGAACGACAGTACCATTGTCACATCTGACGGATAGCAGTCATTCCTTTAATCTCATGCTTGGATTGTGATTTAACGGCTTTTAATCTTTGGGTTTTTTAGGTTAGAAAATATGCTTTTGGTTTATATTACCTTGTTTGATTAGAATTATATCTGGATTGCTAAATGACTTTGTAATTTAATTTGTTTTTAATATAAGAATTAAAACTAAATTCTTATCTAATTTGCAAATAAAATTGTTATGCTGAGTACTTAAGTATGATTATAAGTCTTTTCCTTCCTTTTGAAGACACTCACCGAAGAACCTCAAGCCACCTCCTTCAGAAAGCTGGAACACAGTGTCAGGGAAAAAGATGAAAAAACCTTCCCCTTCTGGACAAAATTTCCATTCAGGTAGGAGCACATCATGTTATTCTTTTTTGAGGGGAGGGATGATGGTACATGGGGTTCTTCATCATAGGAAGATTATGAGGTGTTTTTGGCTTCTTGTCACAGATACAGATTACAGAGGGCCAAAGAATTCAAGCAAGCCAGTAAAAGCCCCATCAGCACTACCTCCTCGACTCCAGCACCCTTCGGGACTAAGACAGCATGCGTTTCCTGGTCACTCTGCAGGGTCCCAGTCTCAGAAACCCTCCAGTGAGCACAAAAATCTTAGCAGGACACCCTTGCAGATCATAAGGTAACCTCCCTGAAGGCAAGAGACTAGACATGAAGGGACGGGCATTTCTTTCATTTGTCACATTACATGCTTTTAGTTACAGAGTAATATTAAAAGCACTGGTAAAATACTGTGTAAGGATTTCAGTTCTTCATAATTCTCTTTAAACAAATCAAAGTAACTCTGTAGAGTGTAGTCATCTTTATTTTTGAATGCGTTTTTTTTTGTTGTTTTTTTTTTTTTTTTTTCCAAATGATTTGGGAGATCTTACCCTAGCCGAATCATATGCTGGCACTTAATAGTTTTCTGGTGGTAGCTTGTAATACAGTATGTTTTAAATACTGAATTTTAAATTGCATTTCTAACTTCCTGGAAGGTGAGGGTGTTTTCCTTTACGTAGGAACTTAAATTAGTCAAAATGTTTGGTTTACTTTGTTCTAAATTTACATTGTATTAATGTGTCTAATACTGAATGGAGCTATAAGTTTTAGGTTTATGTAATCATAAATATCAGCATTTTGACTGAATATCCAGATATAAATGAACTTCAGGATCATAATTTCCTATGCTGTGAATTTTTTAAATTTTTTGCCCTAGTCTGCCCTTCCATGGAGTATTTTGTAACCCTTTGTAGGAGCTTCATTTGAGAGAGTGTATCTTAAGTGTAGGTTGTCCTTTTCATGTGAACTTGGCCATGTCTACTGTGGGTGCTGGAGTCCTCCAAGGTTACGATGACCAATGCCTTTCTCCAGCTCTCTGAATAGCTAGCTGTACCATCAGCTTACGTGCTTGCCAAGCTCTGGTCTTCATTTCCTTTATTTCTTGCATTTGACCATTTTCCCTTTCTTAACATAACACTTGTCATGTACTTAACACTTTGTAACATAACATCTTGAAGACACTTGTAGGTTCTTAGGCTATATGTTACCGATACTGTGTTAGTTTCCTGCAGTTGTAGCAAGATACCACAGACTGGGTGGCCTAAAATAACAGAAACTTATTCTATTAAAATTCTGGAAGCTAGAAGTCTGAAATCAAGTTGTCAGTAGGGCCATGCTCTCTCTGAGGGCTCTAGGGCAGAATCTGTTCCATGCCCCTCTCCTGCTTCTGCTGTTGCCCACAATCTGTGGCGTGCAGGGGTTTTCGAGGCCCATGGTGGCTGACCTCTCCCAACAGACAGTTTGTGCCATTCATCAACCACTTATGGCTGAAGTCTCCTTGGATGTTGACCAGATTCCACTAGCATCTGGTGGCATCTTATTCAATGTAGGCAAAGTACCTTAGAGGTCTGACTTACTTTGTGGGTTTTTTTTTTTTTTTTGAAGTTTTAATTAGTCATTTAATGAAACTTTTTAAAAAGATAACTATTGTACCAAATTAACTTGTTTTTTTATATATTTTATTGATTATGCTATTACAGTTGTCCCATTTTCCCCCTTCATTCCCCTCTACCCTGTACACCCTCTCCCACCCATATCCCCTCCTTTAGTCATGTCTATGTGTCATACTTATAAGTTCTTTAGCTTCTACATTTCCCATACTATTCTTACCCTCCCCCTGTCTATTTTCAACCTACAATCTATGCTACTTATTCTCTGTACCTCCCCCCCCACCGCCCCGACTCCCCTGTCCCTTGTTGCTAACCCTCCATGTGATCTCCATTTCTGCGGTTCTGTTCCTGTTCTAGTTGTTCACTTAGTTTCTTTTTGTTTTAAGTGTGGTTAATCATTGTGAGTTTGCTGTCCTTTTACTATACATGTTTTTTCTTTATCCTCTTTTCTTAGATAAGTCTCTTTAACATTTCATAAAATAAGGGCTTGGTGATGATGAACTAACTCCTTTAACTTGACCTTATCTGAGAAGCACTTTATCTGCCCTTCCATTCTAAATGAAAGCTTTGCTGGATAAAGTATTCTGGGATATAGGTCCTTGTCTTTCATGACTTGGAATATTTCTTTCCAGCCCCTTCTTGCCTATAAGGTCTCTTTTGAGAAATCAGCTGACAGTCTGATGGGAACTCCTTTGTAGGTTACTGTCCCCTTATCTCTTGCTGCTTCTAGGATTCTCTTCTTCATTTTTACCTTGGCTAATATAATTATGATGTGCCTTGAAGTGTTTCTTCTTGGGTCCAACTTCTTTGGGGCTCTCTGACTTCCTGGATTTCCTGGACGTCTATTTCCTTTGCCAGAATGGGGAAGTTCTCCATTATTATTTGTTCAAATACGTGTTCAATCTGTTGCTTTTCCTCTTCCCCTTCTGGTACCCCTATAATTCGGATGTTGGAACATTTAAAGATGTCCTGGAGGTTCCTAAGCTTCTCCTCGTTTTTTTGAATTCTTATTTCTTCATTCTTTCCTGTTTGGTTCTTTCTTCTTCCTTCTGGTCCACTCTATTGTTTTGAGTCCCAGTTTCCTTTCCAACACTATCGGTTCTCTGTGCATCTTCCTTCATCTCTTTTATGGTAACCTGCATTTTTTCATGTAATCTGTGCTCAAAATCAACCAATTCTGTGAGCTTCCTGATCACCAGTGTTTTGAACTGTGCATCTGATAGGTTAGCTATTTCTTGGTCGCTCAAAAGGATGAGCCCTGGGGCATTGATCCGTTTTTCTGCTTGATACATGTTTCTTTCTCTCTCTCTTTTTTTTTTTTTTGGTCTGGTCGATCCTGTCATGGTGAGGGGCGGAGCCTTAGGTGTTCACCGGGGCTGGGCACCCCAGTCGCTAGATTGTGACGTTGTATGTGGGGGCGGGGGCGGGAGGGAACAATGGCGGTAGCTCCGTTCTCCTGGGACCCCAATTCCTTCCCTGGGATCCTGGGCTGCGCGCTCCGCCCTGCTCCACAATCGCCGCCTCACTGGGTCCGCCAGCTGCCGCTTGCGTACTCAGGGTCCACCTGCTGCGATCCTGCGCGCTCCGGATGCCTCATTCACTTCCGGTTGCCTTGCGCGCCCAGTTCTCCCTGCTCTCCTCGCGCCGCGACCCGAGCCCGACTGCTCGTCTCTGCCCCCCTGCCGTCTGGATGAACAGGTCTACTTCAACTTCTTGCTTGTCCAACTTCCATTCAGATAAATTCTCTGTCAGTTCTGGGTGTTATTCTGGCTCTAAATTGTTCTAATCTGGTTGTGCATGGAGGTACGGTGTGTCCACCTCTGCCTCCATCTTGCCGGAAGTCCTGACTTACTTTGAATATTAACTTTGTGGAAACCTAGAATTGTAAAGTAAACATATGAAGGTCATGGGCAGAAATGAATTTTTTTTTAAATAGACTAGAAAAGAAGCATTTTCTCCCTAAAACACAAGGATACTCCTCAGTGTCTTAATTGGTTAAAAAAAGAAAGTACACATAAGCTACTAAGTGGCTAATTTAAATATGCTTTTGTTTACTACAAACTGAATTTATATTCAGTGTGTTTCTGCTGTTGTAGTAAGTCTCCTAGAAATTGGTAGAATGATCAGACAAGATGTAAAATATCTCTGCTGTGTTGGGATCATTTTCCTTTTTGTGTGTTAGCTGTATATTACTTGGTCTATGAAAACACTTGGTGACAGAAGGCAGTGGGTGGTACATAGACATGAAGCTTTAGAGAATTTTTGACATTGGGACTGATTACATAGGAGCCTAGTTTATTTGCAGTTACTATGCCTTCTCCACTGTTTGTATAAGAGTGGATTTTACTAATATATTAAAATTTTAGAGACTGCTGATAATCAAATGCTTAGAGTAAGATTTTTAAAAAATTAAGTCAAAGTTCAGAATTTTATAATTAACAGGCCACTTAATTTAAGCTCGTTAAAGTTTTTCTAAATATTTAACACATCAGTTTTGAATTCTACTTATAGACTAAAAGAACTATAATGTTGGACTTGAGACTTTCATGACTTCTCACTTTTCATTTCTTACTGATAATGTCTCTCTTCTTGGGAAAAAGAAAACAAAATATAATTAAAACTAAGCAAGAATGGCATGCATGGTTTCATTATGGGAATGCTGAAAATAATAGTTATATCATTGCTGAATCTCTTTCCTCCAGCTAGCTAGGTGCAGGTAGGAAGGATTTGGTTCTCTGTGGTGTGAGACATGATGATGGCTTCGGGTGATAGGAAGAATGTGGTCTAAGGTTGTATTAACTTTCCAGAGACTCCTGGCTTTTGCTGAGTCGTCTTTGTTGTCTTCCACCACAGGGGGGTTGAGAAGGCCTGGCCTAAGATAGTAAGGGTTCGGGTTGCTTGCTTGCTTGCTTTTTTTCCAAATGGATTGGGTTGGAAAGCTGCCCTGTTGGAATTAGAGTGTGATGCTAAGTGGGAGTATCTGAGGATATAAATGTGCTATTTGTTATTTCAGATATTTAAAAAAATAAGTCTGGCTGGTGTGGCTCAGTAGACTGAACTCTGGCCTCTGAACCAAAAGGTCGCTAGTTCGATTCCCATCAGGGCATTATGCCTGGGTTGCAGGCCAGGTCCCGATTGGGGGCTTGTGAAAGGCAACGACACAGTGATGTCGTTCTCTTTCTCCCTCTGTTCCCCTCTCTCTGGGGGAAAAAAAAATCATATGGTGTCATTCTTACTCTTTTCAGGGAGGTCATATCTTGTCATATTGTGACAACATATTTTTCCTTTAGGGTGACTTTTCATTTCCTACTGTTGTGAAATTGTTAGACATGGTAGAAATAGTATTCACATTGCCTATAATAGTTACAAGTCATATAGAAACATTAGGGTTATGCTACAGGCTACTCAACTCTACTCATGAATTTTTGTCATCCTTCTTTGACCAGAATTACATTGAATGATAGCAGTCTTACCTGTGCGATTGGTGTCTAGCCTGGCACATTTTAATATTTCTTTGTAGCTTTCCATTTCTCTTGGGTGTCACCAAAAAGCTCAAGGGTTCTGGTATCTCTTTTGAACATTACCTTTTACTTAGAACAGAAAATTAGAATGCTTTTCAGACCTAAACTGGTAACTTTCCTTTCTTTTCAAAGTGAATTCTTATGAAAGTATTAGGATGTAGAATAAAGAAATATACGCAGTACTTACATTTCTGCTCTGATGGAAAAGAAAAAAAAGCCTCGATTATTTCTGTGTCACACCCCCTGGCCATTGTAAGTTTGTCTTCTTGACTCTGTAAGGTAGTATGCATAATGCTATAGGAGATTCCATTTGCTAAACATTTATTAATCAGGTTGCCAAAAGTTCTATAATGTTATGATGCAGTTAAATTAATCAAATGTTTGTATTGGCAAAACAGGTTATTTTGTTGTATGTATTAAATACATTTGTTGTCTTTCTTGTGACAAGAATGTTTTATTTGACAGAAAATCTGATCGTGAGAGAGCTGAGGACTTTGATCATGCCAGTCGAGAACCTAACTATTTTGGCCTCTCCCCAGAAGAGCGCAGAGAGAAACAAGCTATAGAAGAGTCTCGCTTACTTTATGAGATTCAAAACCGAGACGAACACGCTTTCCCAGCCCTTTCCGTATGTATAAAAAGATTTTAAAGGTTATTGATTAGGAATCTCTTTTTAATATACAGTTGTCCCTTGAACAACTCATTTGAATTGTGTGGGGCTACTTATTTACAGATTTTTTCCAGTAAATGTAGTGAGCCTTTTGAATCCTCGGATTTTGCATCTGCAGATTCAACCAACTGCAGAATCTGTGGATGCAGAGGGCTGACTGTGTGCATTCTTTTATATCATTTTCTGTAAGGAATTTGAGCATCTGTGGATTTTGTAAGTTGTTTGAGGTCCTGGAACAAATCCCCTGTGGATACAGAGGGACACCTATGACTGGTTTTGGGGGAGTTAAAAATTACACGCAGATTTTTGATTGTGTGGGAGGGTTGGCATCCCTGACCCCCATGTTGTCCAAGTGTCAGCTGCAGTTTCTATATTAAACCATAGTTTCTAAGGGTAGATTACTAATTTTTAAACTGAAGGTTGCTTTAGACATTATGAAATTGTCCCTCCTTTTCACTCTTTTTATGTGAGGTCTAAAGATATTAGTTGGTGTCAGAGCTGAGGCACGTAGATTGGTTAGCTCACTTCTAGGTTAGTATTTTGAATTAAAATATGTTTATATTACTAGCCAAAGTACCAAGATACATCTATATTCAGTTAGCAGTGTACATCTATAAAATCAGGAAAGTCTTTTCGGTGTTCTTATTAAATAGACCAGCACCTGATACCCCTAATGTATACAGTAAGGGCTGTTGTTCGGAGTGTTTGCTGCTGGAGGTGTCGGAGGAGGTGGTACCTGTAATCTGGTGTCTTTGCTCTTGCTCTCAGTCAGACACTGGGCTGCGGTGGGTGCTGCTGTGATGGAGGAAGTGTTCTTTACCTTTAGGTTTCTTAATTCTTTTGGGTGAGTCAGAAAGGAACACATTTTCCCGTGTAGAGTGAAGTCGGTGTTGTGGGAGGAGGTAAGTCGGCAGGCTGGGGGAGTTTGATTCGGTTTGGGGCATTAGGATCTCCGCACCTGTGGTCTTTTGAGTGTTGGTGAGTGCTACCAGATGACCTGGGATCCAGAGTGGTGGCTGGACCCTTTTTCTCAACAGTGTAACATTTTTCAACAAAAGGAAATGTTATAGGAGGCTACCTAATAACCAGTGCCCAACATTAAATGATACCTCTCACACTCCATTCTCTGTCCACTGGCCTCTGAAATCCTTTACAGGTGTCAGATGCTCCGCTGAAAAGAGCTCTGGAATAATATCCAGTCTAGCACAGGGGTTGGAACTTAGGAATCATTGGAAGAAGTACCCAGGACCATGTGTGAATTAGCCATGGTCTGTATGTTGAGTATATTTACCTTTATGTGATGTGTTATTTTACTATAGTACTTAGAAAACAGAAATCATTTAAGCTAGCACTCAGAGCTCTTTGTCCTTTTTCAGTTAGTGAATGGAAGAGTATAACTACTGTAATAATACTGGGATAGATTTTGTAATTTTTTTGATAAAATGGAGTCATACTCATTTTTATTTTATTTAAAAAATTTAAAATTATATATTTTAATCCTCACTTGAGGATATGTTTTTTTAAACTGATCATAGAGAGAGAGGAAAAGAGAGAGAGAGAAACACTGACATGAGAAACATTGATTGGTTACCTCCTGATCTCGGCCTGACAAGAGATTGAACCCGAAACCTAGGTATGTGCCCTGACCAGGAGTTGAACCCACAGCCTTTTGGTGTATGGGACGATGCTCCAACCAACTGAGCCACCTGGCCAGGGCCATACTCATCACTTTTAGATAGATAATCTGAATCATGTCTTGTCTTCCAGAAAACTCATGCCATGGGGCTGAGATCCTCTTCTCAGCTCTGGGCAGCATTTACTTAGAGTGCCAGACCAGGAGAGGATGACCTTGAGTGGTAATTTAGCTTAAAAACTCAATTTATCCCAGTCCCTTTCTCAAACCAGTGAGAAGGTTGGATCTCATGCAGAGCTTATGTGATTAGTTGACAGTCAGTAGCAAATCGGTGATAACCCTAGTGCACTGTATCTGCGAATTTGCACATTGGTGCTTCCCCCAGAAAGAACTGTGGCTCTGCAGTGGCTGTTTTTAAAGGTTAGTATGAAGGGTGCTGTTTTTTGTGCAAAGAACATAAGTGTAAGGTCAGGTGGCTTCCTGAAATTGGTCTATGACCAAAGGTCTGATTGCTTCTAGTTATTAATAAGCCTATAACTGTAGAGTATATAATTAAATATGAACCATAGGTCCTATTTTTTGAAGTTCTAGAAGTAGAAAGATACAGGGCTGTGAATTTTGAGACTCAGACGTATGAAGAGTGTGTTTATGGGTCTTAAACACAAAGTATTGGGTTTTGTTCATTTGAAGAGCTCATCGGTCAGTCAGTCATCGTCTCAGAGTAGCAACCCCTGTGTCCCGAGGAAGTCATCACATGCGAGTGATAGAAAAGGAAGCCGGCGGAGAATAGATACTGAAGAACGAAAAGATAAAGGTACGTTACCTCATCATTTGAAAGCAGATGCTAGAGATCTGTGTCTGGTTTCCATTGGGAAAAGAACCCGTTTAAAATCATGAAGCAGTTTAATGTCACATGTCTCACTGTTGCAAAGAAACTAATGCAAACTAAAGCATGTAAACATGAGTTCAGTGTTATTTTGAAAACTGTATTTTTCACTGACTAAACATGATTCAAATAGTGCTTTTGGATTTTCTATCTTTGTGTTATCTTTTTCTGACTTCAAACCTGACTAGTGGCTGATGACCATCTTTTTTTTTATCTGGATCTGTTACAGACTTGAGCCATGGACATACTCACCTGGATAAGAAGCCTGGGCCAAGCACATCAGAGGTAGACATTATGAATACTGATTGCATCTTTTCTTTTTCCTTAACACTGTGATAATATAGCAGGCAGAAGCAGAAGGAGATGATGTTGGTGACTTCATCATTTTATAACTGTTGGGGAAGTGGAAAAGTAGAGAAAAAAGGGGAAATGATGGTAGCGCTTAAGAGGAATTCACTCACAAATCGTAACCATTTCCTCCAGGGTATGGTATGAGGACCTGTCTGAATTGGTGGAAAGTACCTTTTACTTTCCAGTACTCTGTAGCAGATTGAGATTTTTAAAGGAAGGGTGTGCTCTTTGCAACATGTCCCCAATAAAAATGCCCCAGTAGTTTGATAGTATAAAGATATGCAGGCAGAGTTACTTATCTGTTGAAGACCAACCAGGTGTAATTGGAGGAAAAATAAAGCCAGTTGATAGGGTTCAATCAGGCACAAATAGGGCAAACTATAAAGGCAACTTGATTCCAGAAGATGGGTCTTTGGAATACAAAATTATGCACTCTCTCTCTCTTTTTTTTTTTCTTCCAAAGAATGTTAGTGATGATAAATGTACAAGAATTTCATCACCATCAAAGTCAAAGAAATCAGAGTGCCCACCTCCTGCAGAACAAGTAAGTGCATTGTCGCATCTGATCTGGAGGACTCGATCTCTGGGTGTCTTAGAGCTGTATGTGATCACTTCAGAACTAAACATCTGCGTAGGAAATGGGAGGATACATTTTAGCACCATAATTTGGGTACAAATTGTGATTTGTACTGTGATTTGTATTATGATTTGGCTATGATTTTTATAATTCTGTTTACAGTGTTCTGTTTTTATGGGGTATAGTTTTTATATTCACCATTTTTCGGACATAGAAGTTCATTCTTCTGAATTGACTTTTGAATGTTTTTATTTGGTGCCTTGTGTTAGTTACCTTTGTGGTGGGGTAGCTTGACAATTAGATTTTTGATGGGAAATTAATAATTCCTAGTTCGTTTCAAAACTTTTGAGTTGTTTGCATCCTTAACAATTATTTTATAGAAGGTAGGGAATGTAATGATTAGACTAATGAAGAGATTAGAAAAATATACATTTAAAGAGCAATACTACCAACTTAAAAATTTAATCAGTTTAAACAGCTTAACGATAACCCACAACCTTCAGACCAACTCCATCCGCCAACTTACAAATTTAACGATGAAGGCACCTGAGTCCCAGCAGACATTTTGATTCTTGATCTAACAGGAGTGGGAAAGGGCTTAGCCCTTGACTTTCAGTTAGCATCCTTTATGTCGCTTAGAGAGCATGTATTTTTGTGATGTGTCTGTGTGTGAGGAGCTCCTCTAAGTAACTGATGAGTTTATGGTGATTTCAATGATTTTGCTTCCTTGCCTTTCAGATTTAGCATTGGGTTCAAGTTCCTTTTGAGGTTGTTTCTGACTTGACCAGTGACTTCTGTGACTTACGGAAGGCAATCCCTGGTTAGGATCAAATTTGTGTGAAATTTTTAGCAATTGTGTTTTTTCTTTATAAGACCAGAAAGACCATTTATATAGAAATTGCAGTTTTGTAACAGGTAGGCACTTCATCGTTCATTTGGTTAAAATGAACTTCTCTTTTTCCACCCCCTCTTCTTAAAGAAGCCAGCAGAACATGTGTCTTTGTCAAGTCCAGCTCCCCTTCTGGTTTCTCCAGAGGTACATCTAACTCCTGCGGTGCCTTCTTTACCAGCCACTGTGCCAGCCTGGCCAAGTGAACCTACATCTTTTGGACCAACAGGTTAGAAAAGAATTGTAGAAATCCAGTGAACCATCCAACACAAGCCTTCCAAGTCAGAGACTTCAAATTCTTGAGCGAGAGCTTGACCTCAGAGTTGGGTTAGATGTGTGGAGCCTCAGAGCTTTTTGTGGTCCTCTCTGCTTTGCTCTGCTTCCAGTGTGGGAGAGCCCCCTTCATTTGCCGTTCCTTTCAGAGCTGCCCTCAGCATCCCGGGAGCAAGATGTCAGAGCTGGTTATCTCCACTGCTGCTTTGGTTGTTCTGGTTGCTCAGCACTGACACCACAGTTTGCATTCCCCATAAACCAGCTCTTTATGACACCTCCCCACCCCTGCAGCCCTTTGCCAGGTTCTGTCTGTGTATGTTAATGGGAGCTGCTGTTAGATGATATTGGTGCAAAGCTTGTTTCCTGGCCTCCTTTTCTCCTGGGTGTCCAGGGAGGGTCCTTGATTAATATAAAAAATTTCTTTATACTGCTTAAGTATACTGCATTTGTACATGATTCTTTACTTTTTACCTAAATGTAAACTTATTTTTGTAGAAATTATTTTCACCATTTTATAGTTTTTGATTCCTTTCCCTTTTTCTTACAGGTGTCCCTGCTCAAATCCCTGTTTTATCAGTGACCCAGACTCTGACCACTGGACCTGATTCTGCTGTGTCCCAAGCTCATTTAACACCCTCTCCAGTTCCTGTGTCAATACAGGCAGTTAACCAGCCCTTGATGCCTTTGCCTCAGACACTGAGCCTTTACCAGGACCCACTCTATCCTGGGTTTCCTTGTAATGAAAAGGGAGATCGAGCCATTGCACCACCTTATTCACTGTGTCACACCGGGGAGGACCTGCCTAAAGGTGAGATTCTTCTCCAAGTTCAAATTGATTTTCTTTATCAAGTACTGATAGAGATTCACTGAGAAATGTCAGTAGAGGCCAGAGGGCATGTTACCAAGTCAGCCAAAGGACTTACTTGGGAAGGACAGCAGAGGTTTGGCCTTGGCCATTAGTTACTCACTGTCTTTTTCACCTTGTGTTTGATTGGATTATGTTTTTTATATGTTTAGTGGCTGTACCCACCCCCCCCCATATTTTTTTCAAAAACAGCCTAAATCCATTTTGAATTAAATCTTAATAGTGTTAATAACCAGATAACTAAACATTTACTGAGTTTTCTCATCACTACTTATACTGCTTCATGAAAAAATTACAAGGGATGAATATAATGCAGGAGAGCTGTCATATGTAGTACTACTGCATGCAATAATGTATAATTTTTAAAGAATTTAAATTTTCTTTTTTCCCTCCCTCCTTCCCTCCCATTTATTTATATTATTATTTAAGCTGTTACAGTTGTTCCCACTTTTGTCCCCAGCCCCCTCCCATCCCCGCAAGCCAGTCATTTTTGTGTATACATCATCTTTGATTAACCCCTTCCCGGTCTTTCAGCCAGTCCCCCAACCCTCTTTTCTGGCAGCTGTCAGTCTGTTCTGTGTATCTAAGCATCTGTTACTATCTTGTTTGTTACTTTATTGTGTTCATGAGATTCCACATATGAGATCATGTGGTATTTTTCTTTCACTGACTGGCTTGATTCAATTAGCATAATGTTCTCAAGGCTCATCCATTGCTATTGTAAAATGTAAGAGTTTCTTCTTTTTTACTGCTGCATTTGTCCCCTTTTCTATAAAGGAATTTTAGTTGCAGAATTTCCTGTTTGTAGGTAAAGTAATACAATAACTATCTGTATGATCTGTATGCACTTTACCTGAATTTTGTTGATAATTTCATTAGTCATAGCTTGATGTTTGAGTGTATGGGTAACTGGCTTAATGTCAAATGAATACCTTAGCTGATATGATCCTGTTAGTCTTATTAATGAGTTAGGTTTATATTGATTTTACTCTTAACCCTCGACATTTTTATTTCATAATATTAAAATAACCCCACAGAGAAATTGAAAAGGAATACAGGGAACACCTGAGTTTCTTTCATACAAATTTAATTTAAATCAGATTTTTAAATCGCAATTTAAGGTATTTTGGGATTTGATAGACAAAAACCTTTTGAACCTGGAATTACTATGGAAATAGATCCTGGTTTTGAATATATTATGATTTTTAATCTATGTTTTACATCACAGGCTAGAGAAAACAATTCCAGTAGGTAAAATTGTCTTTAGAATTACGTATTGTTTGAAAATAAAGAAAAATGTGTTTGTATAATTTTAGTGAGTGATTATTACGTTATTTGTTTTCAGATAAGAACATTCTTCGATTCTTCTTTAATCTTGGTGTAAAGGTATTTATGTTTTATCATTTTAAAGTTACTTTTAATAAGTTAACAGTTTCAAATTACTACTATTCTATCAATAAATAACCTAAGGTTCACTAAATCGCACTATTTTAAGCACTAGCATTTTCAGGACTGTGTAGTGTGTTTGTTTTTGATAGTGGTCGAGGCTCCCATTTTTTGCTTGCTCTCCCTTAATTAAGGTCAGTGATTGAGCCCTGGGAGTATATGCAGGAGATAGTCCTGTCCCTGGGCAGCCTGGTGGAAATGCCCTTGGTCGGGGGTTAAGTGAGTCCCCTGGGTTTGAAGTTCTGCTCCATCACTTTTTAGATGTAGAGCTTGGATGACTCACTTAAAGTATCCGAGCCTCGCTTTTTCCATTTATGTAATGGGGATAGCATTCTTCTACCTGCCTCAGTTGTTGAAAGGATCAGATGCATATCATGTGGAAAGTACTCCTGTGGAAGGTGGGGTGGTCACTAGTAGAGAAGAGGTATCCTCTGGGAAGCGGTCAGCCGAAAAGTAGTTTGTCTTAGAGAGGCTGGCCCATTCTGTGTCCTTGTCATTCAGTGCTGTGCTCCTACCTGCCTTGGATTGGATTTTGTAGGTCCTAGCTGTTAAAATGTGAAATGAAGTGCCCTGCTGTAGGCCCCTGACCAGTTCATAAAAGGAGGCTTGGTTAATTTCACCATCTACTGCATTTCATTGCCTAATTCTATACTTACCTAGTTAATGTTGGCTTTTAGCGAGATAGGTCAGTTAGTTGTGTGTTTTTTTGGTATTTTCCAGATCCTTCATAGGGAAGGGATTTGGCATACTTCATTTTCAGTATTACCCTTGTCTGATTAGGAGGCTTTTATCTTTGTGAAATGCTCTGTGGTCTCCTGGAACTGTGGTATCCTAACCTTGGGGGTCATCTATACTCCTATACCAACATTTTTCTGGTAGTCCAGGGCCAGACCAGTTAACGAGTTGGCAGGGGGTCACAGGAAGAGCTAGTGGTAGGGCCAAAACACAAATGTAGGTCAAGCTAAAGAGCCAGTGATTGTGATACTGCAAGCTGGAGGTACAAGTGGTTGCTCGTGGGGGTTTTTGAGATCTGTCTGTGTCACTCACAATTCTTTCTTTCTTTTTTTTTTTTCAATATATCTTATTGATTATGCTGTTACAGTTGTCCCATTACCCCCCTTCATTCCCCTCCACCCTGTACACCCTCTCCCACCCTCATTCCCCCCCTTTAGTTCATGTCCATGTGTCGTAAGTTCTTCAGCTTCTACATTTCCCATACTATTCTTGCCCTCCTCCTATTTTCTACTTACCATCTATGCTACTTATTCTCTGTACCTTTTCCCCCTCTCTCCTCCTCCCACTCCCCTGTTGCTAACCCTCCATGTGATCTCCCTTTCTGTGGTTCTGTTCCTGTTCTAGTTGTTTGTTTGGCACTCACAATTATTTCCATGAAGTTATATCCAAAGGATGAGATGAATGGTCATGATAATCTGTGAGTGGGTTCATTATATTGTCTCTCAACATCTATACAGGACGTTGGATTGGTTTCAGGATAGGACAAGGAATGGAGTTTTAGAGCAGTGACTTAATTTGTAATGCCTTTTCATACTGAGTCTCCATGATACAATATTTGGACTGCAGATTATATGGTCTTTGCAGGCATAAGAAACTTACGTTGTGCCCACTCTAAACTTTCTTAACCCCCTTTTTGTTTATTATAACTGTTTTTTCTCTCTTTTAGGCATATAGTTGTCCTATGTGGGCCCCACATTCTTACCTGTATCCTCTGCACCAGGCATACCTGGCAGCCTGCAGGATGTACCCAAAGGTCCCTGTCCCTGTGTATCCTCAAAATCCTTGGTTCCAAGAAGCTCCTTCTGCTCAGAATGAAAGCGATTGTACCTGTACCGATGCACACTTTCCTATGCAGACTGAGGCCAATGTTAATGGTCAAATGCCACAGGCAGAGATTGGACCCCCGACATTTTCTTCACCTCTGGTTATCCCTCCATCTCAGGTGTCTGAAGGTCATGGACAGTTGTCTTACCAGGCTGATCTTGAATCTGAAAACTCTGGGCAGCTTCTTCATGCAGAATATGAAGAGTCACTAAGTGGCAAGAATATGTTTCCACAACCGTCCTTTGGACCTAATCCATTCTTAGGCCCAGTTCCCATTGCACCTCCTTTCTTTCCTCATGTGTGGTATGGGTACCCTTTTCAAGGATTCATAGAAAATCCAGTAATGAGGCAGAATATTGTTCTGCCTTCTGATGAGAAAGGAGAATTGGATCTACCCCTGGAGAATCTGGATCTGTCTAAACAGTGCGGTTCAGTTCCAACAGTAGATGAGTTTCAGGAGAATAGGTGTGAAGACACACAGCACCCTCTCCCTGAAGCAAGTGTGAGTGAGCATGAAGGCCGGGCAGAGCAGTCGTCCCAGACACCTCAGGCAGAGCCGGCTTTGGCTTCCCTCCCTGCTGTGGCAGAAGGAAAGGCTCATCCTCCCACTCAGAATCTAAACAGAGAGAGAGAAGCTATGCCTGTTGAACCTGATGAGCCTAAAAGGACCATTCCAAGTCTGAAAGAAAAACCAGAAAAAGCGAAAGATCCTAAGACTGCTGCTGATGTGGTCAGTGGGGCCAACTCTGTGGATGGCAGACTGCAGAGACCAAAAGAAGAGAGTTCAGAAGATGAGAATGAGGTTTCTAATATTTTGAGAAGTGGTAGATCCAAGCAGTTCTATAATCAGACGTATGGAGGCAGGAAGTTTAAAAGCGATTGGGGCTATTCTGGTAGGGGAGGATATCAACACGCACGAGGCGAGGAGTCCTGGAAAGGGCAGCCCAGCAGAAGCCGAGATGAAGGCTATCAGTACCATCGAAATGGCAGAGGACGGCCCTATAGGGGGGATAGGAGGCGGTCAGGGATGGGAGATGGCCATCGGGGACAACACTCCTGATATCTGTCTCTGCAGGATGTTAGAGCAGACATCTTTTCTTAAGTGGAATGTTTCTAAAGGCTTTAAAGAAATACATTAAAATAAAAACCCAAATCGGAACTATCTCCTCCCCTCCCCCTTCACCCTCGACTCCTATCCTGGACAAGAGATTTTGGCTGGCTGTTTAAAGGGGCAGGTGAATTCCTGGCATTGCCATTTTTCTTCGTTCAAAATCTGTTTATCTGGCGACTGTCCCCATAAAAAGAAAATAAGTTTGTTAAAGTATTTTTTATAAACAGCTTAATATAAATATAGATTTAGTGTTTGGTTTTTTCCTTATAAGCTTAATTTCAAATGTTAGAAATGTGTGTTTATAGTGTTTACTAAAGTGACAAGAAAATATACCATTTGACACATGATAGATTCCAAAACATAACATTGCACCAAATAGAAATGTATATTTTATTATGCAATGCCTTAGTCATAAACTGGGCTCAAACAATTCTTAGGCTAAAACACTGTTGTCTTTTGAAATGCTTCCAACCCAAAGGCCTTTCATCTCAATATCTGTCAAACTTGAATAATGTCTTCTCTTTACTATTACACATAAGGCAGACTATTAACCTGTGTCTTAGAAATGTTGTATATAGTTCTTTTAATATTAATAGGGTATATTTTTGAATTTGGGTATTTGTTGAACTTGAGATCGCATACAAGAACAGATCAATTTAAGAAGTAATAGGAAATGTAATGAAATGGCTGTTTCCACCAAGAATTCTTAGCACTGGTGTATATATGGTGCCTACTCGAAAGAAATGTAGATGCTATGCATTTTGAAAATAATCTGCATCTGTTAAAACTGCAGAAGTTTTTTAATGCCACTTTAACACTAATGCACTGACAGATTTAAATATTTTGTGAAAGAAATGTTAAAAATTTTTAGCTGACAGGTTTCTATAGAGTTACTGTGTTTTGTTTTCTCTTTGCACCATTGGTTATGGGTATCACTTTACATTTGCATGTTCAATTTGTCACAGCTGGAACGAACTATTGTACAAAAAATCGGATGATTGTGACTTCTAGTTCCTTTCTAGAGGATGCTGCTAGAAAGCGGTTTTGCTTTGCATTTTATAGCTTGTTACCCTTCGGGCAACGTGTCTCTGATCCTGCTTCCTTCAGTCTTCGCAGTATTTCACTAGAAGTTCCCTTTGCATGTTGCACTCTGTTCTCAGTTGGAGATGTGACTCTGAATTAACACAGTATTCACTCATCTGTGTTACACTGTATAAATAACTGTAGCTTGTATTTCTCATGTGTACATACTAATGTGAAAATCTGCCCTTTTTTATGTTATCTTTTGATCAGGAAGTTTGAGTGCTATGCAAATAAGTAGTAATTTCTCTTTGCATGCCATGTATTATATACTAAGCAAAATAGATTTTTTTAAAACAAATTACTTTAAAAAGCAAATACAATTCACTTGAATTTGACAAACTGAAACAGATACGTTTTCTGGGTTCTCTGATAACTCCTAGGAATGTTTGGGATGCCATCTAGGCTCAGTGAATCTCCTCTGTACTGTAATAATGGTTATTTTACCTCTGTTGTTTTAATTACCTAATGTCTGTGTAACTGCTGATTCGAGTAGTGATTAGTGTTTAGATGTTTTGTAACATAGGATTTTAGAGAGCACTTTGAAAGATAATATTTTATGATGGTGCTAGGTAAAAACTTTAAAGACTGAGATGCTTGTGTGGAAAAGAAATGCTTGAGAAAGAACCCGTGGAAAGGAATTTGCTGTCACCTTCTGAGCTCGAACATTTGGGGAAGGTGCTGTTTTTGTCTTAGTTAACATCAGTTATGGAATGAGATTAGTAGGTCCTTCACTTTCAGCTCATGCTTTTTTAATGTAAGATTAGCTTATAATTTTTCATGAAAATCACCTTTAGATATGACCAGATTTAAAAGTTTAATGTAAGTTTAAACTCAGGAGTCCAAAAGAAATAGCTATTTCCAGTGTATTTTGTTTTATTGACTGGGATTTAATCTTCTCAGTTTCTTCTGGAAATGTTGAAAAATTGGATAGGAAAGAATACTATTCATTTCTTCACTGTCACTGTCTTACCTCAGCTGAGAAACAGAATCCTCTGGTTCCTGAAGGACATCCTGATTTGCTCCCTGTTTCCCATGGTTTACCTCCAGGACATGGTGGGAACAGTGCTGAAAGAGAACTTGACAGAAGGTACTTCACTCAGTGACCTCTGGGATACAAGGAGTCTGACTTTGGATAATTAGTTTAAAAATTAGGAGTCTTTGCATGAAGGTCAGTTCTGTTTTTTGCTTTAGGTCTGTTTTAAATGTATTAGTTTAGGAGATTTTTGCCTTATGCTGAGGTCAAACTAGGGCCAAGCAAGCTTTTGTCCTTCATTTTAACTAAGTCATATGGTATGTTGACATGAGATATAATGTTTCTATAAGAGAAAAATAAACGCTTAGAAGTGAGAATCATTTGTATTTTGAGTTGGAAATTATGGAACTTCACCGTTTTAGGATCATATACATTTTAAAGAACAAATGTTTAGAATGACCAAAGCCCACTTCTTTTGGCTATTGCTAAACTTGATTTTTGTCCCTTTTAGTATTGTACATATTTCTCTTCCTCAAGTTCATTTCCCCTCAGATAAATTTTCACGCCTTGCTCCATGTACTCACTGGCAGCAGGATGTTAGCATGTGTGTGATCCTCGTCCTCTTTCCTGGGAAGTGCTGTCTTCACTTTCATGCTGACCTGAGCTCAGACCCTGCCTTGATCTGGCGGGGGTAGGCTTTCCCTAGCCACAGTGCGGAGACAGCTTAGTGGGTGCAGACTCTGGATATTCTTGCATTGTGTTTCCTTTGTGACTCAAGGTTGAACTGAAATGCCTGTGAACTGCAAACTTGCTTACGATTGACTTGGTGCAATAAAGTTCTTTCTAACCACTTCTGGTTTAGAAAACATTCAGCCATCCTAGAAACTTAGCAATATTTATTTATGTCTCATTTATTTTACCTTTAGTTTTAGATGAGGGAACCATAGTCTTTCACTTGTGGGTACTAAGCAAGGTCCATTTTAGTGTAGCTGAAGAGAATGCATATTTGGCTACACTATTTCTGTTTACTATATTTTGCTTCTTATTTAATGTCTAAATGCTATTGTTTAATAATAATGGCTTAGTTCCAGCATGTCAGTTTCAAAGAACTAAGGTTTTGCTACTTGTGTCAGCCTTTTACTCTCCCACTAATTGGGATTTTTTTTCCCCCTGAAATAAATTTTAGAAAATCTAGATGAGGGGTGGGTGCATGACTTAATGCTGGGAAACAGCAACTTTGGGGTTGAATTTACTTGAATGGATTAAAATTGCATTGTTACAGAGCTAGGAAAAAATATAAGTATGAAAAATGATAATAGCCTTACACTGAGTACAAATAATACTTAAAAGCATGTGAAGATGTGATCATTCGTGATGTTACTTGTAAAAAAAAAGTATATATATCTTTTGAAGTGTTGAAAGGAAATAGTACTTTATATCTTTATCATATCACTTTTTGTAAGTGTTGAATATATTCCTGTTTATTTTTCTATGTTCTGTTTTGTAGCCTTAACAAGTGTTTCAAACATATCTGAATGTATAAGAGTAAATGCCCTACATGGTGTGATGCTGCATTATATATAAAACTGTGTGCATATATTAAATTTTGTCTGTTGATTCTGCTTGTGATTCTTTGATTCCAGGGTTAACCGAGTAATATAGCATATAATCTTAAAAGGAACTTAGTAAACTTGTAAAAATAAGAGATGGTTTCCCTGGTTTTTATCCAGTCAGAAGATAATTCTAGTATGTCCAACTAAAAACCACATCGGATTTATAAACTATGTGGTAGGTACTGTTCTTTTCCCTACTTTATATAATAATAATGAGATAGGCCACACAATTTACTTAAAGGTCATGCAACTAGTTAGTGGTAGAATTTGCATCTGAATGTAGCTGAGGGGCTTTAAAGTGAGTTGGCTCCGCCTGTTTTTCAGCGCCTATGAAATGCAATGGGAATGTAGAATATCTGGGAGTAATTTATAGATTAAATAGCCCCTTTATTTTTTTGAAGAAAAGTAGATCTGAAGTTTTTTAAGGCTGTAATTTCTTAATTGGATCAAGTCACCTAAGAGTTTGGCTAGTCAGTACTTGATTAACCTACTTACTAACATGTACTTTGTCTGAGATTGGTTTCCCCAGAAGGCAGAGCCTGAAACAAAGTCTTCACTCAGGATAAGTGTTTGACAGAAAGGTGATCTAGGAACAGGGGCAGCAAGCTGGGAAGGATGAAGAAGTTGGTTCCTCATAGTGGCCAGTGTGTTCAGACTGCTTGAGGCTGCGAGTGAAGTATCACAGAAGCTTACAGGACTGGAGCGAGGAAGCAAGGGGAAAGAAGCATTTATCTGTTAGCCACGTGAGTGCCAGTGTCTTTTGCCAGTGAGCCAGTGGAGAAGCCAAACATGGGGAGGAAAGCAGGAGGGCTGTTGGTGTTGGCTGGAGCCCACAGAACTGCTCACCTGAGATGGATGGGGGGAAAGGTGAGACCAAGTGACCAGTGGTCCACAGAAGGTCCTGTCCAGGGTTTCTCTGGAAGTTTTCTGTCATTACAAGGGCCTGCTTTGCACTTTGAATATTTTATATTTCCACTTAACTCTGACTTTTAGGTCCATGTCTAGGGAATAGTATGAGAATATATAAATTACAAAAGAAGTAAGTAAATGCAACTGCTCTTCAGAGACACTAAATTTAGAAAAAAAACTTCCAAAAGTGAATTTGCACTCAGAGTAGTGAAGCCACATGGATAAAAATGTTAATTTTTTTTCAGTGTGATCTAGCTAGGAATTCATTAGAGCTTCAAAGTTAACCATTTAAAAATACCATTCTTGTGATCACATTTAATTTTTCACACAAAACCATCTTGTAAAGATTAATGGGGTAAATACAAAAAAAATGAATAGTGTGGCTAAGGTAGCCTAATGCCTTTCAATAGTGTAATGAACTGAACCGGCAAGTTATTGATTCCCCCTCCCCCCCCAAAAAATTCTGTGCAGTAAGCTAATTTTTTGACTAACCACCTTCAGATAGAGTAGAAAACAAAGTAATGCTATATACCTACCTACCTAGGGAATATACCTGTTACTGTGTAACTCGTTGCATGCTTTCTGTAAGTTACTTTCTAACTTCAGAGTTAATGAAAACATTTTAGTCCTGTGTGGTTTTTATACATATGTTTACAGATCGGGGGCCAAAAATGCAGACCAGAAGCCACACTAAGGCTGTGCTCTATGAGAGGGGAATAGTGACCAGACATGGCTGGCAACTTCATTAGCAGAGTTGTGTATGTAGAGACAGATTTGGGCACACTCAAAGGTTGGGAGTTGGAACAAATTTACTCTAAAGCCAGGAGCACTCCAGTAAAATTGGTAGTAATGACAAGAGCAAAAATTTCCTCTAGACAAGCCTCTCCTCACCTGGGTTGCAGATTCTGAAAAGAAAAACCCACTTAAGGATGTTACATTTGTTCAGGTTTGAGGTTGAGGAATCCCCATGCTAAGATGAAAAGAGGTTCCAAGCTGGGAATACGTTTGCATCACCTAGTAGAAGCAAGCTGAAAGAAAGCCTTTGGGCAGACCCCAGTCAAGGAACCAAGGTTATGTTAACATAAAACGAGTTTGACAGTAGCTTAAACAAATAGGGATTTATTTCTCTTTCATAAGATACCAGGAGGGAAGTGGCTGTTGGGTCATGTTAGGACTAACATCCTTGTGGCATTCTTGGCATTTCTCTTACCACTTGGTGGGCACAACACATCCACAAAAATCAGTACCAGATACATCTTTTATTAAGAAAGCAAGAGGGCTTCCAGAAGCACCCCCAAGAGGCTGCTACTCTCAACTTCATGGCTGGGACTGGGTCATCATGGCCATGCCTAGCTGCAGCAAACACTAGGAAAAGCAGCAAGAGGACTGTCATGACCTTCTTAGCCCAGGTCTGAACCATCTGGGGCTGGGCACACTGCCTACCCTATCAAGTTGCTAAGGAAGGAGGTGCTGGCAGTACAAGGTTGGGAAGGAAAGGACGCGTTTGGCACACTACACCGGTTTTCACAGGTAAATCTTCACTGAGCATTGGCACACAAACCAAAATTACGCAAGGAAACAATCCAAGAGCAAGACATAGCAGGCAGAATACACGGTAATGCACATACTAAGTGGATAGGCTCTAAATGTTTCAAAACGGTAAAAGAATGGAATAGAAAAGACTATCTTGGTAATTCTAGCTACTTGCTCTGGCTGGTTTTGCTTTCTCTTCAGTCCCTTTGAGCGTGTAAAAACCTCTAGTGTGAATCTGAAAGGCACGGGGGGTCCACTGCAGTCTGTCTGGATTCAGCCTCTCGCCAGTCTCTGCCGTGCCCATGCTGCTTTCTGCCTTTGACCGGACAATCCTCTGCATTACGTGGGTTATTTTGTCATTGATCATTGTAGGGGCTGTTTTTTCGGGCAGCTGCCTCCTTCACGTAGCCCTTTCTGGTTCTCCAACACAACTATTTTTCATCTGAACCACTGGGTGCTCATAATGTACCACGCACCGGGTTAAGTCTGACACATGTATCTAAATGTTAATGAAAATGAATGAAATTATAGAACCAAGTAGTTAGCCTACCTTCTACTACTTTGTGTGGTAAGTAGATTCATTCCTGCAATACTACATGTAAGCAAAGTACATGTTAGACACCAAGTTACAACACTGAATCATAAGCAAGAAAGATATGGCACTGGACTTAAAGATGCTAAAAACATGATTTCTGAACAGTTGATACATACAAAACTCAAATGGTAATGGCTGTATGTCTGCATGTCTCCTTTCCTGTTCTTTCATCAAGTTATTCTTCCCCAAAGCAGTAAGCTTGAGTATCCTTTTGTACACTTTAATATTTTGTATGTTTTTATATGAATGGTATATAAATGGTTGCACGATGCTTTTTTGCTTAGAGAGTTCTAATCAGGACATACTAAGTCTCCTTTTTAATTGCTAAAATCTGCATTGATGGTGTGTTGAGCTGGTAATACTGATACAAAAACTTGTGTTAGCAACTGTAAGACCTTTTCAACTGCTATGTAAAATTTTAAGTAACATCTAAACCCAAATTTCATTTACATGGAAAGTATTACAATATATATTCTGTCATAAGCATTAAATAGAAAGAACTGCTTTTAATATATCACAAGTATTTCCTTTAGGACAGAATACGAAATCAGTAAATAATAGCTCTTGGCTTATTTTATTAATACATTTGAAATAATCATTCACAAATTTAACTTAAAAGTAGGCACTACGTATTTTAGTATAATCCCATTTATATACAATACAAACCCTTTACATATTCACACTCAGTGTACAGGGAAAAGCATGAGATGCAAACACGGGTAACCTTTGGGATGGTGATGTGTGAGGGAGAGCATAACTTTATTCCGTAAGTTTATGTATATTTGAATTTTCACATGTAAATAGAAAAGGCCAAATGGGCCCAGTTAAACCATACTTCCTCTCCAGTTTGCATATTAGTCAAAGCGTTTGTTTCAAGCAGCTCTAATAGTCTGTTCAATAATTTCTAATTTTACCCTCTTGATGGCCCCATTTGTTTAGTGAACGCTTTCCCGCACCTGTAGCATGTTAGTTCCAGTTCATTGCATTATTCAGAATAAATGAAGGTGGCTCCACACTACAGGTTCCCATTGCTCAGAAGGTCAAATAGATTTCCATAATGTCCTCTATATCCAAACTCGGAAATGAGTATAGGGAGACTTTGTATTGCTAAAGTTGCCTTTAGGTAAGTGGCTCATAGTCCTTGGCTACCAGAAATCTGTGGAAATTTAGAAATCTGTAAATGCTTAGGTACCAGCTCTAAAGATTTTGAGCCTGTACTTTGAAGGAAAGTAAGTGTCCTTTAAAATGGTCAGTGATTATATAAATGTATGTTTCAAGAACTATTACCTTGAGAATAATTATAGAATATAGAATCTTACGGAATGCTAAAACTGAGTAAGTCTGAATAAAGATAGGGTATTTTCTTCATAGGGGCAGGGAGGCATTGAAATGATTTTTGATAAAGATATTTCAAAAGCACCAAAAATTGTAAACAATGGTAGGTTGGTAACAGCCATTTTCTGACAGTGATGTTTTGTGGTAGATTTTCTTCCTTTGAAAGTCTAAACACAAGACTGAAAACAAACAACAATTATAATCCTAATGTTTATTTATCAAATTTCATCAGTGGAGTCTCTGACCGGCTTTTGAAGTAAGGGCAGTTCATTTTCCTGGCATACTTGGCAAACCATGTAAGTACAGAAACCTTTTTCAAGCTTTTCAAAAGCAGGCAACATGGTCAGCACTCAGTACATGAATGATAATACATCTACTGAAAATCTTCCCACACATCATGAAAATTTGGAGGTAATTAGTATAGCTTGAAATGTCTTCATTTTAGAATGTTACACACAAAAAGGGTGTTATCAACAGAAAAGTGGCATTTTGTATGTGTTCAGACAACAGTTTACAACACAACTGGCTTATGTTACATTAATTGTACTTCAGGCTCCAGAGTATGTGGGGCATAAAACCTGATTAAAGTTTTATATGACAAAAATCCCAATAAATGTTTCTTTTAATAAATGGCTTATCAGTGTTCCCAGGTTCAGTCTAATCATCCAAGAAAAAGTAGTTTCCACTCTTCTTTTGTTCTACATCCTAAAAAACAAAAGAGAAGCAACAAACATCAACACGGTTCTCCTGCACGTAGAGGCAGACTTTCGCTCCCACTGTTCCTGAGCGGCACCCACCAGGGCCCGCGACCTCGCCTGCACGTACTGTCTGCCCCCTGTAGTCCTCTGCCCACGGGAAGGTGACGCTGCTGTCCCCGCTACCCACCTCGACTGTCAGGACACTTCTCTCGGTTCACTTAGAGCAACAGCCCTTTATAGAAAGTGCCTTAGTTACACATGTGAAATGTTGCTGTATAAAATTATTTCCAGGAAAACTATTAATTTCCATTTTCATCATTTTAACATTAAGCTCCTGGTACAAATGGTCTATACCGTCAGTTGGGGAACTGCCTATTACACAAAATGTGTAAGAGTTGCCGCTCAGTACGGTTTACTGCCTGGCCAGTAGTGATCCATCTGCCTGTTTACCCAGCTGCCCCTCATCAGGGTTACGGTATGACTGAGGAGTGGGCAGAGAGAACTGAACCATACACTTCTGCAACAACAAAAACAGCAGAAAGTATTCATAATATTTCAGAAGAAATTCTTAGGAAAATTAAGCTGCACATGTGTTCTAGAATTAGATCCTCTCGTCTGCTTCATGTTTTCCAGAAATGAGAAAACTCTTCCTCACAAGTCAGAACCTGTCATTTCATTATCCAGGCCAGTGAGTAATGTAAGATAACATTGCAGGCTACGGGCATCTGGAAGTCACGTCAGGTGCTTGGGGACACACGATGTGCAGTGACTTTGTGTCTGCCTTCCAGGAACTCACGATTTAGTCACAAAGATAAGGGAGCAGAGAGTAACAAAACCGAGGAAATGCCATCCAGTGTGCTATAAACACTTCTCAAGTCTCTAAAGTAGTAATTATGGCCACGATGGCCAGAGGACCATGACACGTAAGCAGCATTTTTTAAGGAGGCGCTGCAGGGGATATATAACAAATGGTTCTCAAGAGTTCTTTTTTTTTTTGAGCAACCAAGAGATAGGTAAATATAAGCAATATCTCACAGGCTACATCTAGTGTAGGTACACGATTACTTCATATACTACAAAGAAAAACTGACAAAATGTATTTTTATTGTTCAGAGCTTTATGCTCACTGAAGGAGCTTGTTTAGACTCTTAAAATATACATTTTAATCACGCTGCTCTTGTACATGAACACAAAAATATGAGAAATTGATTAAGGTACTCATAAAAACTTATTTTGAAGGCGAATTAGTGTCATCTTTCTGAAGACATTTTAAGGGGCAATAACAACGGTGGCGTAACAGCGCACGACTGAGACGACACAAACAACTCCGCCAGTGTCCGGGCAGCGACGGCAGCTGCATCCGTGGTGGCCGCCTGCCGGAGTCACGTGTGCCATCAGATTGAAATACAGGTTTCAATGAGACAGCCTTCTGACCTGAAACCGACCTTCCAGTTATGTACATTGAGGAGTCATCCACGATTCAAGATACTTTTTCTACATACCTTAATGGAATTGAGTTTGTTTATTCTTGGCCTATAGTTGTTTGGATCTCTTCTGAATGTAATTTCGAGTTGAGATAAAAATTTATTCATGCCAGCCAAAAGGGTTTGAGGACTAGAATAAAAATAAGATCAGCTGTGATTAAATTACCCCTTAAATTTAACTACTCTTTGGGAAGGAGTACTAAGAAGCCCCACTCCCTCTAAGTCCCCAATCATAAATCATCTGGGTAGTAGTGTAATTGCAATGGATTCTAAACTATGTTCAGAAATGTCTTCGTGTGGGCTAGTTTGTTTGGCAATAATTTTGTGCAAAACAAACACAATCTATTGTGTTTCTGATCTGCAACAGGAGGAAACACTTAAGAAAGTATTACTTTAGAACAAAAGATCATTAATTAAAAATACAGAATTTCAAATCTGACATTTTTAGGGGAGAAGAATTTAACAGAAAAGGTAATATTTATGTTAGAAGTTGGCACTGGAGGGAGTATGTATAATGTAATGGTTTTTAGTAAGAACTTTTTAAGTTTCTATGCCTTACTCATCTTAAATCATGCTAAATCACATCATACACGTGGAACATTTTAAGCACTTTATAAATACAAAGCAAGGATCATTATTTCAATAAATAAGCTTTTATGGCCTAAGAAATTCCCTTAACTCTCAAATATGTAATTCTTAGTAATTGATATATAAATTTAAAATGAAAAAGGAATTCTGGGAGGCTCAGTAGTTGTATTTCATGCATGAATTATTCAAATAGCAACTCCATTCCTCCCTAATACCAGAAAACATTATGTTGGAATCACATAAAATTACTGTTTTTATAGGTCAGAAGTTGTTGAACATAGTAATTTCACATGGTTCAACCCAATATAAAGTTTTAGCACTGAAAGTTTAAGAGACTGTTTCATAAACTGACTTGAACATTAGGCTTCTTTACGTTACAATTGCTCTCAATCAGGCCAGTAAGGAAAAAGATGAGAGGAAAAAGGGGGGAAAAGGTGGAGTCACTCCTTTTAGTTATGCTGTGGACGGCCACCTGACAGTGGGTCCACTCCTGTAACCTACATGGTTCTTACCTGTCATATATGACACCTTTGGTTTTTAATCTAAAATCCTAGTGTGTTTTGGAAGTCCTACTCATGGCAACAAAGTTAACTGAAAAGAAAAGGTGAGGGACCCGGAACTCTGTATGCTCATCACCCTAGCCTGGGAGTTCTATCCTATAGCCTGAAAACTATTCTACCAGGTCCCATCCAGGATTCCACACAAATAATCTTAGATGTCGCAGGATAATTTCTAGAATTTCTAGCTATCTCTTTCCTTCTTAAAATGGTACTGAGTAGTGTTTATAAGCTTACTGGAAAATTGCAAGTAACTTTCTAATTGTTAGAAGCTACAGTTAGGTAGGTTGAGTATTTTAGAAAGTGGTTTTACCTGTTGGCTACTGTGTTTTTAGATGGCACACCATCGAAAACGATGACTCGATCTGCTAGGTAGGTGGCCATGATGAAGTCATGCTCTACCACAAAGGCTGTCTTCTTGGCATGGAGTATGAAACTAAAACACACAATTTTGAAATTGTTGTAGTTTCATATCATCAAGTATTCAAATGCTATGTTAAGCACAGCTGTATGCCAGTACACAAAATCAAAAGTAACCCTCTTATGAGCAGGCCATTACCGTTTGACAACTCGGGCTGCCATCAATCTCTGCTCAGAATCCAAATACGCAGACGGTTCATCGATTAAATAGACGTCAGCAGGTTTGCCCAAACAAAGAGCTAGTGCCACTCGCTGCAGTTCGCCACCAGATAACGTCTGCACCTATTTGGAGAAGCTGTTTAGCAAACCACATAGAGACATCCAGTTTAAAATACAGTCACAAAAAATGTTAGAATACCTCCTGATCAATGATGTTTTCAATTTGCAGAGGCTTCATCACATCAGTCACAAATTGTGGATGAGTGTAAGCATCTCGTATCTTTTCATGTAGCAACTGTCGAACACTTCCCTGTTTTTAATGGGAAAATACTGAAATTTTATTTCAGTATAGAACTAATCTAGTTACGAATCATAACAAAGTTAAATTCCAGAGCAAAAGTATATCAATTTGCCACCAACAAATACCAACAGTGTTTTCATGCTTATCTGTCATGTGTGGCATGTTCTGAAATTTAATTAAAAACCCATCATGTCCAACAAGTAAAAAAGGCAATAATCTTGACATCTGAAAGTAGTAAATGATGAATGTTTCAGTGTAGAAGTGATCTGAGAATAGTTATAATTCTTAAGGTCACTGTGAATATCATGTAATCAGTAAGATAACACAAACTGATAGGGATGAATCTTAAGATGCCTACTGACTGTTATTCCAGGAGAGGTCTGAGTTTGAGAACTTAAAAACTAAGCTTATAGAAAGCATCAGTGATGCCCTGGCCAGGAAGCTCAGCTTGTCAGAACATCGTCTCCACACTCCAGGGCTGTGGGTTCGGTCCTCAGATGTCTAAGAAGCAACCAATGAATGCATAGGTAAGTGGAACAACAAATTGATGTTTCTCTTGCTCTCTCCCTTCCTCTCTAAAAGTCAGTAAATTAAAAGAAAGTATCAATGATAAAGGTTTTATTGTAAGCACAGCCATCTCCAATAGACCTGAATATTGAGGTACTGAATATAGGTACAGTAGTCAGTAAGTTCGTTACAACACCTGCAGAAACTAAAGATTAACCTCATGTTTTCAAGGTTCACCCATATTGTAACATGTATCAGTATTTTATTTATTTTTATGGCTGAATAACATTAAACTTTATGTATCTACACAGTGTTTATCCATTCATCAGTTGACTGACATTTGGCTTGTTTTCTACATTTTGGCTATGACGAATAATGCATTTGTGTGCAAGTTTCTGTTGAGATAGTCTTCATTTCTCTTGGGTACATACCTCGTAGTGGAGATACTGGTTCATATGTAACCATGTTTAACTGTTTGAGGAACTGCCGGGTTCTTCAAAGTGGCTTACCATTTACATACCAGCAATGTATGAGGTTCTGTACCTCTACATCTCACCAGTATTTATTGTTCATTTTGATTTAAGTCATTGCAGTGTGGCTGAAGTGGTGATCTCACTGTGGCTTAGGTTTGCATTTCTCTAATGACTAAGGATGCTGAGCATCGTTTAACGTGCTTACTGAACATTTGTATATCATCTTTGGAAAAATGTCTATTCAAATCCTTTGCCCATTTTTAAATTTTTATTTATTTAAAAAAATTGTACTTACTCATTTTCAGAGAGAGGGGAAGAGAAGCAGAAAAAGCGGGAGAGAAACATCAATGTGTGGCTGCCCCACATGCACCCCACACTGGGGACCTGGCCTACAACCCAGGCATGCGCCTTGACTAGGAATCAAACCAGAACCCTTTGGTTTGCAGCCCGCCCCCAATCCACTGAGCTACACCAGCCAGGGCCTTTGCCCGTTTTTAAGTGGAGTTAGTTGTAAGAAATCTTTATATATCCTAGATATGAGTACCTCATTATACATGTATGATTTGCAAATGGTCTGTCCCATCCTGTGGGTGGCCATCTCAGTATCTTTTTTTTTAACATCACCTGAGGATTTTTTTTTGCATTGTTTGGGGGGAGTGGGGAGAAAGAAATACAGATATGAGGGAAAAACATAGACTGGTTGCCTTCTGTATGCGCCCTGGCAACCAAGGACTGAACCCGCAGTTTAGGTATGTGCCCTGACCAGGGGTCACACCTGCAGCCTTTTGGTGTACGGGATGACGCTACAACCAACTGAGCCACACAGGCCAGGGCCCTTGTACTTTCTTGACTTTTTTTTAATAGCACAAAACACATATTTCAAAGGTTCATTTTGGAAAAAGAAACCTATCAATAGGTTTTAAAAGCATTTTCTCAGTGGTGGAAATAAATGCCTCGTTAATACCTTCTTTCTCTTTTTTTAAGATTTTATTTATTTTCAGAGGGAAAGGGAGGGACTGAGGGAGAGAAACTAAGTCAGCTGCCTCTCACACATGCCCAACTAGGGACCTGGCCACAACCCAGGCATGTGCCCTGGCAGGGAACCGAACCTTCGACCTTTCAGTTCTCAGGATGGCCCTCAATCCATTGAGCCACACTAGCCAGAGTTTAATATGTTCTTTAGCCATTTATTGATAAAACTGTATAGAAACTAATTTGGAGAAGACTTTTAAAACAGTAAAAGATTCAAGTTATAGGTATATACATATATACATATAAACTTTAATAACCAAGTAACAGAATAACTCACAGTTGACTTGGGACTGATTTTCTGCGGCTTGTAACTGACATTTAAAACCGGTACTTCTCCTGCAAAATAATACAAATAAATAAGACACTGACAACTGCCCAAATCTTTAGTGTTTACTGTATGCGGAGCAGAATAAAAGGATTCAGAACTGCAAAAGTACCTCCTTCATCAGGTTTAAGTCTCCCAGCGAGCATTCTGATGAATGTCGTTTTACCAGTACCTGGCAACACAATGGAAAACAAGTCAACTTGTAAGATGCTTTACATTTAGAGGAAGTCACCACATACTACTGGGGTTTAATTGAGATGATTAACCTATCGACATCATTCTAAAGTAATCAGGAGGAATATACACTAGTTAAAGCTTATAATGACCATTTTAATAAATGATAGGAAAAATAAGACTCATGCTACTTTTTAAAAGACTTATATTTAGCTAAAATGTCAATGCACACAATTTAAGATGAAATATAATTGATATCATCATTGTAAAGTCCATTTACATAAAATATTTGAGTTAATTGCAACCCAGCTCAAAACCCCTCCATTAACTAAAGGGTGATATATTGCAACAATCCTCATAAAAAAGTTTTCTTCTGCAGCTTTGTAAGCTGTAAGTATACAATTCAAACGTTTCTCAGAATCATGAATACCAGGCATTTGGTACTCAAATTCATCTCATATTTATGATGGCAACCTCATATAAAAAATGCTGGTGGTACAACTATTTGCAGAGGTAGATTAGTTTGACTTTAAAAGAAGAAAAGCTCCAAAAGAAACAATGCAAGGAAATTTTAAGCGTAATTGCGTCTGAACTACCAATATTCTTTCCTCCTTGTCAGTATCATAAATGAATAAATGCCGTCGATTTATACATAGAGAAAAAAAGACGAAAAAAATCCCTTATTTTTACTGAGGATTATGAAACAAAATAAGAAACATGAACTTGACTGAAGGACAGACTAAATCATACAATGTCACAAAATGTGAACTATTGCATACACTTAGAAATGTATGGGTTCAGTCCAGCTCCCAGACCGATAACTGAGTCCACCTTTTTCAGAGTAGTTACAACTAAGGTATTAGGTAAACAGAACTGATGCCTAACTATGACAAAATTAGAAAAACCTACCGTTTTCCCCCAGCATCACCATGATTTCGGAATCTGTGAACTCTCCAGCTACAATTCCCAGCTCAAACTCTCCCATCTTTTTCTTCATCCCAGGGTATTTGTACATGCACATCTTTTTCACTTCTTCTTCGTTTGCTGTCTCAGCCACTTTAAAAACAAGTGACGCATCTCTGAATCTCAAATTTTCTGTTGGAACGTAGCCATCCAAAAAAATGTTTATGCCTATTGAAAAGTTATTGACAATAGATTAGTAAAGATCAGTTAAAGACTAATTTTTTTCTATAGCAAGAAATTATTACATAAAAGCTCAAACCCCAGGCTCTCTTGGGAGCATTCTAAGCAGACTTAAATTTCTGTGGGTTTACAACATGCAGTGACACCATTGTGTTTTATATACCTAATGCAAGTTTAAATAACTCATGCATATGTATGTGTCTAGTACATACACACAATGCACATCCTTTCATTATGATGTGATTTTTACAAGATTTGCCCCCCCCCCCGTGAGGTTTAATGCAAAAGCATATGACACCATTTTTTGCTGGTTTAAGTCAAAAATTGCAATTTTTCTCTACAAATGACTAGTAAATGTGAAATGTTTTCATAGATTTGACATATAATGATATAAAATAGTTTGGGGAATAATTTTAAATTATGAGTATTCATTTTCACATGAATACTTATAATCTATAATCATACACTAAAGTTACAATTTATTGCATTTCCCCCCAATTATTTTTGTGGGTTTGTAAGACATTTATAATAATGAACTTCATTTGACACTTTTTGGTTTCATTATACAAAGTTAAACCCCATTATCTAAAAAGGTTTTAAAAACTGAAAATAAGCTAACACATTATATACATGAGAATCTCTGCATACTCATGTTGTTAAGATTCATAATGGTAGACGCACAGAAATGAAAAAAGTGGATTATTCGGGAAACACGGAAAAGATCTATTTTTCCATGTTTCCTGTAAATGAGAAGCGAAGAGAAAGACAGCAGCTGAAGTTTTGGAAGGTCTTGACACAAAGTCTGAGAATGTTATTTGTTTTTCTGGATCCAGGAGCCACATCAGGGGCCCATATGCTCAGCCTAAATCATAGGTACTCAATTAAATATTTGCTGACAGAACAAATGAATGGATACATTTATTCTGCCAAAAGCAGCATTTTTTAAAAATCTTAAACTATTTAAAAACTATAAATGTGGTTAAAAAATTAAAACCAAAAATAAAATAAAAACATAAACTTGAAGGAACCGTAGTGACCATTTAGTCCAAGTGCATAATTTATCAGGTAAGGAAATGAAGACTCAAGAGAAATAAAGAAATTTGAGCAAAACATTAGTAAGTCATCCTTTACATTCCTGCCACAATGCTTTTCTTCCTGCCCTTACCATTCAAAGAGAGCTTTTATATATACTGCATTAATTTCAGTATGTTAAAGGAAAGTGAAAGATTAAGTGGTTTGTTACCTTGAATTGCCTTAACAGATAAGGCACATTCAAAACCTCCCCAGGACTATCTCTTCAATGGCAGAGCCTTTACACGGGGCCTTTATAACTGCAACTGTGAGGAGGGTGCCGGGTACCCACGTGATTACCAATACACCTCGGGCACTATTACTACTGTGTGGCACAGAGAAGGTGCTCATAAATATCGGCAAATTGAGGCAAATCAAGCATGAATACTTGTTTCTGATATCTCTTTAAGACTACTGGAAAGAAAACTGAGCAATGTCACAAATTTTTCCTTAATATATGCATCTATTTATCTCCAAGCACAAGAAGTGATAGCAAATCCTTCCCCAAATCTTAAACTAAAATATTACATGCTTTTAAAAATTAAAAAGCTACTGCTGTCTTTTTATGCAAAACGTATAATGCAATATAAATTTCATTTTCCAAAAATGTCTTCAGTATCTCAAAAGCCATTTTTTATAGAATATGGTATTTTTTTCAAGTTATGAACTAAACAGTCTTTTCATGTATTCTAGATTGTCAGCTTAAGGCACAGCCAAAGAGAAGAAACGTAAAGTAATTCAATGAAAACAGGCGTGCCAGGTGCAGAGTACGCTTATGCCGTTTCAGTAGCCACTCGGTGGCAGGCTCGTTTCTACTGCGGCCTACCTGGCGGAGGCACGGAAGGGCTGGGAAAAGAGAGGCCAGCGAGTCCCTCTCCTGACAGAAGGAGGAACACATAAAAAATATACTCACTAAGCTGTCTTACCAAATTTTTAGTCACTTACTAAACTGTAAGTATAACATATAAACTATGTGTTATACTCACTAAGCTATCTTAGAATTTGAGACAGTCTTGGTTCTACAACCTAGAACAGATAACAGATAAACTTGAAACAAGATAAGCAGTAAGTGAATTTAAGAGTTTCACTACCGGTAATAGCCTGTCACAGATGAAGTTGAAGATGATAAATAATACAATGATTCTAAAGAAGCCAAAATGTAAAAGAAACTTTCAATATAGCAAAATATAGCAAATAAACGGTAAAATTGATATAGCATTTCTACCTTCCCCAGTAGAAAATTCTCCAAATAGGTTGTGTATAACAAGTGATAAATATAACCGTATGTACCATACATAGTCTGTTGAGTGATTAAATTCCATGAGACCAGAGTTTTAGATAAATATTGGAGCAACATAGTGACTTAGTATCAACAATACATCTTCTAAGCATCAGAGTACAAGGGAATACATCATTGTGAAAACAGTTTCGCAAGTTACCTTCTCTTACACTAAAAGGCATAGTGACAACACCGTAAGCACTTGGCACGCCATACAAACAGCAGATGAAGTCAGAGAGATAATCTAATACACTTAGATCATGCTCCACCACAATGATATATCTGAAAATTAATACAGATTTAAAATGTAACAACGTACACGAAAAAATTAAAATTATATTTAATTATAACGGCTATGTAACTTTACTACAGTGTAAATTCAGGAAAACAGATACATTTTTTAAAAATTGTGCGTAAAGACTATATTAAACAAAAGCCACGAAATATTTTCTTTTAATAAGATTCTATCAATGTTCACATTCCAAATTGTTGCCCTCAGCTAAAAGTTAACATGAAATAGGTTATGGATATAAAAAATGTGTTTTGCTAACAAAGAATAAATTGCTAGTAAATTGTACAGAGTAGAAACAGACTTAAATCTGATGTAGCGTAAACTGTTCGATGATTATGCTCTTCGGCTCACACACCCAACCTTTCTACTTGTCCCACGCTAGCTGTGGGGGGTGGGGGGGAGAGGGGCAGGGGGCGGTGCACAGAGCCCCTCACTCGAGAATTTTCAACGTGGCTCTCAGTTCCCAATGAAAAAAGTAACATCCTTAGACTTTCTTTAAAGACCTTCCAAAACTTAAGCTACTATTTTTACTTCATTTACATATAGGACACACTGAAAAATGGATCTTTTCATTACTTCCTAAACAATCCACTTTTCCATTTGTGTGTCTCAGGGTATTCTATTTCCTAAAAGGTCTCCTGCCTACATCCTCACCTGTGGAAGTCCCCCCTACCACCTCACACCCTAACTCTGTAGGACCACCCGTCCTAATAGTCAAATGACTTTTCTTTCCCTCAACCTTGAACCTGTCACTGATCCAATACTTGGACTTTCCGAGTGCCCTACAACTTGCCCCCAAACACCGTGACGACAGACTGCAATCTGCAACAAAATAACTCAGGCATGTGCCCAGGGTGCGCTCACCTATCTGGGTTTATCAGAGACCGGATGGTGATGGCAGCCTTCAAACGCTGCTTTACGTCCAGGTAACTAGAAGGCTCGTCAAACATGAAACTGTGAGAAAGGAAAACAAATATAATGAAAGGCAAACATGGCACAAATCTACCTTGCGTATTTCAAAGCACTGTTAGGTACTTTATGTTTGAATAACAAAAATCTCCTTATCCTAATGAGGAGCCCGCCCTGTAATAGCAAATACTTCTGTGCTTTGTTCAGAAGTAGAAAAGAAATAATGAAAAGCAGGACTGCACATGAGTATGGGGAGGCACTCCCAGAGGAGGCTAACTTACAAACTGTCGCCCGCTTACGAAAAATGTTCTGCTATGGCTAAGGTCAGCTGCATGAAAGCAAGCGTCACAGCTTCTGGAAAGGAGGGCCGGCACAGAACTGCAGGCTGCACTGTGAGAAGAGCCAGCCTGCTCTGGGTGCCAGAGCAGGAACACGGAAGACGGAGCAATATATGGGGGGTGCGGGCGGGGAGCGGCACTGGCAGGCAGGAAGGAAACCCGCCCCTCCCACTCTCCCGGGGCATGCCACCCTGCTTTAGAGTAACCCAAGGGACCTCACGTTCCACTTGAAGTACTGAAAAAACTTGCTGGCACTGTTGGAGAACTTACACCCTAAAAATATTCTTATGTACAATTTAAATAATAAACAACCAACTTTACATTAAAAAGCTCTGGACCCCAACAGTTGTCAAGTACTTAACTAAATAAATTTCTCCCCCTGTAGGAATAACAGGGCAGATTGGCAGTCGGTGTACAACTGCTTCAACATCTTACCTCAAAATTAGAATCTTAGACACTGTGTATTAATTTATCTCAAAACCACTGCCTTATTAGCAGTGTTACAAATAATTAACTCTCAAGCAAGGACTGGGATCGATAAAAGGGGTAAAGTAACCTACATGTCAGCTTTCTGTATGCAAACGACAGCACAAGCAAATCTCTGCAACTCTCCTCCTGAGAGATCTTCCACATTTCGTTCTTTCAGATGCGTTAAATCTACAAAGAACACAGAGGCATTGTGTTGAGTGTTGCAAGTTTATTTCACCTCCGCTGAGCAAAATGTATATTGCAGCTCATTCTGGGTTTGAATATTTCAGCTGAAAATTATGCAACATAAAAAGTATAACAACTATCAGAGATTTTCCCATTTATTTCAGTAATCCATATAAAGACATTTATTTTATGATTGAAGTTTAGGGCCTATTGAAACACACACACAAAATAAACACGTACCAAGTTGTTGACATACAATTGCCTGTGTCTTTGTTTCATCCTTTCGGTCCAAAATAGACCCCACTGTCCCCTGTTGTGATATACCAGAAACAGTTATTACTGCATTCCTCCAATGTTAAAATTAAATTCAATGTAACCTCAATATCTCCTTCAATATTAAAATTACAAAGTAGAACAAATTTAATTGGACATATCTCTTATACTTCCACTGATATCTATAAAGCATAAATTCTTCCTAAAAAGCAACTGACCTTTGCAGCCTTGGGAATCTGGTCTACGTATTGAGGTTTGATGATAGCTTTTAAGTCATCTTCTAGAATCTTGGTAAAGTAATTTTGCAACTCAGATCCACGGAAGTAAGTCAAAATTTCTTGCCAATCAGGTGGATCCTAGAAACACAGGTATAATCTGAATTTAATTTTTTTAAAGATTTTATTTTATTTTTAGAGAAAGGGAGGGAGAAGAGTGGAGAGAAACATCAATGTATGGTTGTCTCTTGCACACCCCCAACTGAGGACCTGGTCCAAAAACCAGGCATGTGCCCTGACTGGGAATCGAACAGGCGATCCTTGGGTTCGAAGGCTGGTGCTCAATCCACAGAGCCACACCAGCCAGGGATGAGTTTAATAACATAATTGCAAAGAAGACGACTATTATACAAAAGAGAACATGTGTCCAAATAGAATACTATGGCTTCTAATGATCTTAAGATTGAAGATGTAATTCCCAATCAAGGCACGCCAACTCATAACAGTTGAATGAAGCTCAGAATAATCAGTTAAGAAGTATCAACAGATTTTTAAAAAAATTGATTTGTAGAGACAGAGATAGAAACATCGATTTGTTCTTCCACTAATTTATGCAAGCATTTCTTGATTCTTATATGTGCCCTGACTGGGGATCAAACCCACAACCTTGGCGTATTGGGAAGGGATTCAACAGATTTTTAATTCAAAAAGGAGTTTAATCTATATACAGTTTCTTAGCATTCATTTCACAGATAATCCTGAAAATAACTTAAGAAAAAATCACACATACACTCTCTTCCATTTTTATAAGGTGGTAATACGTACATCGTACTTTCCGAGGTTTGGCTTTTGCTTTCCTGCTAATATTTTTAAAGCAGTTGATTTTCCAATACCATTAGTTCCAACTAATCCCAAAACTTCACCTGGACGAGGGATAGGCAACCTGTCAAAAGTATACAAAAACCATAAAATTCAGGCTTAGGTAGAATAAACTACATAATATCAGAATGACATACTTTAATACACTTGCATTCCACACGCATCCATTAAGCTAAAAGATATATGCAGACATTATTGACTATTAGAAAAAAACCCAGCCAAGATTAAACTGTTAATTGTTAGAAATGCATCTATGACAATATTACTCCGTTTTATTTATTCAATTTCCATTCAAAGTCCATTCTAAAGTAACAATTCTTCTTTACATATAAGGCTCAGTTTTAACGTATGACAAAATGCTCGGGTACAAAGCATCATAGCAGGTGCACCCTCACACTGTGGGTCTGGTTGGGTTGGGTTTGGTCTGGCCTGCCATTTACTTACAAGGAGAGAAGTGCCACACCAACCAGAAATACTCCACTCCATGCTCCCTGCTGCAGTAGGCCCCTTAAAGCTGGCAGGTTGAGAAATACCTTTTTATTAGTTAAATCTAGACTTCCAGATTCAAAATATTAGTGTTCAGCAGATTGAAAACCTCAAAGGACTCCTGTGATTTAACAATATATGTCCAAGTTCAGAGTAATATGCTCTGTAGATCATTAAATTAATAGATAAATAAAATCAGAGACAATTTTTCCTTAAAAGTCATTTTGGGAATAAAAGGTATTGTTAACAATAGTGATTTGCAACCCCAATCATATATTAGAGTCACCTGGAAGCTTTTATAACTTTCCAGACTCTTCATCCACAGACGTGATGTAATTTACCTGGGCGTTATAGTTTTAAAAAAGACCCCCAGGTAATTCTGCTATTAGCCAGAATAGATGACTGATGTGTAATTCTGCACGTTACAACACTGTATTTCTCTTCAGTGCATGGATAACACAATTTTTTTCCAGTTTTGCATTTCTCTCAAAATCCCAAAGGTATTTTACTTTTGACTGCAGTAAAGAGGAATGTTGACTTGAAAATATACCTGTGAAGTTTGAAGGCATTGGCACAATATCGATGTGTTGTTTCTTTTTCCAAGTTGCTTGGTAAATTGACAATTGATAAGGCCCCAAAGGGGCATTTCTGTTATTAAAAGTAAAGAATTAATTTTGTGTTAATTTTTAGAAGTATACACATGACTAAAATGGAGAGATTAAAATTTTTTTTACAAGCAATCTTCCAAATGTGGGAGTTGCACAAAGATGTAAAGTATTTTTTCATTTCCTTTTCTTCTTTACTTAAAAATTGAAAGTTAAGTTCCTCGAAGGCAAGAGTCATATTGACTAATTTTGCATTACCTTAGTGACTGTCATGATTCTTAGACATTTAATGTGCGTTTAATGCTTACTGAAAAATCTTACAGAACTGGGAGGTTCTATCTAGAGCTTGGAGCGTATATTTTACATGACTAGATAAGAGAGGGCTAAGAGGCAAGACAAGACATGGTTACTGTTCGGCTGCATATTCAGCCCGTGTCACATTTCTTCCCTCTACTTCCCTCTTCCTGTCTTTGTACACACTTGCATCTCCCTGGTAAAGTCCTTTAAGGTCATGGATTGTAAATTTTTTGTTCTATTTATTCCCAGTAACAGCTAGTGTAACATTTGGACAGAGCAGGGATTAATGCCTTTCTGCTGTGATTTTTAAGCATCCCATATGAAAAAGATGTTTCCTATTCCCCTGAGTAAATTCATGTTAATAAAAAAGACTTACTCATAGAAAAACTTATTCAAGTAACAACTGCTTATCAATCAGATAAAAATGTCTATGGCACAAGAATGACAAGAACTGGAAGGTCATTTAAGACTGGCAATGTGGTCAGAAAAATTTATCAGAAGTACAGGTAACTTAAAAAAGGCACATCCCAAAGAGCATAACCTCACACTTGAGATGCTTACCGGAACTGTTCAGTGAGCTCAGGGACCAATTCAAAAGTTACTGTATATAAAGATTTCAGTGACTCCCCATTTTATGTTACAAGAACACAGATAATTAAAATAAATAAATAAATAAAAAACTCTTGCTTTCTAACAATTACTATCCTCTAACGGTTAGGGTCTAACCAAAACTATTAATTCTTTACCTGAGATATTTTTCTCCTAATAGTTACCCTCATTTATAGAATTCTTTTTACCTTATCAATGTATATGAAATGCTTATAGGCTGCAAGTAATTTAAACTTCTCTAAATCTACGAGGAAAAAAATCCATACTGTTCATACACAAGGTGCATTGTGAGTATCTTAACGTTCAGAGGGTATGTACTACCCCCACCCCAAAGAGACTCATCACATTAGAATCTTTCCAGCCACGAGTGCACATCCAAATTTTGGACCCTCATTTTCTATAGCAGTGAAGAAAGAAAATAGAGTTCCTTCTTCATAGAATTAGCAACATATTGTTCAAAATCAGTCCAGCACCCAGAACACTGTCATGTAAGAGATCAGTAAATGTTCTGTGCTTATGTTTTTGAAATAAGGGAAAATGCTTTCAGGTACCAAAATCTTTCTGGACACTTAACTACGGATTGAGAAACCAATGGAAAATACACGGAAGCCTTAGCAGAATGAGTGACACGGTGGTATCCACACCCAGGTAAAGGTTTTGTCTAAACTATACTATCTACAAATACCTAAATTAAGAACGTCATTCACCACCTCCAAATATCTTTCATGAATTTAAGTTGGAAAGTTATCATTCTTAGGTCAAAAGTCCTAATCAAACTATTCGATGCAACAAAAACTATTTGGGGTATTTTGAAAAACTGCACTACTGGAATAAATTCAACAATAGAAGAATGCATAATATAGCAGAAAAAGCACTTAAAGATTAGGTTAAATTGAAAATTTTTGGCTATATGCACTTCTGTTTAAAAGATGTAAATTTAAAATTAAACACAGCCTTGAAAAAGTATATGTAATATAACTCACATTTTTTTTTTGATATTCACACTTCCAAAAGGTTCTGGTGAAGACATTGCTGGAGAATGTCCTTCTCATAAAAGGGTGAAAAAAATGTAATTTTGGTTCAAAATGCCTTTACAAAATTGAGTATGGCAAGGGCTACTTTTAAATAAAAAGTTGGCTTATTTAAAAAGCAACAATATTATATTACTGATATAGGTACAATTTTCCTAAATTTATATTCTTGGTTCATTGCTTTATATTTTTTCTCTTTAAAAACAATTATAATGTATTCAGAACTTACAGATTACAAGTTTGATTGGGAATAAAATATCACTTACCTTAATACAAATACCACAACCAATACAAAGAGTTTCAGAAATCCAAGCTATTTTGCTCTGGGGTGTAACTTCGATGCATAATTTTCCTGGCAAAGGAAAAGATATCTTATGAGGCAAGAGGGGGATGACTCTAAAATTGTGGCAGATCTTACTTTTAAGCTGAATGACCTAAACATTTAATTTACAAAATCTGCCTTGGGATGGTAATATATACCAGACAAAAGAATGAAATATGTTAGCAAGATCAATGACGTTCTAAAAAGGTAAGCAGCCATCTGCTATACAGATTGAATTAAACTCTGCGTGAGAACAGGGATATTAACAATGGAACTTCTCAAAAGCACAATGTGAGAGATGACACCCCAAGTCTCTTTTAAGATTCAGTAAGCCCATACCTCACCAGTACATTTAACACAGTACTAAAGACTACCGACAATTCATCAATTCCGAGTTGCTGTAAATTTATTTAATCTTTAACATATGGATAGACCTTTCTCCGTAACTTAAGAGTAATTATAGGATTTTGTAGAACAGCAAGAATCCCAGTAGCTTGAACTGTGTCTTGATTTTATATTCAATAAACTTTTTAAAATGTTGATACCCATACATTATCCCACAATTAAAAAAACAGAATCATATGGTTATAAAGCAGTAAAAAATTCAGAATAAAATCTAGTCTTCTCTTTTCATTTCAAAGAGACAAATGGCTAAAGTCCAGAGAACTCTGAAGCCAATTTATTCCTTTTAAAATCTCTTATTCTTAACAGATCCAAGGATGGCTTACCCATTCGAACCACAGGGCAACTCTTCTTGCACTCCTGCCGACATTTCTTAGGTTTGCACTTGTCGTGGTTGACAATGGCAATCCTCGTTAATTTATCTGCCATAATTCTAGGTAGGAATCTCCAGCTTCTATGAAGGAAAAGTTTTAAAAATTATGGCATAGTCAATGAAATTAACTGAGAAATAAGTCAGGCATAAAACTTAGATAGGAAGGCATAAATTATCGCCCGATTCAAAAAGATAATCTGGAACTAGTAAAAAAACCAGCAAATGTATAAAATAATCTAGTAAGGTTGGGAAAACAAAATATACCATCAATCAAAAAATTTACATCAAGAAACACCATTTTCAATATTCATACACAAAAAGATGTAGGAATCAACTTAAAACATACAAATGTGAGGCAACTTTCAAAATACTGCTGAGAAATACAGAAGACCCAACAAACAGAATGGCGTGCTGTCTCAGCTTTTACAACAGAGACAGGCAACACTGAGGACTTCCGACCCAGGCTGCCTTCCAGCCTCTTTTACTACTCCTGTCGTAGCTTTTGGTTCAATCCGTCCATGAACCTCTCTCCTCCAGTGATCCTGTCTTTCACCCTACTACCTCAGCCACTCTTTCCTTCGGGCAAACCCTTGACCTTGTCATTACCAATACAGTCACTGCAATCCTTCCATCACAAATTCCTCTTCACTAACCGCCACTCTTATCTTGTCAGCTCACCCTTCTCATACACGACATACACGACAATCCAGCTCTTTGAAGCCCCCCATTTCTCGGACCCACTATCACTATCTCTGGACTCTACCATGTTTCCACTTTCTCTCAACCCTTCGCAGCTTCGTTTCCATCTGTGCCTAGCTAAAATTCCACTGTCAATCATTTATACTCTTGACACAACCCTGGTTAAACACAATTCTTCACCTGCACACATACAGCTGAAAACGGGTAGGGAAACAACAAAGCCATGCTTGACGAGCATCACCTCAAGTGAACCCTTAGCCAACCAGCAACCATACAGCCCCTGCTTCCAGAGCCAAGTCCATGTGCACACTAAAAGACATCCAGCAGGGAGACTGTCCCAACAATTCTCCCTCCTGCCTTTCACATCATCAATTAGTCTTTCCACTGGCCCATTCCCTCCTTATTCAAACATTCTATTATCTGACCTCGCCTTCTCTCATTGCTTTATATTTTCTTTCTTTTGCAGCAAGACTAATTGAAAGAGTCACCTATAGTCAGTTGTGTCGAATTTGTATTTTCTCTGGACTCCATCCCAAGCTTTAGTGAGTATCATTCCATCAAAACAGCTTATAACTTCATCACTCTAACAGCTTCCCAACAGATCTCTTTGCTTCTACTCTTACCTCCTTCTGTCCAACCCTTGACAGTTCCTTCTCAAGATAGGAGCCTGAATGTTCTCTTAATGTGTGAGCCAATTCATGCCACTCCTCTATTTTAATATCCTGCAATGGTTTCTCTACTCTGAATAAAAGCCTGAAAACCACCAGCGAAGCACACTGGTCAGCCTCTGTTAGCATTCTGAGCTCATCACCAACTATTCGAGCTGCTCCTTTTGCCCACTGCATTGGCTCCTTGCTGTTCTTAGCACAGGCCAGACCTGTTCTTGCTTCCTGGTCTTGGCATTTTCTCTTCCCTCTGCCTGTAATGCTATTCACCCTAGTGAGTTACATGGCTCACTCCTTCAAGTCTTTGATGTTTATTTCTCAGTGAGCCTTCCTTCTCTAGCTATACATACAAAAAAATATATCTGACTGCCTTTCCGTCCCTCTTCCCTATTTTATTTTTCTTCTCAGCTCTTTCCGTTATGAAAGTTTATAGGTATTTCACATATGTATATATAGTACATATAAACATTTATCATATATGTTTTTATATATTCTCTCTCCCTCTACACACACAGACAATATTTTTCCCTCTTCAAATAGAATGTGCTCCATCATGAGGGCAGGGATTTTGTACATCTGTTTTCTCAGGGGCTAGACCAGTACCTAGCACATAGCAGGAGCTGAAGCATGTCGATGAAGGTATAAATTTAAATATAGTAAATAATTTTCCTATAGATTATAGCAACTTCAGAAATCTTTGAAGCTACCAATATTTCATAGTGAGAGTTATCCACTAAAGTATATACAGAAAAAAAAAATCACTGACAAGAAGACTAAACAGTTATATAACGCACAAAGTCATGTTAACGAAGAGGCTCACTTTACCCCATTTTCAGTCTAAGACCAAAACTGGTCCATGTCTCATAAGATCAGAAGAGGGAGACATTAAATTACTTTTGAACTGCTCCAAAGAGCTATCATTCTGGAAGCAACAACTGCCTAAAAAGTGAAGATTCTTTAGTTAGTCATTAAAATAAAACTGGGCACAAATACAAATTACCTGGTGCATGAGTGTAATGAATTCTCCAGGAGATAAATGTTTTATCCTGAAATTGCTTAAACTTTGTATCAGCCAAACTACTAAAATGTTTCATCTAATATTTCAAACCATTTAAAAAACAGAGTGATTATAACAATTTTCATAGAAAAATCAAAATATAAGAGATAGTTAACATGATGATTTACATAAAACACAGTGATAAATTATTCCTGGGAACAAAGAGGGATTTGAAGATATTTCAGATCTTACAAAACAGGCACTCAAGCAATGACCCTCGCTGCCTGTCATTCTTCCAGCTGGGAGACAAAAGGGACATATATGAAAAGCATCTGCAGCCTGAGACCAAATCATTATAATACCACATGAAAGCATTTAGAGAGCGCTGTCAATGAACGAAACTTAGTATCGTACTAAATATTCTAACCTATGATTATTGTAGATTATTAGTCTTATAAAACACCTAAGTTGGGAGTGGTACACAACTCCGATTTCAGAGTCTTGAAGACATTTAGAAGGGACATTAAATATTGCTTTCACTTTTTGAAAAACCCCAGCTATTATGTCACATGTTCTTCCTAAAAATTTTTTTATAGGGGAGAACAAGGTTTTTAACTAAACAAAAGGCACCGTTTTGATTCAAATACAGTATAAGAGCCCTTGGTTAACACTGACAAAGCATTACTGTCAGGTAGCTGGAACAGAAAGAAGTCTCCGTGTACAGGACACATGTACTGAGGACTGCAACGTAAACACCATTTGTCATTAATGTCTAGCTAGCTGTCCTGTGGAAGACAGGATAAAAGAAAAGTAAAACATTGTTTTGACAGCTCTCACTTTTATCGACTTAACGGGGAGGGGGGAGGGGGGGGGGAGAGGGGGAGAGAGAGAGAGAAAATAGGCTTCTGTAGGTTTGGGATGTGGAACTCCGGTTTTGACCATCGTGACTACAATGCAGGCACCACTGGAGGGAAAATAAAGCATTCTGAGTTAAGACACCACCCCTGACCTCACGGAGTTTAAAATATAATTAAGGGGTAGAAGGTATAGTCATCAAGGCGAAAAGTGCTGAATGCTATGAAAGCGCACCAAAAAAGCTAAAGGCGTTCAAATGAGAAATTATCTGGGGTAACCCCCGTTACAGCCGGGTCCTATGAGAAAAGTAAAGCGAGACCTGGCTCTCCTTTCCGTAAATACTGGGAGTGGACGAGTATCCAACTTCATGGCGTCAAGATGCGATGACTGATTCTATAGTCACCAAGCGGCACAAGAAAAGGCCACTATCCCCCATAATCGTAAAATACGCACATGTGAAAATATATCTATTTTACTCTGCCAGGGGGAGAATGGGATTAATAGGGGGGTGCTGTAAATTGTGAAGGTGCCGTCCTCTGTAGATGGTTCAGCCCTAGGGTCGGAGCGGGGTAAAGGGGGACTGGAATCGGTGGAGGTAGGTAGCATCGTTGCGATGGCACCTAGGTCTGTTCTCCTAGACTCTGATGGGGGTGGCGGGCAACAGCGGTCGCGAACCAGATCAGCTGGAGCGGAAGCGCGACGTGCCATGCCTTCCCCAGAGCCGGCGTTCCGGCGGTTCCAGCTGTTCCATCCCACCCATGCCAACTGCCACGCGCCGCTACCGTCCCCATCGCTGTCACCTGAGGCCTAATCACAGGTTCTCAGAGAAGATCCCTACAGTCTTTAAGTGGTGAAAGATCAGAGATAACGGCCGAATCCCTGAGGCTATTTACCTACCTGGAGACAACAAGCCCCTCGCGAAGGGGCGCGCAGAGGCCAAATCAGCTTTTGCCGTCACTTCCCAGCTTCACAACGTGTTCCTACGGCCTCCGGCCAAAATGGCGCTGCCCAGCCTCCGCCTCGCGCATGCTAAAGGAACGTAGTGTGCGCACGCGACAGAGTGCGCCCGGCGCGACGGCGAGAACTGACGTCATTGTGGTGCGACGCCAATTCCATCTCTGCGGGAAGCCGGGTTGTCCAGAAACTGAGTGGGAGTGGCGCGGAGTTGCAGGGAATCCTAAAACCCTGAGCTGCGGCAAAGCCTGTCTGCAAGCTGTAAGTGCCTGGGCTTCTCCCCGACGTGGAGGCTGGTGCTAGCGTAGGCACATGCACTCTCCCCCGATATCATTGTTTTTTTTTTCCGCTCCCTATTTCTTCAAGGCCCGTGGGTCAGGAGCCTTAGCCATTGCACATTTGAGCACTTCTAGAACAGGTAGGTGTCAAGCAGGAGTGACAGAGTCTAGCCCAGATGCTGCTGGCGTTGACGTTCCTTCTTTGGCTTCATTTCCTTTCAGCTCTGGCCAGGAGCCCAGTCTTATACGAACTCCGTGTTTTATCCACTTCGTGGCGTCCAGTACCAAGTCCGGCAGTTGAATTCTGCTCCAGTATAAAAATGGGCCTTTTTTTTTTTTTTTGACGTTTTTGGACACAGAACGTTCAGCTTGTAATGCTGGCCAGAGGTTTAATTGTCTCATATGAGACCTTACATAACTTTCAGGTGGCAAGTACTGTAATGTGCGATTGAACTTATTTAGCCATCCATTTATTCATTCAATAAATCGCTACTTGAACATTTAAGTTTTAGGCCTTTACGAATTTTACAGTCCAGTGGCTCTACTACTATTTAGTGAGTATTTAAGTGGGAATTAGGGAACAACTGAAATCTAACAGGTGTCAAGGAGATGGTATACAGAACTATTGGTCCAAGTTTATAACAGCAAGTATAACGATGTTCAGTAGCTCTAACTTCGCATTTCCGAGACATTTTTACATATTGGTCACTATCCAGGAACTCTTTTTTTTCACGTTTGCATAGTCTTAACAATTGACTAACAAAAGATGTGAAAGATGAAGTAAACTTTTGGTTTAGAATAGGCCAGCTAGACCTTGACGCCATTTTTCTGACTTTGTCTTCTATGGTTAGAGCACTTTCAGTGGAACTTTTGACAGCTTAGTGGGGAGATGCGATTTTTCTCTGTATCACTTAATGGATTATTTAGACTGGAGACTAATGTTCACATATTTCTGGACAGAGTATTTCAATCTGAGTTTTCTAGGGAAAACGTGTCATTTGAATTAAGAATTTTTACTCATAGAAGTGTCGAACTGTATAGCATTATACAGAATTATAGTTCAAGTCACGTCTTCGACAGGGAAGAAAGTGAAGTCTAGACCTGCCCAACATCTAGGCTAGTTAAGGGAGAGACTGCAGCTAAATCCCTGATTTTGTGCCCTTTGTCTACTGTATTCTGCTGCTGCTTTGTACTGATATATTTTAGAAACAGAAACTGAATTCCCAAGGTTTTAAAAATTACAGTGGTTGAGTTATGTTTACTGCATTTGAGAATTAGATGACTAATACCAAGGGTATGTTGATCCATTTGCTATTAAATTTTTATTTTTACCTTTTGTAAAAAGGTGCTGAGGTCCTGTATAATGTGGATATTCTTATTTTTCTTCATAGAATATTTTAAAAATGACCACACCAAACAAAACCCCTCCTGGTGCTGACCCTAAGCAGTTGGAAAGGACTGGGACAGTACGAGAAATTGGGTCACAAGCTGTTTGGTCACTCTCATCTTGCAAACCAGGTAAAACACAAGACAAACTATTTGTAACAACTGCATACAGTTTCCTTGTATTCTGGGCTGACTTGAATATTTTTTGTTTATCTACTTTATTTTAATTCTAAAATGAATTTAATGGAGGTTTCATCTAGTATATTTCTCTTCCCAGTTGCTCAGCTCTAATATCCACTGGAGTTTAACTGCATGCGTCATAAGGTCTCCTTTTTATCCTTCCCTGTCTCTGCTGTGGTCCAGTTATTTGGGTAGCATTCTTTGTTGATGTTGTTGTATTTCTCTGTGTGGGCTGAGTGGGTGATACATTTTTTGAGTGACTACATATCCCAAAATAACTTTATTTTACTCGTGGTTGGGATAGAATTCTTGAATGTCAGTCTTTTTCTCAAAAATCTGTGGATGCTATTTCACCACTTTCTGTTTCGTCTTGTTGCAAGTAAGAAGGCCCATGCCTATGTCACTCTGTCTTTTTTTCTATGACTCGTTCTTTCTTTCTGGAAACATTTACATCTTTTCTATTTATTTTTAGCATTCAAGACTTTTCCATGATATGCCGGGATGCATGTGTATCTTTTCTCATCTGTGTAACCTGTTATTTGATGGGCATTTTCTATCTGTAGACTCAAGCTCAGAGAAAGATTTTTGGCTTTAGGAACTTTAATTACAACGTTATTGGTTTAGTAGTTGCGTTTCCTTCACATTAAGGCTCCTGTAGTCATCTTTCAAACCAAGCCGCTTATGTTTCTCCTTACAATACCTTTCTCTCTCTTTTTACAAGTAATTTATTGAAGTATAATTTGCTTACAATAAAACTTACCCTTTTTAGGCATATAGTTCTATGAATTTTAAGGAACACACAGTCGTGGAAGCACCATCACAATCAACCACAGAGTATTTCCGTCATCCAAAGAAATTCCCTCATGCCTCTGCTCCTTCTCCCTGCAAGCCGCTGACAACCTCTGATTTGTGTCTCCTTGCTTTTCCCAGAATGACGTATAAATGTAATCATGCCGTGTACAGCTCTTTGGGTCTGGCTTCTCTCACTTTACCTAATGCATTTGTGATTTTTCCATGCTATTATATGTATCATTATTTTGTTTCTTTTTATTGCTGATTGTTATTCCACTGTACGCATCTAACTCAGTTTGTTTAACTGTTCACCAGTTAGTAGACATTTAGCTTTCTGGTATCCAGCTTCCAAAATGATCTTTGTCTTTGGTTTTCATGCCCTTCTGTTGACCCCTCCCACATTGTATCCAGGCTGGTCTCTTGGAACAGTACCAACGGAATACAGCAGAAATGATGGTATGTGACTTCTGAGACTAGATGGTAACAGACATGGTGACTCCCCCTCACGCTTGTTGGGATCACTCACTCTGGGGGAAGCCAGCCGCCTTTGTGTGAGGACGCGTGTGGCCAGGATCCTTGGCCTCCAGGCAGTAGCCAGTGAGGAACTTGGCCTCTTGTCAGCAGTCACTTGAGCAGACTATCTTAGAATGGATCCTCCAGCCCCAGTCAGGCTTTCAGATAATTGCTTCGGATAACCTGGTGGCAAACTCACAAGAGTCCTTGAGCCAAACTGCCCAAACAAGATGCTCCAAAATTCCTATCCCATAGAAATTGTGAAAAAATGCAAGTTTGGTATTTTAACCTGCTACATTTTCCGATAATTTGTTATGCAGCGATAGTTAACTTAGAGAAGGTTATTTTCAATATTTGGTGATTATGGATAAAGCTGCTAGAAACGTGAACAGGTTTTTGAGTGGACATATGGTTTCCTTTTTCTTCAGTAAATGCTTCGGAGTGGAATTGCTGGCTTCTATTGTGTTTCCTTCTTCCCAAGCTATACTTTTTATTTTTTTTTTCTTGTTTTACTATATTAGCTCTGACTTCCAATATGTTGCATAGGAGGGGTGAGAAGGACATCCTTGTCTTATTCCTGATCCTAATGGGAAAGCTAGCTTCTCACGGTTAAGCACAATGTTAGCTGTTATGTTTTTGTAGGTGCATAAAGTTGAGGATGTTTTCCTCTATTCTTAGTTTGCAGATAGATTTTACCTTGAATGAGTATTAGAATATTTTCTCTACATCTATTGATATGATCATATTGTTCATCTCCTTTAGTTGGTGTGATAGATTGCATTAATTGATTTTAGAATGCTCAGCCAGCTTTGCATACCTGGAATAAATCCTGCTTGATTGTGGTATATAATTCTTTTTATCTATGGATTCTTTTTGCTAATATTTTCTTGAGGACTTTTGCATGTGTTTTCATGAGACGTATTGTTCTTTACTTTTCCTTTCTTGTAGGTCTTTGTCTGGTTTTAGTTTTTGAGTAATGCTGCCCTCATAGAATGTGTCCAGAAATATTCCCTCTGCTTCTGTTTTCTGTAAGAGATTGTAGAGAATTTAAAAAATTTTGTCCTTAAATGTTTGATGGAAGTCACAAGTGAAACTATCTAGGCTTAGTGATTTTTTTTTTAGAAGGTCATTATTTTTACCCCTGGCTGGCATAGCTCAGTGGATTGAGTGCAGGCTGCGAACCAAAGTGTCGCACGTTTGATTCCCAGTCAGGGCACATGCCTGGGTTGCAGGTCATGACCCCCAGCAACCGCACATTGATGTTTCTCTCTTTCGCTCTATCTCCCTCCCTTCTCTCTCTAAAAAATAAATAAATAAAATCTTTAAAAAAAGAAGGTTATTATTTTTTATTCAATTTCTATACTAGATTCAGATCTGTTTCTATTTGTGTGAGTTTGGGTAGGTCTGTCTTTCAAGGAATTGGTCTGTTTTCTGTAAGTGTCAAATTTATGATCATAATGTTTGTAATAGAGTATCTTATTGTTATCCATTGAATTAGTAGTGATGGCCTCTCTTTCGTTTCTGATATTAGTATTTTGTATCTTCTCTCTTTTTTCTTGGTTAGGCCAGCTAAAGGTTATTGATTCTTTTCTTTTTCATTTTTTTTGACCTTTTCATAGTACCAGCTTGTGGTTTCAGTGATTTCTCTCTATTAATTATCTGTTTCCCCTCACATTAATTTATGCTCTGATTTTTATTCTTTCTTTTGCTTATTTTGGATTTAATTTGTTTTTCTGTAATAGTTTCCTAAGGTGAAAAATTTTGACTATTGATTTTAGATCTCACTTCTTTGGTTTTCCTTAGGGACTCCTTAAGTGGGGTGTGAGCTTGCATTTCTTTGATTTGTAACTTGGTGATACTGTATAGGAGCTCTGTTGATATGGTGGTAAGCTGTGGGGGGAACGGAAGTGTTCTGTAATCATGTGACTACATCTCAGTCTTTTAGTGGGCCTCTGTTCATGGCGGTGACCCTGACAAGTGTTTCTGACCTTTTCTTCCCCCTTTTAGGTGAAGGCTAGAGGAGGCTGGAGTTGGGTGCATTCGCCCCCCATGTCAGTTAGGCTGTGATGAAACAGTTTTTGAAGTCAGGCCTTTGTTAAGGAGAACAGAATGCTCTGGGTGTATTTCACACTGATTACCTTCTCCCTGCATCTGCAGGGAACACTGGAGAATTTTTCTCTGATCTTCACCCAGAAGAGAACCTGGTGAGCTCTTAGAGGTAAAATTCATAAAAATGTGAAGCCCTTTTAAGGCTGGGCTTCTGGGAGTTTTTCCTCTCTCAAGCTAGTCCACACTCAGTCTCCAGCAGTTAGTCTGTTAGCAATTAATCTTCACTCTTTGAAGTTTTCCTACCAGCTGCTGACTGTGGAGATGGTTTGTGCTCTCAGTAAGCTAACATTTTGTGTTCACCTCTCTTCAGTTTTTTGGGTGGTAGTTTGCCCTGTGACTCCAATTCTCTGTTGTACCTGAGAAGAATTACTGGTTTTCAGTGAGTTCGGTTTTTTTCTTTATTATTGTTGTGAGGAATGAGAGTGACATCTTCCAAGCTCTTTACATATCAGAAAAACTGGAAGTACTCGGACAGAGAACAGTGACGATTTCACTGTACTAGTCAATGGGGGTGGTAGACGTTGTTAGATGAGCACATGTACTGTGTGGTTGTTGCATTCAAAATGACTGAACCAGTATAGCAATGAATCTGTGTCAAGTTTTGCATTAAGCTCAAATATTCCTCCACAGAAGCTATTAGGATGATTCAGACAGCCACAGCTATGGGCACCTGGTGATTGGCAGCTTCATCACAACATGCTCGCTCATGCATCATGTCTTGTACAGAGAGTTTTTTGGCAAAACATCAGATCACCCAGGTGGTTCAGATCCCCTACAGCCCAGATTTGGTGCCCTGTGACTTCTGGCTTTTCCAAAACTAAAATCCCCTTTGAACGGAAAGTGATGTCAGACCGTTGATGAGATTCAGGAAAACATGATGAGGTAGCTGATGGCCATTCGGAGAACTGTGTGAGGTCCCAAGGTGCCTACTTTGAAGGGGACTGAGGTGTCATTGTCCTATATACAATGTTTCTTGTATCTTCTTCAATAAATGTCTCTATTTTCATATTGCATGGCTGAATACCTTCTGGACAGCCCATATACATACATACATATACACACACATATATATGTAATTTTATATTTTGAATATATAGCTCTTTCTTTAGCATGAGAATTTATTGTCACTTGTGGTGCTTTTAGGATTTGGAGTGGATCAATTACGAGATGACAATCTAGAAACTTACTGGCAATCAGATGGCTCCCAGCCTCATTTAGTGAACATCCAATTCAGGTAATACATTTAAAATTTTTTTAATTTAATTTACTAGGGTGACCTTGGTTAACAAAGTTATATAGGTTTCAGGTATACAATTCTATAGTATGTCATCTGTGTGTTATACTGTGTGTTCATCACCCAAAGTCAAGTCTCTTTCCTTCACATTTATCTCCTCTTTACCCTCTGCTCCTCCCACCACCCCTCTTACCCTGTGGTAAACACCATTCTATTGTCTGTGTCTGTGAGGGTTTTTTTTTTCTTTTTTCCACCTTTTTCATGCAGACCTCTTAACCCCCTTCCCTCTGGCAGCTGTCCGTCCATTCTCTGTATCTATGAGTCTGTTTCTGTTTTGTTTGTTAGCTTATTTTGTCCATTAGATTCACATATAAGTGAAATCATATGGTATTTGTTTTTCTCTGGCTTATTTCACTGCTGCAAAAGGTAAGATTTCCCTTCCTTCCTTGCTTCCTTCCTTTCTTTTTAACACCCATGTAGTATTCCATTGTGTAAATGCACCACCTTTTTTGTCCACTCATCTACTGGTGTGCAGTTGGGATGCCTCCAAGTCTTGGCTATTGTTAGTAACTCTGCAATGAACAAAGGGGTGCTTGTGTTTTTTCAAATTAGTGTTTTGGGTTTCTTCGGGTGCCTTCCCAGGAGTGGAGTCAGTGGGTCATAGGGCAGTTACATTTTTTTGAGGCAACTCTATACTGTTTTGCACAGTGGCTGCACCAGTCTGCATTTCTACCAACAGTGTATTAGGGTTCCCTTTTCTCCACAACCTTGCCAGCACTTGTTTGTCGATTTGTTTATGATGGCCATTCTTACTGGTGTGAAATGGTGTCTCACTGTGGTTTGAATTTGCATCTCTCTGATGGCTAGTGATGCTGAGCATCCTTTCATATGTCTCTGGGCCCTCTGTATGTCCTCCTTGGAGAAGTGTCTGTTCAGGTCCTTTGCCCATTTTTTTTTCAGTTGGGTTATTTGTCTTCCTGGAGTGGAGTTGTGTGGGTTTTTTATGTATTTTGGCGATCAAACCCTTGTCCGAGGTATCATTTGCAAATATATTTTCCCACATGGTTGGTTCCCTTTTCATTTTGCTGATGTTTTCTTGTGCAGAAGCTTTTTATTTTGATGAGATCCCATTTGTTTATTCTTTCGTTTATGTCCCTTGCTCTTGGCGATGTATTGGTGAAAGTATTACTGCGTGGAATATCTAGCATTGTGATTTTGTTTGTTGTTATCTTCATAGTTACAGATCAGCAAATTTCTTGTGAAAAAGCCAGATAGTGTGTTCTAGGCCTCGTGGGCCGTCTGGCCTCTCACAACTGCGCAGTTGTCCCGTTAGAGCAGGAGAGCAGCTGTGGGCCACGTGTAATGACGGGGTTAGCTGCTCTGGTTAAACTCTGTCGTCCGAGAGCAGGTGGTGGGCCGGGGCCAGCCGGCAGGCTGTGGCTGCCAACTCCTGTCTTAGGTATTAAATATGTATACACCACAAATAAAAACAGCAGTTGATACACTTGTTAAAAGAGTTAAAATACCAGATACTTTGCTAAATGTCTTACCCACTTTCCCATTCACTGCATTGAACCTTTATAGGTATTTTTCATCTTTATTTTGTAGTTTCAGAAGCAGAAACAAATAAATGAACTTACTTGTCCAGGGTCACATAGCAAGTGAGTGGAAGAACTGCAATTCGAACACGGGTACTTTGACTTAAGAGCCTGCCCTTTTAACCATTGCACTGTGCAGCCTGGGTAACTCGCTTCTCCGGGTAACAGGCAAAGGTTATTGCTTAGGAGTTCTGTAACGAGTCTCCTAATTTCATTGTATTATATTAGCATAGCAGAGTTTTTCCAGAAAATACAGTTTTATACAGAAGAGCAATGTATTGAAAAATAATAATTATCTATTGAAATAATGAAGAACAGAAGAATGTTAAGGAAAATATTGAAAAGTTCTACTGGCTTTGTTTTCAAGAGAAAGGTAGATAGTTTAACAGTAGAGATAAAGAAAAATAAATAAAAATCAGTATTTCCTCTACTTGAATGAGAACACTGATATCCATAAATGCCATTGTTATTTAAAACACTTTGAACAAAAAGTGCTTTATAAATTCAGTAAAATCCTACACACATAAATACCAACACATGTATTGGTGTAAATTGCTTAAACCAAATCATACAATAAATTTCCTCTCCTCCCCAAATTGCAGACTGTTCATAACTTTTATACTTTATAATTTTGTAAAGGTTTAAGTCCTTAAAAGGCAGCAGTCAACAGATGAACTCTAGGGTCCATTGCATCATCACACTGCAATTTTTGCAGTTAGACTAGACGTCTTTTTAAGAGAACACTTTATAATTGTTGAATAGTTTATTGTATTTACCCTTATTTTTAAAAGTAGAGAAGTGGAAAAAATCAAAATGCTGATGCCACTTAAAAAATAATGGGTGCTAAGCTTAATAACTGAAGACAATTGTGATTATGTTAGAAATCATTAACCTCAACCATTAGCAATGATTAACCTCAATTGAATCTGCATGGAAAAGACAAAATTAAAGGAAATACTAGAAATTCATTGTTAAAGATTTTTATGACTGAAAATAAAACGTGGTATAATCCAGGATTGGGTAAATTTTCTCTCTTGGGGAGCCAGCTTTCATGTCTCTGTTATGTAAGCTCAGTGTTCAACTTTCTTCTGCTTGGTTTTCCGTGTGTTTTCATTAAAACAATATGTACTAAAGAAAGGACTTTCTATATTGGAAAACAATGTTACAGGTAAGCTTGAAAGAAGTTCAGTTTGGACTTTGTATTTTGTTAAGATAAAACAAAATATTTAACTCCTTAAATATTCTCCCCTTCACAGAGAAAATACCTGATTTCTTGTAGCGGTTTCTCGGCTAATTGAGCCTGTAGATTTTAGGAATAATTAGTATGTATTAATGATGCGTCCAGGTGGACTGTAGTGCACAATTGCAAGGCAGCATTTACTTTTAGACCTCATTGCTACTTCAGATCAGAGGCAAGTTCTTTCCTTGGCCTCAGTAAGGAGCAGGTATGACACTTTTGGCTGATATATAAAGTTCTCTTTTCATTTCAGATAGCAAAAGATAGATTAAAAATGAAAACATTCAGTTCTGGCTAATAGTGAAAGCCTCAGGCTTGCTTTAGCTTCTTGTAGGGTTTCTTTTTCTCTCTAAGGTTGAATCTGTTGCAAAGGGAAGAGGGAAGATGTGGTTTGCTTCTCTTTCCCTACCTTACTTTTATTTGTCTTCTCCCATATTCTTAACCGACTTCTGAACTCTCCAGGCCTGCTAGTATGGAAGTGGAGAAGGAAAATTCCTAGTTGCCAGTTCTGTCTTGGCTGTCCAGCATCGGTGCTGTTTGCAGGAGGCTGTGTGTTTGAAGCTCACTCTCTGATGGATGCCTCTGTGGTTGAGAGAATGTGTCCCATTGGTCACGTAGTGCCGTGGTGATGCACCTGATAGTCTCTTGCCGAGGATGCACACATCATTTACTCCTTCCCTGATTCTTAGGCCTTTGGTGACAACTCCAGCTTTCTGCTGAGGATCGACCCTTCATCCTTACCAGAAACTAATATAACCCATTAAGTTAACAGGTTGATAAGGTTCTGTCTCTTCCTAGTGTGCTTAACACTTTTTTGGTGAACAACTGTTGAATTTTCTCAGATGCTATTTCTGTGTCTATTTGTATAATCATATGGTTTCTCTTCTTTAGTTTATTGAGATGGTGAATTTCAGCGATTTTTTCACTGTAAAATATGCCTAACATTTATCCCTTGTAAGCATATGCTTCAGTGTCACGAAGCATATTCACACTGTTGTACAGCCATCACCACTGTCCACGCCCAGAACTTTTCATCATCCCGAACTGACACTCTGTGCTTGTTCAACAGTACCGCACCATGCTCTCCCCGCCGTCTCTCGTCACCACTCTTCTCCTTTTCTGGCTGCCTCTTTTTTGTGTCTATCAATGTTGACCATTTGACATCTTCTTTGGAAAAATGGCTATTCAAGTTCTTTGCCCATTTTTGACTTGGGTTTTTTTGTTTTCTTGTTGAATTTCAGGAGTTCTTTTTGTATTCTGGATATTAATCCCTTATCAGATATGATTTGCAAATGTTTTTCCCCATTCTGTGGGTTGCCTTTTTACAAAAGTTTTCTTGGTGTCATATCTCATTGATTAGTTATAATTGTATTGTACTATTAGTTAATCTCTTACTGTGCCTTGTTTATAAATTAAACTTTATCATAGGTACGAGACTCCGATTATGTAACAGTGTGCTGTATATTGTCCCATAGACCACTGATGTTCTGTTCACTCTAATGTGGGCTTTTTGTTTTCTGTGCTTCTCTTCGGAGAGTTTCTGTGGCTCTGTTGCTGTGTTCACTGTGGTTTGCAATATTTAAACTCACCTAATGAGTTTCTTATTTCAGATTTCTTTTTTCCTGTCCAGAAATTCCATTTGGTTTTTAAAACATCTTTCATCCCTTCTCATTTTTATGTTTTTTAAAATTCTTCGAGCAGGTTTACGGCAGCTGTGTTTCCCAGTGTGCTCGCCCCGTCATTCCTGTTGCACGTGCTCTTCAGCAGCTCTGCTGCCGCCTAATCAGCGTGCGGCACCCACGGTTTCCCTTCTTTGAAACCGACAGGGCCCAGGCCTTTGTGGATTTCTTGCCTACGAGAGCCTGGATCTTACGATACTGCCATTTCTGAGGCTGGGTCATAAAAAGCAATACAAATTCTTCCTTGTTCTCTCTTTTTTGTTATTCTCTCCCTTGGTATCCACCTTCCATGCTGGGAGAAAACCCACATCAAATGGAGAAGCCCGTAAAGGAATGAGCCAAAGCCTGAGGCCTTAGCTGAGCTCCCAGCTGACAACCAGCACCAACTTGCCGGCCACGTTAATGAGCCGTCTCGGGGCACATTCTTCAGATCGCAAGTCAAGTGGCCACACCTGACGCTCTGTGGAGCCCTCCTTTCCGAGCCCCGCCCGGATGCAGATTCATAAAGAAAATCAGTCCTTCTTTAAAGCCACTGAGTTTAGAGGTGGTTTGTTAAACACCTGTGGGTAAATTGTAGGTAGATATTTATATTTTCTTTTTTAAGTCCTCATCTTTTAATCCCATCATATTTTTTATATCTGCCTTTATTGACTGATTTTCCCTTATTATGGGTCACATTTTTCTGCTTCTTTGTAGTAGTTTTTGATTGGATGTTGGGTATAGTAAATTTTACCTCGTTGAGTGCTGGATTTTTTTTTTTTGGAGGATTTGTTCTGGCAGACAGTTAAGTTAGTTAAAAATCATTTTGATCTTTTTGAGGCTTGATTTGTCAGCCTCTTTATGGTGAGTCTAGAGCACCCTGCACTCTAGCATGGGGGACCCACTTTTTGTGATGGGATGTAGAAAGTGAGTGTTTTTGCCCAACACACTGTATTGTAGGCTGTTCCAACTGCTCAGCTTTGCCCCTGCAGTGCAAAAGCAGCTGTGGGCAGTGTGGAAGCGAGCAGGTGTCGCTGTGTCTCGGGAGCATTTTATTTATAGAAATAAGCAGCCGGCCGGCTTTGGCCTGTGAGCTGTGGTTGGCCAACCCCTGCGCCCGGCGCCTGGGCACCAATTCTCCACCGTCCTGGGTCCCACACCCCTCTCAGCTTCCACTGACGTCTCCAGAGACCTGTCGTTTCTTTTTCCTATCTGTCCGTATTCGCCATATTGACAACTAGCTGAGGAATCTTGAAGTATTTATTTATTAGATAACACTTAACCTATTATGTTAGTGTAGGTAATGTTTTTAAATGGAAAATAACTGTGTCTTCCCAAACAAAAATAGTGAGAAGAGCGTTATTGTTTTACTTGCTTGTGAATCTCTTTAGAGTTTCACTTAAGCAAAGACAGTTGGAGTCTCACACACATTTCTTCATAAAACGTTCTACAACATCCCGGGTCAGCTAGCATCTGGGAAACTCCACTGTATACTCAGGAGAGAATGATTCTGAAGAAGATACATAACGTCTTAGCATTATTAGGAAAATAGTGATCGTGTTGATTCTCTGAAAGGGTCTGGGGATCCCCCCACCCCCGGTGACTCCCAGGTCACTCTTCAAGATCACTTCTCAAGGACAAGACTAGCCTTGTGGTTTACAGATCCTGATGCTTCTGCCATCTCAGATGAACGTCCGGGTATTTGTGGGGATATTTGGACTCTGTTTTGGTTGTTGGGAACTCTAATGATTCCCTGCCCTGTGTCACCTCTGGCAACTGTTTTGATTATTGCGTCCCCGTAATTGTTCTTTCCTGAGCAGTTGCTGTGCTTGGCATGTCTGTGTGCACTGTTACCATGTGCACTGTTACCCTGTGCCCGTGCAGACTGCTGTTCAGTCACAGGCTCCAGGGGACTCTGTGCAGGTGTCCGGAGCTTAGCACCCCCCCCCTCCCCCCCGCCAGAGCCCCTCCCTCAACTCGGAGAGAGTGGGAGGTCCTGTCCGGTCTGTCACGTGACCCACCTCGTTGTTTCCCCTTCTCTCGGATCCCCACCGCGTCTGCAGACAGTTTTCCATCCGTGTTGTCTGTTTACTCTAGTTGTTTACGGTGGGAGGGCAAGTCCTGGAAAAATTATCTCTTCGTGGGGAGACAGCCCTAACTTTTTGTTTATTTTGCTTTTGTTTTTAGCCATATCTGCGGAAACTTTTGCATTAAGGTCTTACATGTTCCATTAAATCATGGTCTTGGTTGTCTCAGCCTTCCATGAGAATTTGAACTTCAGTATCCTGTGAACAACATTAGAAGCAAACCCTCACACAGAGAGGGAGTTTTCCACCTTGAACCACGAACAAAGAGGAGTGTAATCACTTATATGTATGAAAGTCATTTGTGTGCTTTGCGTTTCAGGAGAGCTTGCAGACTTTTTTATGTTCCATTCCCATCTCAGTCTCTGGGTAATAACGTATCTCGCGTGTTAACAGGAAATGATCAACAATTTTATAACTACTTTGTTTTTTTTTCAGTTCTAAGTCTTGTACCCCAAGAGTCGGTAGTTACTCTTAGTATAGTGCAGTTGTACAGACTGCAGAACCTGGCTCGGTGCATTGCTGGATGTGTAAATGAGGACCAGTTGCTTAACTTTTGATCTGAGCTTCGGTTTCCTCACCGGTAATGTAGGCGTCGTGATGTCATATTAAATAGGAATTAGACCTAGTAACAGAGCTTCTAATAAACAGTGCTTTAGTCAAGGTGGAAATTTGCTTCTTTCCCTCTCCTGACAGGAGGAGCCTGGCAGTGCAGGAGTGGTGTGGCAGCTTGGGCCACCCAGATTCCTTCTCTCTCCACTTGCCTGTTCTCAGCTCACTATCCTGTCCCCACGGTTGCATCATCTTGTCCTTGTCCCGGGCAGCAGGAAGGAGTAGGTGGGAAAGGTCAAAGGGCCATGTCCTCCTCTTTCACTCAGTCATTTGGTTGAAGCCTCACTGGTCATAACTTGGTCTCTTGGTCATGCCTGGCTTTAAGGGAAGCTGGGGAAGGTAGCCTTGTGTCTGGACGTTTTGCAGGTAAAAGGCAAAAAGGGCTGTTAGGTTGGCAATTCGGAGTGTCTGTCACTAAGGCCTTCTGTGGAAATTTCAGTGGTTTCCAATCAGTTGAGAAATTATTCAAGAGTCAGCAGGTGGAGACCAAAATACCATCCTTAGAAAACCGACAAAGCTGATGTTTGAGAAAGGGGTGTGTGTCTTCAGTCCAGTGTGTTTGCTGACATTGAACCCTAGAGCTGAACAGACCCGTCCAGTCATGAAAGCGCTAGCCCAGGTGGGGCCTGCCCTAATAAATCTGTGACGGGAAGGAACAAAGTGGAGGGAGTAGTGGGAGGAGAGGCTGGGAGTGCTACTTGTGTCATCAGAAATGGGCAAGGGTTCCCCTTCCCCTTCTTCCTTCCTGCAGTACCTTTTCTGAAGGTTCAGCAGGATGCCTGGCATATAGAAGGCATTTATAAAGCTTATGGTGATGATTATTGTTATGATGGTTTGAGCAATTTGAGTAGCTTATAGTGTTTCTCATAATCCATGCATTTAATCTTCCCCCATGTACTGCCATTTTAAAGTCACCATGGGAAAAATTTATAAATAATTTAAAAGGGCTTTACAGATATCTTTTGGGGTAATAGTTATAAACTTTCGGTGAGGTCACAGTTTCCTTTGCAAATTTCATGGATCAGTGTGTATGGCATACATTTTACATATGATTTCTGGGGATACATGAACCTTAGGATAACATCCCATGGTGTAGATAAACTTTAAAAAAGCGTAAGTACTTACATATTACTGTAAGCTGGTGTCAGTGACTGGTGAGTAAGGGAGCACAATTAATTAGTGGGAGGGTGATAGTTTAAGGTCGTGTGCCGCCGACAGACCCACATTTGAACTCCTATTTTTTGACCTTAACCAATTATTAACCTGAGTATTACTGCTTTTTTTAAATCAATGAAATGAAGGTAATAATAACTCCTATATCACAAGTTGGACAGTAAATGAGGTTAGTACACAAAAACTTCTGGGTCAGACACAGAGTACTCACTCGCTGTTTGCTGCTGTCACTGTTGTTCTTACAATGATTAGTGTTGTTGTTGTTATTCTTTGCCTTTCTAACCTCATCCTGATTATCTTGTGGGTTCCAGTGGCTAAGTTATCCTGATTTCATAACTTGGAGATAATAAGATAATATTATTCTGAGCAAAAAGCTTGGTCCTTTAGATCTGCTTTCATTAACAAAAGAGTCCTTACAAGTAATCTTCACGATCTTTGATCTGTCTGCAATAAGAAAGACCTTTCACTGCCCACTGATGGGCCATCAGGGAAAAGATCTTTTGTACGCCCTTCCGAATTTCCCCTTCTTCCTCTGCTTCCTCTCCTGTCTCCTTCCTGGCCCTGCAGAAGCAGAAGGGTGCCAGTCTGATACTGTGGCCTGTGTTGAAACCTGGTAATGGTATTTATCCTGTCAGCAGTTCCTGGGTAGTTAGTGTTTTACATCTTCATCTGTCTTTATTATTTGAGGGAAAGTCCTTAACTTTCCCCATTCCTCTCTGATGAATAGCTTCAGCTGCACCAGTTGGGTCCCTCACTAAGAGCTTTAGGTCCCCCGCTGTTTTTATAGGCTGACTTTTGACACAGACTCCCGTTCACGGAGCCCATTGTGATTGCAGTAGTGCCGGCTTCTGCCAGAACTTAGCTTCTAAAGCACGTTTAAATGGACTTCCTAGTGGTTCTTTCGGTTGATGTTTATCGTTGTCTGATTTTTTCCTAATGACCAAAATAACACATGCTTATTGTAAAAATTCAGAAAACATAGAAATCACAAAGAAGAAAATAAAGACCTCCCATAGTTCCACCTCACCAAAATAGTCACTTTTACTGTTTTGTATGATTTTATGCAGGTTTTTTTCTATACATATATGTTTATATGCCTTCAAAATACTGTCTTTTCCCCAAAATGCAGTCCTTCTGTATATAGTGTTGTAATCCACTTTTCTCTAACTGTATATCTGCTTGATTATTTTAAGTAGTTGTATTTTATTGAGTGGATATCTTATAATTTAACTGATACCCTACTAAGATGGATATTTACGTTGTTGGTAATTTTTTGGTAATTTAACTGCAGGGCAATAAACATTTTTCTGTATCTGTTTTTGAATACTTTTATTGTCTTTTAATGCATTCTTAGAAGTTCAATTTGTGGGGGAAAGGCCGTGTACCTACTGACTGGCTATGAAAGTACCTTCTTCTATTCAAATTTGGGTATTTTCAGTAATTTTACAATTTTGCAATATGATACCAAAACTAATGTCTGTGTGTTTTACATTGTTTTTTTTTTTTATTATTATTAGAGGTTGAACGTATTTTTGTTTTTTTTGGTCAACTTGCGTTTTTCTGTGATTAATTTTCTGTTACATAGTCTTTGCTCACCTTTCTTAATAGGCACACGTTTAAAACAGCAGAATTTTATTTTTGCATTCAGGACCAGATCCTACTTTCTGTTTTTTAAAAAATGCTCTTCTGTTTCCTGGGCTTCATTTCTCACTTAGCCAGTTATTTTCAAGTATTAACATAGGAAATGAAGTAACTGGTGGAAACGAAGCTTTTAGAATAATTTCTTTGTCTGAAACATAAGTGCAAAGGACTGGGGTCCAGCGTGCTTGTTTAGACTCTTAGGTGCCCATCCTGGCTCAGCTGGCCCTTCTCTGCCCCGTCTTGTTGTTGGCCATGCCCCAGGTGAGCCACGTCTGTGTCGGTGTGTCGGTAGCATGTGTGTGTCTGCGCTCTCACGTGGTCTCCATTTCCGTCACTGTTAAAAGAACGTGGAATTGTTCAGTTACATACTCGTTTAGCAAACCGTTATTTTTCAGGTCAGGAGAGAAGGTGTTTTGGCTCTAATCTTTTCATATGCTAAAGGTCCTGTTGCTCTCCTTTTGTTGCCTGTAGGAGAAAAACGACAGTGAAGACATTATGTATTTATGCGGACTACAAATCCGACGAAAGCTATACTCCAAGCAAGATCTCAGTCAGAGTAGGAAATAATTTCCATAACCTTCAGGAAATTCGGGTATGTTTTCACATTTTAAAATACGTACGTCATCATGTAACTCATGCTCTTTTGAGAATAGTCATATTAATATTAAATTAGAGATTAAATATGAATACAGGGGTGGTCAAAAGTAGGAAAACAGTCTTTTGTATGGAAAATAATATAATAATTAATAAATAATAATATAAGAATAAACTATGTTTTACATACAACTGTAAGCCTACTTTTGTCAGCTGCTACATATAAAAGTAGAATTGTTGATATTTAAGAAAACATTTTTAATTTTTATAATATTTTAATTTTTTCAATTTTAATTGTCACCTTTAATTTTTCCCAATATTTTATTGTGGAAGTTTTCAGACAACAGACTGAAATATGTGAAACACTGGAAATAAGTATTTCGTGCCTGATGTGTGTGGTATGTGTTTGAAATGTTCGCTAGATGTCGCTGTTGTCCTTTAAGTACCAGACTCATAACTGTTAATAAGTTCAAGACCTGAAGCAGTCTTAGTTGTACTGGTGTTTCCTATACACACACACACACACACACACACAAATTCTTTGATACATTTTCGGAAACGTAGATCTTCATATGTGATTTCTAGATTTATGTGTTAAATATATGTTTTGTGTTCTGTTGTAAATTGGAGAAACCTTAAATGACATTTGGACCATTGTGGAATACTTTTAATTTAGTCTTCGCTTCTATTATATCATTTAAGTGAACCATTAGCCACGTTGAATAAGGGCTCTTTTAGGTACTGTCTTAATTTTATTCTCAGTGTGTTTATATTTCTGTGTAGTGACCACATAGCCTCATGAGACCAGTAATACTAAATATTACCAGGTGATAATGTAAGTTGTTTTCCTGAAAAACTTAATGAACACACTGCTTTTCTGCCGCAGTTCTCACTGAGGAACCATAATTCTTGTGTTTTGCTTTAAAATATTAGTGCTGCCTTTGCAGCACATGACATAAAGGAGACTTCATCTTTTAATAATACGTTTTTATATGTGACTTATTTTGTTTACCTTTTTCTTTTTAACTTAAATAAGAATCTCATAGCACTTTGTTTTTTAAGGGAAAATAAGCAGATCATGAGTTTATTTCTTACATTACTTCTCTTTTAAGATCGAAATTGTTATTTAAAAAATTTTCTGCTTCTTCTAACTCAGATAGTAAGTGATTAAAATATTGTGAACTTTGAGATTTTAGAGCCATCATTTCATTAGGTACAGGACTGATTTAACTGAGTGGAAAATCCAACTAAACCTTTTTATATTTTTCCATGGGTGCTTGCCCACTCGAGGGTGTAGTGTGTATTGGAGTGTTTTAATAGGTTTTCCTTTTTTACTAGAAATTATGGATATGTTTATTTGAAACACTCTAAAAATCTATTTTCTGTCATTTTAGTAGTGATTGGAGTAGTAACTAAAAAAAAATTTAGTTCAGGGTGAGAAAAGCTAATGGCAACATTATTTATCCAAAGACTATTCTTTTTTTTTTTTTCCCATGTGTTTTCCTTCATGTCAGTTAGGAAGCATGAATTTATACTTAGGTGCGTATTGCCTTTGTTGAAAAATCTCTGCAGAGATGAGGCCCCTCCTTTACTGTTCTAGAATGCACATGTTAACTTCTAGATATGCGAAGGGACTTAAAGTGGTAGTGAGGGTTATACGTTCTGCTTAACGGCTATAAGATACTACAGCTGGGTTTGGCCAAATAGAACATTTTTGACACCAAAGATAACTTCAGTTATGCTGCTTATTCTACTTTCCTTTTTTCTTTTTTTCAAAATTATCTGTCCTATGCAAATCAGAAATCAACAACCTAAGAACATTTTGTAATATGTTTATAATTTATTTCTTCTACACAAGAGACTTTCTAAATAGAAGTAAGGTTTAACACTCGTTTAGCACGAGTCTTTCTGTCATCATCATTTCAGAATACAGTACTTCAGTTGTGTTACTTTTACGCAGTAAGTCTTGCTCCTGTGTTCAAGATGACATTCAAGAGAAGTTTTTGAATAAAGATATAAGTGCTTTTAAAATTTTTAAACCTTTATATTTCAGCATTATGCTTTAGTTTAATGTTGTTCTTTTTCTTTGCTCTCGGAAGGGAAAATATATGTGAAGGAAACTTTTTGCTATTATGATTGAAGAGCCAATGAATATTATTATACCTTAGATGTGACTATTTTAACATTGTAGAAAACATCTCCAGCTAAAGTTCAAGAAAACTCGGTTCTTTTCAGTTTGCTGCCTAGGTACAGTCATCCCTCAGACACCCCCACCCCTGACGATCCAAATCCACAGCTGTTCAAGCCCCTTATATAAAGTGGGGTGGTACTTGCATGTAACCTCTGCACATCCTCCTGCACACTTTAAATCATATCTAGATTACATATACTACCTGATATAATGCAAATGCTATGTAAACAAGTGTTATACTGTGTTGCTTAGGGAATCATGCCAAGACAGAAATGCTGTACATGTTCACAATGGAAGCAGCCATCAGCAGTCTGACTACATAGTACATGTTAGCAACAATGTAACATTTTCCCCTGAATATTTTGATCATTCATGGTTGGTGGAATCTGCAGATGTGGAACTTGCAGATACAGAGAGCTGACTATATTTTTCTTTTGAAAAAACTACCGTAGAAACGTTTGTACTTAAATATAAAGCTAAAGCAGTGTGTTAGACACACAGCCACAGTGCTCACAATTAGTTCTGGGAAAAACAACTTGTAACTTACGTAAGGTCAGGTGGATACTTTGCCAGCATGTGTGAAAGTTGTCCTTTGGTTCATTGTTAGGATTTTGCTTCCAAAATTTGTCATCAAATTTTATCCTGTTGCCACAGAAGGATACAATATTGATGGAACACAAGATGGAGCACTTAACTGAATTTTAAGCCTTTTCTCATCCTCGGTTAATAAAACTGTTAACAAGTGATTTTTTTTAAGGTGGCTTGAAGCAAGTCTTCCATGTTAACAGGGCTGTGTGATATTTTTTTCTTTCTTCCATGCACACGACGAGCCTTTGGCTCTCCTCCTTGTGTACTAACTCAGTGGCATGCCTGTGGGAATCTGTATATGGCACTTTGACAGAAGTGGTTAATAAATCAGCTCTTCTATTAAATAGCATTTACTTTTATAAATTGAGTTCCATTAATGTGTGTGGTAGAATACGAAGATGGAGACAAAGACTCTGTCTCTATCAAATGATGTTACAACCTATTCAAATTTACTTTCTTACACAGCTTGATATAAAGTGGAATGATTTAGGCAGTATCTGCAAAGAGAAATTGGATTGAGTGTTTCATTTATTGAGGCTTTGGAAAAAATGGATTTTGTTGAATTCAGCTAAAAGAAAATATTTTTTAAAATCAGTTTTTGTAACTAAATTTGGAATGTCTTTGAAATGAATATAGAATGCTTTGGTGTGATACACATAATTTTTAGACCACACATGTTATTCTCTCTTATCCCTCACTTAAAAGTAACATATGCAATTAAAAATTATTCATAATTATATACTTATTTCTAAAATGGAAATAAGTAATTTCCATTTACTTATTTTTAAGTAAATGGAATAAGTAATTTTCCAAATTACTTGTAAGTAATTATTGAGATAACTACACATTTGGGCTATATTTCCTTTTGAGACTAAAATATTTTATACAATAGAATAGCATGTGTTTTTAAGAGAGAAATACTCTTGTCTCTCTCAGACCGCAAACTTAGACTATAGATGTTTGAAGAGGTGCAGTCAGGCATTTGAATACAAGATGAATTCTTGCTTTATTTGGTAAACAGTTATTTCGGGCTTGCTCAGTGCCTGGCACTGGGTGAGGTGCTGGAGATGCAGCGGGGCCGGTCAGGTTTCTGCCCTTAAGCACCTCACGGTCTGATGGAAGAGACCGCAGGTAAATATTAACAGGTAAATAACAAATAGACATAGGGGCTGTGTGAAACAGATGGACTATGACAGCAGTGGCTTAAAAAGTTTTTCTACTGACTCTTCATGGTAACTAGAAAGCCCTCTTGGGTGGAGAGCAAAGTGGGGGCGTCTAAAAGAAGGTGTGGAAGCCTCAGAGCCAGGCTTCACGACAGAAGTGCGGGGAATGAAGTGTGCCTGGAAGCCGGGTGGGTGGCGGGGGAGGGAGGGGCAAGGAAGACTGGAGAAGTATTTATGCGTTCAACACATTTGTTGTGATAGTAATATGGCCTCTGTATGTGAGGAGCTTACATTCTCACAGGAAATAAATATATAATTGTGAGAGTGAAAATATGTAGGCAAAAGTCGGATTGTGCTTATTGGCAGACATTTAGGGAGGAAACGTTGATAAAATTCAACCTTGGGAATGCTGGGGCTAGAGCAATGTGAAGACCAGGTGGGTAATATCCAGTGAAAATTAGGAGGATTTTACTAAGGCTGTTGGTTTAACTAAGTAGAGCTGAAGAGAAAGGCCTATAAACCAAAGAGTCGCCAGTTCGAGTCCCAGTCAGGGCACATGCCTGGGTTTCAGACCAGGTCCCCTGTGGGGGGTGTGCTAGAGGCAACCACACACTGATGTTTCCTTCTCTTTCTCCTTCCCTTCCCCCTGTCTAAAAATAAATACATAAATAGAAAAAAGAAAAAAGAAAAGGAGCATACCAGGACCGGAACTATGAAAATGCTAACATTCAAGGATACAAAAAGATTATCCAATGAAAAAAGCTGAAAGGGGGGTGGGGGGACGTAGAAGAGTCAGGTAAAGGGGAGGTAAGTAGTGATGGAAAGGGACTGCACTTTGGGTGGTGAACACACCATACAGTAGGCAGAAGACATATTACAGGATTGTGCACTTGGAACTCACATAATTTTATTGACCAATGTCACTCAATACAGTCAATAAAACAGTAAAAAATAACATAAAATGCAAAAAAAAAAAAGAAAAAAGCCGAGAGGAGCTGCCGTAGGTAAGAAAGTCGAGAGAACACGATGCTGCAGAGGCCGAGACTGGCCGGGGGTGCCCGGCGAGGACTGCAGCGAGCTCTCCACGCGCCCCTGTTGCGGGTGTTCTCGTAAGCACCTTATTCAGTGAAATCTGAACTGAGGCAGTTCTTGCAGATAGTTCAGTCACTTTCCGGAGTAATCATTTCTAAATTTATAGATTGGAGACTAATGAGATTATTTGTTTTAACAGCAGGAATTCCAAATTTTCCTACCGTAGTAGTTGTGCCAAGTAAGAAGATTGTGAAGAGGATTCGTGTTTCACAATGCTTCGAACTGCAGGGTAGCGTCCTGCTGGTGCACACTTGAAGTAAACGTCGAGGTCGGTGAGGTTTCTCTCAGGAGCGTTGCGCCATGAGGTCGCTGTCGCAAGTGCTCTTCTTCCTCAGCAGCTGTGGGAGAGCTGCAGTGCTCCTTGTGGGCAGTGTGCGAGCAGTCACGACAGCACATGGCAAAGAAAACAAAACACAGAACGAAAACACTGTTTAAGCCATGGCAGGATATAATGCAATAGAAATCTGTGCTTACAAAAGGTTGAACGATGTGGTTTAGAGATGCAGATCATCAACCCCTTTTAGTACGGAAAGTCTGCTGAGCCAGGGTGGCCGTTGGAGCAGGGCAGGGGCGGGCCGTTGGCTGAGAACCGGGCACACTGTCGGGAACAGCAGGCGTTCGGTGAATGTCCGGCTCTCAGTCCGTAGGCTGCCACTGGCCCGTGCCTGTTTAGTTTGCTCCAGAGAGATGATCTGGGCACATCCAGCTCCTCCTCTCAGAGAATTTTTTAAAATTTTAATTGTGTTAAAAATGCATAATATGACATTTACCATCTTAACATTTTTTAAATCAGTAGTGTTGAGGATATTCACATTGTCATGTAACAGATCTCCAGAACTTTCTCATCGTGCAGAACTAAAAAATCGGGATCCACTAAACAACTCCTTTTTATTTTTCCGTCCTCTCTGTCCCTGCAAACACTGTTTTGTTTTTGGTTTCTGTGAATCTGACTACTTTAGATACCTCATATAAGCAGACTCACGGAGTATTTGTTTTTTGTGACTGGCTTATTTCGCTTAGCACAATTTCCTCAAGGTTCATTTGGTCTGTAGCATGTGACAGAATTGTTTTCCTTTTGAAGGCTATTTAATGTCCATTGTGTGCCACATTATGTTTGTCTGTCCATCTGATGACAGGCACTGGAGTTGCTTCCACCCCCTTGACTGCTGTGAGCTGAGAACGCTGCCACCCACGTGGCGTCACAATCTCTTGGAAACCCCACCTTCAGCCCTCCTGGGGTCTGCGCCCAGATGTGGGACTGCGGGATCCTACGGTCGTTGTGTTGTTCATTTTTTTCTTCTGTCAGAATTGTGACTCCCAAGAGGTAGACGAGTTAGCTGGGCTTCTTCCTGCAGAAACTTTTGATTGAATCCTAACGGCCCTGATGAGAGCAGTGGTAGCGACAGAAAGATCTGCAGCAAGCCTCGCGGAAAACCACCTGCTGCACAGTGAATGGTGTCGTGATTTTAAAGTGCATCTTCACTGAAGTGAGCCCACTCAGCACCTTCGTTTTCTTCTTAGCCTCTTATTTTATATGTGGAAAACGAAGAATTAATAATCTCCAAGGATTAGAGGCAAATGGCTGATTTTTTTTTAATGGGACCAGCGTTAGTTTGGAAGAGAAAAACCAGGATGTCAGTTTTGATGCAGATCCGATGGACCGTTGTAGAATTGTATTTGAGTCATTGTGTTCGCCACTGTCTGTGCTTCTGGTTACCACTGCTGTTCGTTTATTGAGCACTTGTTACTTGCACGTCACTGAGCTAAGCCGGCACCACTCGCTGTTTCACGTTCTCGCTCCACGCTCCGTGGTGGTCAGAGGTAACCATTCTCCTTATGTTCAGATGAAGCTGAGACCTAGAGAGGCCACGTGAGCTTTGTGCCGTCTGGCTGACTTTGAGTGTGAGAAGGTTAGAAGTGAAAGGAGCTGGAGAGGTGCCGTCGCACCGGGAGCCCACACCTTCTCGAAAGGGACAGCTGCTGTGCGTTTTGAGCCTTTGTCGCACGTGGGAATGTAGGTCCGTTGTTGCCAATTACACTTTTTAGAGGGAAATCAGTAATACAGATTTGAATGGGAAATTCCCAATTTTTAAAACGTGTTGGTAAAATGTGGTGTGTTCACAGGCTAGATGTGGCCAAGGGCTACCAGTTAGCAACTTTAATCACGTACAAGCCCATCGTACAGAGGTACCACCTGTCCAGTGTCACGCTGGAAGTCAGTGGTACAGTGGGGTATCACTGTGCAGTACATATTCCTTCACCTTTTTCTCCTAAAATCGCATTAAATTATAAGTTACCAAAATACTGCTTTGCATTATTAAGAAAAGTGGAAGTGTGTAGCTAAGGAAACAGGCCAGTGAGTGACAGGGGATAGATTGACTGTAGATTTTTGAAGTATGCTTAAAAATTCTTTAGTTTTTAGGTGTGTTCTATTGAAAACTGATGGGTACTTGTAAAGCTGACACTTTGGGCGTGCACATTTGGTCATCCAGACAGTGGCCGTCATTCACTGCCGAGAAGAACCGGGCGGGGAAGCCCTGGGAAGGCCTGGAGAACTGCAGATGCATGCCCCTAAGTGGAAGGAAGAGGCTGCACACTGGGTCATTCCAACCGCGTGTCACGTTGGGAATGGCAAAACTGAGAAGACAGTTTAGATTGGGGCCTGCCCGCAGTTGGGGGTGTTTGGAAAGGATGACTAGGCAGTGCGCAGAGGACTTTTAGGCTCTGTATGATACTGGTGCATACATGTCATTATCTGTATTTGTCCAAACCCGTAAAATGTACAACACCAGGAGTGAACTCTGATGTCAGCCCTGGGCTTTGGGTGAAAGTGTGTCAACGCAGGGTCATCCGTTGTGGCAAATACTCCTCTTTGCTGGAGCATGTGGGTAATGGGGGAGGCTCTGCTTGTGTGGGGCAGGAGGTGTGTGGGAAGTCTGCCCCTGCCTCTCAGTTTTGCTGAATCTAAAACTGTAAAGTCTTTTTTTAAAAATGAAAATACAGGTATTCCTTGCTTTGTGAAAGTGTGTGTTATGCCACTTTACTGTCATGAAAGAGCTACTTTATTACCTGTTTTCACTAACTAAAAGAAATCCAAAGAGGATTTTTACTTTTAGGAAAAAAGGTGAAAAGCAAAAATAGGGTCCGGGGTTTCTTTTGCAGAGAGCTTCGCTGAGGCAGGGCGCGCCCCGGGCACCCAGTGCGGCCCCGCCAAGCTCCCTCCCTGTGAACCGCACTCAGCGTCGCGCCCCACAGCTGTGCACTGTGCCTCCAGGGTCTTACGCACCTTTAGCATGACGTGTTCTGTGGTATCAGAAAAGCCTAAAGGGAGCTCATAGTGTGTTGCCTCAGAAAAGATAATGACCAAAGGGGTCGTAATTTACCTTGGAGGAATGGAGACTCATAACTTGCCTCTTTTCATGGCCCCAGAGGCGAAAAGCTCAGGTTAAGTACAATATGATAAGGAAGGCACTTCAAGGAACAAGAACAGCTGAAGAAGGAGAAGAAATCTCTGCTTGCCTTTACTCTTCTACCTCAGTATGTAGGTAGCTGATGCACATTTAAGGTACTACAAGGATAAAAAGTCAAAATTTTTCTCAGCTTGTCTGTAAAATCTAGTTGTTAAACGTTAGCTTTATTCATTTTAAAACTTTATTATTTCCCTGCAAAAGTTAGTGATAGGCACTGGGAGGTGCTTCAGGCTTTAAAAATGCTTTTTGACCCCTGGCTGGCGTAGCTCAGTGGATTCAGTGCGGGCTGCAAACCAAAGCATCACAGGTTCGATTCCCAGTCAGGGCACATGCCTGGGTTGCAGGCCATGACCCCCAGCAACCTCACACTGATGTTTCTCTCTCTCTCTCTCTTTCTCTCTCTCTCTCTCTCTCTCCTCCCTCCCTTCCCTCTCTAAAAATAAATAAAATCTTAAAAAAACGCTTTTTGTATGAAGACTTTATTTATGTTGAAAGAGGATTGTCTAAGGCAAATACGGAACTCAAATTTAAAAACTTTGTTCACTGAGACCGGGACTGTCAGGAGCATGGAATCATCATGGCTCATTGAACTCCATTTAACCTGGAGCTGGAGCCGTTTGAAACCCGCTGCTATTCCCCTGGAGTCGGATTGTCCCTGCTGCTGAACGCGGAGTTCTCTGACCTTGGCTCACGGGGCAGAAACCCAGTCTGTTTCATAATCTGCACTCTGAGTTTTGAATATCATATTCAGAGTGGGACAGAAGGATGAGCCCTGAGCCAGAGGAAGGAACGTGTTTCTAGATTGTCTTTGCAACATGCCGCTTTAATTGTGGGTTTGGGAGCCTGTTAGAGCAGAGTTGGAACCTTGTTACTACCAATTCTTTATTTTGTGATCCGGGGCAAGTTTCTCTGTTCGCTCTGAGCCCCTGTTTATTTACTTAAAAAATGAGAATCAGTATACCTGTCTCTTTTGGGTAGTTGTGAAGATTGAATGAGATAAGATGTGTAAAAACATCTGTAATACACCAAGTACATGGTAGGTTTTTCAGTCAGTGTATGTTTGTGTCCTTCCATACTTCCTTTTTTCTTTTCTTTTGTGGCTGCTTGCTTTATCCTTACTCACACATGACTTCACAAGGTCAAAATGTATGGGATAAATGTGTCCTATCTTTGTTAAGGCATGTATGGTCTCGTGATAGTAGACAGTTGTTTTGGATCTGATTTCTCACTGTTGGGTAGAAGCAGGGAGTGGTTTAAACACGTTGATGTTGGTATTTGGAATTTCAATATCAATTGTCCAAAACTAGACAGAGCATATATTCTGTGTGGATTTTCTAGTTACTTGTTTTTTATTTTAATAAAATATCCATCAGCATTGGATTAAATATATGGATTTAATCCTTTGAAACTGTAGCATCTGTGACATACTATTTGTGGCTTTTGGAAGGACAATTTTAATCTTTTTGATACGACCCAGTTAATAGCATGAAATGTACTTGATCACATGTTGACCCACTGTATCAAAATACCAGATGTCCTTTTACTCACTAAGGTGATAGTTCACTAGCTTGGACACTTCCTTGGGTTTTGGACTCCGTTCTTGAATTTTTTGTGCTTACAGTATTTATCTTGATTTGATTAATTTAAAATATAGCAAAGCTGACTTAATATTGATTGCTCTGAATTCTACTTATTAGCCCTCCTACTTTCTCTGCAGGATATGTTCTTTTAAACTAAGACAGTATTAATGGTAATAACTTTATAGAATGGGAGACATAAGTGGGAACTTTAAAAAATGTCATTTATGCATATCTTAACTGCAGTGACTTTTAGCCAGGCCATTATTTTTTCAAAAAGTTCTACCCTAATCGTACAAATATTTTTACAAACGTTTCCACCAAGCAGTGAATGAAGCCCTGAGAGTCACGCTAGCCAGGCCGAAGGCTCGCATAGCAGGGAAGCTGTGGGTAGTCATTGAGACTTGGAAATGCTCCTGTTAACAGACATTTGCTTTTAGAGCACTTTGTCCTGACAGTTGAAGAAATTGCTTCTGTTTGAAATTTGTAAAGCAAAAACAGAGGTAATCACAACACAGTCTTTACTATAACATATGTTCAATATATGTTAAGTTGGTTCACTAGATCAAATAGTTTAAAAAGATTACTGTATGAAGTTATTTAACTTATTTTTAAAATTCTTCTTTGCGCCCTAGCGGGTGTGTCTCAGTGGCTTGAGAGCCAGCCTGCAAACCGAAAGGTCACTGGTTCAATTCCCAGTCAGGGTTGCAGGCCAGGTCCCCGGCTGGGGGCGTGTGAAAGGCAGCCCTTCAGTGTATCCCTAACACATTGATGTTTCTCTCCCTCTCTTTCTCTTTCCCTTCCCCTCTCTCTAAAAATAAATAAATAAAATATTTTTTAAAAAGTCTTATTTGCGAAAAATTGATATACCTTGACACGTATAGTATTAAGACAGCTTTTCATTTCTCTGTGGCCTGGCATAATAGACAATGCTTTTGGCTTAGAAGCTGAGAGCATTGTGTGTTTGCGTGTGTGCGCAGGTAACAGAAGCGTACAGGCCTGTGTGTGGAAGATCATGTACGTGAGAGTGCACTTGGCTTGGGACCGATAAGAAAAAACTGGAGTATTGTCTTACTGTTAATAAAACTTCAGTGTTGATACAGTTGTATGGCTATCAAAACTAACTCATTCACTCCTCTCCCAATTGTTGCTGGGTAAATAATTGGGTATCATTCTTTCATAGAATGGTTTTCAAGCTCAGCCGTGCTCTGTGGTCCGGTTGTTATAAGATGACCCTGAGAGTCGACTGGGGATTATCTCACATTTTTTTAGGCCTGCTAACGTTGAAAGACCATAATTTAGCAAACTACACAGATTTCAAACCTCTGTTTTGTCCCCTGTTAGCTGTGAGAGACTTGGGGGACACATTCCACCCCTTTGAAACCACAGATTGCTCACACAAAAATAGGGAAGTAATGCTCGTTTCACGGGATTCCTGGGACAGGTAAGATAAAGTATGCAAAGTACTTATTCATATTGCCTGCCACACAGTAAACACTCAATTAATGCAAATTCTCTCCTCAAAAATTATTTTATTTATTTATCTTTAGAGAGAGAGGAAGGGAGGGAGAAAGAGGAGGAGAGAAACATCAAAGTGTGGTTGCCTCCCACACCCACCCACCCGCCACCAGGCACCTGGCCCGCAACCCAGGCACTTGCCCTGACTGGGAATCAAACCAGCAACCCTTTGGTTCACAGGCCAGGACTCAATCCACTGAGCCACACTGGCCAGGGCTAAATTCTCTCTCTTTTTAAAAAATATAAATAATATTCAACAATTTAAAGGTTTTTTGAATATTTGAAGTACAATGCACATATATTTCCGCATTAGTTTTTAGGAGAGTAGTAGTGCTTTCCGCACCTCTGGAGAAATCTTGATTAAGAACACAAGGTATTGCATATTACAGGTTGAAAAATATTTTGTTAACACGTTTTTTTCAGTTACAGTTTACATTCAGTATTATTGTGTGTTGGTTTCAGGCATACAGCATAGTGGTGAAACAGCTACGTGCTTTACACAGTGTTTCCCCTTGTACTTCCGGTGCTCGTTTGGCACCAGACACAGTTGCTGCATCTCACATTTGTTATGTAGCTGTGTGAAGCATACAGGCAAATCTACGTGTAGTAGCCGATTGTTGTTTTCAGAAGCTTCAACATATTTATGGTAAACTTCCATAAAATAGAAAGTACTCTGTGTAATTTGTATACCATAACTTATAAATTAATTCAATTTGAGAAAAATACAAAGTTTCTAACAAATAATATACCACCAATTTGGGGAAAGTGACATTACTCTGGTCTGTTAAGATAGACTTGAAATCCCACTAGACACCAGCATTGTCATGTTTCTGAGGTTAATTGGCTGCACTCAGTTATAGGTTATGAACGGCCCCCCCCTTGAATAATTCACCAGGCCATCGGGCAGAAAGACCAATAGTTCACAGGACTAACTGACCTCGTCAGTGTAATAGAAACACTTACGAATAAAATTCTCTTTGCCGACCATGCCGCAGATGCAAACCCTGGAAGAGACTGTTAGGCCCTGTGGCTGTCCTGGGATGCTCTGACTGCCAGCAGACGCGGGGGGGGGGGGGGGGGGGGGGGGGGCGGGTCTTGGTGGGCAGAAGTGGGGGGAGGGAATGTGAAAGTCCTCTGGGAGGAAAGTTTGGGAGGGAAATTAATTAGGCAAAATGTTAGAGACACATAGCTTTAGAAAAGATTTTAAACATCTCAAAACTCCAAAAAGCAGTGTCTGTGAATCCCTGTAAAGGTAGTGTCTTTAAAGTTTGCAATATTTTTTCCCTTCTTGTTCTCTGTCTCAAGCCCCTTTGTATGGATTGGGATACGATTGCAGGGAGCTGTTTGCTGAAAGGTGAGAACAGGACTTGGACACCGCCTGGCACTGTAAAGAGGAGGCAGCACAGTTGTCCTCCTGCAGGCTTGCTCCCCTTAGCAATATAAGACAGATATTGCCTGAGGCACCACTACAGCCTTGAATCTGAAATGGCTGTTTGTTTACTTGTTGGTAAGTTGGCTGAGATTTGGATTTGTGCCAGAGCAGGGGAAGGGAGAAATGTTAGAAGAGACAGAGAGAACTGTCGCTCCCTAACAAATTTTGACAATTCGCTTTCTCTCTCCTGCAGTCATGATGCAAACCATGCATTTTATGAAAGAACCCCCAGAGCAGCAGATCAGTCTTTCTTAAAGAAGACAGATGTTTTCAAATGCTTTAAGAAGTTTAGTGAACCACTCTCAGGGTTTGGTCTTTACAGGAAAAAAAAAAAAAAAAAAAGAACTTTAGCTTAAAACTCCCTGGGGGAGGTGGGTCCCTAAGAGGAAGCTGGGGAAATGGTGCAGCAGACACCAGCCTTCTCTGTGATGCTGTGGAAGGGTAAAGACGTTCCTGTTGCATTTCCTTTTTTAAGAAAGGCATCCTTTACATTATAAGAAGACGATCAAATTGTTAAGTGGGCTTCAAAAATAGTAATAAAAAAAGATTTATAACGGAAAGAATTGATGGTATATTTCACCTAGAGTAGGAAAGACAATGTGTAATAAGGGATTTTGTGGTTTTACAGCTCAGTGCATGTGTTTGAAAGCTGTTCTCTCAGCAACGTGGGTGGCAGGTTATGCTACCATATAATGTATTGTAGTTGGCTCTCCCCACTCATCAGGGTTAGTGCTCAACCATTCGGAAACTTTTCTCATTGTTCTATCATGTGAACCAAGACTAGTGTTGAATTCCCAATAACTTACCAAAAAAAAAAAAAAAGGCTTAATTAGAAAGCTTGAAACTTGATTATATCTTTTTGTTTCAATACAGTGCAGTATATATTAGTATTTTATCTATTATTACCGTAATTTTTCAGTCAAAAAGATATCAAAACCAAAACTTTATTCTTTTTAAAGTAGGTTTTACAGAAATCTGTATGCTGGATCTTGCCCTTTTTTCTGTATTAACACTCTGTTTCCATCTTAAGCATTTTGCTTTAGACGGACCATGGCTCTTGGCAGCTAGTGCATTTTTAGCAAATAATACTGTTTCTAGTAAGAGAAAAAAAAACTCAGTGTGAGGTCCTTGTAAACTGAACCTTTGGAACATTACTTTATCCGCCCCCCCCCCCCCTTTGTGCTTCTTCTCTATTTGTGTAATGGTTATAAATTACATCCTTTGAAAGGAAGAATTAAAAACATTTTGTTTCGTTATTTTCGTAGTCGATTTTTTTTCCTTTACCTGTTATTTTAAAGATATCCAGAGGAATAAGCAATTATGATATTGAAATGCCATTGTGCCAGCACCTCCAGAGCACAATCCAAAAAACACAGAGAACCGCCCGCCGGGCCGTCTGCAGTGAGCTCGTGTGAGCGGCAGTGTCTGCTCGCGCGTCGCCTTCCCACCGGGAGTTCCTCTCGGAAGAAAGGCTCTGTGTTTCCCGAGCGCAGTGTGGCATTTGCTGGTCCTTATATTTTTAGTTTGTGAGGGTTTCCGTTTGTAAGAGCAGCTGCGTAGATGTACGTCACGTGGTTGTCACTGGCACACCAAGAAGTGGAGGGAAGAAAGGCTTATATGCCTCTGCAGTAAAAAATAATGAAAAACTTTCAATGAAATAATAAAGTTTTGAAGGGAGGAAATAATGCGCTTCTTTGAGATCTATAGATGAAGAAGAATTGATTTAAATATTGATTTTACCCTTTAAAGTCTATTTTAGGTGCATATAAAAATACAGAATTCCTGTATTTCACTTGAAATTCGGATGCTTAAATCTGATGGTGGCTTCTTTACAAGTTTGAGTTAGTAAGTTTTTTCAACCTAACCTGTATAATTAATCAAGGAAGGAATTAGAAAGTACATTATGTATCCTTAGATAATTTTTTTATTTTTAATCTTATTTACTTCATTTATTTTTATTCTTGTTTTGCTTCTGGTTATCACATCACACACAGAGAGCAGATTTGCAAAATGTGGCCCCGTGCATTGGCAGTCTGGACCTTTCAGTCAGACGCATCAGAAAGAAAAACCATTTACCGGATAATAGGGAACTTCAGGGGTAAATTTGGTGAGATGGGAATTGATGTCCAGTCTTCGAGTTTATTTGAGTCATTCAGCATCATTTGTTTTTTCCTTAAAACTTTCTGCGTAGAAGGTATACACATCTTTGCTGAAACTAGGTTTTTACCCACTTGAGCTATTTTTCACTGAGAGATAATTTCAGATTTATTTGCTTCTGAATTTTATTCCGAGTTTCCTACTCAATTAAAAGCACTTTTGCGTTTCGTGATAATTGCATGGATCGTTTAATGGTTGTTTCTGCTGGTTGTTAGAACGAGGGGACTGCCTGTGCGGGACCAGTCGCCACGTTTGGGCGGTCGGTCCGGTGGGCAGAGATGCTTGCTAATCTCTCACATGTCTCAGTTCGCTCTGGATTAGTCCCGGCCTTACTTTCAGTCCTACAGACGCAAAAGATTGCCACCTAAGCCAGGCACACCTCACATGCACCTCCAGGAAAGGGAGGAAAGGTGGCAGTACCCTAACAGGCTGGTTTCGGGAGGGCCCCGGACGCCTGCGCCACCGGGCCTCACTGCTCACGGCCGCCTGGCATGCCGCCACCTCCCGCCGGATTGCCTGTTGGGGCTCTCGAATGCAACGAAAATGTCCGTGCTTTGTCTCCTCGGTTGTCCCTGATTGCAGTGTTAACAAACAAGTTAACACTTTTCCCCTCAAAATGATAGTAATTTACATCATGATGAAGTCTAACTTCATAACATCTAAGTGCTAAGTGGTAGCCTTAGTTTAGTGCTTTTAAAATTCATGTTAAATAAAATTCATCACTTCTTACTCCAAAATATTCATTTTATATAATTCCTTAACTATTCAAGACAGATGTTTTAGATTTGGATAAACACTTAAAAGTAAATTATGAGGGTTTTTTGTACTTTTATAAACAAAATTTGTTACATATATGAGTTATGGGACCGATGGAAATCACAGATCTTGCGAGCAGAATGTGTGTGTGTGTGTGTGTGTGTGTGTGTGTTGGGGGGAGGTTAGTTCAGCTGTTTTGACAGCCTGTTATTGAGAGTGCGAGAGATGTTTACATGTAATTTTTAACAGACCTGGAGGTGCGTGTTGGGTTCTCACCTCTGCCTGGTCCGCGACACGCGCTTCACGTGTTCCCCGTCGGGCTCCACTTCTGGGTCCCACGTCTGCTCGGCAACGACGGGTGTCCTGCCGAGACTCCCGCTCCTTTCCTTCCCAGCCCCTCCCGGCCCCGCAGCTCTTGAGAGCATGCGCAGCATTATAGCGTTGTGAATTGCCAATATTCCTTCACTTACTCTGCCATCAGAATACATGCTTCTCATATTTGTGTCTCGGACAGACACACTTTATTACTGTGATGTTCAGAGTTTGGCAGGCTTCGTCCCGCGTTGGCTAGGTTGCCCTCAGCACATCATACGGCCCCTCTGAACTTCTGGTTCCTCAGCTGTGAATTAGGGATGTGGTGTTGGGAGGGTTACAGCAAATGGGTGCTAAGTGCCTGACCTGTGGGAGCAGCTCAGTAAATGGTAGCTCAAAGGAGCAAAGCCCTGAAAACTGGCGATGTTTTTATAGGCTGTAAAAGCACCCACTGGTGTACTTTTCTGTGTAATCGCATGAAATTGGGGAGTTTCAGCTACACATAACTGTCGGAGGTACTTTAAATCTTAAAGTTGATAAAATCCAAGTGCATGGGCTTTGGAGTCGTCTTACTGGGATTTGAGTTTCCGCTCTGCCACCTAACTATGAACCCTGGAAAGTTAGCTTCTCTGTGTCTCAGATTTCTTGGTATAAAATGAAGGTGAAAATCGTCTACTTCATAGGCCTGGATAAAATCAGTATATGTAAAACTCTTAATACTGTGTGTGGCAAAGAGTAATTGTTCCAAACATGTTAGTCGTTGTTGACCGTGATTATTTCACAGAAAAGGGAAAAATCATAAAGCCAGAATGGAGTCAGCTTTAATTAGTGGGTGTCTTTTCCATCCACTTCTAAAGAATTCCCATTACTTTTCTTTCTAGAGCCCTTCAGAACTCCACGTCTCCTAAAGATGGATTTAGGATTGCGTTGCACTTGGAATTCTGCTTCTTATTCGTTGCCTCCATGGGATCATGATATCATTGCAGCAAAGATCTTTAGATGTCTCTTAATCAGATGTACCTGTTGAGCATGTCACTTGCTCCTCATAAGTCTTGTGTTCGTTTTTAACGGTTCTTTTGAAGGAAGCTTGACTGCGAAAAGATTTTTTAAAGGCTTCATTGCCCTACTGAACTTTTTTTAAAAAAGGTAATTGGGTATCCTGCTTCCACTGGACTTTTACAATAAGCAGTTATTTCCTTAGGGGTTAAAGGACACACAGAAAACGTATTTTACAGTGATTCTTTGAGATCTTAAACTCCTGACGCCTCTGTCTATGTTTCAGTGGTTTGTAGCCTGGCAGATGCCGCCACACAGCCCGTTTCCGTAGCTGTGATACCGATACGTGTGCCTAAAGGCTACTTTTAACCTCTCCTTGTTTTGAGAAATTACTTACTATGAAAATTCATGGTGACAGAATGGCAATGTACTTTTTAATTGCTATACTTTAAGAATTACTCATGCCTATGAAAAGTCTAAATTTGTGTAATTTGCATAAGATTTTCTCATAGTTATTGTACATTCAGATAGTTTCATATTTGTCCTAGGATAAAACAAATTCATGTGAAATGTAAAGGAAATATACACTTACTTATTTTAGAGCCCATTCAACAGCAGATCTTCATGTACCTGGAATAGCAAGGACTTGGAGGAGGCTAAGCCTCCTTCCCAGCGTGCGGAGTTCTGCCACTGTGTGCTGGAGGCGGTGCACTTGTTTCCTCTGGGTGCTCAGCGCCCCCCCCCCCCACAGGCCATGAAACACACGCGGGTTTTGTGTGTGTGCAGCTTTTTAGTGTAAAGTGGGACTCTGTGAGCATCCCAGAGGCTGGGAGTGTACCCTCTTCCCTTCCCCATCACAGTCCTTTTCCTACCTCTTAGAGTTAACCATGGCTCTAACTTTTTGTGATAATTTCCTTAGTTTTTAAAAATATTTTTATTGTGTACGCATATTTTTACTGCAGTAAAACACAGCACAGGTTAAAAGTCTGGGAGGACTGCAGTAGCCTCTGGAACAACAGCACTTCCCCTCCCCCCCATCCGATATCCCTGTCCTACTCCCAAGGAGCCATGCTCTCGGCGGTGTCAGCCTCACTCGCTTTCGTATTTCCGCACACCACATGTAACAGGTGTCTGCCACAGATAAGTACGATTCTACGCAGTGTGTCTGTAGCTACCTACATTTAAAGACGTGAGCTAGTGATATCTGGCTATGAAACATCAGGTTTAGCTCCGTAATCTCATTTCTTCTCCACTGTACTTTCCTTCTCTTCATTTTCCTAGTGTAGCTTTTCATGGTATTTGCTGAAATCATTATGCACATTTTCATTATTATAACCACATAGACATTATTTATACCTGATTTACATCATGTTCTATGCTTAAATTCACTTTTTCTGTGATTTTTAGACCTAATTTTATTTTTCTTTAATTAACAGTTGCCTCGTTTTTCCTTAGTTTCTAAAATGTTACCAGTTGTCAATATATTCCTAAATTCTCTAACAGACGTATAAAATATCTCTTGAAACAGTCACATATACTCACTCTCTTGGTTCCACATTTTCTTCTCGGAAGCATCCTTCCTGGACCTCCAGCTCAGTGACTGTGTGGGTGTGTCGTGGGGGTTCAGGGGGAGAAGCAGAGCGCTGGGGCGTGGTGGGGGTGTGGTGGGGAGTGGCAGTATGTGAGCAGGGGTTTGTTACAGGGAGTTTACCTTACACCAGTAGGGGTTGCTTAAATCACCTGTGAAACTGTTTGCACGTGGGATGCTGGAGCTCAAAGTCCACAGGCGTGGCTGCTGCTTCACTTCTGCACTTCCAGTCTCTCTGAAAATATTTCGTGTCCTGCCCACCAGAAACATGAGAGGAAGGGAATCCTGGGAAGTGTAGTTTAGGCTGAGCGAAGGTGGTGGGTTACCAGGCTGCCATAGGTGGCATGAGAAAGCTCCTCTCAGAACTGTGACCTGCAGGAGTAATAGTTCTTTTTTTCCAAGCAATTCATTTAATTTCAGTTAATTAAAAATTTTTTGGCATACCTGCACACAACAGGTGATCCATTTTAAATGAAATACAGTTAATATCTCTTTGCCATCTCTTGATCTTTGGAATATTTTCAGAATCAGCTTCCTTCATAGTGTAAATTTGTTTTCACGTTGTTGCAGATTATATAACAAAGTAGGTGGAAGACCACTCAAGGTGAGGCCGAAGAGGCGAGCAGGGTGAGCATCAGCTCTAAGTCTGTGCTCTTCCGCTGGCCCCTTCAGAAATGGCCTATTAAGAAGGAGATACAAAATTTTAAATCATCAACATATACCCGCTAGAGGTACTTGAAGTCACGGGTCTGGATACAGTTGTGGAGGACAGTTTCAAGGACCCTGTTAGCTTAGCATTAAGAAGTCTTCACTTCATTAATCTTCAAATTTATTGATCTTTACTGAGGTACCAGTTATTTTTCTTGTCATTTACTAGCTTTAGTAAACCATATTATGTATTTTTTGTATATAAAATTATGTTTCAACTACAATATTTTATAAAGTTTTAAAAGCCTTAAAATTTAAAACAGAAGTAGGTCTTGGTCAGGCACATTCTTAGATAAAATCCAGAATATATTAGTAAGCTGTACCAAAGAACTGTTCCTAGGAAGAGCTGATTTGTCAAGGTGGCGGGTCACTGGTGACTCTGACAGGGCTGGTTTCAGTGGTGGGACAAAACTCAGATTGGAATGGGATGCAGATAACTAGCAGGTGAAAAATTCAAAGAAAACCCAAAACTTTTCAAGTGAGTGACTATATGGAGAAAGGAGCTGAAAGTGGGATATGGCGGAAAGAAAGAACAAGGAGGAATACAGAAAAAGATTATCTTTTCTTTAATCCTCACCCAAGGATGTTTTTTAAAATTGTGTTTTGAGAGGAAGGGGGAGTGAGAAATATTGATGTGAGAGGCAGGCGTTGATTGGTTGCCTCTCGCGTGCATCTGTGCGTCTGTGCATCCGTGCGTCCGGCCTGGGGATCGGTGCCCTAGCAGAGACTGTACGCATCTGGACCACATCCGGACCAGGGTCGCACACACCCACGTCGGGACGGGGGTTCGAAGCTGCAGCCCAGGTGTGTGCTATCCAAAGAAGAAGACCCAGTGGCATTCATTTAATTGTTTTTCTGGAGCAACTGGTGGGACCCCAGTTTAGAGTCTTTGACACGCCTTGCCCTTTGATTGTGCTGATAAGATAAACTTATATTTTTTGCAATGTCTGTAGTTCATTTTTGTCCAGTGATTAAGATAATTTAAAAATCAGTGTTTTTTTAAACTACTTCATAACTTTAGGAAAATTTGTAGAAACTTTGGTTTACCATTTGACTAATGATTTTCCTTTCCTTGTTAAGTAAGGACAGTTTGGACTCTTGTTTAAAATAAAATTTAAAATTAAAAAAAATTATCTGGCATTTCTTAATTGAAAAACATTTAAAATCTAGATTTTAGGTTTAGATCATCATCTAGAATAGATAAATAGATAACTAGATCACTTACTAACTATGTCCAGAAAGAAAGCTTTGTTTGATGCATATTTAATGACTGATTTTCTTTTGTTAATATCCTTATAATTTATGTAGAATCTGGTTGTTTTATAAGTTTGGATTGTTACGAGTTTGGAGGCATATTTCTTGAAATGAAATATTTTTGAAAAATGTTAGATTCTTTTCCTGCTTGTATCAGCACGGTCTTTGATTGGATGGATACATTTGTACGTGTCTGACTCGGACACCAAGACTAGCTACCAAGATGGCACATGTCGTGTGCTTCGCAACTGGAAACACAGACCGCGGTCAGAGTGTCCAGTAACTGATAATAGTTACCATCCTGGTGTCATTCTCTCAGTGAGCAAGAGGTCAGTTTCTAAGTCAGCTTTATTTTTTTATTTTATTTAAAACTTTTGGCAGTTTTTAAATTACAGTTGCCATACAGTATTATACTAGTGTCAGGTGTACAGCACAGTGGTTGGCCATTTGCACACCTTGCAGCGTGACCACCCCTAGAAGCCTGGCGCTCCTCTGACGCCGTGCACAGCTTAGTCAGCTTTAGGGTGTGTTCATTGTGATGAATGACGTTCATTGGGTGAAAACCTAACCTGACTTTTCTTTTCCTGGCAGCAACTCGAATTGGTGGAACCAAGTGGCTGGATTCATGTTCCCTTGACCGATAATCACAAGAAGCCAACTCGCACATTCATGATACAGATCGCTGTTCTAGCCAATCACCAGAACGGAAGAGACACCCACATGAGACAGATTAAAATATACACTCCAGTGGAGGAGAGCTCCATTGGTAAATTTCCCAGATGCACAACTATCGATTTCATGATGTATCGGTCGATAAGGTGACCTGGGGACAGGACTGAGGTCATTAAACACATCTTTATTTTCTCTGGTCAGCAAATGTTGTATCTGGTATCCTCATTGAAAAGGCATCAGTCATTTTACATTTTTGTACACATTAAGAAGTATTTTATTGTAGCTTTAACAGTCAATTTTGTGTCATACTATCTTTATTTTCTTTAAAATACAATAAAGATCACGTATTTTATGTTACTGAAAATGGATTTGAAGCCAATCATTAAATTTTTCATCAGTAGGTACTACCTTTAAAACGACAGAATTATTGTTTTTTTTTCTCTCCAGAGGGAACTTATTTTTTTGATATTGGGCCTTTTTAAAGGCCGTGCCAAAATAAGCTTAGCATTAGGCGTCTGAAGAGAATCACTCTGATTTGGGGCATGGGGTTAGCTGGGTCATAATCACTTCCATGAGATACTTTCAACCCTGCGGTCACCTGTGCCCTGACACCGTGTCGGGGATCGGCCTCACGCTCTGCTGTTCATCTCCTGTCACCGCTGCCCTAGCAGAGTGACTTTCAAGTTTGTGTCTGACACTGAAGCATTCCTGGGGGACAGATATGTCTCATGAAATTTTTAAAAATGTGTGAAATTGTTCTTTATATGTAAAAAGATATTAAAGGAGCTTAAATGTGTTTTCTCTCCATGGTTTAAAATGAGTAGATTTGATTTTGCATACTTTTTTTTTCTGTATCTGTTACTTCTGGGGAGGATGCTTTTGTAGCCAGAGCTTCCCCAGATTGGCTGTTATTTGGGAAAGATTCCTTGGAGGTTCTTGCATTACTGGAGAGACTGAAGTCTTAAATGGTAACGTTTAAAAAATAATTTTGTGTGTGCTTTATTCTGGCAGAGAGCACTTATTTACATGGATACTCGCAGGGGTGTCCAACCTTTTGGCGTCTGCACCGCACTGGAAGAAGAAGAGTTGTCTTGGACCACACATTAATTACATTGTGACACGTAGTCAGAAAAAGAATCTCATAATATTTTAAGTAGATTTACGATTTTGTGTTGGGCTGCATGCACAGCCGTCCTGGGCTGCATGCAGCCACAAGCCACAGGTTGGACACCCCTGCAAAGGTTTTACTTTTCTCACTCAGCGGAATCTGGGCTGTTCTTTCTGAGTTTCACAGTTTCACTGTATGCGTTTTGTTGTCTTTGAAGAAGGATGGTAGGTGATTTACAGAGTCACCAAATAGGCTGTAACTGACCGAAACTCATTCGGGATCAGCAGATAAATCCCAGTAGAGGTATGATGTGGGATGCTGGAAAGGGCGGAAGAGAGGATTAAAGGAAAAACACCTGGATTGGAATTAAAAGTGAAGGAGAGAATCAAGGAGATAAGAATAGGAGTACATGTAGGCACTAGGTGGTTTGCTTTATGTAGTCCAATAAGGGAAACATTCATGTAAACAACAGGGTTTAGTCCAGGAGACTGAGACCTCTAGTACAAATACAGAAGGAGCCATGGCCTGTGGCTCAGTTGGTTGGAGTGTCATACTGTATGCCAGAAACATTTTGCAGGTTTGACCCCTGGTCAGGGTGCATGTGGGGGGCAGCCAGATCAAAGTTTCTTTTTTTTTTAAAGATTTTATTTATTTTTTTTAGATAGAGGGGAAGGGAGAGAGAAAGAGAGGGAGAGAAACATCAATGTGTGGTTGCTTCTCATGCACCTGCCACCAGGGGGTCTGGCCCTCAACCTAGACATGTGCCCTGACTGGGAATTGAACCTGCCACCCTGTGGTTCACAGGCCATTGCTCAGTCCACTGAGCCCCACCAGCCAGGGCAAATCAAAGTTTCTTTATCACATCAGGTGTTTTTTTTCTCTGTCTCTATCTCTGTATCTCTTTCCCTCTCTCTCTCTTTCTGTCTATCTCTCCCATTCTCTCTCTCTAAAATCAATAAAACCATATCCTGGGGTGAGATTAAAAAAATACAGAGGGATTTATTAATAATAGTGTTACTGCTTGCTAACTGCTTTGAAAAAATCTGCTTAAAAGGTAAAAGGAGGAAGACTGATTATTATTTACGTGATCCAGTCAGTTTTCCCCTACTACTAATAGTTTGCTAAGAGATTTCTAGAATTGGGAGGGGTTAGGAAGAATGTTGAGAAAATCAGTGTGTTTCTACTTCCCCTTGGCTGGCTGACCACCTTATCAGACATGGGAAAACTCAGTACCTGAGGATTATGGAGATAATGCCTGCCCTTATCATAAGGATTATTTGAAGTGTAGATAGACCATGTATTATGATAACAAAGCATTGCCTTTCTAAAGCACTTGCCTTTCTCTTTTAAAAGTACAGATGCGTGTCTAGAATAAAGAACTCTTACAACTCAACAGAAAGAAAACAACCCAATTCAAAGTGATCAATAGATTTGAACAGTCATTTCTGAGGAAGACATATGACTTGTAAATAAATATTTGAAAAGATGCTGAACCTCACTGGACATTAGTGAAATGCAAATTAAAACCATGATGAACCCTGGCTGGGTAGCTCACTTGGTTAGACCATTGTCCCTGATACACCAGGGTCACAGGTTCAATCCCCGGTCAGGGCACATACAAGAGCAGCCAATGAATGCATAAATAAGTGGAACAACAAATCGATGTCTCTCTCTCCCCCACTCCCCTGATTCAGTAAATAAAAAATTTTAAAAAACCATAATGAGATACCGTTTCACAGCCACTATAATAGCTACAATTTAAAAAACGATTGCAAGGTTTAGCAAAGATAAGGAGGAACTGGACCTCACACTGATGGTGAGGATGTAATTAATGTACATCCATTTTGGAAAACAGTTTGGTAATTTCTTAAAAAATTAAACGTGTACATAATTATATGATCCAACCATTCCACTCCTAGGTATTTACCCAAGAGATGAGAAAGCATATGTTTATATAAAGACTTGTATACAAATATTCATAGCACTTTATTTGTATTATCTCAGAACTGAAAACAACCCAGATATTGATTAACAAGAGAATGTAAACATTGTGGTATGTTTATATAGTAGAATACGGCTGAGCAGTAAAAATGAATGGACAATTAATACGTGCAACAACATTTATTTCCTACTGCATGCGATTTGAGAATCAAAAACTAAGATTAAAAACCCACTTTAATGGCTAATAAACCAACAGCAAATTCACTGATTTATTTGTAATGAATATACATTTTTGAGTATTAAATTGTGCAGTTAAAAGATTTAAAATTTTAAAGTTCACATGTAGTCTAGGGATAAAGCACTGTTAAAATCAGTTATTTACCTGAGGAAGTATTGTCACAAGAAACTGTATAAAACTGTAATATTAAATCATAGCAGTTCACTGAACACTAATAAATACACAATTCGTAATAAAAACCTAATAGATACTGGGTGTTGCTTTAGAAGTATTGTAACGAGGAAACCAAGGTAAATCGGATGTGGGCCTTCCGGTTGCTTACCACCTGCTGTGGGAAATGTTAGTCTTATAAACAACCAAATCGAAACCAGAGGGGCAAAACCTCCAGTTGGGGAATGGGAGTGTAGAGGAGAAGGGAGGTTTGACTTCCCAGCGCCGGAAATTCGAGGTGAAGCTGAAGAAGACATTGTGGAGGAAGTGGAATTTTGGAAAGAAAGACTTTTTAATATTAGCTAGTTATTCACTTTTCAAGCCTATCCTTGAACCCAGACTACTGTTGTTTCTTTGTAAGTAACAACAATTTGAAACTGATGATTTGTTTGTTCAGTATCAAGTGATTTTTTGTACATTTAACTCTCGTTTGAAAGGTTCCAATGATTAAAACATGGTCAAATCTTGGAAAACAATTTTAGAAACAGTGTGTTCTTTTTGCCGTTATGACTACTAATTTAGGAGAGATTAATACACTACAGTATAAATTTAATGAGTGTAAGGTTTGATGAGTCAAATATAAGTATTTGATATTTCTAGTGTTTTTTAAAATTGTCACTCCTTTAAACTTCTTAATAACATGTATGCTTATGTATTATTTTTATTTATTTTTAAAATATATTTTGATTATGCTATTACAGTTGTCACAAGTTTTCCCCCTTTGCCTCCCTCCTCCCAGTCCCCCCACTCCCTCCAGAAGTCCCCTCCTTTAGTTCCTGTCTGTGGGTCATGCATATGAGTTCTTTGGCTTCTCCCTTTCCTCCACTATTCTTAACATCCCCCTGTCTGTTTTGTACCGACCAATTATGCTTCTCAATCCCTCATGTTCCTCCATTACGTCCCTTCCCCCTCCCAGCTGGTAACCCTCCAAATGATCTCCATACCTATGATTCTGTTCCTCTTCTGGTTGTTTGCTTAGTTTGCTTTTTAAGATTCAGTTGTTGATAGTTGTGCATTTGTTGCCATTTAAATGTTCACAGTTTTGATCTTTTTCTTAAATAAGTCCCTTTAACATTTCATGTAATACTGACGTGGTGATGATGAATACCTTGTCTGGGAAGCACTTTATCTGCCCTTCCACTCTAAATGCCAGCTTTGCTGGACAGAGTAATCTAGGTGGCAGGCCCTTGCTTTTCCTCACTTTGACTTCTTCTTGTAAGTCCTTCTTGCCTGCAAAGTTCCTTTTGAGAAATCAGCTGACAGTCTTAAGGAGACTCCTTTGTAGTTAACTTGGCTTTTCTCTTGCTGCTTTTAAAATTCTTGCTGTATCTTTAACCTTTGGCATTTTAATTATGATGTATCTTAGTGTGTTCCTCTTTAGGTCCAATTTGTTTGGGACTCTCTGTGCTTCTTGGTCTTGTATGTATATATCCTTCACCAAATTAGGGAAGTTTTCTTTCATTATTTTTTCTAATAAGTTTTCAATTTCTAGCTCTTCCTCTTCTCTTTCTGGCATCCCTATGATTCAGATGTTGGTACGTTTGGAGATGTCCCAGAGGCACCTAATACTATCCTTGTGTGTTTTTTTTTAATTCTTTTTTCTTCTTGCTGTTCTGGTTGAATGCTTACTTCTTCCTTATGTTCCAAATTGTTGATTTGAATCTCAGCTTTATCCCCTCCATTGATGGTTCCCTGTAGGGTTTTCTTTATTTCACTTAGTGTAACCTTCATTTCTTCTTGGGTCTTTTTTTATTTTGTTGCCGTCCTCAATCAGTTCTTTGAGCATCCTGATCACCAGTGTTTTGAACTCTTCATTTGATAGATTATCTCCATTTCATTTAGTTCTTTTTCTGGGGTTTTGTTCTGTTCTTTCATGTGGGCCTTATTTTTTTGTCTCCTCAATTTGGCAGCCTTCCTTTGTTTGTTTCCGTGTATTAGGTAGAGCTGCTTTGACTCCCTGTCTTAGTATGCTACTTAATAGCTTCTTAGTAGCATGCTTCTTAGTAGCATGGCTTATTGTAGAAAAGGTACCTGTAAGTTATGTGGGGCAAACCCTTAGGTGATCCCTAGGACGGGGCAGCCTGCTTCACAGCTTTGTGACTCTGTGTAGGGGGAGGGTTTGGAGAGGTGACAGTGCTTCTGCCTGGATTCTGGAGGTTTTCCTGGCACTCGCCCCATTCCCAGTCATTTCACCCACTCCCTGTCTGTGACTGGAGCCCTTCCAGCTGCCGCCCTGGTGCTGAATCCCAGAGTGGGTGGGTTTGCATAAGTTCTAAAACCGTGCTGGTCGTTTAAGTGGAGTCTTCTGAAATTCTGGCAGTTTCCTCTGCTGCCCCAGCCCCCACTGGTTTTTATAGCCAGACGTTAAGGGGACTTATTCTTTTGGAGCTGGAACCCTGGGCTGTGCAGTCTGGCCTGGGGCTGGGATTGCTCGCTCCCAAGGTGTCCCTCCTGATTTTTATCCACCACCTGTGAGTGTGGGACTGCCTGCGCCCGTTCCACTGCTGATGCCACTGCCTCTCCGCACCGCAGTGCGTCTCCTTGCCTCCGCCTGTCTCTGCCCACCTCCACCCCTCCTCCCCATCTGGTGAATGTGGCTTCTTTAAGTCCTTGGTTGTTGGACTTCCATGCAGTTCAATTTTCTAACAGTTCTGGGTGTTGTTTTGAAGTTTAGTTGTAATTCTCTCTGTGGGTGCGTGAGGAGACGAAGCGTGGCTACCTATGCCTCCATCTTGACCAGAAGTCCTCTATTATTTCTTATTGAATTCTGAGTTATTAGTTTATGTCATCAATTACCTTTTTAAAATGATGAAGTTTGCAAAACAGGTTAAAGCATTAGGGAAAACAATACTTCGTACTTGGGATTATATGTGGACACTTTGCTTTGTGCATCTTTTTCACCAAGATAATCTTTTGCCCATATTGTTCTGTTATTACCCATTTCTACTATGACATTCTAGAGCAGTGATTTTCAACTGGTGCACCACAAGAATGTTTAAACATGCAATACCGGACTACTTAGTCAGGGGCACTGACCTCTTTTCCCTTAGACTGTCCAATAAGAAAAGGACTAACAGCCAACACAACAATAGCTGACCCGTGTGAATGAATCAAAATTACACTTACCTGTCAGATTGGCAAAACGTGTATTTTTTGGTGTGCAGAGAATTTCAACAATTAGTTTCTATGGGCCATGAGATGACAAGGTTGAAAGTTGCTGTTCTCGAGGATGGTGTTCGGAAACGTTAGCTGCGAAGGCTCTTGACCAGCCCTCGACGCGTGAGCTCTGTGTGCTTGTGGGCTGCCCTTTCGTCACAGCCGTTGCTGTGCACTGGTGGCCTGAAGGCCTTGAAAGGAAGATGATGAAGAAGAAGTCCTCAGGGGTTAGTTTATTTATTACCCATGACAATCATTTATTATGTTAATAGGACAAATCTGAAGGCTAATTAATTAGACCCCCCCAACTATAAATCTTAGAAGATGTCTATAATCAAGGGCAATTTTATATAAAAAGTTTTAGTTATTTTTTAGTACTATCAACTAATCTATTTTTCAATTTTATCTGAAAGTACCCTTCCTTTTTTTTTTTTTTTTTAGGGGAAGGGAGGGAGAAACGGGAGAGAAACATCAATGTGTGGTTGCCTCTCATGCGGCCCCCCTACTGGGGACCCGGCCCACAACCCAGGCATGTGCCCTGACTGGGAATTGAACCAGGCTACCCTTTGGTTCACAGGCCAGCACTCAATCCACTGAACCACACCAGCCAGGGCTTTCTTTTTAAATGGCTAATCCTTCCACCTTTGTCTTCTTTTGTTCTTTCTGGTGAATGGAAGCAACTCGCTATTTTGCTCACAGAAGCAGAATCACAGGTGGACCTGTGATTAGGGGAGTTCTACCTGCTTATGAAACCCTCTTCTAAGCGAATTTTTGTTGCAGAATATGACATTTCACATCATGTACGATAGAAACTCGAGCACCCACCATCGCAGTCATTTTAATCGCCGCAGTTCAGGGACCACCGGAAGATGTTCTCCCCGCCAGGCAGTCGCTGCTCCGATGTTGAGAGCAAATTACAATTCTCCTCCTGTGGTCCTGGAAATAACTCCCTAAGCTGTTTTTATAGACTTTATTCTGAAACTAGCTCTCCTCTTTACCCTGGCATTCATCTGAAGCTGGACATCCAGATTTTAACAGATCATTTCCTGTTATTACTGCAGCAGTATCAAAATACTGATCACTTACCAAGAAGCGAAGTATCCAAAAGGCTGAAGCAGCGAGTTCAGCCAGCTGTTTGTTTTCAACGGTTCACATTTATAAGAATCACATGTTGGATAGATGGCTATGAAGACAAGTAAAGCCGAAGGTAGCCCCAACAGCAGGAGAATGAATGACAGTGATCCATCCAACTGTTGCTGCAACATCCTCAGGTGTTTACGAAAGACTAAGCGAAGGAATTTTACTCTTTATTTTAAAATAGTGCTTATTTTCTAAGGTAGCATTCAGTAACTAATAGAAGAGTTAAGGAATCTGTTCTCAGAAGTTTTCTTTCACTTTTTTTTAAGTCATCCAAGCTGGTTAGAAAAAAATCGTCAGTTTTTCCTTGAAATTGTCAGTCGCTTAACTGGTGTGATTTGGTGTGTTTGGACCCCTGTCACCTTTCACACACAGTGACCCAGACCTGCAGGGCCCACACTGATGATCACCTTTAGTTCTTCCCAGTTCACGTCACTCTAGGCCGGTTGCAGGAAGCTCCCAGACGGACCATCGGTCCTTATGCTAAAATAAAAGTATTCAAACAATGTTTCATCATGTGGCTTTCTGTAAATATCCATACTAATTCCACATTGCCTATATAATTTGCCAAATATATGAACCTGAAGTTTGTTGGCAGCTCTTCAAGGCCATACCTTTTCCTGGCTCTTTGTTAACCTTTTTTTTTTTTTTTTCATTATTCTCAGACTTTTGCCCTAGTCAAATATGCTTGTCTGGGTTATGCACTGAATGTTATACTGTGTATGTTGCCAACTCTTTGGGAATCAGTCCCATTTATCTTCTGTATTTGCATTATTACAATTCTCAACATAATAGGCATAACTAGACATGTGTTGCGCTTCTAAGATCTTGCATTGACCTACTTTCATGTCTGTTATCTCATTTCCATGAAATCACTGTGTCAGGGTTACATTTAGCTATGAATAATAGAAATCCCTGCCACCATAACAAATAAGATTTTATATTTCTTGTATATTAAAAGGTTTGGAAAGCCCTGGTTGGCATAGCTCAGTGGATTGAGCTCGGGCTGTGAACCAAAGCATCGCAGGTTCAATTCCCAGTCAGGGCACATGCCTGGGTTGCAGGCCATGGTCCCCAGCAATCGCACATTGATGTCTCTCTCTCTCTCTTTCTCCCTCCCTTCCCTCTCTAAAAATAAGTAAATAAAATCTTTAAAAAAAAGGTTTGGAGATCCCTGGTTGTTTCATTGGCCCAGCAGTTTAATAGTAGGCTCTCTGAGAAACTAAGAGGAGCTCCGTCCTTTATCAGAAAGGGCAACCTTCCCCAGAATTCTCCAGCGTCTTTTATCTCATTGGTCAGAGCTGGGTCACATGGGCATCTCTACCTGAAAGGGAGGCGAGTTTGCCTGGGAATGCAGGGAGTAGATGGTTGAATGGGGCAAATAGTATTTTCTAGAACTAAACGAATTATCCCTCTACCAAAACAAACAAACAAACAAAAAACACAAAACAAAACAGTATTCCCTATGCACGGAAGAAGGGAGAGGAGATAGTAGGTAGACAACATTACCCACCACAGCACCCTCATCTGCACACTGGGAATACTACCAGCAGGACACTAGTACTGATACCCTCAGAGGACAACAGGAGGTGATAAAGGTAAGCACTTAGCCCAGTGACTAGCAAATAGCAATAGAGAATAGCTGGTATTGTAGTTACTTTGTCTTCGGTCCACGCAGTTGACCTGAGAAACCTCTGGGCTGTGTTTCCCTCTTCCTTCATGAATTGGGAACACCACTGCATGTGTGGCAACCTAGCAAGCCCTTTTTCAGCATCTGTATTTTACTGTATTCTACATTATAGGTATGTATGAACACTTCACTGTGATAGCAAACACATAGAATAGTACCACACAAAACAAGGAGTTTCTAACTTCTGCACATTCTGTTACAAAGTATGGGGGCCAGATTAACTGCAATGCTTTTCCTTTTGAGTCCATTTGAAATATCAAAACTCTGTTTCTTGCATTTTTCAATCTTACCAAGAAAGAAAAGATGCCTGATGAAACTTTGTAGTGTTGTAGCTGGCATAGATACTAAGCATTCCTTAAGTTCTTTAAGACACGCTCATTCCCAGAAGTGGGAAATGTGCATGGTTTTTCTCATACTTAGAATTAGTTAGATCTAACTAATCTTAGAATTAGTTAGATCTTAGAATTAGATCTAACTAATTCTAAGTCATTCTATTAGACCCACTCTTACTCTTGATTCTATTGGATTGGCCAAAAAGTTCGTTTAGTTTTTTTTCCCTACAATGGCTCTAGTAGTGCTTAGTTGTCTTTAACTTACTTTGAAACAATTTTGTTAGCTCGTATTGTGACAGCTGTCACATCAGCATGCATTTAAAAAAAGCTTATCAAAATCAGTGAATTTTTGTGCAGCCATTTTTATATTGAAGATGGAAGAAAATACAGAACATTTTTGGCATACTGTGCTTTATTACTTCAAGCAAGGTAAAAACACAACTGAAACGCAAAAAAACAGATTTGTGCAGTGTGTGGAGAGGGTGCTGTGACTGATTGAACGTGTCAAAAATGGTTTGGGAAGTTTCTTGGTACTGGTGGCATTTTGACCAAGTAACTCTTTGCTGTGGGGCTGTCTTATGCACCGGAAGATGTTCAGCAGCACCCCTGGCCTCTGCCCACTAGAAGTCAATAGCGGGAGATAGTCAACGTAATTCAGAATATCCAAATCAGTAAAGTTATTGTTGAAAATGAAAAATGTTTTATTTTACTAACATAAAATAAAATAAAACTAAATGGACTTTTTTGGCCAACCCAATAGTTCCACATCCCTTAGCTGCTGGTAGCTACTTCTTGTTTCTGCCCCTCTAAGCCCTTTGGGAGTTCACGATAAGCGCTATCTTTCTAGTTCCAAACTTGTCTCCTCCCAGGGTCGTTCTCTTGGGCCACTTCGGGTAAGTTTTCTCTATTTTGATCAGCTGAGTAGAAGTCCTTATTCTAGGTCATCTCCAGTAATGTAAGGTAACGTAACTGACAAGATTGGCAACACTGCGCCGATGAAGAAAGGTAAACGCCATTGAGCAGATGACGGTTCTTAAGGCTGGGGGGCATGCAATGCCTTTTATGAAGAGTCAGGAGGGAATAATCCTCAGGGCCATTTTTTAATTATTGAGGACACTTGATTGCTCATCCCTATCGTGTACAAAAGGTGTTTACAATGCCGTGATTAGTTGTATTATATATAGATCCCAGGAGAAAAATATTCCATCTTTTTCAAACAACACATACTATCGAACACCTTAAATTCTGTGTACAATACAAATAAGTAGAAAACATGTTTCCTCTTCAGAAATAATTTGCAGTCTAGCTGATGATGGGTGGGAGCACACAGAGACATTCACAGAGTCCATGTAAGGTAGTATTGAGTAAGACAGATCATGGGTGTTGTTTGAATAAAGGCAGATCTCCCCAGTGCCCGGGGTAGTCCGTGAGTTCTCATAGAAGAGACAGAGATTCATGTAGGTTGGGGTATCTGAAGGGGCCTTCCTAGGTTCTATACAAGTTGAGAAATAGTGAAGATGAAGGTCAAGATACCACCTTCTTTCTTGATAAATGACAGGTTGACAGATACGTTTTTAAGTCTTAGCTAACTTGGGCTTCTAACAATGAACCCCTGAGGTCCAGGTCATACCTGGTTGCCCTGAACGGGGCAGGAAGCTCCCTCTAGGAGAAGGAGGATGGAACGGGGCCCTCTGTTCTCAATGATCTTTCCTATAGTTACCGACGAGATGTTTGCCTCGCTAGGGACGGAGCCCAGGGGTGGAGAGAGGCTCAGAGTAAATGAATCGTGCTTCCTCCCAGCTGGGAATCATCAGGAGTGGGGAAGAAGTTCTCTATTTACACTCCGGTTTCCTAACAATGAGCAGGGTTAAAGAGATGAGATGGGAGGGCGTTAGGCACTGCAATGTGTACAGACTTGTGGAGGAGGGAGGTTAGTACAGTAGGGTGTTAAACCTGAGTAACAGGTAGCACCCCTAAGTTATAGGATGGACAGAAGGTAGGGTAGGGTACGGAGCGGTGAAAGTTTACCCTTTCCCTGTTATGTATAGGGTAACTGTTTTCTTACACTCATAACCTTATGTAAGCCTTCTATTTAATGCTATAGTAAAACTTGGGAGGCTCAAAGAGGCATTATAGGTAGCCTAACACATGCCACCATTTTGAGTTGTAAAGGAGACTATGGGATAAAAGCTCTATGTTATCTAAGATCAGGCCGTGGAGAAGGCTACCAGAAGGTTGCCTGGGGTAAGAAAGTTGGCCGCAAACCTCCTCTTTTCCAAAGGGCATTCCTGAGAGTATGACGCTTGTGGGATCCCAGGAATGTCTGCCCCTTTGGGTCCATTGTTCCAGGTCACCTCCTTTCCTTCCAGGGGTGTAGATAACACATGGAATTCTTACACAAGTCTGCTTATAAGCAAGGCCACCAGAAATCAGACGCTGCTCCAAATAAGGCTCTCGAGTGGCCATCACAAAAACATTTGAGTTCTTGGAAGATGGCTTGCTGTGTGTTTAAACAAAATCATCATTAGTAGGAACAGAACTTGATTCCTTTGGGTCCAATTTGTGCCTGCCTCGCATCTAATTACTTTTGGATTCAAAATAAGGGAACTTTCTTTTTAAGCTGAGGAAGTCTTTGAAACAGTGTAATCCATATTATAATCCCTTCCAAAGATAATGTCAACCGAAATACTAGTGATATGAAGGAACAGTACAGGGTAAGCACAGTTTCTTGGTTTTAATAAGTAGTAGCCATTTTGCGGATACTCGATGTGTAGCTAGTGAATGTGATAAGGGGAAATGTTATTTTAATGGAAAGCTAGGTGTATGAAAGTTTTTCTCTATTATTTGCAAGCGAAAAGGAAGTAACTCAGCGGTATAGGTGTTACACGAGCAGCCTGGTCCTATTTACTGTAATCTTTGGCCAATTTTGTCAGCCTTTTCCTTTTTAAGTGTGTGAAGCGTGGTGCATACCCAGTGAAGTACACCGAGCACTGTCTCATTGAGTCAGGTCGGAGTGGACACCCAAGCACATGCCAGAGACCGGGACACCTTGGAACCCTAGGAGCCCTCTTCCTGTCCCATCTCAACTGGTATCCCCTTCCCCCTCTCCAGCCTTAGCCTCCACCCCAAGCTAAATGGCGTAACTGTGTTTCATCTATGTTCAATGTGTTCGTTATGTACATATGTGCAGACAGATGTACAATATCTTTTGCGTTGGTTTTTTTTTTACTCAGCATGATGTATGTAATATGTATCCATGTTACTGCATGTAGCTAGAGTTTGTCCATTTTTACTGTTGTGTCTATAGTGTTCTATTTAGGAATAGACCATAATTTTTTCATTCTAGCATTGTTGGTGAGTGGAATTTTTGGTTTGAGCATATTACAGCTAATGCTGTTAGGAAATTCTGGTGTCTGCCTTTTGGCTGCTGTTGTGTGTGCATTTCTGTTAGACACGTATGTAGCGGCCAAACACCTGCCCAGAGGGTGTACGTGTGCTCTGTTTCTGTAGGTCACGCCAAGCCACTGGAGGTACCCATTCACGTTTCAACAGCAGGAATTAGGAGTCGCTGTTGCTCCACTTACCAAACTTCGGTATTTATGCTCTTTTTAATTTTAGCCATTTTGATGAGTGTAGCATTATTATGTTATTGTGGTTTTAATTTTTCTTTTTTTTACTAAGAAGGTCAAGCCACTTTTCATGTTTTTGTTGGCAATTTGGATAGCTGTGGAGTGTTGTATGTAGTCTTTTGTTCATTTTAAAAATTTGTCTTTATTTTCATATCGATTTATAAGGTGCTTTACATATTCTGGATGTAAACCCTTCGACAGTGATAAGTATTATAACTATCCCACCGTGTGGCTTGCCTTTTCATTTTCTTAAACAGCGGTCCCCAACCTTTTTGGCACCAGGGACCGATTTTGTGGAAGACAATTTTTCCATGGACTGAGGCTGGGGGATGGTTTCGGGATGATCCCAGCGCATTACATTCAAGCCCACCTCCTGCTGTGTGGCCCGGTTCCTGACAGGACCAGAGGTTGGGGACCCCTGCTCTTAAAGATGATGGGATTTTTTTTAATGACCATAGATTCTTATTTTCTAATGTAAACCAATGTATTAATCTTTTACGTGATATTTAGTGTTTTTCGTGTGCTAAGAAATCCTTTTTATCCTGAACATCGTGAAAATATTCTCTTATATTATCTTATAAAAGCTTCATTTGCTTTGGTGGGCAGGGTGGAGATCTGTAACCCCCCCGTAGGTGATGGCAGCTAAACTTCGTTCTCCTTCTCTGTACAGACAGCCGGTCTGCTCACCTGCGGCGGATGCCTCTCAGTGCTCCGCCGCGCCGCCTTCCCTTCACACCAAGCACCCCCGTGTGCGCGGCGTGTTCTGGGCTCTCTTCTCCCTCCAGGTCGCCTGTTCTTGCGGCAGGACCACACTGCCTTGGTATGTGATATGTCTGATATCAAGAAGGTCAAGTTCTCTCTGCTTGCTCTTTGTGGAGAGTGTCTCAACTGTTTTTGGCCTTTTCCATTACTATATATGTTTTAAATTCAGCGGATCAGGTTACATACACGCCCCAAATAGAATTTTTATTGGGGTTACTTTGAATCTATAGATCGAGTTGAGAACTGATGTCCCGTTTACAGGACTGAGATTTCTAATTTTCAGAAGAATCCATGTATTCGAGTCTTTAATAGCTTTCAGTAAGGTTTCATAGTTTTCTAGGGAGATATCTTGTACATCTTTTGTAGATTTATTCTTAAGAATGTGATATTTTTTATGCTATTCAAATGATACTTTTAAAAAGTTTGATTTGGTTAATTGAAATAAATTTGATTTTTGTACCTTGACTTTATATCCAGAAGCTCTAATTTTCCTCCTAATTAGAGTAATTTTTCTGTGTATTCTTTTTTATTTCTTTGTTTTAAAGACTTTATTTATTTATTTTTAGAGAGAGGGGAAGAGAAAAAGAGAGAGAGAAACATCAATGTACAGTTGCCTCTCCTGCGCCCCCTACTGGCGACCTGGCCCTCAACCCAGGCATGTGACCCTTTGGATCTCAGCCCACGCTCCACCCACTGTGCCACACCAGTCAGGGATCTTTCTGATTTCTTACATCTCTAAGTGGTGGCTATTGTATTTCTTTTCTCTTACACCCTTTGTTTACTTTCTTTCCTCACTGAGGTAGCGAAGCCCCACAGTGATGTGTTACACAGAAGTTTAAGCTGCTGGACTGAACGTTGAGAGTCATCATCCTTGTTTCCGATCCCAACAGGAAAGCTTTCCAAATTTTCCCGTTTGCATGACGTTTGCCTAGTTTGTTTGCGGGGAAACCCTTAATAGAATAGAACTGATGCTAGTCCTTCTAGTTCTAGTTTGCCAACGTTTTGGTTTGTTTGCACATCATGAATGAATATAGAGCACAGAAAATGCTTTTCTTGTATCTGCTGAAATACCCATATGATTGTCTTTATTTTATTATATTTAATTATTTTGGTTGATTTTTGAACGTTAAATCAACCATCACTTCTAGAACAAATCCACCTTGGTGATAGGCATTGTCCTTTTTTATGGATTATTGGGTTTGGTTTGCTGAAAATCAGTCGGGGAATTTTCGTCGATGTGCACTGCGAGGTCTTCGCCTTGTGAGGGAGACTGGCCTGTGGTAGCGGCCCCTCTGGGCACCGCCCTTGGCCTGCGTTGGCCGTGGAATTCCTTCAGGGTCATAAGATGAGTGGGAAAGGTTTTTGTTCTTATGTTTTCTGGAAGAATTTGTGCGAGATTAGAATAATTCCTTATAAGATTCACTGTGAAGACATAATGATAGGTTTGATTTCTGATACTAAACAGATGGAAAAGTACTCAGATTTTTGTCCTGGCTCTTTGGTAAGTCTTGACAGTTTGTATTTTGGGGGGAGTTTATCCATTTCATCTATACTTCCAATTCTTTTGGCATAAGATTATTTATATTATCATGTTATAAGCTGCATAGTGCCGGCAGGATCTGCACCGTGAGATCCCTCATCATCCCATCATCCCTGATGGCGGCCGTCCATGGTGCCTCTCTCTCCCTCTTCGTTGGTCTCAGCACAGACTCCACAACTCTGTCCGCCTCCTCTAAGAACCCTCTGTTGGCCTTATGTGTTCCCTCTATGGCACACATTTGTTCTACTTCACTAATTTCTGCTCTTCATTGTTTTTTTTTCAGATTTCATTTATTTATTTTTAGAGAGAGAAGGAAGGGAGAAAGAGGGAAGAGAGAGAAACATCAATGTGCAGTTGCTGGGGGCCATGGCCTGCAACCCAGGCACGTGCCCTGACTGGGAATCAAACCTGCGACACTTTGGTTCACAGCCCGCACTCAATCCACTGAGCTATGCCAGCCAGGGCTCTTTATCGTTTTTATGGGCTTAATTTATTTTTCAAACTTTTTAAGAGAAATACTTAGATGAGTGATTTTTCATATTCTTTTTCTCTAAAATATGCACTTAAAGCTGTACATTTCTCTCTAATAACAGCTCTAAACGATCTTATATGATCTGGTACATAATTATTCATTATTATTCAGTTAGAATATTTTCTAATTTCTGTTAGAATATTTCTCTTCTACCCATGGGTTACTCAGGACATTTCTTAATTTTCTTTAGAAATATGTGGAGATTTTCAAAATACCCTTTTATTATTGATTTCTAACACAATTACTCTGTGGTCGGAAAACGTTTTTTGAAATTTGTTGAAACTTGCTTTAGTACCCAGCATATGCTAAATTTTATTAATGTTTCATAAAAATCATATTTATTCTGCAGTTTTGGGGCATAGAGCTCCATATATATTAATTAGTTCAGATTTATTTATTGGGTCATTCAATATTTTATATCCAACTGATTTTTTCGTCTGCTTGTTCTACCAGTTAATAAGTCAGTTTATGCAAACTCTACATGATTGATGATTTTTCCTACTTTCCCTTATAATTCTATCACTTTTCTGCTTATACATATTTTGTGGCTGTGTCATTAAGTACATACATTCATATTTAGAACTGTTACATCTTTCTGATGAATTAAACCATTCTTTATGAAGTGTACTTTCTTGTCTTAAGTAATTTTTTTACCATAAAATCTACTTCTGATTTAATAAAGATGTGCTAGTTTTCTTTTGATTAGTGTTTAAATGTTATGTCTTTCTCTATTTTTCTACTTTCCACCATTTCATGTCCTTATATTTCGTATACGTTTTCCATAGAGTATAGTTGGGTTTATTTTTCCCTCTGTTTGGCCATCTGGGAGGGAGAACTCTGTGGCGTACTGGGAAGATACTGCCTCCCAAACCAGGGCAAACGAGCATCTAGAAGAGAGGTGAGAGAAATTCTATTGAGATCTTTTCAGGCCAGACTTTGGGGGGCTTTTTAATATAAAGGTCAGATGTTTGGCCTTTATCTTTCAGGGAAGCACTGAAGGGTTTTGAATAGGCGGGTGAGTGGTCCGTGTTTCAGGAAGCTTAAAGCAGGAAGGTTCCGTGGCAGCGGGAAGTGCTGGGGGCAGGGAAGGAAGGCTCGGACCATCCCCCTGCTGTGGCCTCTGGGACCACAGCACGTGGTGCGCGGTCAGCTTCCATGAAATATTTGATGCCTCAGTGAAGAACCTGGGACCAGACAGGAATGTGCCCGTGGAAATGCTAAGAAATGACTGGAAATATAAAATAGAATTATCTTTCTGCTTACATGTGTCTGGGCACAAAGTTTAACTTTAGGTTCGAGATCATCAATAAATAGGTATTGAAACCATGCTGTCTATTACCCGGGGCCTCAGAAGAACAAACTAGGTAAAGAGACACGGTGGCTGTACTGATCACTAACTTAGAAAGCATTGCAGAGAGGTAACTGTAGGAAATACTGAAGGCGAGTATGACATTTTCCTTCACCGCCACGTCTCCCACATTCGAACTGTCACGTTAGCGTTGGTGTTTAGACCAGTGCCCCGCAGGTCTCGTCTAGGTAGTGGCTTGCTTTTCATTAATGTGTTTTGCAGGTTCTTTTGCAGAAACAGCCTCCGTTTACACATTGCTGAGATGAGGCTTTGTATCCCTATAGCAGCAAGCTGTTCGGTGCATTCACAACTTTATATCATTTCATGGTGCCAAAGCAATTCAGTGGTAAAAAAAACTCTGTTTCCTATTTCTGGTTTTACCTTCATCTTCCCTCCAAATGCAGTTGCTAATCTTTCCCTTAACAGCTGCTCACTCATTTTTCATTTTTATGTATGTTAAGGAATGTAGAATTTGTAGTAAACAGAGTTTTGGGGAATTTTAGACTAATAAGTTAAATATGTGATAATTTTTTAGTCATAATTTTTTAGTAGTTTCTATCAGACATTTGTATTATGTTAATTTCTTGGGTGTTTCCATCTGCTGTTTTTGGCAGCTGAATCCACCCAGTATAGATTGTTTTCTGTTCTGTTTTAAATCTTGGATTAGGAGCTTATCTTCAGTGGGGCTTTATCTATAAAATTCCTGTGCAGCCCAGATTAAGAATGTTCTTCCAAGATAGTTTTGGGTTGACTTCTGTGTACACTCAGTGGGGACCTCTGGCTTAGGACTTAGCTCTTTATACTTCTCAACTGTTGCTTCCTAGGCAACATGTGACATAAATTCAACCCTCTGTGTTGCGCAGACCATATTATGAATTTGTAAGGTGTTGGTGTGGTAGTTAGCTAGCTGTTAATAGAGGAAGAGAGAAAACAGGATCAGATGTTAAGAAGCCTGCTTGCTTCACTAAGAAACTACCCCTTTGCACACTCCAGGGAACCGCAGTGGTTCCCCGCCAAGGGATTCACACCTCTCCCTTCCCTCATGCAGGGAGCAGCCCACCCATTGGTGCTGGATTGTCTAGGGGAACCGGGACATCAGGACGTGCTCAGTAGAAGTCTCCATGGCCCAGGGGAAAGTGATTCTATGAGGCATGCACGATGGGAGCCAAGGTGGTGACCACAGAGGCCTCTCAGTCTAACCTGGGTAGGGAACAGATTGGTTAGGAGGTGGGCCCATCAGAACTACAAAAATCTGTGAAGTTGATCTGTTAGTTTGAAAAAGTACCTGGTCTATCCCAAGCCCTAGATAACATAATGCCGGCTAACAAAGCCCTTCTCTCTCTCACCCAGTAACACCTGCTGCCGCGTTTGCCCCATTCATTCTTGCATTCTCTCTGCAGCAACCATGGGGGATTAGCAGCTGCCTGGGGTCCACAGCCGAACGCTCGGGCTCCAAAGGACTAAGCTTCAATATGACACAGAAACTCTGGACACGGGCCTTTGTCTTGGCCTTGATGAAGACCAGCTTGGACTTTTTCCATGGTGGAATGGCTGGTGATGGGACATTGGAAACCCAAGAGTACTCTTATGATTTTGTATCTGGAGCCACAAAATTAAATAAATCCTATCATTAGACCTCATCCTCCCTTGGGGGTCTTCTGGAATGCTTTTCTTGCAACGCCACAAGAACCCCACTTCTACTGGCAATGAAGGGATGCATTTTCCCCACCCAGAGTCCAAGCACAAGTAACTCACTTTCCCTATTGTCTATTGTCTTTTCTTTTGCTGGGAGGCAGATTCCCTTCCACCCCAGCTGAGAGTTTAGTCCTCCTAGTTTTATGCTGGGGTCTTCATTTCAATCCTCCACCTCCCAAGAACCAAGTTCTCATCCATTACCCTTTGCATTCCTTTAAACCCAGACTCTTAGATCATAACCGCCACTCACCACCGCCACTGAGGCAAGCACAGGGCGCCTTCCCTTTGCCACTCCACTTTTCAGTTGCTCCACTATTCCTGGCACCTGGGTAGTTTTCTTTCATCTGCACTTGGCTGTGCATTTTTTAAAAGTTTGTCTAATTTTCTCCAGCATTTCCAGTTAATCTAGTGGGAGGGTTTTTATGTGGAGTCTGCCATATTGCTGAAACTCAAATCTTGAATTGTTTCCACATTTATACAATTTTTTTCTCCCCATGTTTCTAAATATCCTTGGCTTTATTTATTTTTTTCAAGGACATTACATTCACAGTTGGAGTGGTCTTAAAATGGCATATTTTTCCTTTTTTGGTTTAATGCAAAAAAGACCTCACCACTTCATAAATTCTGCTCAGAGGCACAAAGAGAATAATTAATTCTAAACATTCATAGAAGACTAGCTCTTTTATCTTAGCCTGTGAAAATAATTCTGACAATGCATCCCAAGTGAATAAATAACATCAGATTCAGTGTGGTGATAACCTTGGGATTCAGGGGAAAGAAGAACTGAGAAATGAGGTCATTGCAGGTGGAGGGGGGATTCAATTGTATTTGTAATGTCTTATTCATTCATTTATGTATTTTATTTTATTTTTAAAATATTTTATTCATTTATTTTTAGAGAGGGAAGGGAGGGAAATAGAGAGAGAGAGAGAGAGAAACATCAATGTGCGGTTGCTGGGGGTCATGGCCTGCAACCCAGGCATGTACCCTGACTGGGAATTGAACCTGCGACACTTTGGTTCGCAGCCCACGCTCAATCCACTGAGCTATGCCAGCCAGGGCTCATTTATGTATTTTAAATTGATATTAGAGAGAGGAAAAGAGAGGGAGACAGACAGGCAGGCAGAGAGGGAAACATCAATTTGTTGTTCCTCTTATTTATGCACTCACTGGTTGCTTCCTATATGTGTCTGACTGGGGCTTGAACCCACAACCTTGGTGCATTGGGACAATGCTCCAACCAACTGAGCTACCCAGTCAGGGCTTGTAATGTTTTATCCCGTAAGCTAAGTAGCGTATACCCAGAGGTTTATTATATTCTCCACATTTGAAAATGTACCTGAAACATTTTATAGTAAAAATTATTGTACGAGGAATTATCACCATCATGAGGTTATACCATATGTTAAATTCCGTGTAACAGAAGATACACAGGGTACTTGTCCTTGTTATGTGCATTTGTCAAGTGAAAAGATAATTTTCCACCCCAGAGAGGTAAAAGAGTAAGTTGTTATGCCAACTACTCTGTTCAGATTTAGTTATTGCCATGTTAGATTCGGTTTCCTCATGCTTGCTGACAACACCATGTGCCCGGCCACAGACCCCAACCTGTCCAGTGATCTGCTGTTTCCAGCCTGGGGAGTAATCCCTGCGTTACCTGGGATCACCACAGGTTAAATCGGAATCAGCTTTTGTGCTAAAAAGATCCTTTTAATTGTGTTTTTTGCAATCCAATTCTCAGTGCTTTTCCCCTCCATGTTAATTATAAGCATTATTGTTTAGTGATCTCATTTAGTATTGTCTTTTGACAATGACACGTGACAGAGGAAGCACAGGTTGGCAGGTCGGGGGACTGAGCTACTCTCAGGTGCTCACGCAGGCCTGGCACTCTCCTGGACTCCCTGCCAAGCCTGCCTCTTGTTCTCACGACGACATTAAAAATAGCCAATGTGCTGCGTGCTTTCTTTGTGACAGTCATTATGATAGATCATTCTTTAGGTATCATCACATTTAATTCCTGTAATATTTCCAAAATGATCATCATCTCTTCTTTAGAATGAAAGAAACAGTTTGCTTTGACTACATTGAACAAGTACACCTAACTATGCTGAATATTTACTTCTAAGTACATCTGAAGTAACCTTATCTGTCTGTCCTTTTTTTAATGACTTATTTTTAGAGAGAGGGGAAGGGAAGGAGAAAGAGAGGGAGAGAAACATCAGTGTGTGGTTCCTTCTCATGCCCCACTACCGGGCATCCAGCCTGCACCCCAGGCATGTGCCCTGACTGGGGATTGAACTGGCAATCTTCTGGTTCCCAGGCCTGCACTCAGTCCACTGAGCCACACCAGCCTGGACAAGTCTATCTTTTTATCTGTCACACCATTCAGGATTGGGTACCACATACAAATAATTTAATATTATTGCAGCATCAGAAAGAGTCACGTAGATGTTATGAAATCTCACAGTTAGCCGATTTCTATGTACAAAGAGCAGATGAAAGGAAAATCCAGGGAATGGATGGCAGCCAAGGCAAGCCGGGTCCTCAGGACGCGGGAGTGTTTGGAGGGCAGAATGCTTGTCGGATGAACTGCCTGCGGCTGTCGCTGATGGTATGTGCGGATAAGATAGGTATGTGGCCTCTGGCTTTATGTTTTCTGTCATACCAGAGACTATTAAAAGGACAATATTGTCCTGGGATTCTCACCTTTGACCTAGTCAAATAAAACTTTGCCTCCCCACGTCATCACTGGCAGGAGAGTGGGGGGGGGGGTGGTACAGGATGAGACGCAAAGAAATAGGAAAAGTTGGCCAGGCTCTATTGTCCCCTATTGCTTTATGGACGGAGCCTGGTGCTTTTCAGAAAAGAGAAAGAGGGCAGAATGGTGGGAGGGGTGGAGGGGCAGAGCTGGAGTGGAGGGAAGATGGACTCAATACCAAGAAAAGTGCTCACTCATATTCCTGTCTGCGGCTTCCTAGAGAAGATGCTTGCACGACTGCTTTGTGACTTCACAACGTTCTTCGAAAAGAAGTCGAAGCGATTTGATTTAAACCGAGCCTTGTGCAGAGCGAGGAGGGATCTCCTTCCCACAGTCGCCCTGGTGTGTGGTTCTGTGATGCATGTCTGAGCCGTCAGCTGCACGGCGCCGGGTGTTCACCACCCTGCACCCCAGCCTTTCCCAGAGAGACTCACGTCACCTCCAAGCTGCGCCTGGAACTAGTCTTTCTACTTCACTCCGAGGCTCGTGTCTAACTATGTCGGCCTTGTTCACATAACTCCGGACCTGGGCCACTTAGTCATTTAGGGGGCCTTCACTGGACGAGCAATAAATCATACACGAATTAGTGTAATCTCATTGAAATTAAAACAAGACTTCATTGATCCAATTTCCCAGAGCCATCTATATGTGGTCTAATCTGAATCCTACTATGATAATATAATTATTATGAATGAATCAATAACAACAACACTGGCTCATAGGTAGGACCCAGAGGCACATGCGCAGGGGTGTGAGCAGGTGTTTTCGTTGGCCTTTGCAGTTTCACAGGTGTCCAAAGGCGTTGTAACCATGCAGGAGGGGGCCGGTCCAGGGACAACTGCCCCGAGGAGGCCAGTAAATAGCTCTGTTCGCGTGAATATTTTGCTGTTTTGTTGTTAAAAAAAATCGGTAATTAAATTGAAATTAGGTCTTGTGGAAAACTGTGATTCTTGCTTACGCAAACTTTCTTAGAAAGCATTTTCCGTGCCCTCCCGGATGCCAGACGCGCAGCTCGCTGTCCACGGGGCTGGTCCTCGGGCCACCGCTCCCGCTGACCCCGTCCCTTCCGTTTCTGAAAGAAAGAAGAACAGGAGGCCGCTTTATTAGGGACCTTCTGCTGTCCCTCTGGAACATTTTAGTAAACATGTTGTTTGAAAATGTGTTCTATTTTCTGAACCTATAACAGGGAAGTGAATTATTCAAACATTTTGTAAAGTCTTTTTTATTGTTTAAAAAAAGAATATAAATGCCCATTGCCCCTTTTAGACACTTACAGCCACTGTGTCAGGTAGATACGGCAGGTGGCAGCCCTGGAACCGTTACAACTCTGTTAACTGTTCATCTGCGGGTGGGGCGCACTTAATAACCCATCAGTGCTCAGCCGAGCTTGCAAGCTGACTTTGCGTTCCCTTCCCGTGTGCACTCTGGGTCTCGGATGTGCAGGACCCAGTGTGGATGGGGCAGGGGAGCCCCCGTCTCAGCAAACATTTGACGCAGGGCTGCTGGGTGGGGAATATGTAGCAAAGGGCAGCTTCAAAGAGCCCTTCTCCGTGTTCCACAAGGAGACGCTGGACTCACGGTCATGTGACTCCAACACCTTCCTCATGAATGGGAGCGACATGGGCTGCACACACTCGGGTCACTTCCTTTTAGCACTCCGGTGCCCTGCGTCCTTACATCACCGGGCAGAGCGCCGGTAGCCCCGAGTAGTGACGGGGATGGACGAAGGTCATGACCCCCAATCCTGCTGTGCTTGTTTTTATGAGAATTAGGTTGAGATTAGCCCAGGCAAAGGCACCAAATAACCAGGGAACACGAGCAAAATGGGAAATAAAATATGTTTTATACGGAGTCTTTGCAGATGGATTTCACAGAGAGCAGTAATTAACTGTGGGCCCAGCTGGGGATGCCTTTTTAATGATTTTCAGGTAGTCTAGAGAGAAGCTAAATAAAAAAAAAAATCCCAGCCCCAACTGCTCTTCTAAAATGGGCTAAGAACTATAGCAGCGAATTAAAATAACCTGTGAATTTTTCTAACCAAAATAAAAATACCAGTTATGAAATATTTCTTTTACTCTTTGCCAATTCTTTAATAGTCCATTAGGTATTTCTAGGAGGTGGAGTAGTTGAAATGAAAATGTGAGCTTAGAAACCTGAAAGGCCAGCATCTTGAATAAACTGACTGAGGCGAGATAGAACTGGGGTGAAAGGAGGCTTTTTCTGCAGGAGATTTGCCTTCAAACTGGGCATGTGTTTCATTTGGATACGTCCTTGAAAGTTCCAGGAACCACTGAAAAAAGAGACTGGAAGAAACTTAGAAATAACTAGTTTAATCCTCCTGCAGCCTGAGAGTGGGCCACTTCATGGAGAAGGCATTCAATTGCTTCTGTATGATTTAGCTAAACGATTCTGTCCCTTTCAGATGAAAAGTTGCCACTCAGCCGGGTTAAAGAATTCATTCTTTCAGCCCACTCCTTCTCCCCATTAGATCCTTGTTACAAAACCGGATTTCTCGTGCACTGCCTCTCGCTCGCCTGATGCAGAGATGACTGACCGAATGCGTTATCCTTTATGCCATTGTTTGCGGAGAAGGCCGGAATGAGCGTCTGGCCTTGACACACTGTTTCAGTTCCGCTGCCTGGGCCAACCTTCAAGAACATTTTAATCTTCTTTCTGTTGCTTGCACCGGGAATGGTGGTAATAATAACATGGCTAATAGTACTATGATTAGTAATCATGTGTCCAACAGTGAAGCTAATACAGTTTTATTCTGATACATTTTCCTACAGGTAGTACGTAGGAGTGATTTTTTCAATTCCCAGGTTCTCTTTCCAGAAGAACTAGGCTTTTTGTTTATGTGGGGCTTTTTTTGTTTTGTTTTTTAAACACCTTAACTGCATAAAAGCAGTTCATTTCAGGGTCCCCTTCTTTGGTGAGGCCATTCCCAACACAGGGGTACTGGCGTGGTAAATATTCCTACAGAGATGGGTTAAAAGGCGATGCCCTTATATGTGGTACTATTTCATTAAAAACAATTCCATTCTAAATTACAGCTTTTATTCTCTTTTTAAATGAGTGCTTCTTTAAATAGCAGCCATTCCTGGTTTCATTCTTGAAATACCTCCCTAAAGGAGTCCAGCTAAAATCGGTGCCTTTTGCGTACCATAGAGATTGTAGTTTGGGGGGAAAAAGACAGAGAGAGAGAGAGAGAGAGAGAGAAGAAATCAAATTTCCTTGAGGCAAAAACGGGAAATTTGGCTTTACTCAGCGTTCTTCATACTGCTAGTTACCCAAGAATAAAATGAGATAGAATTATGGAATGCTAGCTCTAGAAACCATTTAGTTGAATCTCTTTATTTAACAGTCAGATACACTGGGGCCCTACTGGCCAGCCAGTTCACTAGCAGGTTACACGGATAGGTGGTGGGGACGTCCGTGGAGATTTTCCTCAGCTCGGAGTGATTCTCTTGAACCATGTACATTTGGTTGGACTTGGCTTGGGAAGTGGTGAAAGAGGGAAGCTAAGAAAAAAACAACCCATGACAGGTTTACGGCTAGCTCGTTAAATTAAACCCTGTGCTTGACACTGTATTGCTTTCTTTGCTGGGTGTGGATTGACAGGTATTGATGAAATGTCTCGGGTTCTAATTCAGAATGCCTGGTGACAAATTATAAGTTTGACAGGTTGAGGTTATCAGCCAGCCACAGGGTGTTGAGTCTATGAGCTCCGGCCTGCAGCAGCCTGGCTACTGCCCTTGCTAGCAAGGCTCGGCTCCTTAACGAGGATGCACTTGATCTCTTCACCCCCAACAGTAGATTAAGTGCTTTAGTAAACAGGCCATTAAGAAACTTCATTGTGCTAAGCCATTCATACACACCTCAAATAAACTGGAAGCTGAGGGCCTTTAGCCACCCAAGAAGCTCTGAGCGGCCAGGAGAAAATGCCTGATGCTATACCTACTCTGATACTTCCTTATGAAACACAATATAAAAGTTGCTTCGGAAGTAAATTTTCTGTTGGTTTGAGTAAAACCAGAATGGGGAAAGTAGCAAATTCTTTCCCAATCTCCTCTGAATGATTCTCTCTGCTTCCATGTCTGTTAGGTTGCATCGGCCACGCCTCTTTGAGACTTTACTTTGAATTTGAAGAAGCTAAGTTGGAAGCAATCGGCATGTTTACTATGTATGTTTGTGGTCTGATATTTTACTTATTACTTTTCTGGACATAATTCTCATGACAATAGGATAACATGGAAATAGAAATTTGATACCACCTTGGACCCAAGGAATCCTTTAAGTCAACTCTTCATTTTATTGTTTAAAAGATTTTATTTGTTTTTGGAGAGAGGGGGAAGGAGAGAGAAAAAGAGAGAGAAACATCAGTCTCTTGCCTCTTGCTCACCCCTAACTGGGGACCCCAGTCCAGGACCCAGGCATGTGCCCTGACTGGGAATCGAACCGGCGAATCCTTGATTCACAGGCTGGCCCTCAGTGACCTTTTAATATTTTGTCTTACTCAAGAATACCCTGCAAATTTTGTAAAACAACCCTCCAAGTGGCTTACCTGGATGGATACATTGCCTTACTAAGCTTAGATAATTTTATAACTCATTTGTCTATTCAGAGGGAAAAAGGCTGGTTATGATTGCTCAGTGAAAGACTGCAGGTAACACTGACAGAACTAATAATGAGTACGAATGCAGGAGAAGTGTTGTCTGTGGAGTGTTGCCTTCTGGGAAGGAACCACAGCGGTGCTCATTTCCACCGGGTAAGAAGCCGTCTGCCATGGCTTTAGATCATGCGATGATCTCTGTGTGTTCTGCAGACTCGGAGTCCATGGACTCTTTTACTGTGACTAAAAGCTTAAATAAAACAAAACAAAGGCCTCTGCTCTTTGGCAAACTCTTTTTCCCCCAATTAGCTCTCAGGATATAATTTAAATGAAGAAGGAGCAGGGTTTAGGTATAATCTACTACTGATAATTATTATTCTCTTTGTTCAGGGGCAAAATAGTAAAAAATGGGAGGGCGGAGTCAAGCTGGTAGAGTAAGTATTATCAACCTCGAGACAGACGAATGAATCAGTGGACTTTGTCCCTTTTCATAAATATTCAATTATGCAAATTAGCCCCCCCACAAAAAATGATGGGATTGTGAATTTCTTTGTACAGTAAGCTGTGTTACTTTTATTATTTCAACTAAAAAAATATACCAGAAATAAAACCAAAATTCTATGCTTTTCATGGTGATTTTATTTTCTGATCAGATTACCCTTTAAGTGCTCCCAAAAGACCATGTGCCATAATACCAGCACAGAATTTTGTTTCTGCTTAAGTTAGTACATTTCCAGGAAACCTAGGGACTGGAAGTGAACAGTGACTGCCGATGACGAGCCAGCCCTGTGAAGGCGCTGTCGTATTCGTGCGCACCGCCCTCCTCACTGCACCTTGAGTGCTTCCCGGACCGAGACCGGTCTCACTGCCCTTTGCGTCTCCGGGTCCCGGAACAGGGATGCGCTCAGTGAATGTCCTCCGCACGAACCCTTGAGTTAAGTTCTATACTTCTGAGTTTCTTGCGGGCAAGGTGAATTCCAACTCCATGCATAACTGCGTCCTAAGCTGGTGTCCCAGCTCACTGTGTGCAACCACACAGCTGTGAAATAACCAGGAAGACACGGCAAGGCCCCGGGGACGTGGGTGCACCCGTCTCGAAGCTCGTGCACGGTTGTGTTAACACCAGCCAGGATTCCTCCTTTAGAAGCTGCTGAACCCGTCGCCTCCTTACTGTCAGAACTGTTTAATGTCAGCTGTGCTCCAACAGAACCCATTGTATTTGACAGACATTCTGCAGTCTGTGAGCAAACAATACGAAATAACCCCGTACGGCAGGTCAACCCATTCAGCTATGGGAATGTATATTTTGCAGCTCACTTAACCTGGGTAGGTCCACCAGGATACCATTCTGCTTAAAAAAAAAAAAAAAAAAAATTGGAGACATTCACCAAGGCTGGGCAGCCCTGCTTTTGTGGTCCAGGCTGCCGACTGGGCATCTTCAGGGAGCCTGGCTCTCCTAGAAACCGCCCCTCCTCTGCTTAGCCAGGGACCCTAATCCCTTCTCACAGCCGGTTTGCTCGAGATTACAGGAGTTCTTAGATCCGGAATAAAGCTGCCAGCTGCCTTGACAGGCAAATAGATAAGAGAAAGATTCCTGAGAAGAGGGCGTGGCCTGGAGGGAGAGGGGTGGAGCTCCTGGAGACAGCTCCTTAGCTAAGTGGACACAGCCCCTCGGGGGTTGAGATAGGATAGCAAGGAGAGACCACCGGGGTGGTGCTTGTGAGGCGGGTGGCCAAAGGCTGAGGTCACTCCCTGGCTGCCTGCCTCCAGGGAGGGCGGCTGAGAGAGAAGGGCTCAGCTGCCTGGCCCGGCTCTGCCTTCCCGTCTAGGTCTCACTCTCGGGGAAAGGCCTGCTTCTGTGATTGGGGAGTTGCGGTTAAGAGATCAGGGACACCTGAGAGAGGTCTAAAGCTGTGCACACGCCTGGGCTCCTTGGGGAGACGCTGCATCGGGAGGATGGCCCCAGGGACGGAGGCTGGTGCCCGGCAACACCAGCCTTCAGAACATCCCGGGCCCAGGTCGTCTTCCGTGTTTCCTGGCACAGGACGCGCGGGTCTCTGCTGAACCCTCGTCCGAGTATTTGAGCACAAGTCAGTGGGACTTTTGGAGAAAATAATAATTTGGCCTTGTTTATAAGGAAGAAGACCCGTGTCCCATTTCTGCACACACGCGGAGAATGTCAAGTTCTCAGGAATTTCAGGAACATAAAAGGTCAGCTCGCTCACACATGGATCCCTGATATGAAAAACTTGGCTCCTTTTCAACGAGCACCACGGATTACTGGCGGCTCAGACACCAGCAGAGATTCCGGTTGTGACACGACAGCATTTGCTCGTCAGAGCCTGGCTGAAACGTCGGTTAGGTTGAGGACGTCTGATGGCGCTGAGTGTCACGTGAACTGCACGGGACAGTGGAAAACTGGGCCTGGCCTGCAGCACCCCACCCCAGAGGCCCAGACGCGAGCCCGGCCCCTTGTCTCCGCGCTCTCTGCGGCTCCCTGGCGGTTCCAGCGGCCGACAGGTCTACGGTGCATTATGTCCGATCTAGCAGTGATTCTAACGGGCTTCTCCCACGTGGGTAAAACACTTTTGTCCCTGTGTGGCATTCATCTCAACGCGCCTTTCCTCCTTAGAAGTTTGTGCTGTTTTGACTTCGCAGATGAGGAAACCAAGTCCCCAAACTGTTACATGGTCACAATTCCCCCAACATGTAAGCATAAGCATGTATTCAAGTGTGCAATTAACCCCGACTCCGTAGCAAACCCTCCACCTCTGAAGCTACTGCTGCTATTTTGTCAATACAGTGCATTAACCTGCAAATGTGGCCGTTTCCAGTCTCCTTGTGAATGTGGAGAAGTCGTTTGTAAAAGGCCTTTGGCAGGCGAACGTGTCAGGCCCAGGGCAGGGGTGGGGTGGGGGTGGGGGAAAGGATTTCTCAGGTTTTGCAGGGTATCCGTTATCTGAGCTGTTATCTGAGCCGCAGTGCTGGGAGGTCTCTCCGGCTCCGCCGGGGAAGGCACGATGGCAGCGCTGGTAGTGCCAATAGCAGGGTCTGTCTCCTGCGCTGGCAGGAATTAAGTGGAAGGAGGCCTATAGCTTTTTTGGCTGGGGTTCAGGGCCGCGTTCCTATCCAACAGGGAGCCAGGGTGAAAACCAGAAGCTGGGCAGGAGGCCAGTCGGATCAAATGGCAGCTCAGTTCCCAGGGGTCTCGGTTCACCTCCAGGCACGCTGGACAGACCGCTTCCCGACTCTGCCCGCCCAGGAGAAGGCAGCCTCTCACGGCAGCAGGCTGAGCCACCTCCAGGCTCGGGTGGGGTCGTCGGGGACGAACAAGGATGGCCGCTGGCTTTCACAGACTTGGGGTTTCTTATGGGAATATACCTGTTGATGGCAGAAACTACAGGAAAGGATAAAGAGAAAAAGTTAGAATTAACTATGAATTCAAGGACTTCCATTCCAGGCTTTTTTCTCTCTACCTGTTTAAATTAAGGCAATATTGTGTATAGTGTTTATTAAACTCTTTTTGGCTCAATATTTCGTGTACATTTTCTGAAATCATTAAATGTACATTTTTATCAGAAATAGCGGTTTTCTTTCTTTTTTAAGAAAAAGTTTTATTTATTTATTTTTAGAGGGAGGGGAAGGGAGTGAGAAAGAGAAGGGGAGAGAAACATTGATATGAGAGTGAAACATCGATGGTTCCACGTGCCCTGACTGGGAACTGAACCTGCAACCCAGGCATACGCCCTAATGACTGGGAAGCGAAGCAGTGACCCTTGGGACCCCAGGACAATGCTCCAACCAAACTGAGCCACACTGGCCAGAGCATAATTGTTTTCTTATTATATGCTTATCCCGGAAAGTTGTCTAAGTTGATGTTGCACCCGTTTGTATCATTGACTCTAACCATAATCATTCAAGAGTCAAGAGGGATGTGACGGTCATCCTGTCATCCTCATTCTACAGATGCAAGAACTGAAGTCCAGTTTCATTTGGTGATTTGCAAGGTCAAACACAGTTGTTTTACACAGAGCTCAGGCTGAAATTGCTCAGGATGTTTCCGCTGCACAGTGGCACCTGAGTTATTTATCTCACACGCACATGGGTTGTCTGCCCTGCCAGGCTCCGCGCTCCTTGAGGGCAGAGTGACACGATGCCTTGGCTCCTTTGAGTGCGGCTGTATTAATGGCATCGTTTGGGAGTTGGCGAGAAATGGAGAATCCCGGGCTCCACCGCAGGCCTGATGAATCAGAACCTGCATTAACAAAATGCCCGGGTGATTCACATCCACACCGATGTTTGAGTGGCACCGAGGGAACGGTCGTTAAGTACCTGTGGCGATTATGGTGTTTATGTCTCCTTCCAAATTGCTGTACGGAAACCTAATCCCCAGCCCAGTGGTGTTCCGAGGAAAGTCTTTGGAAGATGAATAAGTGACGAGGGCTGAGCCTCCACCTGTGAACCAGGAAAGTGGGTCCTCACCAGAAACCAAGTCTGCTGGGTCCCAGCTCTTACACTGACCGGCCTCTAGGTCCGTGAGAAACATGTTTCTGTTGTTCATGAAACACCCAGCCTCCGATGTTTTGTTATAGCAGCCTGAATGGACTGAGACGGTGGTGTGAACTGCGTCTTCTGTGCACAGAGATGGAAACCCACTCCCAATACCTTAACGCAGGAGTGGGAGTGGTAGCCTTTGTTGGAAAAGACACTGGTGTGTTATGTGGAATTAAAAACCAGACTTTGGGGATGAAGCCCTAGGGACCTTCGAAATAGAACTTAGGGGACCTTTCCAGTGGGGCTCTACTGTAAATGTCCCAGTGTCAAGTAGCACGACTACTGGTCCCAACCCCCCTGCAGGCCTATGCCATTCCCAGAGCTGGAGGGTCGTTGAGAGGCAGGTACCATTACAGAAGTTGTCTGCTGTAGTTTTTAAATTAAAGTGATCACATGTTTTTGCTAATAATTGGGCATAGAAATATGAGGAGAGCCTATTTCTAGTCTTCCCCCCTCCGCAGCCTCGGCTTCTCTGCTGTTCTCTGCTGCTGTGCAAAGAGAACATACACTCTAATGATCGCAGCAATTAACACTTTGCCGGTGACATGCAAATGTGCCTCCAGCTTGAGTCTCTTTTCTGGGTTCCAACCTCCTGTCTCCAAATGTTCTCTCCCTGCTTAAAGTTCAGCGCGGTCAAAATTGGGTTCATCATATGTCCCTCCCAGGTTCTTTATTTCCATCAAGATGCTACTGTTTTCCACTGACAACCAGCATCTGTGGCTCCTTCCTTGTTTTTCAAATGCCAAATCCTGAACTTCAAACTGTGAATTTCTTTAATTCTCCCTTCCCTTCCTCCTGCCAACCAGAGTTCCCATTTTCATCAACTCTTTTCTTCAGTCGTGGCCTGTTCCTTTGCCTCACCCCTCCTCCCACCCAATCTTTTTGTCTTACCATTGCAACATGGATTTTTCTTAGCTTCCACATGTAGCATACTGCTGCCCACCTCAGAATGTTTAATATTTCAGGACATTTTATATAGGCTTGAGGTTGTGACAAGATAACATTGGTAATTCAGAGACCCCTGTTGCCAGTGATCTGCTTCAATATTACATAGAAAAAATTTTTCTAGAAATATTCATAGAAACAGATAGCCAACTCTATTAGAAATAAATAGCATGGCATTTACATGAAGAACTATATGTTTAGCATAACCAATAACCGATTAAAGGAAAAACCGTTTCCTCTACTCACACCAACACTTCTGACACCAAATCTGTGGGTTTTCACACCAGACCATTGTCCAGCTCTCTGGAGACCAGCTGGGTGTCCTATAATTCAGTTATGACATTAAGTACCTGAAGTTAGGGCAAACCCCACAGGCGATGGCCTGTGACCCACCAGACAGCACCCACCCCCGTCAGATGCTAATTGCAAGTTCAGATTGGTACCCGTCTTCAGACTCAATGGCTGGAAATCAGAGATTCCCATGACCCCCTCCTCAGGTTTGATAATTTGCTGGAATGGCTCACAGAGTTCACAAAAAGTGCTTAACTTACTAGATTCCTGTTTGTTTGTAGAAGGTTACAACACAGGAACAGCCAGATGGAAGAGGCGCAAAGGGCCAGGTCTGAGGAAAGGGGCGTGGAGCTTCCTGGCCCTCTCTGGGCACGGCATCCCCTGAGCACTCCTATGCTTTCAGCAACCTGCAAGCCCTGGGGACCTCTGTGGTTGGGGTTTTAATGGAGGCTTTCTTATGTGGACACAATTGATTAAATCATTGGCCATTAGTGGTTAACTCAGCCTCCAGCCAGCCCCCCCCCAGAAGTCTGGGGGGTGAGGCTGAATGTTCCAGCCCTCTAATCACCTGCTTGGTTTCCCGGGAAACCAGCCCCCAAATTCCCCCACCCCTCCATCCCTGCCACCCCGAAGCTATTCCGGAGCTCCCAGCCACCAGCCACCTCACTAGCATGCAAAACGCCACTTCTGATAATTCCACGGGCTTTAGAGCTACAGGCTAGGAAACAGGGACAAGACCAAAATATATATCTTTATTTTTATATCACAGTATCACACCTGTTAATTTTAACTTTTTATGTTGAAATCATGTCGGTCTTCCAAAAAAGTTACAAAAATCATAGTTTCCATGTGCCCTTTACCCAGCTTCCCCAAATATTAGCGTGTTATAACCGCAATGCACTAATCAAAACCAGGAAATTAACACTGAAACAGTATTATTAACTGATCCACAACCTTTATTCTCGTTTTGCTCTCTGCCCCACTGAAGTGCTTTGGATGGCCCAGGATCCCATCCAAGCCTCTGCTCCGCGTTTCATTGGCCTGCTACTTGCGTTCCCCCCCAGTCCCGGACAGTTCTGTGGGTTTCCTTTGTTGCCCATGACCTTGACGCTTTGGAAGAGTTCTGGTCACTTATTTTTTAGACTGTCTTTTAACTTGAGTGTGTCCATTGTTTCCTCATGTTGAAACATGCACATTGACTTATGCTCTTTTTTTTTTTTTTGCAAGAGCACCACCAAAGTGATGTAATAGCTTCCTCAGTGCCTCACGTCAGCAGGTGCGTGACGTCAATGTGTCTCTTCGCAGGCGATGTCAGTTTGGATCGTTTGGTGAAGAAGGGTAGCTGCAAGATTTCTGCCCTTACAGGTGCCATTCCCCCCTGGTGACGAATACGTGTTCCGTGGAAACATACACTGAGAGAAGTGGGGGGCGGAGCGGGGCTCTAAGGCTGTGGGGCGGGGACCGGGCGGTGGTGGTGGTGTGCCCAAGGGGGAGAGTATTTTGTGCGGGAGGAACTGCTCCCTGAGGGGGAGAATCGTGAAGATCTGAACGCAGTGGGTTATGGAATGACAAGGCAAGGAAACGGGAGCTGCAGATTCGGAAATGCGGGGACTTGGGTTGGAATATGTAGGCAGGCCGCGGTGGTGGTAAAGAACACCCATTCTAAATTCCCTATGCTGTCCTCCTCCGCTCATCTTTTTCTGCAGAGTACTGAAGGAAAAGAATTAAAAATCTATTTTCCAGACTCTAAACAAATACAAGATTCAGGAGTTGCGTTTTTATTTTTAAGATCTTTCTTTTTCTGCGGAGGAAGACCAGAACGTTGGTCTCTGGATTAGCTCTGATGTTAGTAGCAGCGCGCCATCTGGACTGTAGACAAATAGGCAGTGAGGTGGATTCCTTCCCCTTCCTTTACAAGGTGTGTTTGCTTTTCAGCCTCAGCGTCTTCTACAATCACTCCTTGGACTATCTCGAGTGTCGGTTAGCTGTGCTTATCGCTTTATGATACACAGGGCAAGTGTGCACGCAGCTCCAGGAGCCAAAGATAGGAGAGTGTGTCTAAATGCTAAGCTGATTAACATTGATTTGGTTCCTAGTGGAGCCTGCCATGTTTTAAGAAAAATAAATAGAACTTAAAGGCAAAGAAACACTAAACACCCAGGTAATTTATGGCGAAGCATACTTAGTTTATGATTTTGGTTAATACATACTTTAACTGGAACAGTGTTCTGCACTCATTTTTATTAAATACTGTAGGTGTTTGCTGGGGCATGAGGTAATAACCCAAATACAATTAAAATGACCATAAAATTAGGGTCTCCACATAGGCTCCCAAGGATGGGTCTGTTCGAGGCTTCTAGTCATCAGCATTGGGTGGTCTGCTATTGGTGCATGATACTTAAATAGAGCTTTTTCCCCTTAGGTCTGTAAGGTGTTAAGGTGTTTTTATAAAACCCCATAAACCCTCGTTAAACACTTTTTTTTTCATAAAGAAAACTTGAATCTTTATTTGACGTGTTTTCTGTGGCACTATTTTGGCATTTTAACAAGTCCTTTAAAGAATCACTCTAATAATTGCATACACCTTGGGGTGGGGGTGAGGGGTATTTATTCAGGTCTTTGTACATCAAACCGCCTGACTCACTGAGCAACAAACACCGAATTTTGGTACATTTTAATTTAATAAGGAAAAAAGATCAAAAGAATCTCCAGGTGGAGAAAGTTAGGCTAATTTGGGTATTGCATATTAACTGATTGAAAGGAAGGTTTAACTACTGACTGAATTAACCATGATTCAAATATATTAGATTATTTACTACAGGGAGGGCTTCCTAAGCACTGAAGAAGGAATAGCAGCCCTTTTCCTCACCCTGACACTCCTTATTCCCTTTCCCTGCTTTATATTTCCTCCACCTCACTTACCACCTTGGAACATGGCGGATACTTCATTTGTTGTATCTGTTGTGTGTTGTCTGTTTGCATGCTAGCTCCATGAGAAAGGAACTGTGTCTTTTTGTTTACTGTTGTATATTTCATGTCCAGGAGAGTGTTGGGACACAATGGCACACAATAAACATTTGTGGAAGGCAGGAAGGAAAGCAGGAAGGGAGGGAAGGGAGGAAAGAAGGAAGGAAGGGAGGAGGGAAGGAGTGATTAAATTACATTTCATTTATGTTCCGAGAGATAGCATAAACTTCAGCTCTCTCAGAGTCCAGACTTCACGTGAGTGTATGTTCTCTCACTTCGAGATCTCATTTCTCTCCCCTTTCACTCCACATCTTGAATCACAAAACCTTGGCATCGTTAGGAATAATATTTGTATGTTTTAGGAATGATGTGAGGTCAGACCATGGTTTCTTGGTGATGTCATGAAGCAGTATTCCATATAAATGCATTTGCACTCTGGAATTCCTTCCAAGTAGAAACAGGTGGTCATGTGAACTTTTTTTTTCAACTTTGAAAGAAAAAAAAAAACACTTTGGTTTTCAAAGCAATGATGATCTTTGCAGACTCTCTTTCTTAAAAACATGTAGTTGGGAGGATGATTCCGGGAAGACGGTGGAAGAGGAAGCACCGGATACCTGTCTTCTCAGCTAGACAGCAGTTGTGCCGGCAGAAAATGCCAGCTGGAACTGTCTTGGAAACCTGGAGTTTACTGGAGGCTTGCAGCTTCCTGAGGAAGGGCTGGCCACTGAACTGCAGTTAATTCCAGTCAACTCCAACTCTTAGCACAGTACCGCTCCCTCAGCATCTCTTCCTCAGCCAAGGGAGGCAGCTGTGCATGTGATGCTGGAGCAGCTTGCAGGAGCCAGGATGGGCAGGAAGGACCCTGTGCTCTATTGAAGACCTGCGTCTGACTGGTGCTTCTGACCAGGGAAGTGCAGACACAGAGGTGGCCAGTCGTTGTTGCACCGGCACTCTTCATGGGGCAAGCCTCTTTCACGCTAGCTCTGGTGCCTTTCAGGGGGTTCGACGAGTGGACACTTTTTGTTATGCCCTCTCCCTCTTTAGTGTCCTCTTTTTTTAAAATCAAACTTTAAAAAAAATTATTTTTTGGCAACAGAGAGAGAGAGAGACATCAATTTGTTGTTCCACTTTTTTAATGCATTCATTGGTTATTTCTTGTGTGTGCCCTGGCTGAGGATTGAACACACAACCTTGGCACATCAGGACAACGCTATAACCAGCTGAGCTACTTGGCCAGGGCTCTCGTTTTCCTCTTTTGGTAGCCAGGCAATAAAGACTACACCTTCAAAAGTATCTGAAAAAAGGAAAAAAGCAGCTGCATGTCCAGGGGAAATTAGAAAGTCATTGCACATGCCCGGGGAAGGCTTAGGCTCAGACAGGGTGTGCAGAGACCTTAGGTTTAAACCTCGGGCTGGTCCTCGGCAAGGAGTGGGCCTGCAACAATGAAAACAAAAACAAAACAAAACAGTACACCCTTGAGGAAGTAGAAGATTCTGATTTCAAGAGATACCACATTGTTAGACTCAAATATTCACTTTTTTCAACAAAGAAATCTCAAGACATATAAAGAAATGAGTTTAATTCCCGTTTCAAATAAATAAATAAGTAAATAAGTAAGTAAGTAAATAAATAAATGAAACTACCCTTGAGGAAGACCAGAGAGCAGATCTACTAGACAAAGACTAAAACGACTGTCCTAAAAGATTCTTAAAGGCCTAAAGGAAAATGTGTAGAAAGTCAGGAAAACAATGTATGAACAAAATGGAAATAACAACAACAAAATAGAAAGCCCCAAAAGAAGACAAAAAACTCTAGAACTGAAAAGTACAATGAAATGAAAAATTCACTGGACAGATTCAAAGGTAGTTTTAAACAGACAGAAAAAAGGTGCAGCAAACATTGAAATAGGACAATTGAAATCGTCAAGTCTGAGGAACAGAAAAAAAACCACTGGAGAACAGTAAATGGAGTTTAGGAAACCTGTGGGACAATCAAGTGGGCCAACTTACACTGCGTGGGAATCCCAGAAGGAACTGAGAGATAAAGAGATAGAGATAAAGAATCTATTATCCAGCAAAAATGCCCTTCAAAGCTGAGGGAGAAATTAAGATGTTTTCAGACAAGCAAAATCTGAGGGAGTTCATTACCACTAGACCTGCCCGGAGAGAAATCCTATGGGACTCCTGCAGGCTGAAACAAGGACACTACACAGTAACTCGACTCCATATGAAGGAATAAAAACCACTAAAGGTGAACATACGGGCAGTTATTAACGTTAATTTTCCTGTAATAATAATAATACATGATTTCCCTTTTTGTTCTCCACCTGGTTTAGGAGATGGTCCAGAAGCTAGTATTATTGCAATTTGTTTGTAACTCCACATTTTGTTTTCTACATAATTTCAAGAGACTAATGCATTTATCAAACAATTATTAGCTTAAGTTTTGGACACATAGCATACAAAGATACAATTTTGTGACATCAATAACAAAGTAAGAAAATCTGGGGATGGAGTTACAAATGAGCTGAGTTTTTGTACATGGTTGGAGTTAAGCTGGTATAGATTCAGATTAGCGTGTTACAACTTTAGGATGTTAAGTGTAGTTCCCATAGTAACCACAAAGAAAAGCTATAGAGTATGTATAAAAGGAAATTAGAGAAAATTAAAATGTTTCACTATAGAAAATTAACTGAATACCAAAGAGACCATGATGCAGGAAAGATGGGACAAGAGAGCTATAGGACTTATAGGAGGGCAAAAACCATAAGGCAAATAGCAAACCGACAGAAGAAGTATCTTCTTATCAGCAGTTACTCTAAATTTAAATGGGTTAAACTCTCCAATCAAAAGACAGAGATTATCAGGGCTACTGTCTCAGGTTCCAACTAGCCAGGCAGCATCTGCCCAGCAGAGCTGTGGGCTCAAGACCCCTGCCTGGCAGGGCTGCAAAGGCGTGACCCCTGCCCAGGAGCACCGTGCAGATGGCATTGTCCCCGGGGGCCTGGAAGGTGGGCCTGCCATCCCAGCGGCAGAGCAGTGCACAAGACAGGTCTGTACTTGGGTCTTCAGATTAAATGGAATTTGCCTGGCTACTTTTGGGTTTGCTTGGGCCTCATTGGCCCTTTCTTCTTTCCCGTTGCTCACTTTTAGAATGAGGATGTCTGTCCTAGGCCTGTCCCATTATTATGTTTTGGAAGCATATAACTTTTCTGGTTTCATAGGGTTACACCTAGAGAGGAATTTTGTCCCAATGTGAATTTTACCTTAGATGATATTTTAGATCAAAATTTGGACTTTAGACTTTGGAGCTGATACCAAGATGAGTTAAGATGTGGGGGCTGTTGAAGAGGAATGAGTGTATTTTGATGCTTCTGAGAAGGACATGAATTTGGGGGGCCAGGGGCAAAATGTTATGTACTAAATGTTGGATCTCCTCCCCAAACTTATTTGTTGAAGCCTTAACTCCCTAGTGTGGCAGTGTTTGGAGGTGACATCGCTAAGGAAACAATTAAGTAATGGGGCAATAGGGGTGGGGCCCTGATCCAATAGTATTGTGTCCTTACAAGAGACACCGGGAGCTTGCGCTCTCTCTCTCTCTCTCTCTATACGTGTGCACAAGACGAGTTGGTGTGAGCACACGGTGAGAAGGTGGCAGTCTGTAACCAAAGGGGACCCTTCTGACCACACGCCCGCTCTGTTGGCACTTTGCTCTTTGACTTCCAGTCTCCAAAACGGTGAGAAAAATAAATTTTTGTTGGGGAAGCTATCCAACTGATGACAGTTTGTTATGACATCTCAAGTTAAGACAAAGACAAGTGAAAATGAAAGCACAACATACCAAAACTTATGGAATACATTAAAAATAGTGGTTAAGGGGAGAATTTATGGTTATACATACTTAGTAAACTAAACAAATCTCAAATCAACAATTTTAACTTTACAACTTAAGGTACTAGAAAAAGAAGAATAAAGAAACACTAAACTAGTAGAAGGAAAATGAGAAATAAAATAGAGAATAGAAAAGCAACAGAGAAAGTCAGTGAAACCAAAGGCTGGTTCTTCAAAATCACCAAAAATTTGACAAACCTTTAGCTAGATTGACTAAGAATATATCATAGAAAAGACTCAAATTACTAAATTCAGAAATGAAAGTGGAGACATTTCTACTGATTTTATGGAATGAAAAGGATTATAACAGAGTACTATGAATGACTGCATGCCAGCAAATTGGATAATTCAGATGAAATAGGCAAATTCTTAGAAACACAAAACCTGTAAGACTGAATCATGAGGAATGAGAAAATCTGAGTAAACTTATAACTAGTCATGAAATTGAATCAGTGATCAAAACCAGGAAAAGCCCTGGGCCTGATAGCTTCTTGTGAATTCTACTAACCATTTAAAGCAGAATTAACAACAATTCTTCTTAAACTTTCCCAAAAAAAATTGAAGAGGAAGAAAAGCTTCCTAACTTATTCTGTGAGGCCAACATTACCTTGATAACAAAGCCAGACAAGATAACTATAAGTGAAAAAAGGCAGGCAAGTATCTGTCATGAACATTGATGTAAAAATTGTCAACAAACAAATAGTAAGCTGAATTCCACAATATATTAAAAGAATTAGATACATGACTAAATATTAGATATATGACTGAATGGGATTTACTCCTGGAATATAAGAGTGATTTAACATAAAATCAACCAATGTAATAGACTACATTAACAGAATGAAGGGAAAAAATCTGTATGATGATCTCAGTAGGTGCAGGAAGAAGCATTTTATAAAATCTAACACCCTTTTATGACAAAAGCACCCAACAAAGATGAATAGAAGGAAATTACCTCAGTGTAGTGAAAGCAATGTATGAAAAGTCCACAATGAACATTATTCTCTATGATGAAAGGCTGAACACTTTCCCTCTAAGATCAAGAACACAGCCTGGCTGCTTGAGCCACTTCTATTTAACTTAGTACTGGAAGTCCTAGCCAGAGCAATTAGGCAAGAAAAAAATAAAATGCATCTAAATTTGAAAAGAAGAAGTAAAGTTATCTTTGTTTACAGATAAGGTCTTTCTCATATATGTAGACTATTTCTTTGCCCAAGGCTCTACAAAGGTACACTTTAAAAAAAATTTTCCTGGCTCATTAAGTAGAATTTCTTTAGTCTGTATTTACTCGCAAAGAAGCCCTTCTAGATCCCTGGTCTTGTGCACATAGCTCAGTTTTACCTCCTGGTATGGCATGTGGGGTGGAGGGTGAGGGGGGGCACAAGGCCTACCCTTGAATTCCCTTCTTTTCCCAGACTTAAAGCTCTAGTTCCTAGCGTTAGACTCATCACTGGTTTTTACTGTCTAGTGAGTCCCCTATCTTTGGCTTCAACTTATCCTTGTCTAAGTTTGCTAGGTCTGCTGTAACCAAGCACCACACACTGGGTGCTTAAACAACAAACATTTAGCATCTCACAGTTCTGGAGTCTGGAAGTCTGAGAGCACGGTGTCATCAGGGTTGGGTCCTTCTGAGGACTAGGAAGAAGAGTCTGTTTCATGCCTCTCACCTAACTTCTGGCCGCATTGCTGGCAGTCTTTGGTGTTCTTGGTCTGCGGGGGCATCACACCAATCTCTGCCTTCTTCTGCACATGGTGTCCTACTGCATGTGCGTGCCTGTGTCCAAACTTCCCCTTCTTGTAAAGATAACAGTGTGTTGGGTTAGGGGCCCTCCTTACTCCAGTATGATTTTATCCAAACTTAATTAATTACATCTGCAGCCAACCTTTTCCCAGACCACGTTCTGAGGTACTGGGGGTTAGGACTTCAATGTATGAATTTCAGGGAGGACATTACCTAGCCTATAACAGCATTCCTCATGTTCCCTCTTTATTTCAAGCACTTGAATAGTTCTCTTTTTAAATCTATAGCTCAGCTATTCAGTTTTGTTTCGTTATACTGTTTCATTCCCCATAGGTGTGTCTTTGACGTGAAGGGGCCGTGGACACATCAGCACAAACCACTCATTGGCTGGAATTTGGTTCTTCCATGATTTGAATGGTGAGAAAATTTTTAAAAAGAATCACTCATAATACTTTATAAGGAATTAAATAGTTCATGGCATAAAAGAAGGAATAAAACATTTTTCTTTCTTTGAGAGGGAGAGAAACATCAATGTGTGGTTGCCTCTCATGTGTCCCTGACCTGGGACCTGGCCTGCAACCCAGGCATGTGCCCCAACCAGGAATCGAACCAGTGACCCTTTGGTTGACAGGCTGGCACTCAATCCACTGAGCCACGCCAGCCAGGGCAGGAATAAACCATTTTAAAAAGATACTGTCAATAAAGAAAAGGTAGGTTTGCAAAACAACTGAAGAGAATTTCTAGAAATGAAAAATATAGTGATTGGAAATACACATCACGATGGGTAGGTTAAATTCGATGTTAGACACGACTGAAGAAAGAATTAGTGAACTGAAAGAAAAATCTGAGGAGATAATAAGAATGAAGCCGAGGGGGGACATGGGGAAAAAATAAGAAAGGGATTAAACATATAAATTTTAATTTAAAATTAATTGAGTTGTAATGTAAAAGTTACAGTGAGGAGACCTCCCATTTGCTTCGTGAGGAGTTCCGGAAGAGGAACCAGGAGGGACAGAGGACTGGAAGTTTCTGTAGATGAGCAGATACTTTTTCAGAATTAAGAGAGGCATCGATTTAGAAAATGCTGACTATGTTTAATTCCTAATGAATCAAGATTTGACACAATTGGGTCTTGCTTATCCCTCCTGCCTAGGGAAGGAAAGTCTAAGGAAACCCTTACTTTTGTGTTGATATTTCTGGGAAAAGGTTTTGTTGAGAGAAGAGGTTAAATCTACTGGCTATGAGGGGAAAAGGCTTGTCTGAAGATTTTTCATATTTTCCTCCATTTTCAAATCAAATCGTATTACAATAATATAGTTTATGCCCTCTTAGTTACTGGAAGATAATTTATTAGAGTAGAATTTACTGCATTTGTGCTACTGAACAGGTTAACGAACCAAATAATATTATAAATTCAGCTTCCTCATCAAAGGACATTTAGAAGATGTTTGGACTGCAGCTGTGGCCGTACATACTTAGGGTGTGTTTTATAATGCCTAACTATGTGTGGTTCTTATTCTGAATGTAATTCTTGTTTTGAAATTTAAATAATAAACAGTACTTTATACATATTTTTGCTTAAAGTCACATTTTGTCATATTTGGCTGCAAAACAGATGGTGGAATCAGCACGGTGCCTATCCCATGGAAACATGACCGGGACCACACAGCACGATTCCACTGTGTCATTCTGTTCAGTGTGGCTGCAAGAAAATAAACTCCTCTCACCACAAAAACTTGCTTGTCATTTCCCACTTTTTAAAATGATCACTGCTAACTTCATTTCCAGCACCTTATCCCTTTTTCTAACCGTTGTCTGCTCTCGAGTGACTTGAAGATTTGTTTATTTTGCTTTGGAATCCTTCATTCTTCATTTTTTTTCTACCACATTTCTAACTATAAAATGCATATTATTAAAACATGTTGAGCCTTTGGGATAGTTTGATGTTGGTAATGTAAGATTTTTGGCTCATTCATTTAGAGTTTTGTGGTATTTGTATTTTCGGTATATTTGATATTTTTTCTATGTGTTTTAACTTTTAAAGATTTTCTTTTAGCACATAATTGGGGACTAACTTCTCAATTCTGCAGAACATTCAACATAAACTTAATTCAGGTTTTTTTTTCTTAAAGCCTGTTTATTAGGCACTGTGTTTGTGAGCATGTTTAATCCAGGAATCTTAGATTTTCTTTATGGTAAGCCAAGATGCAGGACTCAGCTTCAAGACAGGCATGCATTATTTCCAGATCTCTTAAATAGGTGGGAGACAGGAATAGCATGAGTTTCCTTGCAAAAGCAGAAGAGCAAGACATGGGCAATCATTACGGAGTCCATCTCCAATCCTTCATGGTCTACACTTTCTAAAGGGTAACACCCTGAACGGGACATGACATTCTAATAAGAATTTGGTCCATAATGTTGTTGAGGGGAAACTTACAATGCCTATCCTTCATTTTAATGTAGTCCTATATCATGTAAGTTTCTCTTGTGTGTGTTGCTCAGCTTCAGGCCTATTGGAAACTTGGGCCAGAGAGTTTGCTGTTGTGGGGAATTTTGTTGTGTGCAGAATCCCTGGCTTCTATGCATTGGCTGCCAGTCACGCCCTCCCACTCATGACTGTCAAAAACATCTCCAGATGTCGCCAAATGTTCCCTGTGCCACAAAGTCATCCCTGGCTGAGCACAGCTGCTTTAGGGTGTTGTGTTGCTAACTCATTCTGCTCAAGGTCAAGTCTGGTCTTGCCCCTTAGCTCAGTTGTTTTCTTTTGTACTTAAGCTTTTCCTGTCAATTGTGCTTTATTCTGCATTTGAATTATTTATTTTGGTTTCTAAATACATACTTTTTTGTCTTTTCATTTTCCATCTCCTTTTATAGGAAATTTATCCATTCCATCATAGTCGTTTGATAGTAATGTTTAACAGAATACAAACAACTGTATAGTTGTAGTTCCTTTATTCTGGACATTAGTAAAGATAAGAAATGTAGGGTTTATCCCTACGACACACGGTTGAGAAGGTTTCTCCAAATTGATATTGTATCACGGATAAATGCCCTTTGAACACAACCTCCTATTGGTTATTCACTTCTTTAACATACACAGGGACCCACACCTACTTTTCTAAATGTTTTTAATTTTGTTTTGCGAAACAATCAAAACACCTTATCAAAATCAGGAGAGATCACATCTCTTCTCACTCCATCTCTCCTTGGTAGTAGCAAACTAATCGTCTTTCAAAGTTGCTTCTTCACACGGTCGCACTGGTTGCTGGCTAGCGACTGAGTGGATTCGCCCTCGAATCCCCCAGCAGAGCACTGCCATGCCTGTGTTCTGCTGTGAAAATGACGTGCTGGGAACAGCCAAGGTCTGACAACAAATGCCGTCCTTGGGAGTCGCGATGGTGAAGAGTGGTGGCACCTCTCATATAGACTCAGATACGTTTATGGCCGGGTATGGCTAAGTCTCCTTCCTCCCAGGCTTCTTCCATCTCTGCCTACCATTCTTCCTTCATTTATTTATCATGCATTCACCTACTTATTCAACCAACAATCATAGATCACTTACTACAGGTCAGACATTGAGAGCACAGCGGTGAAAACCACCGGGACCTGGCCTCCACGCAGAAGGAGGACGGATTTAGGGAGCGGTGAGGAGGAGGACAAGGGGACAGGTAGTTGTACTACGATGTGGCAAGCGTAGGGGTGAGAGGGAGCATGGCTTTATAGGGGTATACTGTGGTGGGAGTGGGGGGTGCTGCCAGGGAGTGCTTCTCAGAAACAGTGATGCCTACGTTCAGGATTAAAGGTGGAGTCAGAATTCTTCAGAAGACAACGTGGGAAAGCTGTTCCAGGTGAAAGGAGCGGAAGGAATGAAGGCGTGATGGGGGGAAGGGGAATGGCTCAGTGCACGTGGGAAGTTCTCCTCTTTGATCAGAACTAGTCTGAGGAGGAGACACTGAGCAAACTAGAAGACCACCCATGGTTTATATGAATATAGTTACTGTCCACACTCATGGCCGTGTTTCCCTCCCAAATTCTCCTTGTAATGGGAATAGCTCAACAATGCCACGTTATTTTTGAGTGAACATTTCTTAATGGAGACAAAGTTTTTCTAATGGAATATCACACACACAGAAAACCCTGTTGCTTCACATAATGACCCTACTTTCAAGTTGGCTTTAATTTATTCTAATATTCCCTTAGGCTTTCAATGCCACATTATGCTATTTTATGCCAATGAAGTCACACCTAGTGAAAAAAGAAGGCAGCTACTATATAACCGCTGTTTAAGTCCCACGGAAATTGATGTTCTCTCTCATTTATTCACAGTCGTTCTGCTCTTCTTACTTCTAGGTCTTTTCTTTTCTCATTTCTTATTTTCTAGCATATCCTTCCCTTTCCTCTGGCCTTAGGACTCCTGCCTTTGTCCTCCTGTATTTGTTCTGTATGGGACTCGGTTACACTTGTGGGTCTCTAAGAGGATGAAGAATCAGATCACAGAACATAAATAATCCTCGTGTCTGCTTGCCAGTGAGCAGAATCATTTTCATACAGTTCATTATAAGTTGAGAACAAAGACTAATCTTGCTGATTTTTATTGAATAATCTGAAAAAATATTAAACCAAGACATCAATCACTACCTCAAAATAGGCAGTAATTATTGCCACATACTTTGCAGATAAAGAAAGGAGTGAAAACAAGACGTGAACTTAGAGTGGGTTTGTAGTAAGTAAATCAAGGAACCGATCCATCAAGCATGATGCATTGCATTGACCCGGGGTATAGTTTATCAATAATGTATAAACTATTCCAATTATATTATCTCAAATGACCTTTCTTATAGTTGAAAGACCATGGTACATTTCTTTTATATTTCAGTGATGACATAGTTGATATTTCTAGAATTTGCCTTGGAAAGATGCAATTTGCCATCATAAAGAAACTCTCCTGGATATCACAGCATGTGCTGCAAAGCCTCTCGTGGGAAGAATTGTTTCACACTGAGAGGCCTGAATATCCAAAGTAGCCTGAGAAAAGAAGTGGGCCGGAGGCAGAACCAGGGCTCCCCAACAACATCCGTGCCCTAATCTCTGAAACCTGTGAACATGGCTGTTACATGGCAAAGAGAAGAACTCAGGTAGAAGACAGACTTAAGGTTCCCAATCAGCTAATTTTAAAATAGGGAGGCTATTTGGGAGTATCTGGGTGGGTCTGATGTAAGCCTTCGGGTTCTTAAAAGTGAGAGTGGGAGATAGGAGAAGAAGTGGTGTGACAGCAGGAAGACCCAACCGGCCATTGCTGGCTCCGAAAATGAAGAAGCCCCGATGCCCAGGGAGGCAGGCAGCCTGGAGATGCTCAGAAAGGCAAGGAAATGAGTCTCGCTTAGAGCCTCCAGGAAGGAATGCAGTCCATTGACACCTTGGTTTTAACCATGGAGACCTGTTTTAGACCTCTGACCTCCAGAACTGTAAGATAATAAATTCGTGTTGTTTTTAAGCCACTACATCAACACAGAATTGTAGAGAGGGAGTTCAGGTGAGATGGAGAATTCATCTAAGTGGACTCAGCCATCACCTGGTTCTCTTGTAATTTAGAAAAGAAATGTAACCACAGTGAGACTCCTGGAGCAGCAAAGAAGATCTCTTCTAACTAGACATAGAGGCCCCTCTGACTGGACATGTGCACCCGTCGGTAATGGCAAAGCGAGACTCGATGCAAGCTAAATGTGCCCGAATACAGGACTCACATTTTGCTAAACCCAGTTTGCTCTCTTCAGTTCTGTACCCAATTTCCTACAGTCACTTAGTTTTATGCTCTTCCTTTTAAAAATATTTTATTTATTTATTTATTTATTTTTAAATATTTTATTTATTTATTTTTAGGGAGGGAAGGGACGGAGATAGAGAGAGAGAGAGAAACATCAATGTGCGGTTGCTGGGGGTTATGGCCTGCAACCCAGGAATGTACCCTGGTTGGGAATCGAACCTGGGACACTTTGGTTCCCAGCCCGCGCTCAATCCACTGAGCTATGCCAGCCAGGTTGTTTATTTATTTTTTAGAGAGGGAAGGGAGGGAGATAGAGAGAGAGAGAGAAACATCAATGTGCGGTTGCTGGGGGTCATGGCCTGCAACCCAGGCATGTGCCCTGACTGGGAATCGAACCTGTGACACTTTGGTTTGCAGCCCGCGCTCAATCCACTGAGCTATGCCAGCCAGGGCTGCTCTTCTTATTAGGGGAAGAATGTTTGACCATACTCAAACCTCCTGCCAGCTGACTTTTGATGATGTCACACCAACACTGGCTCAGTCATCACACAGGCAAGGTACATTGCGAGTCCGACATTTCCTATTTGGGATTCTTATTGTCCTGGAGTTTGCCTTTGCTCTAGGGAAACACCGACTTCCAGGATTCTGTTTCAGCGGGATATGTCAGTGCTATTCACTGCAGTGTCCCCAGAGCATGACATACGGTCCCACACAGTTGGGCATAAAAACCAACACAGACATTTAGCACATCTGGTGTCACTTTCCTGGGTTAGTCCGTCAATATCGCTGACATTCGGCTCACTCAATATGTGTGGGATCCGTGATGTCCTGTTTCAGTAGCGAGGTGACAACCCTCCGCCGTGCCGAGCACCCTTGTTTTCTAACACGTCTTTCAGGAAAATGAACAAGAAACACTGAAGGTTTTTGGCTTGCCACTAGGGAAAGGCGCTCTCCTGGCTCTGGACCTGAGGACACTTTCTGAAGGTCAAGCAGAGCTATTGATTTCTGTACTTGTCTATCACGGTCACAATGGCTCCTGCTTTTTCTTTCAACCCCTAGCCTACATTTTACTTGCAGAATATTGCTAACATAGGATCACAATGAAGATGGTAAATTGATTGAAATATTGGTCCCAATTCTGTACCCCTTCCTGTAATAATAATACCCTTTGAGGTATATTTATAACCTCTTACCTCAAGAGGGAAAGCCTGTTTCCTAGCTCCTTGACTCTGGGCTGACCCGGTGAGCTGCTTCTGTCAAAAGAATGAGGCGGTAGTATCCGCTATGAGATTAGGCCTTGCGAGGTTTTGGCCATTTCTGTTGGGTACCTGTCTGCATCAAGCAAATGAATCCAGGCCACTTGCTTTGGGACGATCAACCATGTGACAATGAGCCAAGGCATCCCAGCCTCTAGGGGCCAGCACCCTGGCGCATCAGCAGTGCCCATCATTGACCTCTGGCTCATCTGGGGGGCGGGGCCTAGACAAAACCAGAGGAACTGCTCAGCCGAGTCCAGGCTAAGTGGTGGGCCCAGAGAACTTTCAGGTAAATAGTGTTGATTGAGGCTATTCCATTTGGGGTGATTTGTTACGCACTCGGTAATACCCGACGCAGTAGGTTTGCTGTGCACTCTCTGAAATTGTGTGTAAAACTGGGTGTGCTTTTCTGTATGTTTTTCTGGGAAGAACTTTTAGGATTTAGCTATTCTCAGACAATCATGGTCCAGAGAAGTTTTACAAACCACTGCTTTGTTGGTGTGGTGACAGGCTTAGTCCCATGCCAGGTGTCAGACCCATTCATCTGTTGTTAGAGCGAGAGGAAACACATACACACAAACAACAACAATTCATGTGTGTACGTGTGCGTGCCCATGCACACTTTTGTTAATTCAACGGTTGCTCTTCGGATCCCTTTTCTAGGTCACGGGTGCTACTGTACCTCGATATCACCTCTTATGTACCACTCGTCTCGTGTGCATCGCTTATGACGAAATGCTAGAGCATTAGATTAAAAGATCCATTTCAAATGCTAATGCCCTAATTAGATGGTCACTGCAGCTTCCACATATGTCCTTTGAAGAATTTCCTATTAAAATACCTTCATAATCCATGGTTTAGGATCATGTCTTTCCACCTTGCCCCTTTCATCCTTATTGGGGTCTGGTAGTCTCCCCCGTCACTTTGCAGAGAAAAGGTAAGTCACCAGAGGGGTGTGTTCTCAACCCTTGTAGGACAGAGGTCACGTGAACTGTAGTGAACTTGTAACGTGTGTCCCCTTGCTTAGCTAACGAAGCTAGTGGAAGCTTTGGCACTTGTTTCATTGTTGTAGCATTGGAAAGCGCGCACACATGGTTAGCTGGCTTTCTGTCCCCGGGTGGTGGGGTAGGTCATTTTCTTCCAACGTCTGTGGCGCTCTTCGGGGAGCCGACAAGGCCAACGCATGGGCTCTGCGCGATCGCCCGGTGGCACACACCTCCCCACCATGTGCCAGGGCTGGGGAGCTGTGCATTTCCCCCGAACTCACATCTTCTGGCTCATTGTCGGCCCAGTCATGCCAGAGCTGCTGGCCAACAAAAGCATATAGGGAAAATAAATTTGTCATAGGAAAAGTACAGAAAAGCGATCACTTTCAGGCAGGATTACAGTGAGAACACTGTTAGGCTGCATTTCACCAACGTTAAAAACAAAATGCCTTGCCAAATAGTTTTACATTTTTTGTGTGTCTGCATGTGCGTGTGTCAATTAAAGCCCAAGTGTTTGGATATATCCACTGTATAGCTCGGCCCGGATTCGCTTTTACACAGAAAACCAGAGACATTTGCAAGAGCTATTTACCCAGGAGCCAGGATGGTTACATTTTAACCCTTCCCCCACACCAGACCCTACTGTGTTTTTGCTAGCCAGGTGTGGGAGATGGAGGTCGGTGGGGGCGGGGAGCGGTTTGAGTTTCAGCAGATCATCGCAGGTGTAATGGTGGTCTCAGAGAAACACCTCCTTTCTTCCCAGAGAATAACAGGCCATTTCACTGAGGAAGGAGCTGGGCTTTCTCCAGCACTTGCACCTTACAGCTTCAAAAACAATCCACGTGGAGAGGATTTCCAGAAAGCTGCAGCATGGCTCCTAGAAACACCCAGTGCCTGGGAATGGAGGTTTCTGTCCGTCCTTTGTCGTTTCTACAGTAATAATGTTGTCTTCCTTCCTTTGGGTTCCGAAATCACTTTGAAATGCACAAAAAAGGGTAAACAGGACGTAAGACAATCTACAGAGGATTGGCGTTTTGGATATTCAGATGCTCTTTTTCAAAGACGGCATTGCGTGCTGTGTGCGCATCTGCCGGATTACAGTAGATGCTGTCACCCAGAGATGCAGAACGGACTAGGAGTAGGAATCTGAGGTGTCCTTCCGGTGCCCCATTGGACGCAAAAGCAGCTTCTGACGTTGCTGTAGCAGGGACTTGATAATCGGGGGGAAGGGCCAGCCTCTGGGCTCCCTCAGTGAGGTCACGATAAGGGGCAAAGAAGGTGGCGAAGCAGCCACGAGAGCCCCTTTTCTCCTTCCATCTTCCCCAAGCCACATGTCCTCTCGTGACATCTACATCTTTTCTTTTCTCCAGCGTGGTGGCCACTGGGGGTCATATTCACGAGGCATTATCTGTCCAGAGATTTTGAACTTGCAGGGTGGGAGGTCCACACTGTGTTTTTCCCTGGCCTGCACGTCTCCTTAAGGAAGGCTACGCCCATCACATATTATCCCCAGAAGAGGCGCATGATTTAGGGATTGCCTGTGCTCGTCCTGGGAGCTACGTGTCGGAATGAGAAAACCCCACACGAAGAGATTAGGCACGAGCTGAGCCGTGAAGTTGCATGTTCTGTTTCTTTTTACTTTTCCTGTTTAAGACAGTGTTCTCAGACGTTCCTCTTGTGTCGACCCGAGATGCAGTCTTTTGAGCAACTGAAAGTTTTTCGGCAGCCTCCACCCTCTGTTTTCAGGTTGTTTTTGTTTTCTAACTTTTGTAGCCGCTTAGTCATTGACTAGTGGTTCAAGAAGCGCCCTAAGTCAGCAAAGTCATGTGGAAGATGTGCCTGGTAACTGAGGCAGATAACAGAAAGCACGCACACACAACTCCATCTCCGTTTGGATTCTCAAGGGGCAGGAAGACGACAGTCAGGGACAGTGGGTCTCTTGTGGCTAAACTTGTTTTGACAGTTTCTTCCAGTAGCAAAGAGAACTTTGAAAAAGCTTCCATAGTAGATGAACCTTGATAATTTTTTTTAAAGTGCTGTGTGCTGTGCAAACAGGGCCAATTATTTAAAAAATTTACCTAATCTCTATTCCCACTCAGGATTTACGAAACTTTAGGGCTCAACTTCTTCCCCAGTGCGCATGACAATTCTCTATAGCGTGGAAGCAAGCGTGCCGGCAAAGCCCAAGCTCCCAGCACAAACTCGGGAGTCTGGATTCTCATCATGACTCGAAGCTTGATCTGAAATCGAGGGATCTAAAAATGTCTACATTGATGAACAGTTGGGGGATCATATGTTGATAACGTGAGCTGTGTTTTAAACCCACAGGATTTGGTATTTAGAAGAGTTCTGTGGTGAATCTTTCTCTCTCTTGCTTTTTTGTCCCATGGCCATGGGACACATTTTGTGGGTATAGCCAGAACCCCCCGTTTCGTTGGCTTAGGTGATACACGGCTTTTATGTAGACGTCCTGCCTCCCAGCTGATAATGTCTATCTCATGAGTTCCGTTCCATCAGTTACAGTCCATACAGCGTGCTGCCCTTACTTCTGAAGCGGCGTCTGCCTCGGGAAACCTGCCCTGTAGGGCAGAGTGGCCCGAATGTTTGAATTTTCCTCGAACACTTCACCTTCACTAATAATGCAACATTTACACGATGACTTATAACACTTGCTTATTTTATTGTAACATGTTTTAAACTAATTCACCGTTATGTGAAATGGGTGCGACAGGAAGGGGGGCTGTGTTCGTTCTGTTCCACCGTAGCACACCCAGCGAGGCCCTGAGGCAGCAAACAGGATTCGTGTTCATTTGTCAACATATTTAGCAAGTGTTTTGGGTTTGTTTGTTTGTTTTTGAGTGCTTAAATGTTTTTTTAAAAATATATTTAAAAATGGAAGAGCCCTGGCCAGTGTGGCTCAGTTGGTTGGAGTGCAGTCTGTAATAGAAAGGTTGTGAGTTCGATTCCCAGCCAGCACACATACCTGCGTTGTGGGTTTGATCCCCAGCCCTGGTGGGCACGATGCCCAGTCTGCGTGCACATAGGAGGCAACCAACTGATGCTTCTCTCACGTCGATATTTCTCTCTCTCCTTTCCTCTCTTTCTCTCAAAAAGCAATGAAAAAATGTCCTCACAAACACTCTGTGGCGTATAACCACAGAAATGTACCCTCTCACAGCTCTGGAAGCCAGAAGTCTGAAATCAAGGTGTCGGCGGTGGCGCCTCTCTCTGGAACCTGGGAGGTTGGGGAGAGTCCTGCTTTCACTGTTCTCTCTTCTGGTGGCCGCTGGCTTTCCCTGGCACTCCTTGACGTGAGGTCCTGTCCCCTCCTTCTTTGCCACTGCCTTCCTATTGCCTTGTCCTCTGTGTGTCTGTGCCTTCTCTTCTGCCCGTTTCAGATCGTCCTCTGCCTTTTTCTTACAAGGACACTTGTTATTGAATTTGGGACCCACACGGACAATCCAGAAGGATCTCAAGATCCTTAACTTAATCACATCTTTGAAGAACTTTTTTCCACGTAAGGTAACATTCCCAGTCACGGGGCTCAGGACAAGGCCATATCTTTTTAGGGGCCACCACTCAACCCCCTACCGAAGGGATCCAGAGTCGAGGTGAAGGGATGAGCCTGGAACCGGGAATGGGATATGATGTGAACGGAGGAAGGAGTCAAGATAGGGGTGTGTAGCAGTGGGCATGAGGGTGGGTCCAAAGCCCAAAGAACTCTCACCCGGAAGCCTCAGATTCTCTGAAGCAGGGGCAAGCCCATCGGTTCAGAGGAAAGGCACAGATTTGATGTGAGAGAAACACGAAATATTACAAAGCCAGGGTGTGGAAGGAGAAGGTGACAAAGGGCAGGTAAAGGGCAAGGTGGGGGGGAGCTAAGGTGTGGGCGACCGTATATTCCTAGATCTTACCTTTGTAGATTTGACCATACCTTTACACATCTACGGTTATATATATATTTTTATCAATCGACTGCACTAAAACAAAACCAACTACAACAACGAATAAAGCAAAGTAAAACAAATGCCCACGAAAATACAGTGCAGCCTGCTCACGTAGTCTAGACTGGCCCAGCGGATTTGCTGCTTTCTCGCCGTGAAAGCCAGGGAGGTGCTGAGAGCGGCGAACGCGCGGCCAGAAGAAGGAACGTGGGAGAGCAGGGAATGAAAGCCTTCAGTCACTGGGGGCTCCGTGGGGAGCAGGGCAAATTGAGCTGAATTTTCTTTGGCTTCTGATCTGAAGTTTCTCCAGAAAAGGCTTTTCGAGGAAATGAGAGAAAAATGCCAAGAAGGGGAGTGTGCTAAATGTGGGGTAGATAAGCCTGAACATACTGTGCTTGTCCAAACGGCCAGATCATAGGAACAGACTTCAGGCTGTAACGTTAGCCTTATTATCACTTAAAAAATTGAACAGGGGGGTATTTACCAGGCACTGACCATGTGCTGGCCTCCATATTGTCCTGAATCCATCCTGGGTGCAGACAGTGCCAGCGGTTATTGAAATGACTCCGGGCAAGTTCTGATTTTTCGTCTTCCCACGGTGAACGGTCACACCCGTGTCCGAGTGTCCAGACAGTCCTAATGGGGTCAGAAGAAGGGATCAGACCTTTTCCTGGCAGCTTTCACCTAAAAGTCAGTGAGTTTAAATGGAAAGTTGATCTTTGGATTGATGGACAGAGATAAGAGATGGGCAAGAATTTTGCTTTCTGAGTCCACGGTATTCATTTCCTAGTTCCTCAAGTTGTAGTATACTGTAGTTGCGAGATTTCATATTATGTCCATAAATCCTGCAGGCGTCAGGGGCCAAGGGGGTGACTACATATACCTTGCAGTAGTTTCTCAAATGTTAGTTGTGCATATGAATCTCTTAGGAATCTTGTCAAAGTACAGATTCTGTAGGTTTGGGTTGGACCTAGGATTTTGCATTTCAAACAGGCTCCCAGATGATGCTGATGCTGCCAGTCCAAGGAATATGTTTTGTTTAGCAAGATATTAGACTCTTTAAAAAACTTGCAGAATACTTACATGATCTGACAATATGTGGATTGATAGCTGTAACATCAGGAAAAATCATAGATGGCAGTTAGCTAAGAATGTTTTCCTTATCTTCTGAGAAAAATCCATGTTTATTTTGCTTCTCAGGAAGTCTTCATACTGGCCATCAGTCCACTTAGCTTTCTCTGTTGTGAGTTTCCAGCAATTAAAAGGAGCCAAAATATCTCCTGTAAAGATAGTGAGAAATTTCTTAGTTTGAGGTTGAATAGGCCCAGGGAGTAAGCATATCCGTATGTTGTATAGGGCTTTTCTTTTTCTGTTTTTTTTTTTAATATTAATCTTGTTGGGGGGGGGGAACTGGCTAATCTTTTAAGAAGGAAGACCTTTTGTTTTTATAAGCAGTATTTTAGTAGTAGTTTTAGAGATGATTTGACTAAGATTCACTAACCTAATTGCATATTTAGCTCTCAGAGAGGGTAACATTGGTTCCTCACTTTGCATCTATTTTCTTTCTCCTTTTTTAGCAGAAGCCCAGTTTTGTGAGATTGTCCCCTGCCCTGCCCTCAGTACCAGGCAGCCCCATGCCCAAGGGCCGAATGACCCCTCCCCATCTCCAGCAGAGGGTCTGGTCTGTTTAAGGTCAGTCCCACTTCTTCGGCTGGAGCTGGTTTAGGACTGAGATTCGGAAGCCTCCAGGACACATTTCCTTGCTCCTAAGGGAGCTTCACAGAAGAGGAAAACGTGCCACCGCATCCTGTTAGGACACACGCTCTACAACTGCTGGAGTCACCTTGTAACTGGCCTGAGAAGACAGCCAAGAGCAGTGGAGAGGACAGAACTGATGACATCATTGGCCACTGACGTAAGCAAGCCCACAGCCCTCCTTCCTTCCGGACCTTTGACAATGTGAAATATACACATATATATTAGTATCCTGGCCAGTTTGATTGGGGATCTCTGTTACTTGTAACTGAAAGCATCCTTCTATTCATCTTCCCACCAAATAACGTGGAAAAGGACAAGACCTGGAGGGCGCCCGTGTGCGGACGGCAGCTTGCAGAAGCCTCGGGAGGACCACGACCCAGAGAACGTTCATGACGTCTTATTAAAGCCTTGCAGACTCAGTTTGGTCACAGCGAAATAACCAGCCACATGGATTTCCCTCTGCTAAGTGAACAGATGAATCTCTTTAATTGTAGCAATTTGTCTTTGCAAAAACGTATTATTGAAAAGGTCCATTTTCAAAGGACACGGGTACATCTTAGAACTGAGCAGGTTCTTGACGTGGATTTATTTACTTTTATTTTCCATTCTCTGTACTCTGGGCGGCTTCTGATGAGTGGTCCTGGATGACTCATGACTGCTTCTACTGTGGGTCAGTATATTGTAAGAAAAACAAGTCACCCGCCGCTCTTTCTGCATGCCGAACACACACGTCGCTGGCGTGGGTGCCGCACCGACGTGCAAACTCACAGCTCACGTTACAGCGGAGGCCGCTCGGTGCTTTGACACGGGCTTCTCCCAAAGGCAAACTGTTGTAGTTCGTCGATCATTTTTTTGTTAAACCCCCACGTGTGGGTGTTGTGAAACAGTAAATGATCTGTACGCTTGCACTGCCGGGTACGATGCTGTGTGAAGCGAAGGAGTTGAAGAATGGCTTCTTTATAACGGCACACGGCAAACCTCTCTAATGAGAGGCCATTACAGCGCCCGTCTCCTACATGTGGTCCTGGGCAGCAGGTGTCTGGAGAAAATCCGGCCAGCGTTTTCAAGTGTAGTGTTCCTGGCAGCTGGCAGGAAAAGGTAAAGATCTGACTGGGGAGCATCGAACCACAAAGGAGAATAAAATGCAAAACGACAATGAGAGAGAAAGAGAGGGAGGAAAACCCCTCAAACCCCCCAGCTCCCCAGCTTGGTTCTGCATTAAGGAAGTGAATAAATAACTCCATCAGAGGGCTCTAAACATGACATATTACCTACACGGGAGAGAAAGGTCTTATTGTGCTCAAACCGCGGACTTACCTCAGGCTCCTTTCTCAATAGAGAATGGACACAAGTGACTGGCTCACGTCAGCGTGGAGTTTAATTAAACCACTCAACGCCAGTCTGCAGAAGCTGAGAATGAAATTTATTGGGGGAAAATATTCATTTGGACAAGTTTTACATGAGATTTTTTTGCATCCCATGCTTAATGTCAATTGCAGGGCTGTCACTCATAATTGTGTTTCTGTGCACTGAACAAAGGCATGTGGTCCGGGAGGTGAGTGGGGGCTGCAGTCAGAGCCACAGTGCACTCGCCAAGCTGAAACCCTGGCGGAGGGCTCCCTGTGCTGGGAGCTGGGGGTGGGGAGTCTTTTTTTTTTTTCCTGTCCAATCCCACAAAGGTGCTTTCTTTAGTTAAGCCAGGTACTACTTCCATCTTTTACTAATTCACTAAATGAAAGGGAGAGGCATCTTTTCTTTTTTTAATGGTTCTTTTTGTCATTTGTCCCCCTAGGGAGCAGACCCTTTCTCCTCTTTGGCAGAGACGCACACACCACATAAGCTAGCAGCTGCCCTGTCCAGGACGTAAGATCGAGTCTCTGCTCCGGAAGTTGGGCCACGGGAAAAGACTACCACAGAGGCGAATCGGGCATTTAGCTGCTGACCTGCAGGCAGATTAGTCTTCTCATTTGAGAACGTTTGTTCATGAAGGATACACGTGGTCTTACCATCTGCTTGGCGTTCCAGGAACTGGCTCCATCTGAGGGTGCAAGTTAATAAACTGCAGAGGGAGGACGGGGCCCACGTCGCTAAAAGGTGGGGCCAGAGTCCTCACCTTTCACTGCCACCTGAGTGCTCCCTGGTCTTGGTCTTGGTCTTGGGGACGCAGGGCAAGCAGAGTTAATGTGCAGCGCTTTTTTCTCCTCGTCCATGTGATGTTCCGCTTTGACGGTGACTAGGGAAGGAGTGAAAAAACAAAGCAACCGAGAGGAATAGGAAATCACACACAGGGACTTTTCTTTATTCTTTTTCTTCTTCTTATCAAAGTTTTAGCACAGACTTTATTTATATTTTTTATCATGGATTTCAAATTCATTTATTAATAATCTTGCTTTGTCACTGTCAAGAGAGAAAAACATATTCCTCAAATAATTCTATGCTTTACCAATGTGATTGATTTCATTATTTCTCCATTTATTTGTTCCTCTTTCCTTGCAGTGCCCACCCTCGGAAGGGTATTCTCCCTTGTCCCATTGGTATGGGGCTTGGCCAGTAATATTTGAGCCGATGTGATAAATGCCATTAAACAGTTGGCTGCAATACTGTCTTCTACGCACCTGGGTCTGAGCATGAGAAGCCATGTGCGGTAGAGTCCAACATACCTGCAGCCTGCAGGTAACATGAGTGCTCGGTGAGCCTTTATTTTATGAGCCACAGAGATTTGGGGGGGATCATTTGTTACTACAGCAAAGCTGACTGGGTACCGGGAGTGAAGTGCCACATAACAAAAGTCCTAAAAGATCTGGCATTGGCTTCTGGCCAGCGTGTAGCAAGGAAACCTTGAGCGAGGACAGGGAGAACATGGCAATCTGTGCTGTGGAGGCGTTAATATTTGGTTTAATGCCGTTCGCAACAATTTAAAGGCAGATGATATACTGGTGGCTCTCAGTTACGATGCGGTCATAGAATGCCACTGTTGTGCCGTGGCTGTGTTTAGATGCCTTTGACAGGTAACTGTAAAGAAGAAATGAGCTCAGAAAAGAATTGGCCAAGCAGGGATGAGAGGAAAAAGAGTATTTAGAAGTGTTGAAGCTTGCAGGGTTGATACATGTTATTGTTTCTCTTATCTACCAGCAAAAGATAAAATTAGGAAAGGCACTGAGCAACGGAGGCTAATTAAAACATAATCTTGGGTTGCCTTCGCTGGTGTGGCACAGTGAATTGAGCCCTGACCTGTGGATGAAAGGTTGCTGGTTTGATTCCCAGTCAGGGCACATGCTGGGTTTTAGGCCAGGTGCCCAGCAGGTTTCTCTTCCTCTTTTCCCCTCTTTCTAAAAATAAATAATAAAGAAATCTTTTTTAAAAAAACCCGAATCTTGGGGTGAAAGGGTAAATCAAGAGGTGTGGCTACCGCACACCCCTTGTTTAAACCTCTAAATGTATTAAGGTATAACCCTCCCCCACAGATAAATGCTTTCAGCTGGACAGAATGGCTCAAAGATGAGAGATAAGGGCACGTCTGTCTAATCAAATCCAGGAAGCCCAAACAGTTTGTCAGGAGAGGGGGCAGGTCTTGACAAAAGTTGTCGCTGTGGCTATTGACACATGGGTCTCACTGGAATCTAACAGCTATCAAGCCAACAGCGCTTTTTGTGTTTTGTTTTTTGGGGGGTTGTGAGTGTGTGTGTGTGTGTGTGTGTGCACGCGCACAAGGCTGGAAGGCGGGTGTTCAGCCACCAGCCCGAATTAAAAAGGTCACGACTCTTAAAGGCATAAAAGTAAACCCTTGGGTCCCTGAATGTCTACAGGCAGAAGAGAGACTGAGAAAGATGCAGAGACAAGCCCTTCGGAGCACTCCTTTAGACCAGCTCCCTGTCTCCGCCTCCCGCCCTTGATGTCCCATCACCCTCTACGTCTGATCGCGTAATTCTTCACCTCCCACCCCTGCTGCCCAATCCCCCTGGCTTGCCTCCAGCGAGAATCTGTTGCCCCTCGATGCCCTTCTGTCGGTACCTCTCCATCCGCAGACCCCTCCTTCTGCCCCTTGAGTGCAGCCCCCACCTGCCCTGGATGGGTTCGGAGTGGAGCCCCGTTTCTCCCCAACGCAGTCAGGGCACCTACTGCAAACAATCCTGAAGAAAGCCTTCCTTAGCGTTCTAACGAACATCAGAGTCATTTTTCTTTGAACGATGCTCAGCCACAAAGGAGGCCAGGTTGTCCAGCGACCTCTTCCGATGATGCATCCGAGGAAGGAAAGGAAAAAGGTGGAGCTTGTCAGAGGGCAGAGCCAGGAGTCCTGGAGAAAAGTGGGCCGGAGCCCAGTCTAGGAGGGTCTCCTCCTCAGAGAGGAGGAGGAGGAGGGGGAGGCTTTGCAACGTGCACCCAGGGGCTTTTAGACCAGCTGCTGACCAGGGACTGCCACCAGAAGCCCCCTCCCGTTCCTCCCCTTTCCGAAGAGTGTTCGTTGCTGTTGCCGTATTCCCAAGCCACTATTATTACATCGTATACACACAGCTTGTGTTTTAGTCCCTATGTCGCTGAAGAAGCAGACATAGACCCAGATGTGAAACAGAGAATGTCAAGTGTACAATCGTGACTGAGTGGAATTTTGCACGCGGGGAGGAGGAAAGCAGCTCTTCCTGATCCAGGGGGGGTGAACTGTGGCAGATTGTGTCATTGCCCCCCCGCACCCCCTTTTATTCTCCCCTGCCCTCAGAGAAGATTATTCATCCTCACGCACAGCCGGGGATGTGCACCGGCCCTCCCCACCCCACCCAGCCGCCCCGGGAGGGGTGTATATTGTGGGATAGGCAGACCACCCAAATGAGAACAGAGGCTGTTTATTCAGAGCGCGCCATGCAGCCAGGCAGCCGGCCTCCGTCACGTGCACTTGGCAGCGAGTCAAAGGCAGCAGGGAGGGCGCGGGAGAGCTGTTCTGCAGTGAAAAGCAGGCCCGGCTTCAGGTATGCTGATTGGAGGTCCGAGGCGTGGGGAAGCTGGGGCGGGCCGACTGGAAGCGGGGGCCGCTGTGTGATTGGTCTGAGCACGTTTCGCTTTCTCCAGTTGATCCTGAGTTGGAAGCAGGGGCAAAATATATGTGTATATATGTTTATCTGGCAGTCACTGACCAAGTTCTGACCACCTGGGGCCGATCTCGCCCAGGCTGTGGCCCGGCGTCCTGGGCCACGTGCTGCGGAGGCTGAGGGTCAGAGTTCTGTTGCGGAGGTCCGGCCAGCATCCGCCTGTACCCTCCGCCTCCCCCCTGCCCCGCCTCAAGGACGTTGAGCTCAGCCGTGGGACTTCTTTGGCCAATGAGACATGAGTGGGCATGGTGTAGGTGTGCGCCGTGTGGGCAGACGGTGTCAGGGCGATCGTGGGTTTAACTCGTGTCCTCTTTTCCCTGAGCCTGAGAACCGTGTGTCCCACGGAGGGGCCGCTTCTGCAGCTTGGGTTCCAGGATGGGAAGACACATCCCCAGCCTACCTACTGCCAGAACGCAGCGCGGAGGACCTGGAGTCCATGTGAAAAGTCAGTGAAAAGAAAACTAACCTTTGTTTGTGAACCATTATCAGTTCAGGCTTGTTGTTTATGCAGCAAAGCTAGCTAATGCACTCACCCCCCGGCTCGGAGCAGAGAGACGCTGATACAGGGATGGCTTTGCTTTAGGGAAAACCTAAGTAAGGGGTGAAAGGCATGTTGTTCTATATACCAAGAAAGAGAACCTCCGCACCAATGAATAATAATATTGATAATAGCAGCTGCTATCTATGCTTAGTGATTTTGAACTCTTTCTTGTAATAATACGAAGAAAATGCCATTTTCCGGAATCCCTCTTAAAAAAAGGAGAGCTGTCTTTGCCAGAAAAACACTGACAACCGAGCAGACGACACAGTGGGCGGATGGAGGCGTGGGCGGCACCCTTACCGACCGGAGGCAGGTTTGTTGTTGTGGAACCGAGAGGAGGGGACGAGGGAAACCGGCAGGCAGACCAGCAGCAGGACTGGCAGGGTGGCGAGACCGCAGTGCTCCGGGCAGTTCTCCCCGAGAGCCCCTCCTTCCAGATCTCAAGTACGTTTGAGAACTTCATGCAACTTCCGGGGCGGGAAGCCTGGTGAGCCTGCAAGGGTGCTGGGTGTCCCTCCAGACTGATGTGCTAAGGTCGCCTGGTGGGTGTAGAAATCTAGACCTAGGAACTACTGTGGCCAGGAGCCACTGGAAGGTACAGGAAGTCGTGGGCAGGGCTTTTCCTTGTCACAGGTTGGAGAGTTGTACCAAGTTCAGTTAGGTTTCTAAGTCTTAGAGGGATCCTGCTGAAAGATAAATTATATTAACAAAAGCCTACATGTAAATATTGTTCCCATTTCACTGACGAGGGGACTGAGACCTATAGCAATGACGGAACTTACCTTGAGTCAGGCAACAAGTGATTTGAACAGCTGGATGAGCCCGGCGTGAATTCTCCAAGGGCTATGCTATGCGCTTGGCTCCCTGCCCTTCTGGCTCCATGCTACATTTGAATGTTGACGGTAAATTTGCAGCCTCTCAGGAAAATTTTAGTAAAGGCAGTTATTTACAGACATCGTTCCTTAATTTGTTTTATGAATGGAATTCTAGCATTGTGCCTTCTTTAATATATGCGGCACATCTTTTCTGAAAACTGTAAATTGTTTATGTGGCTTCCGGCTTAAACCCCTGTGGAGGTGAAGGGTCAAGTCCAAATTCCTTGCCCAGGTGCCCGTGCTCAGCTGACCTGGCCCCGCCCCTGCCTCGAGGCACTCTGCCTTGGCTTCCAGCTGTGCCGGCTTCTTCCAGGGCACCACTGTACTCTTGCACTGACCGGTTTCTTAGAAGGTTCTTCCCACTGTCCCCACCCCCTTGTCAAGAAAGAAAAAAGTGCTTTCGTGGAACTAAGCTCCATTCACCTTTCAAATTTCCGTTTAAATATTTCTCCTTAGAGGCAACCTTTCCTGATGAACTGCCCACCCCCTCCAGATTAAGTCATGCCCTCTGGTCCCGTACTCGCATCGCTCTTTGTCCTCGTCCTTCGCAAGTACTTGTCGTTGTCGGGAACCGTAAATCTCTGTGACTCCATTCAATGACAGGCTGTGGAGCTGGAGTGGTTGCACCGGAGCGCCAGGAGGCCGCGCTGTCCGGGTCCAAGCCTCAGTGCTGCTGTTGACTGGCAGGGAGGTCCTGGCCCAGTTCCTGAAGATCCGTGTGTCTCATTTTCTTCTTCTGTGTAGTAGACGTGATACAAGAGTACCTGCTTCTGGGGAATCCCGTCTCCCTACTCTCTCACACAGAGCACTCCTGGCCCCAGGTGTGCGGGTTTGTTGGTGTTCCCCCCACACTAATGCAATTCAGTTCTCCGGTGGAGACTGTGTGCAATCCTGGAATAGGACCACTCTCTCTGAGTTGTCCTTTCAGGAGTGACCCCTCCCCCCATCACAGACCTGGGTCAGTGGAGGAGCCCCTGCCTCCCTTACCATACCATCAGGAAGCTGCTGGCTCTAGAACCATGCGGCTGCTGCCAGGGTCAGTAAGCTGTCACAGCAGGTGACTGTCACATTCAGGGAACTGCCACGACCAGAAAGCTGCTGCTGTGGCTGCTGGATCCAGATCAGGGCTGAGCCTGCCTCCATCCACACCCACAAGGCAGACATTCTGCGGCGGCTCTTGACACCTCCACCTGGCTCACAGCCGCGGCGCAGGCCTCAGCCACACGCACTCACTCACCACGGGTGCTGGCCAGCGGTGAGCATGGAAGCAGCGGAAACGCGGGCTCTGCCCCCTGTTTGCCTCCCAAATCTTGTCGAGATCTTCTGATTGGCCGAATCTACATCGCTTCCAGAACCTCGCTGTGAAGAAGGGGAATGGTTCTTAGCTTCCAGCCTCTGTCCGCGTGCATCTCAATCGGCGGTACAGCACAGGGCACCTCTGCGGCTCTTCAACGCGCTCACAGGCCCCGCCCCCGTCCTGCCCCCTCCGGTTTCCAAACAGTAACAGCAGCCAGACAGGAGCTCAACTTATTATCTCCATCGCTCAAACGAATGACTCCACATCTCCACCCTGACGGAGGAACGCTACAGTTCCATCTGTCTCGGCATCTAATTCTGGGAGTTGTGTATTCCCTTTTCGTTGCAACTGCAATGCTATCTTGATATCCAGGACTAGTGGACTGGGATGTCAGGCCCTCGAATTTTTATGAGGCGTAACTTCCACCTTCTAGCAAACACCCGTCTTACGAAGAAATGCAGGGTAACTGCTACTCCTTGCTCTCCAGGCCCTATGGGGGTAACGTCGGTGATGCGATCGCCAGCTTGACGGTCCGAGGAAGCGGGGACTAAGGGGACTGGAGCCAGAAGGTTGTTAGCCTGAGGCCACATGGTAATTTACTGCGTATTGGGTGAGGGAGAGCGAGCTAGGCCCACAGCAACTTGATCAGAAATTTATCAGAGCCGTTCCCTAATTAAGCTTGCCTTACGGACTGATTGTATGTGAACCCCCAAATTTCTGTGTTGAATCTCTAAACCTCAATGTGACGGTTTTAGGAAGTTTTTGGGAGGTAACTGGGTTAAGATGAGGTCATGAGGGTGGAGCCCTGTGATGGAATTCGTGCCCTCCTAAGAAGAGGAGGAGACTGGAGGTCACTCCACCTCCCACCCCCATGGGAGGGTAGGGTGAGAGGGCAGCTGTCTATAAACCGGAAAGAAGCCCCTCACCAGCCACAGAATCTGTAGTCACCTTGATCTCAGAGTTTCCAGTCTCCGTAAGTAATTCTCCACTGGGAAACCCCCCAGCCCATGGCATTCTGTTACAGCAGCCTGAGCAGACTAATCAGCCTCAATCAGTGACTAATCAGTGATAACCCACTGTCGTTATCCCAGAAGGCAGCGCACAACCTGAGCAGGAGAGATGGCATGGTGAGGATCGTTCTGCTGTAGCTTCTGGATCTTTGATGGTGGCACTGACCCCTGCGACTCCTCCTAGAGATGTCCTGGTGTCTTTGGTTTGCTATTATGGAAAGGAGTTCCAGAAGTTTCTTCTTGGCTTTCCTATCAGAAATAATGGCCATCACCCCACAGATCAGGAAGCTATTGTGAGGGTTAGTCTAGCTGTCATTTTTTCAAGTCTGCATACAGGAATAGAGAAATAACCACAGATGTGTTCAAGAACACATTCTTTTTTTTTTAAAGATTTTATTTATTTATTTTTAGAGAGGGAAGGGAGGGAGAAAGAGAAAGAGAGAGAAACATCAATGTGCGGTTGCTGGGGGTGGTGGCCTGCAACCCAGGAATGTGCCCTGACTAGGAATCGAACCTGGGACACTTTGGTTCGCAGCCCGAGCTCAATCCACTGAGCTATGCCAGCCACGGCTCAAGAACACATTCTTTATCACTTGACTCCAGTAAGTCCCCTTTTTAGTAGCTGGCCACAGTACCTACACTGGACTCCAGGAATTAGCACTTACTCAGAGCCAGCATCCAATAGTTCTTTCAATATAGATCTGGGCATAGTTCCCTTTCCCCAGGACAGCTATACTAGCAAATGCCAACAGGCTCCTTTGAGGAAGCCTGTTAACAGTGGCAGCAGAAATGGGCTTGGGACTAATCAATGCCAAATTCAGAATGGTGGCTCCTGAATGATAACAAGGAGTGGTCACTGGATTTGATTGTGTCCAGGTTCGCTGTTGTGCGTAGCTCCGACCCAGAGGATGCCGTTCCCACAGAACACACAGTGTGGCCCTCCAGAGGAATCACAGCCCGTGTCTTCCGACATTGCTCAACACGGCATTCCTGGGTGTGTTCAGAATGCTTATTTTCTTTTCTAAGATGGGTATCCCAGTGTTCCTTACAATATCCTCCACAAATATGCATATATAAGAAAGGTCTTATAATAACTATTCTATGACTCACAATACAGAGTTCAAATTTCAAATATGAAATTCTATGCATCCTGATCTGGGAAACACTGTCTTTCAAACCTGTGAGTCTGAAAGTCAGGGCCCGCTTTGCAGCTCTTGTTCTTAGGATTTTACCCAAAGTCTAGACATGCACTTTTCTGGTGACGGTTTTCTTTTTAGCTGTTCCTTGGCACTGATTACCCAAAACAGGCTAAGAGAGGTAACCGTAAGTGTGTGGTAAATGACCCAGCTTCTAATGAAAAACTTTAACAACTGACATATTTACTAAGCACTTTGAGGTCATTGATTTTTCACTGTCATAGCTGTTTGGACTCAGGATTCTGAAAGTTGAACAATGATTTTTTTTTAGTTGGATTTTTTCCCACCTTGGTCTGAAATACAGTCACAAAAGCCATTACTACATTTTATCAAGTACTTACTACAAGGTAGGCAGTGTTCTCCGTGTTTAATATCAAACGATAATTCATTTGAATCTCACAGCAACTTGAGGAGGTAGGTACTATTATTATCTTCATTTTACAGATGAGGGCATTGAGTCACAAGACCAAGAAAGTGATAAGGCTGAATCCAGGTACAGTCGACCCAAAAGCTTGCATAAGTGTCCCATCTCTGACACATCCCCTAGTTTGTCCGTGATAACTTTCCACTCAGATGCTTCATAAGTAAAACCCCCGCTTCTCCCTAGATCCCACCTTCCAGACTTAAACACTTTAAACATTTAATACCATAGATTTCTTCTAACCAGGGAAGAAACTTGTTCTCAAGTATTGAGCTGAAGATTAGTCAGTAGGTGGAGAGAGGAAATTCTGATGTTTCTCTGGAATTCAGTGAGATTTATACACGCTGGCACCCACAAATATATTAAATTCTCTTTCAAATAAGGATTTCTGAGTATTAAGTTCGTATTATTCACATAGTCTGGTGAACACAGCCTTTTAAAAATTCCAGAGCTCTCTTGCATTCTGTTTTGTGGTTTGTACAACTGATGGATCACTCCTGACATTGCTCTCTGAAGCTCCAGAGGGGCCCACCTCAGACATTACCACCTAGCGCATTTGTCAGAGAGAAAAACTCCTGGCAAGGAGCAGAGTGTATTCATGGAAATATTATGTTTTCAAAAAACAAACAAATGCAAGCAGTGAGGCCTCGGGGTCCTGGGTCAGAGATCTGGAGTGTTTTGTGCATCGTTTTCATGGGTGTGGATCAAAGGCTGTCTATTTTAATAGCTCATTTTAGACAGATTACGCATGATTTCTCTGAATGCTGACAGAGAGGGAAAACTCACAGAGGCCCTTTACGCTCGGTGCTGGCCCAGCAGCAGTAGCCAGGGGGTCAGAGGTTGCCGTAGCAATGACCTGTATTTCATAATGCCTCCCATCTGTCCACAGATGTGTGAGTTTGCTCAAATGTTTTATTAGAGCTTTATTACACTGTCTGCATTTGCCAGCCTGGGTGCAATTTCTAAAACACCTAATTTATCAGATGTATACAGATATATGTTGAGATTTGTACTCTGACCAGGTAAGTCCCTGATGCCACGTGGGTGATACTAACACAAGTTTTACGACTAGAATGAATAGGATGCACAGAGCAGGCAATGCAGGACTCTTGATGATGATGATGATGGTGGTGATGACGATGATGATGATGATAATGACAGTGATATCTGTTTGGATCAGCTCAGTGCCAAAGGTTCTATATGAGAGTTTGGGTTTTGTGGTTGCTAATACCGAGTCTACTCCAACCCATTCATAACTTGATCTGCAAGGAGAAAAGACAGAAGGAAAACAACAGCAGCCGCAGCAACAAAAACAAAACAAAATAAAAACAGTTCACACCAACTCTGCCTTGGTTCAGGCTACTAGAACAAAAATGTCACAGACTGCATGGCTTATAAACAAGGGACATTTATTTCTCACGGTTCTGGAGGCTGAAGTCAAAGGTCAAGGTGCCAGAATGGTTCTGGTGAGAGCCCTCTTTGGGGTTGCAGACAGCTGGTTTCTCGTCGTATCATCCCATGGTGCAGTGCGGAAAGGGGGAGACAGCTCTCTCATGGGGCTTGTAAGGGCGCTCACCCCATTCACAAAGGCGCCAGTCTCAGGACCTCATCTAGTCCTGATCACCTCCCAAAGGCCCCCCTCCTGGTACCACCCTATGGGGAGATAGGGTTTCAACATATGAATTTGGGGGGGGGGGCAGAAACATTCGGTTTACAGCAAACTCCATGTATATATGTTTACATTAATAAAAGTGAGTTCAGCGTATTTTTTTCTTTGCAACCCCGTTAATAGTTTGGCCTTGAGAGAGTCAGAACGAAGAGGTCTCTCATTCTACACCAGTGCTAATAGCGCTTTCGTCCATCTGAGATGTCATTACCATTCACAGCTTGGCACGCCCACGAGAAGTGCACCACCCGTCTGCCTGGCTCAGGGCCCTGCACCCAGCAGGTGGCAGGCCCCCCATAAATATGTAAAAGTAGATGAAGGAACAGATAGAGATTGGTACCGGGTGTGTCTTTTCCAGCTGGCTCATCGCTACCAAATGCTCGCTGACGGAATAGATTTCTAGGCTACTGTCAGCTTTATATTTCGTGGTGGAGTTTTAGTTAGTCGATTGTCATGAAAAAATGCAATCTTGGAACCCCTTTGAGATCCTGAGAAAACTTTCTCCTTCGTATTACAGATTCCATAAGGGATCACAGTGGCTTTCACAGGTTAACTTATTCCCACAGTTAACTGGAAAGGTCTGCGTATGTGAGCTGGAGGATTTTCATCTTTTTCTTTAGGGGCATGGTTCATAGGAAACTAATTCTATTCCTTAACTTAAACCCAGAAAGCTTAGGGGTTTTTGGTGGAGTTTCTCCTCTTTTACAGTTGCATAAGCCACTGCTCCATTCAGATGCCATTTGTTGAGTATCCTATCTTTTCAAGTTGTTTGTTTCAGTTCAAGATGGGTTTCGCATATATTGGAAGGCCAAGAAACAATGTCCTCTCTTTTCTATTTTAGCACGTGCCAGATTCTTTGTGGTATTGTATCATGTGATTTATTATTCCATTTTTACTGAAAAGGAAAACACAATATTGAAGACATCCCGAAATAGCATGCGTGTGGCAGATGGGTGCCTGGCTCTGTAGTTTTGATTCGATGCTCCCGTGTGCCAAATCCAGCCAGAAGAGGAGGAGCGGTTTGCGGGTTCCACGGAATCCCAGGGTTTCACTCGCACTGGGTACCCCGAGGGAGCAGAATTTTCCGTGTACGCAGCCAGCGCTGATTTGTCGGAAGGAAGCGTCCCCGAGTCTCGGGCGGAAAATAAGGCCCGTGTGGTATGAGAGGATGAGCCCCGCAGTGGGTCGCCCTGCAGGAGATTCTTCCCCGAGGAACTGCGATTATTCTCACATGTAAGGAAAGAGGCAAATGAATATCGTTTTCAAACCTCTCTCTGACTGAACGCACCAACCCAAAGTGCATCTACCTACATCATTGTTAAAGAAATCCGGTGGGGCTCTGACAGCGTGTGAGCTATCGCCATTGACCTTCTTTCACCAAATGTTTCTCACACTTATTTGCTCTCTGTTTTCATGTTTATAAAATGTGTTCCCAAGCCCCTTAGGATAAAATCAACAATAGTGCCCAGGGCTCCAGCTAAAGATTCCCAGTGGGAGGGTCTGAGCCTTTTGTTCCGAGGGGTCTAATGGAGTGTGAAGCTGACACGGAACTGGGAGGGCCATTCAGCTGAAATTAAAGTCTTTGTCCCTTCATTAGTTGAACTTGAACTTCACATTTCTGAGGTTCTGCTAGGTTACTTTCTCTGAAATTCTGATTTCATCAAGGTGAACGGGGAAGCTCATTAAAATCTCTTTCTTGCTTACTTTTAAAAAGAGATTGCAAAAAACCCCAACTGTTTGGTACAGCTAACATTTCTGATTCTTTTATTTCGATGAAAATTTTGAGAAATTGATTTGAATCTCAAGTAGATATTATTCTTAATTGTGAAAGGTGTTTTTTAAAATAATCTGACAGATTTTACTTTATTTCATCAGTTTATTGATTTTCTCAGGCCCATTGGGAAAGGTGAGAGGTCAACAGCCAAGTCTTTATGTGATTAATGAGCTAATGTAATAAAATAAAATTAATTTTTATTACCTTTGATTAGGGGGAACTATTGAAAGTAAGAAGAAACTTTTGACTGTAAGTTCTATAATTGATCTCCTTTCATATAGACTTGTTTTCTATCTTATTTCTATAAGGAGCTCAAGTCTTGCTTGAAGTTAGCAGAAAAAAAGTGATAAAATTACCGCGATCGAGACTACAGATGGGTGGGTCTGCAGTGGGTTTACATGAGGGAAAGGTGAGATAAAAGGAGAGTAATATAGTGTTTATTTATGTAATTGTTTATTTCCTAAAATATGGCCCATCACATTCTAAAACAGATTTGAGAAGTCTAATGAAAGCAGAAGTATGTTAAATATTATAAAGGAAAACCTACATTATTTTACTATCAAGATTCTATTCTTGACTGCAGATATATACCTCAAATTCTTTCACAAGTAACGTTTAATGCAAAGAACAAAAGAGCTACATAGTATTCCTATGAAAATGAACTGATCTCTCTACTCTAAGGAAGAACTGTATCTAAATAATTCTTTTTTTTTAAAGATTTTGTTTATTTGTTTTTATTTTATTTTTAAATTACTTTATTGTTGTTCAATTACGGCTGTTTATTTGTTTTTAGAGAGAGGGGAAGGGAGGGAGAAACATCAGTTGTCATCTGGGGGCTCTGGCCTGAAACCCAGACAGGTGCCCTGACTGGGATTCGAACCGTCAACCTTTCAGTTTGCAGGCTGGCACTCAATCCACTGGGCTGCACTAGTCAGGGCCGTAAATAATTCTGATGACGAGAATATATCTTGTTTTCTTGCCTTCACTATAAAGGAAAGCCTCTGTCATATTCAATCTTTGTCTTCCATTTCATATATAGATTGAGTGTTTGCATTTTAAACAAAGATTAATAGATTTCTTCCTAACTGGTTTCCAATAATTTTTTAGAAGAATATTCTCTATATTTTATATCCATGTTACTAAATATATTTATATATGAACAAAATTAATTTATTCATAAGTTATATACATATACGACTTACTGATATAGTATGCACTTTATAAAACATGTAGAATAGAAATTATTGTAGGCTTAAAGAAAATGAGAAAAATATTTTTAATATATTTTATTTATTTATTTTTCTTTATGATGCTCAAAACTGTTTTGCCTTCATTAGTGAGAATTGTATAATTTAAAAATATGCTTCATTTTCTTCTAAATTATGGTTTAAAACTTTGTAATATAGTCAATCCAAAATCTGGCTCAATTTTTGAATTTTTGACTATCTCATCTTAAAAAGATGCTTCATAAATATCTGTAGATCCAAATGGAAAGAACTCATCAATTGGCTAGGTTTACTAAATCATGACATTTATTTTGCTATCCTATTTTTTGCTTGTTTCTTTTTTTTTCTTTGCTGTAACCAATCCTATTTTTCAATTATGTAGACATTTTGTTGAACTCTGGGTAAAAAAATTTAATCTTCCCTAATTTCAACCAATTGTTCTTGCAAACTAATTGAATCTCCACACCTGTCAAGGTTATGTATGGAGAGAGAGAGGTTCATTATTATGAAAGTGGGTATACATGTACATTTTTAAAGTGGGTATACATATACATTTTAAAAATAAACTTAATTTGGGGGACATTTTAAATTTGCTTCTTTCCAGCGGTAAAAATTTAGGAGGCTTTAGCTCTCACCCCTTTTTGTTATTGGCCTGTGCTTGGATTATTAGTGTAATCTTCAGTTTGTGACTTCTTGGTAAGAGTATTGTTAAGCCACTCATTCATTTTATGAGATTAGATTCCAGCAGACACAGTTAGTTAATCTGCGTATGGGAATCCGCAGACCGTGACGCACTGCCACGCACCGAAGGGCTGCGGGCCTCTGGGGTGGAGACCGCTGGCTCTTCACCGGGGTCCGTTTCCCTCTTCTTGGGCCCCTAACCAGGCAACATTTCCTGGCCTTCCTGGCGGTCGGGTGTGGCTCTGGGACTGAGTCCTAGCCCGCGGAAGGTGAGCTGAAATGATGCCTCTCGTGGGAGGGGCCCGTAGAAAACCTCCCGGTTCTGGGTCCCATGTCCTTTCTGGTGAAAGAGATGCAGGCGGCCATGGTGACCAGGTGCAGAAGGTGGCTGAGGTTCCTTAGTAGGAGCACCTGAATGACTCGAGCTGCCCTGCTGACCTCATCCCCCGACTGTTCCCCGAGCAAGAAAGAGACCGCTGTCGTGCTGAGTCAGTCCACGCTGGTCAGGCGGCCCTGCCTACCTGGCCCCTTGCAGCCCCTGGCACACCCTCAAGGCTGTTGACTGCTCAGCCTCCCTTCAGGAAGGCTCACGGGCCACAGGGGGTATGTGACCGTCTGTGTCTGCATCCAGGGATGATGCCCAGTGTCATTCTTTATTTTAACCGTCAGCGAAGCTTGTTTTCTTATTGTTTCAAGAAAAAGAGAGAAATAGAAGTTCCAATATTTCTTCCTGCATCCTGGGATCTGTTGCATTTCGCTTAGTGAAGATTGCTTTAAGAAGCTTCACCCTGCAGGTTTCACGCCTCTTCATTGGGTCAAATTTGTAGCTGCTGTACAATGACAATGTAAGTCAGTTTGGCGCTGTGAGGAATGCATTATTCCCTAAGAAGAGGAAAAGAGATGTGATTCGCATCCTATTGTCCTGACAATAGAAATAAAAGCAGCATGAAATATAACTTTCACTAATTTCCCCTCGTTCACGGGCCCTTGTTTGGGATGTCCTGACTGACCCTCTTTACTCCATAGGGCTAGCAGTGGTTAATTTGACGTTTGGAACGAGTTTTGATGTTGCTACCATTTTGTTTCTTTTTCTTTCTTCCTTGTGTGGTGGGGGGAGGGGTGGGGAGCGGTGATGGGGAATAGAGCTGCATTTGAGCTCCAGTCCCATCTGGTGTTGGACTGGGCAGCCTGTTCCAGCCCAGATCGGACTCTCTCTCTGGGCTTCGTCTGTGCTTGTGAAAGAATGTGGCTGCAGCGAGCGCTATCCGCTGCCCTCCCACCCACGGAATCAATCACCAGTGCAGAAGAGAACTGCAGTCCAGCTGATACGCTGCCACTGAATAGCTTCATCCGATTTTCCTGGCCCCTTCCCCACCTGCCCTTCTTCCTCCTGGAGGAATCAGCATGGAGTGACTCTATAACCACCCAAAGCAGACGGTGCTTTTGAAATGAGTAGGGCAGGCTGGAACTCTAGGCCCTGGTTGATAGAATTAAAACTGATGAGAAAGTAAAACATTACTTCAAATATTTGCTTAAGGCCGGGGAAGCTGGGCCCAGCCTCTTCGTATTGCCAAATGTTTCACGGAGCGTCGTAAAATCAAATTCTCACATCTTGTTGTCCTCCCATTAGATCGCATTAAACTCTGGCAGCGAGGCCAGCCCGCCTTGGTGGTTTTCTGACTTGTGGTTTGCACTTGGCTCTCCTCGCAGCCTTTAAAAATGATTTTATTTTGTGAACAGTCGGTGATAGTCAGACTCTAGAGTAAACTTGCCTGGGCCAACGTTTGCAGTAATAACATTTCACATTATCAAGCGTTTCCTGAAGGACTGCAAAGAATGAAAACAGAGCGGAGCGTTTCTGGTAGTGGTTGTTTTTCTTCAGGTGCTGGTCACCTCCCGTGTGGAGAGGCTGTGGGCCTGGGCGGCGGAGGGCTCCTCCCAGGCTTCTCCCGTGCTGCGCCTTTAAGGGGAAACCGGAGAACTGGAACAGATTTGGGTTTTCTTGTGCCCGGGCTTGTTGAATTTGTAACTGATTCTCCCCTTTTCTTTTCTTGGGTGGTTTTTCTGATTATCTAGGTCCATCTTTTCCTGGCGTGTGAGGTGGAGGGGGTGGGCTGGGGAGAGGTTTCCCTGAAGCAAGGGAGGGAATGTTGAGTTTAGGTGCGTCCCTCTAAGTATTACAAACAAGGACTTTCTCAATGCTTTTTTTTGTGTGTGTTTTTCACCAAAAAAAAAAAAAAATACTTATGCTGCTTGTATGGTGTAATGGAAAACTATCTTTAGAGGAAAGTATACAGCTGGTTTCCTAAATAGTCTGATGATAGTAATGATGAAAATGATGATTATGATTATAGTGATTCATTAATGAAAAATAACAAATAAAGGAGCTTTTGAAGTTAAAAATGAATGTCAGATAGGTATGTGTTAGTTTGAGGTGTTTGAAGATTCAATTATTTTTATGTTCAGATTTTTTTTTAAATTGTAGTAAAATATACATGACAGAAAATTCACCCTTTTAGCCATCTTTAAGTGTACAGTTCAGTGGAATTAAATACATTCATGTGGCTGTGCAGCCATCACCGCTGTCCACTTCTAGAGCTTTTTTCATCATCCTGAACTGGAACTGTACGTCCATTCAGCAGTAACTCCTCATTCTCCCCTCTTCTCAGCCATGGGCACCCACCATTCATTCTGTTGTCTGTCTCTATGAATTGACTGTTCTAAGCACCTCATGTAAGTGGAATCATGCAGTATTGGTACTTTTGTGAGTGACTTATTTCACTTGGCATAACGTCTTCAACGTTTGTCCATTTTGTAGCATGCGTCGGGATTTCCTTCCTTTTAAAGGCTGAATAACAGTCTGCCATATTTCAATGCCACATTTTGTTTCTCTCTTCATCCATTGAAAGACTCTTGGGTTTGCGAGCTCAGTTTTATCAGTGGAGTTTACATGGCAGGGACTAATGTTTTGCACAGAACTTGACTGTCATCGAATGATCTTGGTTTGAACCCCTTATAAGCCAAGCCAGATGGATAAACCACATCAGTCCATTTACCAACATGTATTTACAAAATGTCACAAGTGACCTCTTTCTCTCTTTAAAATATGGGGTGTAGGGTGGATAAACAATAATGGAAAAAATACAATGAAAAATATAGGTGTAGTCATTTTTATAAAGGTATGCCATTGTAAAGAAATGAGACATTACAGAAAAGTATGAAGACCAATATAAACGGCCCTTGACAAACTGTAGCCTTGTTAGCACTGTGAATATTTGGGGGGCACATTACATCAGAAATGATGTCACTCTGAACATAAGCGCCACAGATGTAAGTACAGCTAGGGATTGTTGTATTGTCACAGAACCGGGAACCCGTCCACGTGCTCGCAACCACTTTTTTAAATCAGCTGTATACTGGGGACATAAATAAATATAGTTAGCTTTATTTTGGTAGCTTTTAAATATTTTAGAGCAGTGGGCTGTTCCTTTAGATGAACTCTCAGCATACTAATGTATGAAACAAGGAACTTTTCCAATTCAAGTTGGCAAGAGAAGGCCAGAACTCATCAGCTCAGGAACTGCAGCTTCTCCGTGGCCCTCCTCAGAGTGCGGGCTGAGCTGTGTCCCCCGTAGGGTGTTGTTGAAGTTCTGACCCCCCAGTGCCTGTGACTGGGACCTTATTTGGAAATGGACTTTGCACAAGATCAAGTTGGAATGAGGTCCTTAGGGTGGGCTCTGATCCAATATGACTGGTGTCCTCATGAAAGAAGGACAATTTGGACACGAAGACAGAAGCACATGCAGGGAGAACTCCATGTGAGGAGGAAGACAGAGATCAGGGTGATGCATCTACAAGCCCGGGGAAGCCAGAGGTGCCAGCAAACACAAGAAGCTGAGAGGGAGGCTTGGGAGAGATGTGCCCTCACCACCTGCGGAAAGAACCAACCCTTTAGAGACCTTGATCTAGGATTTCTAGCCTGCAGAACTGTGAGACAATTTCTGCTGTTTTAAGCTACCCAGTTTTTGGTACTTTGCTATGACAGCCTTGGGAAACTAATACCGAATTCCAAAAGCATGATTTGAAAACTACTACTTTACACTCTTATTTTTAAGGCTCACAAGTATTATTTTATATAGAAGTATAACATCTACTCAATCATCCCCTCATTAATAACGTGCGTGAATGGTGAAAGTGTCCCCATATTTTAAAGAATGATGCCATAAACATCCTTTTAGGTAAACCTTTGCTTATCACCCCTGCTGTTTTCCCTAAAATCATTTGCCAGAGGAGGAATGGTTGGGCTAAGTGATAGGAACATTTGAAATTTTGCTACTTACTGCCAACACGCTCTCTAGAAAGCTCATACTGATTTGTTCTCTCACCTGCAGTATCAGATTACAGATACATTTCTCCACATTCTTACTGGGTATTGTCATTCTTTCCTTTTTTAAAATCTAAATCTAATTTTTATCAAAGTAATACATGCAAGTATGCAAATAGTGAATAAGTTTCACAAGACTCACAACGAACCCCAGCCACGTGCCTCCCTGCCCACCACTCCTCCGTGGCGCCGCCTCCCCTCCCACAGCTCTCTCTCTCGCCTGGTTTTCCCATTCGTGTTGCTAAATAACAGGCTGATGCTACTATGGTTTCTAAAGTTTTAGATATTTTCTACTGACTTCCTATCATGGAAGATAAGGAATTAAGTCTCTTATATGTACAACCATCACCCCATTCTCCCAAGCAGGTTACATCACAACTTTGGTTCAGTCAATATTCCGAGTTTACATTTTACATGATTATGATTTTATGTGTTATTTGTGATTTTATATGTTATTTGTGATATTTGTGAATCATACAGTGTACTATAATTCAATTCATTTGCTTAAATAACTCTCCCTCCCCAGAGTTAATAATTAACTCATTTTTTTCTTTGCTTAACGTTCTAGGTACCTATCACAAATTCACATCAAAACTCTCCCTGAAGTCTCTACGTCTCTTCTCAGTACATTTCAACATACTTCTATCCGCTCTTTTCCCCCTTGGACTTCTCCTTCCTCCAGCCATTTGTTTACCCATCCTCCTGCCCTTCGTTCCCCAGATCTGCATTCTGCACATCGGTCAGCCTGGATTTTCTTTCCCCATTGTTCTGGGGCTTCCCCTTGCCCCTCTCCTGGGTTGGGTCACGTGTTTCCTGGATCATACGTCTTTCTGGGCCCTAGTTTGCTGCCTTGCTGAGGTGGAGCAGGTCCTACAGAAGGGTTACAAGAGTGGGGGAACCTGGTACTTCAATGGGAATGCTTTTCATTGTTCAGTGAAAGCATCACGTAGGATTCTGGCAGTGTGTTCCATCACGTTGTGTCAGAAAAACTTTTCCTATCAGGAATAATTGCTAATTTTGGGAATGCTTTTTCATGTGTCCTGAAGAAATGATATATATTTTTTCTTTTAACCTCTTAATATAGTGAATTACACTAAAAGACTAAGGTTAAACTATCCTAGTGTTTCTGTGAAAAAGACTACTAGTATATGATGCAATTCTCTTAAAGCAGTGCTGGGTTAGATTTTCTAATATGGTATTTGGAATTTTTGCCTCTCTTTGTCTTTGGGTTTCTTACATTGCGTGTGTGTGGATTTTTCCCCTCTATTTTTATCTGGGTATGATTCAGTGTTGTGCTACCCTTGTAGAATGAACTGAAAACCTTCCATTTTTTGCTGTGTTCTTTAACAGGAATTATCTGCTCTTTGCAGGTTTAGTACAATGTGCCCAGAAGATTTTCTGGGCATTGTGCCCTTTTAGGGTTTTTATTTCCTCTTAAATTTCTTTTATGGTTATTGGTCTTTGTAGGATTTCAATTCCTTTTTGAGTCAATTTTGGTAACTCAGATTTTCCTACAAAATAATTTATTTCAACTAATTTTTCAATTTGGTATAAATTTGTATTTGATTTACTTATAGTTAAAAAATTTTTAACATTTTTTTCAGTTCTAATGTTGATTGTTTAAGTCTTCTTTCTTTTACCATGATTATATTTGACAGTTTGTTTATTTGATTTACTTTTTTGTTTGTTTATTTTTGGTGTTGAGTTCTATAAGTTCTTTATAAATTTTGGATATTTTCATTGGTGAATATATTCCCTCATTCGGTTGTCTTTCCATTTTGTTGATGATTTTCTTCGCTGTGCTTGATTGCTCTTTTCAAGGAACTCTTATCAAAGAACTAACTTTTTCATTTGATTAATCAGTTACTTAATTTTGGTTTTTACTTTCGTCTTTATTAATATATTTTGTAGCTTATTTAATTATTCCCTTCCCTTCACCCTCCACCTCACTCAACTTTCTCTTTAGCTTCTTGAGCTGATATTTTAGTTTTCCTTTGTATTTGCATCATTGGTAGATTCTCCAAGTGTATCAATGTAATTTATGCCAATATCTATCTATGTAAGTGGTCTTGTTAATTCTATTTATATTCTTTATTTTTTCTGGTATTAATATTAGCACTTCAGCATTACTTTTTTAGTATACCTGTCTAGTTCTTTACAGGAAATCTTTCTGTGTCACTTTCTTTCATGAATATCTATTATCATCATAATAGCTACTACCTGCCTCCTGTCTCCGCATTCCGAGCTTTGCTACCTTTAATATTATGATTAATGATATGTTTAGATTAGTCATTCCATTACATTTACTATGCTTTCTTTTTTTTTAGAGAGAGATTTTGGGCTTTTACCTCTTTTTTAAAAATACTTTATTTACTTATTTTTAGAGAGGGAAGGTAGGGAGAAGAGAGAGAGAAAGAGAGAAACATCAATGTGCAGTTGCTGGGGGTTGTGGCCTGCAACCCAGGCATGTGCCCTGACTGGGAATCGAACCTGCAACACTTCGGTTCACAGCCCGAGCTCAATCCACTGAGCTATGCCAGCCAGGGCTACTGTGCTTTCTTTTTTATTCCTGATTTCCTGCCATTATCTTCCAGCATCCAGTGCTGCTGCTGCTGTGAAAGCAACTGTCGATCTGATTGTCCTTCTTTGTGAGCATCTCCTCATTCTCCTCAACATTGTCAGGGTTTGTTCTTTACACCTGGAGTTCTCAGATTTCACTGTGATGTATTTAGGTATTGTTTTTCTTTATTAACTCTGAACCTTTGAAATCTATGGATTCATTACTTGGGGTCATTTTCCTCTTCTATTGTTAAATAAGCACTTTCATTTTCTGTGTCCTCTGGAATTCCTAGCAGACCCATACGAGAACTCCCGCGTGGGTCCCCGGGCCTCCTTTTCTCATGTCTCTTCGTGCCGTAGGACTGTGCTTCAGGACAGTCTCTCGTTTCACTCCTCCTGCTAACATATTCGATACTCATCCATGCCCATTGTCCTAGTCCGTCTACACACAAATCAATAGTTATATCTTAAATTTTTAATTCTTTCTAAAACAATTTCATATTGTTCATACCATACCTGTTTTACTTCATGAATGCCATTGTTGCAAATCACTCTGAGAATTTTTTCCCCTAAATTTTCTGAGGTCTGCTGGAGGCAAGCCGGCATCCAGCAGGAACACTCGCTGCCTCTTCCCGAGTCAAAGTCCACATTGCTGAGCCGTGTATCACTTCCATCTCTGCTCTCGGGGCCAGCAGTTTCTGTGCCCACCCAGCGAGCCTGAGGGCGGCCGGGGAAAAGGCCGGCTGAAATTCCCCGCACCGGTTTCGTTCTCCTGACCAGGCAGGCTTCTCTGCAGCGAGTTCCGCTGCGGAGCGTTCATTGGACGGCCAACATTTCCCACTCCCTGGCATTTCGAAGAGTCCATCGATAGGCCTGTCTTTGCTCCAAACTTTCTCATAACCGGTTCTCTAACGTTGTTCCAGCTCCATCCACGCCCATCTGGCCAAACCATCAGCTGTTGCCTGTGAACTGCTGTAGATCCACGTCTCTCTTTGTCCCTCCTTCCAGGCAGCGTGGAGAACTAGATACACAGTTTGAAGTCTTGTCTGTTGTGTATTTCTCTTTCTGATCATCCTTCCATCGGGCGACTTCTCACTGGGGCTTTTATACACAGCGGCTCAGTTTGGCCTGCTGCCAGTGTATCTTGCAAAACTGTCAACTAGCCTGACATTTTTTCCCTCCGTAGTCAGTTGGTTACAGGGAACTCCTTAGGAAGCCACAGATATTAGTTTGGGGAGCTGCTGCCATGTGGCAGGATTGGGTGCCACGGGCATCTGGGCCGCTTGCTTGTGTAATTTCAGGATCTGCTTGTACTCAGTCTTGCATACAACATTTCCAACTGTGCTACGGTTCTGATATCAGATGACACTGTTTTTGACTGGCAGATCCGGTCTCATGGTCACCGCTCCTTGAGCAGACACTTAGTCACTGCTTGGGCCTAAGCCAGAAACTATTCCTTGGATACTATTCCCTTATTTACCGAAGAGGGTATAGCTTGCAGCAAAAACTCTAAGATTTTCTGTTAAGGCTGCGGAGGACTACTAGTATCTGTGTCGGCAGCACACACTTTTTTTTTTTTTTTTAAAGATTCTGCAAGAAGCTCACGGACTGCCCAAATTGAACAATCTCAGCTCTAGACCTTCAAAGGAGACAACGTTTATATTAAGTGGGGTTATGGTTAGTGGGGTGCGTTCTCTCACGACCTACTGGGGCAATTCAACAGGAGAAGTGTGGGGAGAAATAATGGACCTTATTCTCTTAGAGCTCATTTTTAATGAATAAGGTTTGGCTGTAGGAAGCACTTGAACTGTAAGAGAGAGTTAATAAATATGCACAAATTTGTTTTACTTCCTAGCCAGTCCTAGCCTAGGCACAGTGAAAAAGACGCTCTGGCAGCATTAGCTGTGATAGGATGTGCTCTGCCTTCTCGGTTCCTGCACTGCATGCAGGTTCCTGGTGCCCGGCGTTCTCAAGCTCCATGACCGAGAAACGGTGCCATCCCCTCCCAGCTCCTCTTCTTTTGATGGAAGAGAGTCCTGATTGGTTTTGACTCCAGACGGGCCACCGTTAATTGAGTTAGCTGTTAACTTGCCCTTCGCAGGTTTTTCCCCTGCCATGTTCTATTACTAGGCGGAAACGGGTGGAGAAGAGACCTCTTGTGCCATGTTCCATTCAGCTGCTTGCTGCCCTTTGGGGAATGGACGAAGCCAAGAAGCGAAGGGGAGAGGTACAGTCCGTGGCGACCGAACCCACCAGACTGTGGGGATATAAATGCCTCCCCTCCGCCCCCGAGTGAGACTGATGTTTTGCAGGCCCTGTGAGGATGATCTTCTCCACAGGAAAACATGGATGTCAAGCGCCGCATTCAGACATGAGCGATGACTGCCCTCTGTTGTTCCCGAATTAGGAAAATGGAGACTCCAAAAGCTGGGTGCCAGTGGAAAGATCAACAAATAGAGCTGTCACTGAGGAAAGCAGTTCAGCGAGATTTCGTTTCACCCTTTGCCAAACTCAACTCACCAACGTGCAGGCTACATATGTTTAGAATTAGCAAGTAATGTTTTATCCTTCGTTTCCCCGTTATTTCCCATCCCCCTCTCCTGATGTCGCTGGTCCAACGTGGACCTCAGCACCAGGCTCCTTAGGTCACTCGCCTCTCAGTACAGGTGGCATGGAAACAGCTCCCTCCCAACGGGGCTCTCCCAACTGACCAGCTCACTCCCCGGGCCCTCGTTAGGGCTGGGCTGTTTTCTTTTCATGGGTCTCTGGAGGACTAATGAGCTTTTAAGGAACACCTGCAGCAGCTCCAGATTCTCCACAGCCACCTACGTTTTCAGAGAATGTTTTCAAGGGTATCCTGTTGGGGGCCACATTCCTTGCCCAGATCAATGGAATGGAGGCTACGAGAGATCTGAATCCAACATCCACATTCGCGTCTTCGTTTTCACTGATATGCCCAAGCTCCAATGCCTTCATTTCCCCTTCCTTTACAGCGGCAAAGCCTCCTTGACCAGAAAAATAAATGTGCAGTTGGCAAGAGCTGAATAGAGGGCCGCTTAAATGATTTTTAATTTATGTTAAAACGCTAACAGCAGTTTTCCAGGTCCCCATGAATACCTCACAAAATGAAGGTTTTCAAAGCCTACCTTTAAAAAAGGAACTAAGAGATTTTAAAACATTCCCTTTAATTTTAGCTGCCCCAGTTGTATCTTTTTCTTCCTGCCCTGGTGGGTCCGGCAGCCAGTGAGGAGCTTATGCTTAGTTATTCTTGGAGCTCTGGTCTGGAAGTCTTCTGGCCTCCAAACCAAAGTGCCGCAGATCTGATCTTGTCGTCGACTCTCCACACCTCCGCCTCTGTTCTCAAAAAGTGGACACTGACCTGGTCTAAAATATGTATTTAATTATTTTGCTGCAAAAAGCCTTATTGTTTCCATTTGGTTCAAATGCATGGGAGAGGGTTCCAGGGTGGTTAAAAGGGTGTCTAGTGGCTTCAGGGAGAGGCTCAGGCAGAAGCCAGAGGCCAGGAAAATGCAAAGGGGCCCCTCAGTGGTCTCTGGGCTCCAAAGGCTCCTAGTCATGCACGAGGGTGAGCCTTTGGAAGAGGTACTCACCCAGCCCAGCCTGGGGCCGCCAGCCTGTAGAGGTGGGTCAGCAGGTCTCCCATCTGCTTGATGAGTTTCACCTCCTCCCCCAGGAAGTGGTTCTCCGGGAAGCCACAGCGGAGGGTCTGTGTGGGCAGAACCCAGGGCCTGCAGACCCAAAAGGGTCCAGTTCAGGTGCTTCTCCAAGGCCAAGGCAGCTTCCCTGCAACCTGAGTTTGACCCCACTCATCGTGGGAAGGCCTTACCATGTCCTGAAAGAGGACGTGGCCACTGCACTGGTTTTGCAGTTTTAAGAGACTCTTGGTGCCCTCACACTTCTCCTCGGCCAGCTCTTGGAAGTGGCCCACTCCCTGCAGAGGCCCAGGATCATGGTCGAAACAGAGGCCCAGAGAGAGGTAGGTGTAGGAGGCCCGCTGGTGCGGGGTGGCCGGGGGTTGACAGCAGCCCCCGCCTCGATGGAATCACTGACGCATTTGGGAGCTCATGGTGGTTCGGCAGTGAGGAATTAAGGTCAGAAAAAGGTGTTGGCTGGTCTTGGAGGCTGAGGATGGCTGAGATGGCTCCAAAGGTGGTGACTGGAAAAGAGGTTGGAGGGTCGTTGGAAGGAAGGGGCTGCTCCGTCCAAACCGTGTTGAAGTAAGAGGAAGATCCCAGGACCGCCGAGGGCACTGACGTGCAGAATGTTGAGAGAATCATAATCGTGTCCTTAGAAAATACTTAGCAGTTTTCGGTGTTTTTTCATGTGCAACAGGTATTATTTCTTTTGATTGTGTTTTCTTGGAAAGAAAACACAATAATTTACCATTTGAACTGTGAATTCTTGATACTCTTGATTGTTAATGGCCTACATTTTAAAGCAGATGGACTTCTGTCTGCCACTCAAGATGCATCGAGGTTAAAATGTCAACAATTATTCACTGAACAAAGATATATTCACGGAGATGCACACCAGGACAAAGTGCTTAAAAGATAAGAATTATCTTAAATGTTAAAACTAGGTAAAATATGCTATATTAAAGAAAATGTATACGATTCACTTTCCAAATAAATAGAAATACCATCTTGTTAAAGAGGTATCTGAAATAGTTAAAGAGGTATCTAAATAGTCACTGATTAGTATTCGCAGAGGTGGTCACTGTATTTTCTAACTGCTGACTTTGGGTTTCTGCCCAGCATAGCGTGAAGTTCCATAAGAGATACTAAAGACGTCTAAGGTCTTGTCCTTGTGGAATTTGTAGTTCAGAGTACAAGACGAAAGTGTGTGTTGATCAATGTTAAAGGAGATGTGCTAATGGTAAGTGCAAGACACTCAAAGAAAACCACCTTGAAAATGTAAAGGATCCTGAAAATTGAAGACTTGGCCTAGGTGGGAGAGGAGAGAGAAGGCCTTTTTGGATGTGAAGCCAGCAGGAAAGACACAGGGAGGAGCTCAGGAACCTGATACTCGGTTCTTCAGGAGGCGTGTCCACCTAGACGGCTCAGACCTGAAAACCAAATGGAGCTTAAGCTCTTGTCTCCGAAACGCTCTCTCCTTCTGTGGTCCAGGATTCGGCAGATGGCACCAGCACCCACCGCCCCTCAGTGTCTTACCAGAAAACTGGGAGGCACCTTAAGTTTTCCTCTCTCCCTTTCCTCCGCGTCGGTTCTGTGATTCTCTCTGTTTGGGGGCTGCCTTTTGAGAGCTCCAGGATGCTCATTGCCGAGAACTGAGATAAGCTCAAGATTGTTACTGATCCTGAGCCTACCACTGACTTCGATTCTTCTCTTGCATGAGTTCCCTTTAAGAGTTTTGTCCTTGAATGCCTCACCATGGCCTAATGTATTTAAGTCAGTGAGTTGGTTTAGACGGACTAACCAGCTCGAATCAGGCACTTCTTTGCGTTAGGGCTTCAAGTTTAGTTTCCTCGTTTCCTCACAAGGCACCCTCTCTCGACCTAGTCCAACTACCTGAGACAGCAAACTCGGGCTATGGTCTCAGCATTCCTGACCCGCTTTTGAGCCTTCCTACGCTCTCTGCCTTACTTTACATGTTCATGATCTTTTGCCTGGCGTGGTAGATTGAGTTAATATGTTCAACAAATCTTTGCTCTTCCCTTTCTCACGCTTTGGGTGGGTGCAGAATCCTGCCGCGTCCTATTGACGTTGACGTTGGCCATGGGACTTTGGCAAGAGCAATGTAGGCAGCAGGAATAGTGTGCTAGCTCTGGGCAGAGGCTTCAGGGGGCTTTGCATGTTTCTGCCCACCTCCCCGACATGGCTGCCATCCACCAATAGAAGAGCGTAGCCCCGAGACGCCATGGCTCCTTCACCCCGGGGTGCTGAAAGGACCCACAGAGCACACGCGAACCTGCTGGGGTGGGGAGGCACGTCCAGCCCAGCCTGCCCCAGCCCAGCTGAGGGGAAACCAACCATGGCTGGCCCACAGACCCAGGAGTAAAACACAAATGTTGGTTGTTGTAACACACCAAGGTTTGGGAGGAAAAGAATATTTGTTGTAAGCCACTAAGATTTTGGATTGTTTATTACTGTGGTAAAACCTGACACATATACGTGAGTTTCTGCAAAAACCTCCTACCTAATCTTCCAGTCTTCAGTCTTACCTTCTGCCTATTGGTCCTTCACTTTGGGTTAAATAAAAATATTCGCTAGCTCCCATGTCCCACAGGATCAGTATCCAGTATGGAATAAAAGGCTTACCTGCCCAGCCTCACCGCCCACTGTTCTCTATCTTGCATTGTAAGCTTTAGCCACACCTAGCCCCCTAATATTCCTGCAACTCACAATACTACATTTCTGTGTTCCTTTGTTGCAAATGCTGTCAGTTCTGAGCCAAATCTCCCTTCCTAACCCCCTCCTCTGGCCACACCCCCATCCAGCCCTTTCACCTGCAAAACTCTAATGCGACTGGTGCTACCACCTCTGGATGTCCTTCCTGGGTGTCCATCCCCACATGCTCCTAACAATCTGCATGGTTCCAGGACAGTGCACTTGGTTTTGAAATTGATTATTTTTACATCTCCCACCTAGATTGTGAACAGTGTGCTGATGGGAAGTTTTGTCTTTTTATCTTTTTACTCTTAGGACTCAGCATTGTTCCAGGCATCGTTTAAGTATTCAGTAAATGAAGTAATGAATGTTTACTTGATTTTGAAGTTGAATCTGCCTAATGGGCCTCTCATCCGGTTGAAGTGTTTTCACTTAAGGCATACCAGGAATTTGGATAGCCCATCTCTCTCACTGAGCTGCTGCTTCTCAAACTGTCCTGGAAACGTTTGGTTCCATGAGCACTCCCATGTAACCGGTGCCCAGAGTAAGAAAGAAAGCATTTCCAGCTCCTTCCCTTTCTCCTACTGGTTGCTACAACCTCTTCCCAGAGATACACGCTCTTCTGACTTTTATCACCATCGATCTGCTTGCATGTAAATGGAATCATAATGTATATCCACTTCTGTGTCTGGCTTCTTTAGCTTAATATTATAATTTATGGTATTCATTCAAATGATTGTGTATAGGCTTCGTATAAATACAACACAATCTATTTATCTGTTTCATTGTTAATAGGTATTTAGGTTGTTTTCACTATTTTACTTTTTAAAAAAAGATTTTTAAATTTATTTTTAGAGAGAGGGGAAGAGCAGGAGGCAGGAGAAAGAGAGAGATACATCATTCAGTTGCCTCTTGTGCTGCGTTCCCTAAACCCAGGACCTGGCCTGCAACCCAGGCATGCGCCCTGACAGGAATCAGATCAGGGACCATTGGGTTTGTGGGCTGGCAGTCAATCCACTGAGTCACACCAGCCAGGGCTCACTTTTTTACTTTTATGAATAAAGGTGCTATTCCATTTTTGTTTGTGCCTTTTGGTGCACATATATGCCTTTCTGTTGAGTGTAAGCACAAGAGTGGAATCTCTGGGCTGCAGAGTCTGTTTATGTGCTTTGGCAAATACTTCTAGATTCTTCTCTAAAATGACCATACCAATTTATGCTCCCATTGGTGGTGTGTGAGAATTCCTCTTATTTTATATCCTCACCAACTCCCAATATTATAATTTTAATTTTAGTAATTCTGGTGAACACGCTATGGCTTTAATTTGCTTATCCCTGATGATTAATGACATTGAACACTTTAGAAAGAAGTTTATGTGCCATTTGGATATCTTTTGTGAAATCCCATTTTTTTTTGTAAAGATTTTTATTTATTTATTTTTAGAGAGGGAAGGGAGGAAGAGAGAGAGAGAAACACCAATGTGAGGTTGCTGGGGGCTGTGGCCTGCAACCCAGGCATGTGCCCTGACTGGGAATTGAACCTGCAACACTTTGGTCTGCAGCCCGTGCTCAATCCACTGAGCTATGCCAGCCAGGGCTAAAATCCCATTTTTCTATCAGGTTGTATTTTATTTATTCGTAAGAATTCTCTGAAGTCAATTTGCTAATATTTTATGTACTATGTTTTGCCTCCATCTTCCCAAGACAGATTGGCTTGTAGTTTTCCTTTTTTGTCATAGCCTTGTCAGGTTTAAGTAAAGTTTATTCTGGTTTTATAAAATGAATCAGAAAGTATTCTTCTAGCCCTGGCTGGCGTAGCTCAGTGGATTGAGCGCGAGCTGCAAACTAAAGTGTTGCAGGTTCGATTCCCAGTCAGGGCACATGCCTGGGTTGCAGGCCACGGCCCCTAGCAACTGCACATTCATGTTTCTCTTTCTTTCTCCCTCCCTTTTCTCTCTAAAAATAAATAATAAATAAAATATTTTAAAAATATACTAAAAAAAGAAAGTGTTCTTTTATTCTCTGGAAAAGTTTAATGTAAAGTGGCGTCATTTCTAAGTTCTTTAAGAGGCAGTATGCATAGTGCTTGAGTATACGGGCTCTGGGATCAGACTACTGAGACTGAACCTTGACTTTGCCACTTTCTTATTGTGTTGATCTTGGGGAAGTTATATAACTTCTTTGTGTCTCACCTTTTTCCACTCTAAAATGGGGGTAATAAAAGTACCTCTTTCATAAAATCATTCTCAGGGTCTTGTAAGTTTGTTTTTTAAGATTTTATTATTATCATTATTTTAGAGAGAGAAGAAGGGAGGGAGAAAGAAACGGAGAGAAACTTGAACATGTAATTGGTTGCCTCTCGCACACCCCCCAGCTGGGGACCTGGCTGCAGCCCAGGCACATGCTCTGACTGAGGATTGAACTGGCTACATTTTGATTTGCAGGCCGGTGCTCAAACCACTGAGCCCCACCAGCCACGGCAGGATCTTATAAGTTTTCTTTGTAAAATTCTTTGTATCATGCCTAACACACTGTAGGGGTTTAATAATTATTGGCTGTTATTGTTATTCATATATCTAATCAATGCTTTTGCTTACAGCGTAGTCTTTTATAGAAGCTGCAGCTGTGTTCTTCCTGTGCTGTGGGTCCAACCACAAGCCTTCCACGGGTCGAGGAAGTAGGTAGGACCTCCTAGAGAGGATGCCAAAATCAAATTCTTCATACTTGGCCTTTTCTCAGGCATGTTTTTTTGTCTCCCTTTTCTCTGTTTTGTGAAATGTCAAGGAAGAGACATCAGAAGCTGGTGGAAATAGTACCCAGAGGAAGACAAGGATCTTAGTCATGGTACTTTCTTGGGGTTTTGGCAACGCCCCGCGTGGGTGTGGGTCCCCATGGCAAATATTCCAGTGGTTAGAGGGGAGCCAGGGCTTTGCATTTCACTGCCTGGGCGACTGACTTCGGGGATCCTCAGTTTTTCTTTTTAACAAAAGGAAGCCCAGCCTTCCCAGGGTGTGGTTTGAATTCCTGATCTGGTGGTCCTTAGGGTCTCTGAAAGCACCGTGCAGCTTTCAAGCAATGACAGCCATTACTATGCAAATCTTTTTTTCCCTTCCAGCCTTTGTGTCACTAAAACACCACTGAAGCGGGTCTCTTTTCATCGGGTTTATATGTGAGATTTAAGACGCATGGCTCTCTGATTAACCCTGAAACCATTACCACCACATCTTCATCAGAAAAACCACAGAAATTAGGGTGAAACGGGGCCTCCTGGGATTTTTCTCTAATCTGTTTCCAGCTTTACTGGTTTCTCTGTCTGCTGCCCGTGCACCTTCTTTCTGTCTGCTCTTCACTTTGGTGTAAATTGTTCATTCTAGACCTCCAGTACCCAGTTCCCCCCACAACATACACGTCGTTTTCCTCCTGCACAGGTCCTGACCAGTAGTACTTCACGTGGGCAGTGCGCCTCTCCTCCTGCTTTCTGAGCAGAGGAAAAATAGATAACAAAAACTGACGGGGATTCGAAACCAGCGAAGTTGGTGGCCATGCTGCCTGTCACTGCCAGAACCAATAAGGAGAGACAAGGGTTGAATCTTTATGGGTGCTTCATTCAGATGCAGGTGATCTGAGAAGACAGGGGGTTATATACCGTCAAAAAACGCCTTCACATCCTAACACCTCATCCCAAGCCGACCCTTTTATAAGGGAGAAGACGAGGGTAGGTAAGGGATTTGGAAAAAAGGTTACTTAGATAAGCGTTACAGCACTTCTTTATCTGTTGATCAATAATTCTTTATCTGTGTCGTGGACGTTCACTCCCTGGAACACAGTGGCCCAGATGCCATCTCTGTGGCTTGCAGACGCCCTGGGGCACAAGGCTGGATTGCTTGTGGGCCTCTTGGAGTTATGTGGTCATGCATTCCAGTCCCTGGAATAACAGCTTTTCACATGCAGTCACCTAAGCCTATGAACTATATGACTGCAGCTAAAATCTTTAACTCTGAGTCCCCTATCAGATTCCTCTTGTTTACAGGTATCTGGTCTCCCGAAGAGAATCACTCTACTCTTTGTACTCTCTGCAGCCACAGAAATTGTTGCCATTTCAAAAAGTGATTTGTGTAATTCTGTGCTTTTACTTAACCTCAGTTGTTTCCAATTCTACTCATCTTTTGTAGTACAGATCAGTATCAGATTATTTGTGATGTTATACTAATGTCAGAATGAAATGACCAGCTTTCTTTGCATTGTGTTCGTACTCTTATTGTAATATTCCTATCTGTCATGGATCTTAAAAAAAATTAAAAGACCACAGGCCCCAAATGGAGTCACTTGTGTTAAGCACCATGTCACTAACTCAATTATAGTTTCACCTTTCCCGGAAACAGAATCATAAGCCAGTCAAGCAGGAATCACCTGATCAGCACTAGTTAGGTCATATGCCTGATAGACCCTAGTGATCCTCTACAGGCCAGTGACCTTGCAATCACCAGCCTGCTTTCTGCCTAGTCAATATCTGATAGTTTTATCATAATCGTCATTTCTTGTTCTGTTTTTAACTCTGCATGCCTCATTATTTTCTTATTGGATTCCACACGCTGAATTGGACATTGTCAAGCTCCTGATTTGGTTGTATTCCTTTAAAGAATAAGTACTTTGTTGTTAAGTCATACAGATCAGTTTGATCCTGTGGGTTCTTGCCAGGGTGAGTTCGGAGCAGTCTTCACTCTAGGGCTAGTTTATCCCCAATATGAAGCTGGACCTATGTGAGGGCTCTACTGAATGCTCTGTGTGTTATGAGGTCTCTCTAAGAATGTTGAACTACACGTATTCCTAGCCCCGTGCTGGGAGTGCTGTGGCCTACTGCTTGCCTGCTCTCAGGCTCAAGGAGCTTTTTCCACGGTTGTGGAGATGGGTGCTCGGCCCAACAGTCCACAGAATTCCTTTGTAGATTTTTAGGGCTCTCTCTTTAGAGTTTCCTCATCTCTGGCATTCTGCTCCATAAATTCGACTCCCCTTGACCTTCCTGACCTCTGTGAGGTCACTTGGCCATATATAACCCCTTCCTGGAGCTGTCTGGAGACTGCCACTTGGGGCTCACGGGGCTCATCTTACTGGCTTCCCTTTTCTCAGCGATCACAGGCCACAGCTGCCTGTTGTCCGATGTCTGAAAGGAGCTGTTTCACATATTTGGTCGACTTTTCTGGTTATCTACAGTGGAAGGGTAATTCTCATAGCCCTTCCAAGGTATTTTTATTTTCTACTAACTGTGTTGAAAAATTATTTTATTTGCCCTGGCTGGCATAGCTCAGTGGATTGAGCTTGGGCTGGGAACCAAAGTGTCCCACGTTCGATTCCCAGCCAGGGTACATTCTTGGGTTGCAGGCCATAACCCCCAGCAACCACACATTGATGCTTCTCTCTCTCTCTCTGTCTCTCTCTCTCTCTCTCCCTCCCTCCCTTCCCTCTCTAAAAAAATAAATAAATGAATAAAATATTTTTTAAAAATTATTTTATTTTTTCATATATTCATTGGTCATTTGTATATCTTGTTTTCTAATACATCTGGTTATTTCTTTTGCTCAATTTTAAATTATTGTTAAAGACACATTTTGTACACAAGTCCTTTGCTGGGTTTTTGTATTGTAGATATCTTCTCCCACTGTCTGACTAGTCTTTTGACCTCTTAGTGGCATCTTTCAATGAACATAAATTATTAAGGTTAACTAAATCCAATGTAACAATTTTTTTTCTTTTATGGTTAGTAACTTTTGCATCTTGTTTAAGAAATATTTGCCTGCTCCCAAGTCACGAAGATATTTTTACATTTGTTCAAAACGTTTTTATGTTTTTACCTTTTATATTTACATCTATGATAAACTCAAATTAATTTTTGCTTATGGTGTGAAATAGGCATAAAGTTTCACTTTTTTCCATATAGATATCTAATTGCTCCAGTATTATGTACTAAAGTTATTATCTTTTCCCCAGAGAATTTCAGTGGTATGTTTTTGTAAATTATTTGATTGTATTTGGGTAGGTTTAAATATAATTCTTTTTTCTGTTCCATTGGTCCAATATCATATAATCTTAATTACTGTACCCTTATTATAGGTCTCACAATCTGATAGTATTATTCCTCCAAATTAGCTCTATTTCAAGATTGTTTTTCCAAGTCCTTCAAATTTCCATATAAATTTTAGATTTATTTGTCAATTAAAAAAATCACTGCTGGGGTTTGGTTTTGGCTTTTATTGACTATGGATTCAAAGATAAATTTGGGGAGAATTGAAATCTTAATAATCTGGAGTTCTTCCAATCTATTAGCATGTTGTGTCTTTCTTTAATTTAGGTCTTCTTTAATTCCTCTTTAATATTTTATATAACTATCATACACATCTCTTGTTAGATTCTTTTCTGGTTATTTGATTTTTTTTATAAAATTGTATGAAGCATTTTTTTTTAATTTTCATTTTCCAGTTGTTTTTTGCTAAGGTTATAGAAATACAATTAATTTTTGTATATTAATTTTATTTTTAGTGACACTCTACATTCGCTTATTAATTCTAATAGTTTGAAGATTATTTTGGATTTTCCATATATCGGGTTGGCCTTAAAAGTTCGTTTAGTTTTTTTCCATACAATGGCTCTAATAGTGCTTAGTAGTCTTTAAGTCCATTTGAAACAATTTTGTTAGATTGTATTGTGACAGCTGTCATATCAGCATGCATTTAAAAAAAAGTACCAAAACTGGTGAATTTTTGTGCAGCCATTTTAATATTGAAGATGGAAGAAGATATGCAACATTTTTGGCATATTATGCTTTATTATTTCAAGAAAGGTAGAAGTGCAAAAACAGATTTGTGTAGTATATGTAGAAGGTGCTGTGACTGATGGGAAGTGTCAGAAATGGTTTGCGAAGTTTCTTGCTACTATTGCCATTTTGGCCAAATAACTCTGCTGTGGGACTATCTTATGCACCAGAAGATGTTCAGCAGCACCCGTGGCCTCTACCCACTAGAAGCCAATAGCGGAAGATACCCGGCATACTCAAAATATCCAAATCAGTAAAGTTACTGGTGAAAATGAAAACTGTGTCTTTTATTTTATAGAAAAAACTAAACGGACTTTTTGGCCAACCCAATAGATGGTCATGTCTTCTGCAAGAAGACATGCATGTCAGTTTTTTTCTTCTTTCCAATCTTTATAACTTTTTTTCCCCTTTTCTTTTCTATTGCACTGACTAGGGTCTCCAGATCAGTGTTGAGACTATGTGATGACGGTACACATCCTTCTACTGAATACATTACTGGTTTCACAGCTGAGGAGCTGGTGCTACTGGTACCTGGTGGATAGAGGGCTGGGGTGCTACTAAACACCCTACAATGCCTGGGCGGTCCTCCCACAGCAAAGGGTTACCCAGGGCCGGGGTCAGCAGTGCCGAGCTGAGGAACCCTGCTGTAAGGGAAAGTGGACTAGCCTCTCATAAACCTTAGGGCGTGCTGATATTTATAACCTTGACCCTGAATCATTAGGAAAACATTAGATTATGATCAACACATTCTACAATGTTAGGAATTCTAGAAAGATTTATCTTAATATGGTTAAGATTTGCAATGATTTGAGACATGTTTCTGTTGTCTGAGAAATTATGTGGACGATCTCATTTCCAAATAGTGCCAAACGCGTGAGGAATTACAGAAGGGAAGTCCTCTTTACAATTTTTATGTTGTTTGGTGATAATTAAAAAAACATTTCTGGCTTCCTGGTTTGATATTTGCACAAAGAGATTATTTATTTAAAAAAAAGTTCTAAAACAAACTGCGGTTTGTACTTCAGGGCCGTTCTTCCTCCCTGTAGAGATTTTTACACAATAGCGGGCCTGGACCTCCACGGCATCTGGCTATCAGCTGGGAGCGCGTGCGGAAGGCACTTCTCCTGCAGACCAGTCGTCCCTTTCACTTTCAGGGCCGGGGCACACTCCGCTGGGGCGGGGAGGGGCCAACTGAATTCAGAGTCATTGCGGCAGGTCTCTGGAATTCATCCGCACGTGGTGGAGGAGGGGAGGGAAGGTGGCATTGCAGGCAATTATGCAGAAGTTCAGGAAAGGATAAAATGTGCTGGAAATAAAGCGAATAAGCAACAACATCTGGAAGTTGATTGAAAAAAGGCAGCAACTGAAAGTGCATCTGGGGAAGAGAAAACAGGACCCAGATTGCCACAGATCTGGAAAGATCAGGAGCCTACACAAAGTTCTGTTAAAAAAAAAAAAAAAGAAAGAAAGAAAGAAAGAAAAGGGAAGAGAAGAAAAGAACCCTGTGACCCGGAGACACGCACCAGGAAGCGGACAAATTCGGCTTGGCCTCCTGACCCAGCGGTCTCTACCTGTACTTCAGTATGCTCTTCTAGCCATAAAATCTGTGCAGGAAGGAGGCCCAGAAGAGCCAGAAATTCCCGTGGTAAGGAAAGATAGCACTCGCTTTGGCAACATTCAAAAAGGTACGGAGTTGAGTGGAGACGGTTTCTGTAACTGACAGGTCATTTGTTAGGCAGAAATAGGCAAATTTTATTATCCCTTTGATCACAGTATTCATGCTTTCACATTCCACCCATCTCCATCATGAAATATATTCTTGAGTCTTGGATCACAATATCATCAAAATGCTCAGATGGCATTAGCTTGTGATGTGGCCTAAGTGTTTTTCTCAGTATGTTTATAACATAACACTGAGTAAAAGCCACATCAGCACCGCTGGTCGTAAATCATGCTATCATCACACTCTACAGTCATGCAGAGCCAGTCAGGATTCTCTCTATCCATCTACAGGATGGAGAGAGTCTAGCATTAGTCTCTGGCCATCAGTGTCCGCGTTGATGTCATGGAGGAATGGCTGTGTAATGCAGTCTTAAGATACAAAGTAAGTCTGTCATATCCAGCCTCCAGGGGTGATGAGGTGAAGACCGCCAGAGCCGCTGGCTGGTGGCTCTTGGGGACTTGAAACAAGGACAGAATAGCTTTCACTCTGAGGGCTGTGGCGGGACTATTTGTCAGGAACGTGGTCATGCTACTCGGGGAACTCACAGATTTCTTCCTGTTACAGTATTTTCATTCTTTGTTTCAATACCTTTTTCCCTTAGTTCTTTTGGGGGAGGAAGCTTGGTCTGCTCTAGAATGCTGAGCGTTGAGGTTTAAAGAAAGGCCGGGTGCTCCAATAACATCATCTCACTCAATGTCGGTTTGTAATAAGGTTGATGAGGCATCTAGGAACTTAACTCTTGTTTATATCAGTGAGCTGGTGGTGACATTGGTTTCATTATATGCCATTTCTCTTGAAGTCACACAGCCTATCAACTACACTGAGTGAGGACTTACTGTATTTTGTGGTCCATATTGTGCTAATCTTCTCTTCGTAAGACATTTTGCCTCCATACACAAAAGTAACACAATACGTAGATACCACTGTTATGGGTTGAATCTCTCCTATCATCAAATTCATAATTGAAGTCCTAGCCCTCAGAACCGTAGAATGTGACTGTATTTGAAACAGGGCCTTTAAAGCCGTACTTAAGTTAAAATGAAGCTATTAAGGTAGGCCTGCATACAATATGACTGATCTCTGATAAGAAGACAAGGTCAGGACACAGACACACAAAAGGAAGACCATCAAAAGACACAGGGAGAAGGCAACCATCTGCAAGCCCAGGAGGGAGGCCTCAGAAGAAACCAACCTGCCAACACCTTGATTTTGGACTTCCAGCATCCAGAGCTGTGAGATAATTTCTGTTGTTTAATCCACCCAGTCTGTGGTACTTTGTTATGGCAGCCCCAGCAACAATGAATACACTCACATACACCTTGATGTATCTTGCTGGATAAATATTTTCTCCAAGTTTAAGTGGAGCATTAGACAAATACCGAGTGTTGTAAAGAAAACCAAGAGATCGTGCCAAATAGCCCCTACAAATTTCCTTCACTAAAAATGGACAGACAAGAGTGTGAATTCATCCCCCATGATACACTTGTCTTAATTTGACTTCCCATAGAATCCGATCCACAGATGGAGCTGGAGTGTGTGTAGGTTATTTGGGGAGTGACTCGAGGAAAGCAAGGTCAGGGAGCAGTGAAGTGACATGGAAAACTTGGGTTACAAAACAGGCTACTGTTGTAAGTGACTGGGGCTTTATCCCACAGAGCGCTCTGGGAGAGGGCGAAGAACAGGCCTCCGAGCTGTGGCTTTGGAAGGGTGGGGCGGGTGGAGCATTCACCCAGCACATCCATTCATTAGTGGCCGGAAGCTGTACCTGTGAGCGGAGAGAGGCTGGGCAGGAAGGCGGGAAGATGAAGGATGTTTCATGGAGCCTTTGACTTCTGGAGGACAATCCAGGGTAGCTGAAAATTTGAACATGTGTGTCCATGTTTTTGGTTGAACATATATCAGATCTCTTGGGTATATATCTAAGAGCAGAATTGCTGGGTCATATGTTAAACACATTTAATTTTTCTACAAATTGCCAAACTGTTTTTCATAGAGGCTGCACCATTTTACACACCCACCAGCAGTATATGAGGACTGGGTTTTTTTTTGTGCTTTTAAAATGTGTGTATATTTTAATTTTGTCTTAAATAAATTTCTCTCTTTGCAAACCTATTTGACAAATGCTAGTTTCTGCATTTAAGGCTTCTTAGTTGTCCTTGAATGAGGTCATCTTCTGAGAATTTTATTTATTTTTCTGAGATTTTCAGTTTACTCAAACATTTCTTCAAACATTTCATTATAAAAGATCAGTGTTTCTCAATTATAAAATTATTTTATCAAGTCATTCTAAGGTATCAAATCATATATATGATTATCATATCAAATTTTAAAATTAATAAAATATTAAAAAATGAGCACTATTATTTTTGTTGGAAACTCACAATGGAGTAAGTCTATAAAATTTAGATTTGTAATTTCTTTGCTTTTTAAGTTTTCAAAAATCACATAAAAATACACCCCACATTTTAAGTTTGTTTTATACCAGCTTCTCCCCTGCCCCCCCCCCCGATTTTATATTAGGAGATTTACAAAAAGCAAATGAGATATTTATTTCAACAGGAAGCATGGATCATTTCTGTGAGCTGAAATAAGTGGAAACTTAGTGATAGTTACATGAAGAATCCTTTGCCCATTTTTAGGGCTGTCTGTCTTTTTATTGTTTAGTTACGAGTTCTTTAAGAACTCTGGGTACCATTTGTTGAAAAGACCATTCTTTATACCATTGAATGCTCTTGGCATACTAGTCTAAGTTCATTGATGGTAGGTGTGTGGGTTTATTTCTGGACTCTCAACTCTAAACCATCGATCTGTATGTCCTTATGCGAGTACTACACAGTCTTGATTGCTGTCGTTTTTTGTAAGTTTGAAATTAGGAAGAGTGTGTCCTCTAAATTTGTTCTTTTCTAAGTTTTTGTGGCTGTTTTGAGTTCCTTGGAAGTCCATATGAATTTTAGAATTAGCCTGTTAATTTCCTCAAAAAAGAAAACTTCCTTAAGGTGGGAGGGCTTCTTTTAAGGTAGAAAGGCTATTAATTTGAAATCCTTCTTTTTTCTTAATGGAGACATTTACAGCTATAAATTTCCCACTGAACACTGCTTCAACTGCATCCATAAATTTTGGTGTGTTATATTTTAGGTCTATTCATCTCAAAGCATTTTCCAATTGCCTTGTGATTTCTTCTTTGAAACACTGTTTTATTTTTAAAGAATGTGTTGTTAATTTTCATGTATTTGTGAATTTTTAAAATATCCTTTTGTTATTGTTTTCTAAGTTCTTTCTCTTGCAGTTAGAAAACATGCTTTGTATGACTCCAGTCCTTTTAAGTGCATTGACACTTGTTTCACGTCCTAACATATGATCTGACCTGGAGAGTGTCTCATGTACAGTGGAGAAGAATGTGCATTCGACTGCTGCTGGGTAGAGCGGTTCATGGACCTCTGTTATGTATAGTCGGCTTATAATGCTATTTAAGCCTTCAGTGTAATTGTTGGTCTTTTGTCTAGTTGTTCTGTTATCAAAAGTGGAGTATTAAAGACACCAGCAACTATTGTGGAATTGTCTGTTTCTGTCAGTTGTTGCTGTGTGTGTTTTGGTGCTCTGTTTTTAGATGCAATTGTCTTTTAAATCATAAACAGGGGAAAAATAGGTTAAATTTTATCTACTCTTTTATTTTTACCTATGCAGTTACCTTTACTGGTGCTTATTTTTCTTCACATAGATTTGGGTTACTGTCTAGTGTCCTTTAATTTCACCCTGAAGGACTGTAATATTTCTTGAAGAGTAGGTCTCAAGTTCATTTGTTAGTTTCTCATTTACTTCTTTGAGAAAGATGACCACGTAACCATAGGAGTGGCAAGGAAAATCATTAGAAATGACTGATAAAATGATAAAATGATAATGACCCTGTGGTAGAAAAGTAGATTTCACATTATTTGGGAATATTATAGTTCTTTTATTCTGAACCAGCTTTAAAGGTTTTTTGTTTTTAAAAGCAAAAAAAAATATTTTCTGTAAGAGTGATGGAAAAACTCTCCCTGAGTGTAGCAATACTAATAATTAAATTATGGGAAACACTTTAGTCTGAAATTATGAAATAAATTCTCTGTGAAGGCAAATCTGGGTCTGTAAACAATGGCGTTTGTTTAAAAAAATGAACAAATCATGGAAAGTTTGAATAAAGGCACATATTTCTTGAATATGGAGTGTTCGGTCTGTGTTTCATAATTCCTTTCCAAGTACTTGATACATGTAAATTTAAACCTCACAAGTGTTCACTGGTAGATCATTTATCTCCAAGTATTTGCCACTAGATCATTTACCCCAGAGATAGGAGATGAAATCGAAGATATAACTGATGGAGCCTGGAATCATCATTTTGTTAGCAGAAGCAAATGTGGTTTCCCTCTGAACAGCCCCAGACTTTTAGAAAGAACTGGTAGGCATTTGCCGAACAGCAGTTGCATTTAAGCATGGACAAAAAAACACTCTAAAATAGGCTCCGGCCCATGGCCAGCGCGTTAAGTGGCCTGGCATCACAGACACCCGTTCCTTTGCAGTGTGTAGTGATCCCGCCCTGTTTCTGATGCCGTCCGTCCTAGAGCGAGGCCTCCCCAGCCACGCAGACAGACAGGCAGGCAGCCTCACGCCTCCCAGCTCCCAAGAAACTGCTGTCGTAACACATCTGTTGATAACCCAGGGGCCAAGCATACCTTGCGGATCTTACTCAAGAATAGTACTCTGCTCAAAGCCTTTCTGGAGCCTTCCTCTTCAGCATGACTCATCAGGAAGTTTTCTCAGAAACTTAGTGGCTGTCTGTGAGGTCCAGCCACTAATGACCTACCTTCCTGTTCAGGCAGGATGTTTTCCCTTAGCCAACTACAGAAATCCCTTCTCTAAAGAGTTCTCCTGCTGAGCCTTTGGAGGATTAAGTGCCTAGTGGAGTGCCCACCACCAGGGAAAGCTGGAGTGGTTTTGGTTTATTTCCGAACTCTGTGGAATCCGTTTTTGAAAACCGTCAGCCAAAGCAGATTAACAGAACGATTACCATAAGCTATTTGTGGATTCTACCTCGAGTCCTGAGGGCTTGCACTGAAGACTCTATCTTGAATGGGATGCATTTGAACAGGGAAAGGTAAAACAACCCATTTCTGTGAATCTTGGCGTTTTATGAAAATCGGGCCTAAGCTAACCCAGTAGGATTTGTCAAGGGAAGTCTTGTTGATAGAGGAGTTATTTTTCTCAGTGTTTCCCCGTCCTGCAGGTTATTGGAGGTCTGGTTTATCCACTTCTTCCACTAGGTGGCGGGACTTTTAAGCAACGTGGCAGACATGTCCCAGAAAACTCTCTTGTTCTGACAGAGGAGTCAGAAGTGTCAACATTTGATGCAGGTCAAGGAGTTTAACTGGATTACGCCTCTGGGTTTCTGCGATGGCCTTACTCTGCATTCCTCCCTGCAACGCAGTTTATTTTTCCAGGCAAACGTGCATTAAGAATGTGTTTTTTTTTTGTTTTTGTCATCATGTCTCAGTTGCAGAAGTGATTTAAATCACAGATCTTTGAAACATCTGCGGTTTCTTGTTTTCAGGAGGAAAAGGAGCGCACTCTTGACTTTGAACTGACAAAGGGTAGAATCTTTCATTTCCCTTTGAAATGTGGCAAGGGAGGAAGATGGAATGTTGGCGTTGGTTGGAGAAGGCTGGAGTCTTTGGGCCTGAAGAGAATGAAAATACTTAAAAACAAATAAAAAGAATGATAATTAGGATGTGGCAAATGCTACGAATATGAAAGTCAATTGGCTTTTATGAATTAGGATCTTGTGGGTTGTTGGGTTCAAATTAAGTTTTGCTTAAATTTCATCACTGAAGAATGGCCTTTCGAGCCAATGATTCGATGTCAGAGGCATTTGGGGTGATCCTGGCTAATTGAGAAACTAGTCAGGATGGTTTAAAATCATATCATCACACACAAGTGGAAAATATTTCCCCAGCTATCTGAAAATAAACTGGTGAAAAATGAAAAGGTCCAGTTGCCATAAACCCGTTGGCCTTTGTTATGGGCAGTGGTGACTAGCATCACTCACTCTCAGATTCTGGAGCTTGGGTTACATGGAACAATCCTCTGGAATTAAGTCGATGGGTGGTCTTTAGTTTGCTACTCTGGCACGTGGGTGCCAATACTTAATATTCATGATTAAATCCAAGGAGGAAAATGCTTGAAATTACAAGCTCCTTTTGTGTTTGGAGAAGAATCCAGTTTCAGCCCAACTTTTCATTTAACCAACATGGTTTAACCCCCCTTAATGGAGAAGGGGTAGAGTTCCAAGCGCTATTAACTGTTTACCTTTGGTTCACTTGCTGCAGAATGTGGCAGGTTTGCAGATGTGTTTCCAATACAAAGACAAGGCACCGGCTTCTCTCTCTCTCTCCTGCAACACAAACCTCGCTGAGGTCTATATGGGGCAGCCCCAGCTGTTGGGAACATTCAGGCGCAGACTCTCCCCAAACATGTAATCCGTGGTCTCCCCCTCCGCTCCCGGGAAGGTCTGGCGTCACAGACAGGTGCCCTTGTTGATAAACACCTCCCACGAAGGCAGCCAAAGGTGTAAGGCGTGCCTGTCAGCGTGAGTGATGGGTGCCAGATGAAGGAGTCAGGGGGGCGGGGTGGGGGAGGGGTGCTGCAGTGAGCTGGAACCTGAGCCCCTCGCATCCCTCGGAGCGGGACACCTGGAGGGTCCTCCTGCCACGTCCCCCTGCCGGCCCCTGGTTTTGTCAGCCATGGGAGGGTGGAGAGAGGTAAATAAATAGCCTGTGTTTGTGGAGGGGGAGGATGGGATGAGATGTTTGGGGAGTTGAATCCCAGTCAGTGAACTTCAAAAAGCCTCCTCTCATAGCCGAAAACAAAGCTATCGGGGCAGTTCTTCGGTTTTCCAATGTGGTGGTCCTTCCACGCTGCAAGGCATGCCTTTGACCAGCGCTTGCCCTGCAGCCTGGCTTCTTCCTGCTGCATCGTTTGGCCCTTGAAACTCTGGGTTGAAGTCAGGGCAAGGTAGGGGAGTATTTGAAAAGAACGACCAGTATGAAGTCTGCTCAGCCTGCTGCGTCATCCCTTCAGGGACTTGTGAAACGCTGGTTGGGTCTTCCGCGAGGGGGATCATGCATCGCTTTTCATACTTGCAGATAAGAATATTCTTTTCTTCTTTATTTTGAATTTATGTCAGTACTCAACCAAATCCAATACTTAGTGCCTGACAGTTTAAACAGCGTTGTATTTACATGCCTCTGTGTTCAGTTATCTTGGGAAAGGAAACTTAACTTAGATAGCATTAATAAGCTAAATCTCCTCCAAGAGGCAAAGCACTGCACAAACAAGCTTGTATGCTGTGGAGGAGAGGCTTAGGAATTAGGCACATTTCATTTAAATTTCTGTCCTAGCATTTATTGCATAGAAGCGACCTTAGATAAGTGACTCTACTTGGTGCCTTGGTGTTCTACCTCTGTAAAATGGGGATGTTACTGTCTCTCTGTGAGTGTTGGGATTAGGTGATTCAATGAATGGCAAACGTGGAGCATTCACACTGATGCAGAGTGTGGGCTCAGCACCTGCTAGCTCCTTCCTTCCACACTTTGCGGTAGAACCCGGTTTAAAACAGGGATTAACCAGGAAGCAAGGCCTCCAATATGTTATCATCTTGGTTGATTTTTCATCACTGCAGAAAAAGTTTCCCTGGATGCACTTGAGTTTGCTGCTGTGTTCACTCTCTCGGAAGAAACCCTGGGTCCAGAAAGCAGTGAATGTTCAGTGGCTGGGAAATGAATGGAAACAGGAATGGTGCTCTAATGAGGAAGACTGTGTTTTTTTCTGGTCATAAGACTTTTGTTTTCCCCCTTAACACCCACCTCCAGGTAGAAGCATGTACCCATGTGACAGCCATTTTTGAAGATACAGATGGGTTCCTGCCTGTTTAATAGAAATCTAGTTTTAGGGGTAGTAAAATAAGATGATGAGAGCTGGAAGAAATGATCCTCATGATTAAAATGAATGTTGGAGGACTCAGAAGGAGTTTGAGAACCCAGGGATGCCACCCAGGAGCAGGAATGGAGATCTAGATGATTTGATTTTCAGTCCGAAGTCTTATATTTTAGAAAGGATGTTTCAGCATACGCATTTGTTTGTCTGGTTTTTCTCTCGGTTGCCACTCTTGGTTGACTGGAAAGATGAAAGCCAACGTTGAGAAGGTGGGCTTTTGCACTGGTCTCCAAATGACCCTGTACTGGTTTGGGAGAGGAGGAGGCAGGTGAATTCAAATTGAGAAAAAGAATCAAGGATGACTTTCCTGGGCTGGATTTCTCACAGCGACTTCCGTTTGGGGCAAATATTGGAATAGTGAATCTTGCATTTGTCATTCGTTCTACCAATTAATGATCAGCACAGACTCTCTGATCTGAGGAGTAAGTAGTTCATTTCATTTTTTCTGGAAATCGAAAGGTACATTCCTTAAAGGTGTATTCCTGTACATGGATTCGTTTTGTATTGTATAAACGAGGTCACGGTGAGATTTCTCAGGCTCCGTAACTATGAATTAAAAATTAACAAGCAGTCTCTGGCCCATGTCTTCGCGCTAACCTGCGTTTTGCATCTTGTTCCAAGAGCCGGGTCCCTGCCAAGCATACCGGACGCAACATCTGCGACGGGGACCGGAAAGGAGGATTTGGCCCCGAGTTGGAAGGTGTTGTTTTTCCCATGGTTTGATTTGCCTGGCATTCTTCGCCTGGCCTTTTTTCCCTTTTCCTTTGCAAGGAAAGGGCGGAATGGGGAGCGCTGGCTGCTGACGAAGTCAAGAGGGCGCGGAGGCTGGCGGGCTTATTACTTTTGGCAGATGAACGGCGTGATGTGGTTTCACTTCCCATTTGCAGAGCCTTTCTAGAAACCTGGGGCTCTGTTCTTTCAGTGAGCCCTCCTCGTCAGCTTCTATATACTCGAAAAAGAGAGAATGAAGGTCCGAAAGCAGGAAAGGGATTTTAAGAAGCAGGTTCACAAAGAGAACAGGGGACCCCGTGGGAAATCAGGCGGGATAGAGCAGGAGACGATCCTTGGCATGTAAACATTTCCTTTCTTTCCACTATAGAGCGTGTAGAATTTGCACGCCTTGTGTCTCTCGCAGCCCTAATGCACATAATAGGGATGACAGCATCAATGACACGGGACGTGTGTGGTACGTCCCGATTTACAAATGACCTGTGTGCACACACTGTTTCGTTTAAATAAAGAAGGTAGGAAACACAAAGCCAATTTTCTGAGTATTCATCTTAAAGCCCCCAGAGCTAGGGTCCCGGATGATGGGCCAGCGTGGCACAGAGGAGGTGACAGTGGCCCCGGCACCTGGGTGTCTGCATGTGGCCCAGCTCGGTCATTAGGCCCCACCCCGGCCTGTTTTTCTCGTCTTTAATGAGATAAAATGATGTCAGGTGATCTCTGAGAATCCTCCTGGCACTGCCATTCTAATCCTATGGGCCACTCCCCAGGGTTGGGAGAAATGTCCATCCCTTGGAATGGGGCAAGCAAGGCTCACTGCTCTTTGGGGAAGTCCCTTCCTTGTTACGGCAGCACTTTGGAGGTTTTGGAAACCAGTATCTCTTCAAGCGTGCAGCTAGCTAAAAAATACTGCTTTCAATACCACCGTTCCTATTTTGAGACGGGCAACCCTCCCCGATGAGACCGATGTGGGAGTGTGCGTGGCATGTATTGTGTGGCCGCCCCGAAGTGTAACTAGACTAACCCAACCAGACTTGCCTACTGGATGCCGTCAGCCAAGTCTTCCCGAATAGCTTCAGTCTGCACGCAGAAGTACTGGTTATGTTGCGTGCGGAGAGGGTTCTACGCGGCTGGGCAGGGGCAGGAACGTGAGCAGAGAGTGTGCAGAGAGGGAAGGACGAGCTGGCTGTGCTTCAGCAGGGATGGGGGCGGGGTGGTGAGAGAGAGTAGGTGTGTGAGAGTGTGTGTGAGTGTGTGTGTGTGAGAGTCATTGTGTATGTGATTGTGAGTCTGTGTGAGTGTGTGTGAATTAGGGGAGGTGGCAATGATGGAAAGAACAAGTATTGTGCACTCAGAGTTAAAAAATAAAAAGGTTGGAGTGTTGCCCCTTTAACTTGGGACATACGATTCTTCCACCCACTTGTGCCTTTAAACACCTTTCAGTAGGAGATCTTAAAACTAATGAGAGCAACCTACAAGCAGCAGGAGAGAGAGAGAGGGAAACATCCAGTGAGACTATGTCTTTAGTAGAATGTCAGCTTCTGGGTTTTGGATTTCTAGACGTATTTCTCCTTAGTTTCAGGAATAAAACTGTCACGTGACATTGGGAGCTATATCTTTTTTCTCATGCCTACTATTCGCTTTTTTTTTTAAGTGGCATTTTGTTATTCATTTTAAGGATTCCGTTTTGAAAGCAAACATTTTTAACATAAACTTTTTTGTTTTGGAGTGGTTTGGGAACTAAAGGTGCCAAGGCAGTGCAGAGGGTCCCTGAACACCCTCCCCCGTTTCCCTCGTGAGCATACCGGCCAACATTGGCGTTTCGCTCTGGACTGAACTCCAGGCATGCGCAGGTCTCGCCAGCTCTCCACCGCCCCCCCCCCCCCCCCCCCACGTTGCTCCCGTGTTGCAGAACACCGCAATGCAGGGAGTCCGCCCTGTCTCACAGAGGCAAGCAGAGGGGACTTTGGAAACGCCTTTAAGAGGCACTGTTAATGGGAGCCACTTCACATCAAAGCTCCATCCGGGCCCAGAAGACACGCCGCCCATTCAGGCACTGTGGTGCATTGCACAGCGGTTTGGTGGTGCCGAGTGAGGGAGACTTGGGCCTTTATTTATAGTGAGACCTGAAACTATAAGCCCCTTGAAGGAAGGGACTCTCTGTTTTAGTCATGGCTGTCTTTCCAGGTCCCCCTGGTGCCTGACCCAGGGGAGGCTCTCAGTAAGTGTTTGCTTATGGAACAGATGCACGGAAGGGCGCAGAAGATGCAGAGCTGTAGGAAGACCACATCTGGCAGAGGAAGGGCGTTTGGCCCTCGCGGTCCCCACCCAGGTGGCCTTGGCAGTGGAGAGGAAGGAATCCTCCCCAGCAAGGGGGGGAGGGGCAGCTGCGGGTGCTTCAGCTGTTCTCAGCGGGAAGGCTCACTTCACTACATCACACCTGGCTGTATTTCAGAGATTAATGAACGGCTTCTTGTCAGGTTTAATATATGACTTTGACGATGTAATCATAAATTCCCCGAGCTGCGAATTACACCTTAAGGACTTGAACGAAGCTCTAGCGAGAACCCAAGAAACCGGAATCGCCATAAAATGAAAAAAGTGCCAGTTTTGAGAGAAAACTGTAAATTTTCTAGGACATTAGGTTTCAAAAGAAGGATTACACACAGACTAAACAAAGTAGAAGTCATAAAAATTTAAAGACACCACAAAACATAACAAAAATAAGATCCTTTTTAGTTATGACAGAATTCTAAAAGGAAACTTACACCAAATTATGCCACCCAAGCAGAGCCATTAATTAACCTAATGAGAAAATATGTTCCATTTCCATGGCCAGAGCATGTCAGGAAGCCTTTGACATTTTAAAATAGGAAAGAAAAAAAAAAAAAGAAAGGAAGAAAGAAAGAAAGGCAATTGCACCATTCTCAAAAGTTTTAAATATTAACTTATCAGTTCCGGAAATCTGAGGTACTTTTGATAATATCCTCAATGACCCCTTGGGGAAATTTTTGCAATTGTTGCATAAATAAAATGTGGATTACAAAAGCAGTATTGGGGAAAAGAAGCTGGAATCTGTGAACAGCCAGGAAACGAAGGGTCAGAATCGTAAGTGCAAGCTTAGCCCCCGACCTTTGGGCAGGACTTCACAAGATGACCTTGAGCACTGAGGAGAGTTAAAGCAATGACCTCCCTACCCAGACCCGAATAAAAACCAAAGCAAAGCTCGGAGACATAAAAATATGTATCCTGAAACAAAACAACAGCAACACAAATCCCAAAGCCAACCCTCTTTCTGTTTTTCAGTAATTCTGTTGGTTCTGCACTAGCCGTGGCCTCCATTTCAGCTGCGGGTCTTTCCTGCCCGGGTTGCCGAGTGTCTGCCCCCCTCCCCCCCCTGTGCCCCTTCGGTGCCCTGCAGCTCTCCACCTGCTTGCAGCCCGGAGCCTCGTCGTGAGCAGAGGAGGAGCCCTGGGCGGTTCGCCATGCCCTCTTTTTTCCCATCTGAGAGATGGAGATAATAGCATTCCCCCTGGATTTCTCAGAACTTGTTTCAGGGGTCGGTGAGGTCACCCGGGAGGTTGTCACATGGACAGGGCCACAGGAGTGTAAGGTATTATTAGTCAGCACTATTCAATTGCCGCGCAGCCTTGGGCTAGCCCCATTCGAGTCCAGAAGGAATGAGTCAGGGGTTTATGTATTTCTCCCCAAGATTACTCTTAAAACTGAAATTGCAAAGTGGTCCCAGTTGTGAAAGTTGAAACCAGAGAAGGTACGAAGCCCGTAGGCCTGACTCGCACCGGGCGGTGTGATGTGGCCTGGACAGGCTCCAGGCTCCCCCTTCTCTGGTGACCTGTGGGGGGACGTGACCTTGTGCACTCTCCGAGGTGAGAGACAGTTAACGGGGTCCTGGCAGCCCTGGGAATTTTGCCTCGAGGCCTGAGGTGAGAGATGTTTTTCCAGCCTATGCTGGGAAGCTAATCTAATTATTCCTAGGCTATTGATCCTGCCACTCACGTTCGGGGAGGTGACCCATTTGGTTTACCCGACAGGAGCAGAAGAAGTGCCTCCTGGGACCACCGTCTTTCAGTCTGAGATGCCACTGAGCCGTCTCTGTGCCTCCCTCCGGGGACAGCCGTAGGCCCCTGGGAATGCTGGGAGATGTCCCTGGGCTCCGGTAACCCCAGTTCCTGCTTCCTGGCCTGGTGTCCACACCTGGGCACGGAGAGGCTGGCTTTTCAGATGGTGGACTAGCCCACAGATCCTATGATAGAACCAGAGGACTGTTAAATGAGGCCTGAAGGGATTAACCTTTTTTTTTTTTAAAGATTGTATTTATTTCTTTCTAGAGAGGGAAGGGAGGGAGATAGAGAGAGAAACATCAATGTGGGGTTGCTGGGGGTTATGGCCTGCAACCCAGGCAAGTACCCTGGCTGGGAATCGAACCTGCGACACTTTGGTTCGCAGCCCACGCTCAATCCACTGAGCTACGCCAGCCAGGGTGGGATTAATCTTTTTAAATGCAAAAAAAAAATGCTGAGGATTTTAATATCCCAATTGCTTGTGGATGATGAGAAGGAAACACTTTCAAATGAATGTAAATTCTAAACTCTAGATGTGTGTTAAATACATCCCACTTGTTGATTCTAGAGTGGTGGGTCGGAGGTCAACGTTTGGAGCCAGCGGCTAAAACTCTTCTGTTCTTCTGAGCGAACCTCGATTCTCAAGCTCCAGGGTGCCCAAGCATCCCCGGAGGGCCCATTAACACACCGAGTGCCCAGCCTCACCGCTGGAATCCCTGGTTTGGGCCGGGGCCTGGGAACTCTCCTTTTTAACAAGTTCCCAGGCGACGTTGATGCTGCCGCCCTGGGGACAGTGCTTTGGGAACCACTGTGCATGGAGCATGGGCTGTGAGATCTGGGGTGTAAACCAGACTTTTGCCCCCCTGACGGTGGCCCTGGACCAGGGCGGATATCAGCTTCACCTGGAAGCCTGTTAGAAACACAGAGATGGAAGCCCACTCTCCACCCACCGTATCAAAGCCTCACTTTTCTGAGATGCCCAGGTACTTCTCATGGACAGGAAAGTTGGAGAAGGGCCACTCCCGAGTCACCTGTGAGTGTCCTGGATTCTCAGGATGGAATTCTCTCTCTGAGTCACATAGCCTTCACTGTGAATACAGCTGTGATTGGACAAGGCCGAGTTCTCCCTGAAAATCAGCTTAATACGCTATAGTCTAGGGTTTCACTCAACTCTCCCTCCTATCTCATCAAAGAGTGAGTTGAGGCCTGTGCAAGTGGCCGCTGAGCAAAATCAAATGGCTTAGGTGTGCTGACAGGCTTGCTCTTCCCCACAGGAGCTAAAGGCACCAGGAGGGCCTCTAGTACTCCTGCCACTATGGTTGGAGTGATTCCCTCTGAGCCAGAACCCTATGAACCAGACAGAAGCTGGTGGGCGTCCCCCTTGCAGCCCCGCTGCACAATTCCGCAGCGCAGACCCTGCCACGCTGCTGTCGGCAGGGTGGGCTGCCGCGCTCCCTGTGTGAAGGCAGGTGCTCCACATCAAATAACACGGCCCCGGACCTGAGCAGCCCAGAGGAAAACGTCAGTGAAACTAAACAGTTATGATAAGAACCAGTCGACCACCCGGTCCACCCTGGCCCAACTCATCCCACCCCCCTCCACCTCCCTTCTCTGCTCACCGAGCTGAAGTGCCTGGGAGCATCTTTAGAATTTCAAACGTTCTTTAAAGGAGCAGACTCCACAGACCTGGGGAATTGGGGCAGATTTATGGGAGGCCTTGGGCACCAGGGACTTCACCCAGAAGAACCGACTCATCAGGATATACAGTTGAGGATGGGGTCTTCAGATTACAGTTTACTAAACGTGCAAGATTTGGCTACAAAATCAAGCGTTTGGTGTGTGTCTTGTGGTTTTGCATTGTTTTGCAAGTCATTCATTCAACGAGTATGTATGCAGTGGTAGGGTCCATGGGGTAATACAGAAATGAAGTTCCTTGTTGGGGGGATGACTGTGGAGACGGAAATAAAAGAGAATGCAAGGTTGAGAGAGTCAGGACCATCCTGGGCACCAGGAAAATGCAGAGAGTAGCGGGTCAATATCTAATCTAGGGAAGACACAGGATACGGCAATATGGGCAGAAATTGGTGACTGGGGTTGTGGACGTACTCTCTTTGATGTCACTCGATTTCAGTCTCCAGTGGACACCGGGCCCATTTTGGGGATTAATGGTCACATGCCAAGGGAGCTGTGGCCAAGGGGGAGAGCCTTGAAACCAAGGCAGCTGGAGAAATGAGCATGGACTGGTGGGAGTGGCTTTAAATCACGCAAGGGCTTTCCCAAGTATTGAAAAGGAAGCCCAAACTCTTCACCGGCGCCTGCAAGACCTTGCATGATCATCTCCCGCCTGCATCTCCAACCCCGTTCCTCCCTTTGCTCTCAGCACTCCGGCTAGCCTGGCCTCCACGTCCTCCCTACCCTCCAGGTCTTGGTTTTTGCTTCTGTCAGGGATGCCCCTTTCCGAGCTCTGCACAGCTTCCTCCTGAGATGACATTGCCATGGCCTCCCTGTTTAAAGTGGCTCTCACTCCCACTTTCTCTCTTTGCCATCGCCCTGCGCGTTTCCCTCTGAACCGTTCTGTTTCTCAATTACTATGCAAGAGTGCACTCCCAAAATTTGTGGTTTAAAGCAAAAGTTATGCTCTTGTTAGATCTCTAAGTTTCTTTGGGACAGAAATTAAGGAAAGGCTTGGCCCATGGCATTGGCTTTTGCTTGGGGTCTGTCACGCCGTTGCAGGCAGGAGGTGACTGCAGCTGTGGATGGCAGTATGGGGCTGGAGTGGCTGGCCCAGATGGACATCCCTGTCCTTCTTACTGTCTCCTGATCTCTCCAGAAAGACTAGTTTTAGGTGCTTCTTCCCAGCATGGTGGGCTCAGGGGAGTCCCACTGCCTCTGTGAAGGCTGAAGGCTTCCAAAGCCATAAGTTCTTATGAGCAAGATAGAAGTCATGTAACCTTCCATGACAGTGGCACTGAAAGTCACTTAGCATCATTGCTACTTTTTAATGGCCCGGGTTCAAGGGTGGGGGAGTAAGACTGCACGTTTTGCTGGGGGGTGACTCTAGGAAAGCATGTGTGAGGGGAGATCTTGATGCACACCACCTCGGAAAAGACAACCTGCCACAATACCATTTCTTACAGCATGTACTATAGTCTTTGTTGTCGTTTTCTCTGTTATGTCTGCCTCCTGAGAACGCGTGTGCTCTGAGGGCTGGACCGCGTGCGTCCTGATTACTCCTGTACCACCAGCCTAGAGGGAGGGGGGTGCCGTCGTGGGGTGAACGCCCAAATGCCAGGACACGTTGGTGCTTCCACTCAAGTCTTTCACGAAACCGAAACGCGTCACTTGTGAAACGGTCTTTCCCCTTTGACCCGCCCACTTTCTGAAGGGGGAAGCGATGCCCGCACAGCAGCAGCAAGAAGCCTCCCTACCTCTTCCGTTTAAGCCGACATTTCTCCAGTGCTACCGAGTCCTCACTGGGGAGACACGGGCATGCCGAGGCTCTGTCTGTGCTCCTCCGCCGTCTTGCCCCAGGAGCACATGACCCAGACCCGATTAGAAATGCAGTGTTCGCTGATCAAGCACCTTCTCCCTGCTAGTCTTCTGCCCAGCTAGCTCTCCCAGCCACTCTCCAAGGCCCCCCAGTGCAGGGCCGTGGGGTGGGGAGGGGATTTTCCCTACAGATGCCCAATGGAATGATTCTATAGATCACATTTGACCTGGCCAGGAAGTGAGGCAATTGGCCAGTGATTAGCTTTCCATATAATTTTCCGCATCTCGGTAAGGAACTGTTTGCTGGGCATTTGGGGGCTGCCGTTAAGTTTTGTTTTTCCCCTCCATTAGTTCAGCTCTCTATTCTCTATACCTCAAGTGTTTTGTTAAATTGCTTAGAAAGTCATTTGGGAGCAAGTGGAATTGAGGTTGAATTGGTCTGGTCAAAGTTTCTCAAGCAGTTTGGGAGGTGGTGTGGGTCGTGTGAGCGCTTTTTAGGGACGCACGTGGAATGCACTTTGAGTGTCTCTCCGAGGAAGTGGGACGTGTCTTCACACGGTGGCTGTCAGGTGAGGATTCCTTACGAATATTATTAGCGTTGCTGCTCTTCTTCTATAGCGAGGCCGGAAGCAAATTGGATAATGATGTAAGGCTGGCGGTGTGAGGTTCTAACATGGAAGAGCTCCACATCCCGCTTTGCTTCTGCAGCAGTATTCAGGTTGTCTCTTTTTTTCATCAGGGACTTTAACTTCCTAGAGCATTAACCGGAGATGTTATGTTTGGAGCAATGTGACCATGCCGGCCTGTCCCTAGTCCAGGCTACCTGCCTGCAAATAAACGTTTCTGAACCTGGGTTTGTATCTTGTCGCAGCTCCTTCTACCTCTCGTGAAGTGGCTCCAGAACACTAGAACAAAAAGAAGAGCAGAGCCCTTGACCTGGAGTTGAATAGGCAGGCCAACCCACACAGTGGACATCGGGAGCTTGTGACGCCAGGGGTCAGTGGGAAGCTGTTGTTGGGCTGGCTGGGTCCTCCACTAGGGCCTAGACAGCGATGTGGGAACGAACAGCAGGGAATCCTAAGAGTGCTCGGGGTGACAAGCGATGACGTATTTACTTAATGGACTAAGCAGAAAGAAACCTCACCTGGAGTCTGGATTGTAACACAAGACCTCACACTTCTCTCTTGGTTGGCCCAGGCCCCCGACACAGGCCTTACATAAATAACTAACTAATATGGATCGGATTGAATAAAAAACTTTGCTCTGCCTTGTGAGTACTTTTAGACACAAGCAGTGTTGTCTTTAATACCCGGGTGTTACTGCTCCCTCCGCAGTCTCGGCACTTGGAGAACGAAGAGCCCGCCCTGGGCGCACCTTTGCGTGCCCGGCTGGGCCGGGACTAGGTTTCAGCGACGGGTTATTAACTGGTGGCCGATCGCTGTATGCGTTCGTTCTTGAGCTGATCCTGTGATGAAATCACTATTTCCTAGTCCCCATGTCCGGTTTTAATGTGTTAACGAAACGAGAGAATGTATACAGAAAGAAAGCCTCCCAGTTTCTTCTTCTCTCTCCCTCCCTCCTTTCCTTCCTCCTCTTTTTTTGCTCTCTCTCTCCTTCTCTTACTTTCTCTTTCTTCCTGTCCCCTCCTTCCTACTACCTTCTTTCTTTGATTTTTCTCTCCCTATAGAAATGTAGGGCTGGGTTTCCTTATTTTTGTTTTTTTTCTCTAATCTGGTAGTCAGACTTTCTCCCTTTACATCTCTTGTATGTACAGTGCATTGATATGAGGGGTTTGTTTTTAATTTAAATCTAGTTCTACAGAGGGAATCAATCAGGGGAAGGGCATTCATATGAGGTCCCAAGTCAAAAGAAGTAGAAGTGAGATGCTTTCAAACAAGCTTCTAAGAAGCCAACAGAAACAAAGTCATTTCTTACAATGAAACAAGGAAGTGTAGAGGCCGGACTTCCCATATGTCCATGGTGGGAAGGGGGTTAGGTGAGCTCAGGCCTACAGTGGTACTAGCACAGTGTTTTGCGAGGTAAATGGAATAGACCACCCACGTGACTGCCACGTTTGATACACAGTATGCCTCTGCCATCCCCTCGGACTTCGTGTTTACCAAAGTTGGTAACCAAGCGAGTCCAGCTAGATCACAGGCAGACGTACCAGCAAAGCGTGACTGCACTGTAGCGCAGTAAACTCATCGTCAGGAATAAATGTTTGAAAACAAGACACGGGTAAACAGTATCATGAACTGGGCAGCATGTTGTGGCAGGCAGCACGAATACCTGGAAGTCTGGTGTAATTAAGTCACTGTAATTGTAATTTAAAAAAAAACCAGATAGACAAATTTAAATGAATTCCAAGTACCTCTGGACTTTTTCTCCTTACCAGAAATAAACGATGCTGTCTATTTTGCTGAAGAGATGCTGGACCAGTCTGATCCATCAGATACACATTATATTCTTATCCACGAAACACCATTTTCAACGTACTTTCACGTGGTATCTCCTTTGATGTTGGCAAACCACGTGGCAGTTATCCTTGTATCCAGTTTACCAAATATGGAATCAGTATAGATGCTAATTTCTTCCCGATGTTAGCTTTCTGACTCCTCCTGCCTATGACATTGGAAAGACCACCGATCAGTGGCTGCTGAGATTCTGACTCAGTTTCCATTGCTGGCCCACGGTCCCACCACCGTGCCGTTACCCAGTCCAGGTTATCATGGGCATGGACTATGAACACAGGTTACTTTGTACAGTTATCATTAATCCATAGATACTCTATATTATTAGAATAGCACGTGACCTTACATTGTACCCTAATGTCAAGGGAGTATGAGAATTGCCAAACTGACCCCCCTGCCCTCTCTTTCCCTTGCTGGGCCACACTCCTTGAAAGAATACCGTTGCTGTCTTTAAAGACATCCTTGAAAGTCCAATGTATGTCAGCTTCGGTCTCCAGTTTGGGTGTTTCTTCTTGCGCGTGTCCATAGAAGAAAGAAGACAACCTTTAGCTTCATGCTGCAATACCTTAGTCCAACAACTCAGAGGTTCCTTTTGAGAGATTTGGAGGGATGGGTCAAGTCCCCTGAAGGTTTGCTACTCAGAGAAGGTCTCAGGGGAAGGGACATTGAAATGACCTGGGGGCTGATTAGAAACAGGCTCTGCTTCGTACTGTGTGAATCATAGACTGCTGTCCAGGAGATCTGCGGGTAACTGGAGAGAAAGGACATTTAAGGGCCATTAGGACAGATCTAAAAGACAGAGCACTAATGCCCCGGGGCTGAGGGAGGGCCCGGGATCTGGGTCAGACAGTGTCTGAGCTCTTCCAGTCTCTCAGAGGTTTGGTTTCCTGGAGGTTTGGTGAGCGACGCCTGCTGTTTGAGGTGTTTGACACTAGAGGGCACTAGAGGGTGACATTGGGCTGCACAGCTACGTCAGCAAGGCCTCTCTCCAGGAAGCCAACGGGCATCTTAAAATGGTGTGCTACTAGACGTTTTTTGGAGGTCTCTTCTGTTAAGTTTACTAGAGTCACCAAGTGATGACTGATATTTATTTAGCAAGAACTGCGTGCCGAGCACCGTGCCAGGGCCTTCACGTCAGCAGCCTCATTGAATCCCCAGAGCTGCTGCTGTTGCCTGATGTTCTAGACAGGGCACTGGGCTCTGGGAGGCCAGGAAGGACGTGTGCAGTCACACAGCTGACAGGTGGCGGAAACGAGGGAGTCCGGACCCCACTGGGGCTGGGATGGTGAGCCTGGGAGTCTGACCCGTGCACTGCTTGCCTTCTCTGAGCTGCCCTGGACACACCTCCAGGGCAGGCACCAGCGAGCAGAGTCTGTGACTCTGTGAAACAGTGAAAGCAGAAGAACAAAGGAGTAAGTTACAACGCTGTGCATTCTTGATGCACTTCCTTCCTGAGGCAGGTGCGCACGGAGGTGACGGGCTGGGGCCCAAAGTTGCTCTGCACGATGGAGGAGCCATTAGCCAGGGGCGGCCATCGGGCGCTTGCAGTGTGGCTACTAAGACTTAAGAACTGAAGGTTTCATGCGCTTAGTTCTCATTAGTTTACCTTTACAACTGAGACTTGAGTCAGCTCCTGGAACGGTACTAAGTGTGTTTGGAACAGCCTGGGTATGTGAATCTACCTCTTCCACTGTCAAGTATTTAGATAAAAATTTCCTGTCTGAGTTAATATACATTCTAAGTGTTGAATACACACTCGTTTTTTCAAAGACTTAGTATTAAAAAAAAGAATGTGAAATATTTCCTTAATGATGTATATATTGATTACATGTTGAAATGATCATATTCTGGCTACCTGGAGTCATATAAAATATATTATTAAAATTACTTCCACCTGTTTCTCTTTACTTTTTTAATGTGGCTACTAGAAAATTTAAAATGATACATGTAGCTCACATAGTATTTCTGCCGGACCAGGCCGCTCGCGAGCCAGACTGCTGGATTCAGATCTTCACTCTGCCCCTGAACAGCTGGGTCCCTCCATTCCCTCCTTTGGAAAATGGTGCCAGGCTCCCTACCTCACACGGTTGCCGAGAAGGTTAAATGAGTCTGCACTGGCGGAATGCTCACTGGATAACAATTCTCCAAGGGTCTTTGGTGTTTCTGCACATCTGGTAAGCAGAAGCACCGACTGCCTTTCTTGCGGACTATTTCTTCAGGGGTGCTTGTCTAGCAAACAGCCTTGGAAGACAGGGATAGCTTCTCCCTCTAATGCAGAGGTCAGGTAGGTTTGTCTGCTGTCCATCATAAAAGATTTAGTGTCCCGAAGCTCAGAGTTCCTCTTCTGCAACTTAGCCCACTGCTGTGCAAGCATCGCCTGGCCCTTCTTTGGGAATCGGGGCTCAGAGAACTACTTGCTGGTTATGACCCGTCTGGTGAATAATAAACTGTTCTTCGTTTCCAACCCGGGAGTCTTGCGTCTTCTGCCGGCGTCCATGAGATCACGGCAGGCTGCTTGTTAGCTCCTGATTAGAGTGAACTCTCAGACCCTTCCCAGTCCTGATGGTACTTGGAAGAGGAGCCTCGCACACAGCACCAAGTAGACAGTAGGTGTTATTGCTGTCACCCCACTTATTTCCACTGGGATCTGCTGGATCACTATGCTGTCTTATGCCTTCTTTGGCCACTCCCATTGAGGGAGGGATCTGTTCCCCACTCTCTCTTTGGGCCTCAACATTGCCCTTGGATGTAGCTTCTTGCTTATGCCTCATGGGCACTTCAAGTTGCATGAGGTGAGATCGTTAGAGAGCTGAATGGATTTTATTTTCTCTCTTTAAATATTATTTGCTATTGCTCCAAAATTCTTCTCTTCCAGGAGAATTTTATAGAACAAAACATAAAGGCACATAGGGGCACCCTCATGCCACTGGTCCCCTGTCTGCACTTTCTCTCACACAGAGGAGGGCTGGGCATGTGACGAGTGTCAGCCCCTGTCCCTTTTCTCCACCAGCAGCCCTCTCTGTGTGTGGTGGTGCCAGGCCCCTCATCACACTCAGAGGGGTGTGTGCACGTGATCAGAGGGCACGCTAGATTTTGACTGTACTATAAAACTGTGCCTAGAGTTAAGAATTTTATTGGTTTTGGGGAAAGGCCAATGTGAAACACTTCAGAGCAGAGAGTATGTGTAGTACGATTTGGAATAACCTACAGGCTCCAAACAAAGTTCAAGGGAATGTGAAGCATTTCACTGTGAATTGTATAGAAGGGACCGTCAAACACATGCGTCACCAAGACGTTTTAACCGGATCGTGTGGATTGCCTTTAGCGCTGATTTTCGAAGTAGCTAATATAAAGAGACACTCTATTTTTTACAAGCAACTTCAATTTACTTAAAATGAAATAAAATGAAGCCTTAAGTTCCTCGTTAGGATCAGCTGCCCACAAATGCTTGATGGCTGCACGTGGCCAGTGGCTGCCGTGTTGGGCGCTGCAGCTGCAGGACGCCTCCGTCGTCATGGGAAGTTCTTCTGGGCAGCCCTGCCCTGAAAATACGCATCAGTGTTTGCATCAGATATTAAGACTCGTTCCACAGTGAATAGCCCTAAGAGCTGCTTCCAAGACATTTTGATCTGATTCTAGATGTGTTTACGACTTTTAAGTTTCATGATTATATCTTGGTGTTAAGATGAAAGTATAAAATCTTATTTCTGAAAATTCAGCATAACAGAGAAGTTCATTTTCTTTTTTTCAAGGTTTATATCTTAAGTATATTTATTCACAGTGATATCTCTCTTTTTAAATTTTCTTCTTTTGATAGGAGTTGTTGGTAGCTTTCTGTGACGACCACACACTACCGTGGCAGAATTTACACAGCTTAAAACAAACATGCACTTTATTTTACGGTGTGCGTCCCTTTAGCAGCCCTGCTTATCTTCAACGGACACGTGGAGTCCACCGTTCATGCAAAGATCGCCCTTGCCTGGCGACCACAATGCGACCGCCGCTGTCGTCACAGCAGCCCAGAGCTCCAGCGTGATGACGATGATGGGGAAGGACTGCCCTCCCCCCCGCCCCCCACATAGTCTCTCTATGTGGCACCTTCTACTGGACTAAATGCAGCGTTGAAATTCAGATACAGGATAAAACCGTTGTTTGCTTTTTGGAGGCCAAAAGTCATCTTTCCATTGAGCCTTTTCCTGCATCCCTAGTCTGCCCTTGAAGTCCACGCAGCCCGTAAAGCCTTAGACCCTCGTGCTTCCGAGTGGGGCACTCAGACCAGCGGCGTGAGCGTCCCCTGGCGGTTTACTAGAGAGGCGCGGCCTGAGCCCCACCCAGCCCCTCTGAGTCAGAACCTGTGTTTGGCCCAGCGCCCAGGTGACTGGGGGCACGCTGAAGTTCGGGGAGCGCTGCTTTAGACATTCAAATGAGACCTCGGGAAGTCTCGCGTGGTGTCTGGGGCACAGTGTTAATGGGTTGGATTGAACTCTGTCTCCCCGCCCAATTCATATTTTGGACTCCTAAACCTCAGTACCTCTGCATGTGCCCTGGTTTTGAGATAAGGTCTTTACAGAGGTAATCAAATTAAAATGAGGTCGTTAGGGCGAGCCCCCATCCAGTACGGCTGGTGTCCTTGTGAAAAGGGGAAACTGGGACGCAGACGTGTGTAGCAGGGAGACTCTGTGAAGACCGGGAGAAGACGGCCGTCCACCACCCAGGGAGAGAGGCCGGAACAGGTCCTTCCCTCGTGACCCTCAGCAGGACCCAGCTCTGCCACACCTGGGTTTCAGACCTCTGGCCTGCAGCGCTGGGCGGCGATGAGGTGCGGTGTCTCCGCCACCCAGTTGGTGGTGCTGTGAGGCCGGCCCGCAGACTCGTGCTGGCACGTCCTCTGTATCCTGAATCGCCTGCCTTTTAGATGATGTCTTGCAGGCATTTATGCCCCGTATCCGCCCAGAACATGGCATCTCTCTGTCAGGTAGCGTGCCTGCGACAGTCTTCTTGGGAACACAGTTCGTGGAAGAGGGACGCTGCTGACAGTTGCAAAGCTGGACTCTAAGGGCTCTGGAGGGAGTGGCAGCCTCCCTGTCACAGCGCCCTTCTCCACCACAAGGACAAATGATGACAGAAACTACATTCAAGAGTGAGAGCTTTAGGGGTGTTACAGGATTCCAGAACTGCCTTAGGCCCCAGCGATTCCACTTGTGGGAATATATCTGAAGGAACCCCAAACACTAATTCCGAAGAATATGTGTACCCCTGTGTTCATTGCAGCGTTATTTCCAATAGCCAAGAAGTGGAAGCACTTCCATTTCTGTCGATAGACAAGTAGATAGAAGAGCTGTGGGATGTATACACAACGCAATATTACTTGGCTACAGAAGAATGAAGTCTTACCTTTCGAGACAGCATGGATGGACCTAGAGGGTATTGTGCTCAGTGAAGTCGGTCAGACAGTGGAAGACAAATACCATATGATTTCACTTACATGTAGAATCTGGAGAACAAAATAAAGGGACAAACAAAATAGAAACAGATTTGTAGACACAGAGAACAGTCGGATGGTGGCCAGAGGGGGAGGGGGTTGGGGCCCTGGGTGAAAAGGGTGAAGGGATTAAGAAGTATCAATTGGTAGTAACAAAACAGTTACGGGGATGCAGAGAATACAGGGAATATAGCCGATAACATTGTAATAACTGCACATGGTGCCAGGTGGGCACTTGAAGTATCAGGGGATCACTCTGTAAAGTATACGATTGTCCAACCACTATGCTGTACACCCGAAACCAATACAAAATAATGTTGAATGTCAGCTTTAATTGAAAAATAAAATGTAGCCCTGGCTGGCGGAGCTCGGTGGATTGAGCGCGGGCTGCGAACCAAAATGTTGCAGGTTCGATTCCCAGTCAGGGTACATGCCTGGGTTGCAGGCCACGGCCCCCAGCAACTGCACATCGATGTTTCTCTCTTTCTCTCTTTCTCCCTCCCTTCTCTCTCTAAAAATAAATAAATAAAATCTTTAAAAAAAAAGAAAGAAAAATACAATGTAAATAAAAGAATAAACCGTATATAGATGGGAGGACCAGAAAAAGACTCAGAGAACACATCTGAGAAGGCAACAGGGAACCCCAGAGGGAGGAGGAGAAGAGGCAGGGAGACCAGAGAAAAATGAGTAAGAGTGTCTTTTCTAATTATGTAGCCACCACAAATGAACAAAAAGGAGTAGTTCCTGGACTCCTCTCTGAGACTTACAATTTCAAGTTTGCAATATACATGTGCATCCCAGGATTAATAACATTTAATAACAATAGCTGGTTGAGTTGCAAGGAACCGAAGTCTCACTTTACTCCTAAGGCAAGAGCCCCAGTGCAGTGAAGGACTCGCCCAGTGCCACCCAGCTAACCACTGGGAGACACGAGGCCGGGGCCGCAGGCACAGCCCCAGCCCCAGCCCAGGGCTCCTGCAGGCACAGCTGGCGTGCGCGGCGTCTGGTGGCTGTGGAGCATGCAACGGAGTAACTGTGATCATCTAAATTGACTTACGTGAACCGCAGGGATTTTGCATCAAGGAGCTTTAATTAGAAGGCTGTAAATATGTGAAAGGGATCTGAGGACACCTTATTAAATCGCAACAGTGAGCTCGAGTCGTTTCTGATGTGGGCAGAGTCCCGAGAAGAATGAGCTTCGTCTTCAGGAGCCACCAGGCTTCCCTCTCCTCTCCTGCCCCACCCTCCCCCCTTTTAAACTCTGTCTGCCTGTTTTCTCATGGAGAAGATTGTACAGAAATCAAAGAAAAACTTGTGACAATGCAGAAGATATTTCATCCCAGCTGATGTTCTTCCTGTTATCCTTTCAGGTATTTGAATGATAGTAGGATTTAATCTCCAGAGAGAACTCTTTGGAACTGCCAGTAGAGGAGACTGTGTGTTTTTCTGATTGAGGACTAAGTGTGGCTGCTATTTGAACTTGTGCTTCCGTTGTCAATAGTACGTTACTCTAAACATTCTTTTACAGAAGTGAACATAAAGGAGCCGGTTCCTGGAACTGTCTCTCCCATGAGATGCCAGTTTCCTGGGCAGCGCAGGAATGGACAGTTTTAACAGTGCAGATGTGAGCTCTGAAACTTCTTAGGGACAACTGCGGGGATGACAGCCTTTTGCTCTGGTGGCCACCTAGATCGTTTAAGGGCCACGGGTCAGCTTCGGAGGTGGGGCCCCTGTGGCCCCACTCGCTGTGATCACAGTGGGCTTCGAGGCCGTGGTTTTTTATCATGCGCTCCTGAGGGCAATCTTGGTGTGTCCCTTTGTGGTTCTACTGTGTTCTCTCTCTTCCTATGTCTTAACTCATGGATGTAGCTCACTCAGTCTGGAAAGGGAACACAGAACCACGCCAGGCATTCACCACGAAGGGACAGTAATGCCGGCAATCGATGCCACTGGTGAGGGCAGAGCTACGGAGTCAGTGAGGGGACGGTGAAGGGCCCGATCGGCAAGGGCAAGAAACCCCATCCGCCTCTAGGCTGTTAGGGACATATTGTTATTCTTTTCCTGATGGCAAGTGTGCAGGGGCTGCTCTGAGTCTGCCAGAGAATCCAGAAAGAGGAGACATGCCCCCCGGAGGCTTCTGATCTGGTCGGAGAGACCAGATCTGCACAAGAAACAAGGAGGGTGATTACACATGGGCGAGACCACTGGGACGGATTCTGAGATGTGGGAGAGCAGAGGTCAACAGGGAGAGGTCGCCAGGGCTCCCTGGGCCAGCGCGGAGGGAGTTCAAGGACACTTCTCCTGGTGCCACGTTGCCTAACTCAAAACCAGGGAGTCACCCAAACTAAGGGCCTCTGTGAATCAGCTTGTAACACATTTTATTCTCTTAGCAAACGTCATAGAGACAGAGCTTTTCTTCCTGATGAGTCAGAGCTGTATTTAGTCAAGGAGAAAGGAGACTAGATGAAAGCATTTCGCTCTAAAGAATACTGGCAGGTTTAATACCCATGTTCAAAACAGCATACCTGTCCTTACATAAATACTCTCCATGGGGTTAATGGGAAGCTAAGTGGCAAGGTCAGCAAAGTCTGGGGGAGTCTGCAACCCCCGTTTCTCATGCCCCGCCCTCTCTGCTTGCCTCTTCCCTTCAGACTGGGCTCTCAGTGCTCTCAGCGGCTCGTTTACATCCCTCTTAAGTCTTACTTACCTGAGAGGATCCGACTGAAGTCTTTTACAGCTTCGAGTACACTGAAGCCCATAAAACATCTCAAGGCTGCCTAATGCACCCACACAGTGAAGCTGACCTTCAGCATTGGCATACATTTGGGGGAGAACAATTTTAAACTCAGAACGTGAAAAATGACAAAAGGCAAGAATATTCTGAGGAAGTAGTTTGGGTATAGAGCACCTAAAAATTGGAGTTCCTATGATCAGGATGAACATTTAGGAACACTTTTAAATACTAAAACAAAAAAAAGAATTTTAAAATAGCACATGTGTCTCAGGTCGTAAGATAAAGTTTAATACATTTGATCATGTTAAAAGGCACAAAACACAGTCAATCTAACCAAATTTCAGGCATGCATTTACATAAATATATTAAATTAAGAAAAGAAATTGTACACTTAAACATCCTTTTCACCTAAAAAAATCATTAAATCCACAGATCAACAATAAAAACCAATTCTCTGCATTTACCACTTCAAGATACAGTTGTTCTATTTTAAAGATAACACAAATACACTTGTTAGAATTTATATGCATTATACATATATTATATATTACATAGATAGTGTGTATACATATGTCGTGTTTGTACAGATAGATAAATATATATACATGGGTGTGTGCACATGTACAGATACACACAGGTGTACTTTCGGCCATCTGTACTCCTAGCGCTGGATTCTAACGCTGAGCTGAATCGGAGCGGGTTGGGCGTGATTAGTACCTTTCGATTCAAACGCGTTTATCATACCACTGGGCTCACAATCCCCCATGATGAATGTCCTGGCCTGTTCTATGTCACATAATCACACTAGGTCCCTCAGTAAATATTTACTGAAACTAATGAATGGATGGATGGCTGAATAATAGAAGGCTGATCAAAGAGAAATGTGTATTGTAATAACTTGGTTAAATAAATCAGAGTAATGCAAATGTACAGGGATCCTCTGAGCCAATGAGTCTGCGTGCTTCTTTTCAGGTGAACATTTGTAGGAATCCCAGCTAGTGCATGCATCAGCTCTGCTCCCTCAAACATGCACCTGCTTTTGTACTTGTTCACACAGCCTTCTGCCCTCCGTTACTAGGAATTCAAGCAAGGATTGGGTGGCTATCTTCTGCATGTGAGATTAGGGACGAATCACCCCAATTGTCAGCAACTGGAAGGGAAGCGGACAAGCAGGGAAACCGAAATGTATCAGAAGAATGACAGAGGCAACCGTTCTTTAAAATTGCACCAAGGGCGTCCCAGACAGAGCCCAGGAAGACTGGGGAGTTTCTTTTTAGATTTCTCTTACGCCTGTGAAGGATAATGATTTAGCAGTGTTTTCATTTTAATTAGATGGGTTTCTTTTAAATAAATAGTCTTCTTTCACATATCCTAGGGAATCAAGCTCCACCAATTCCGTAATACCTCAGTGTCATTTACCTTGTTACTACATAGTTCTTGGTGAAATGCGTGTCCAAAAATGTCCCATCAGTGTATCTGATATCTGATAAAGTTGTCAACTTGATTTCTCAACAATAGTGTTATGAATAGAATGTATTAATGTATTAAGTAGTATTAGGCTCTATTATACATGAAATCTTACCTTATTCTAGGAAAGTTGTCTCAGATTTTAAGAATATAATGTAAAGAAATATCCAAAATATATTTTTGGGCATAGGCTATCCCAAACCTGATCATACACTGTCCATGCGAATGGAAAGTGTTGCTAGCTACTTATTAGTTCAAAAGGAAATGGACAAGAATTAGTTTCTAACTGCAAAGACAAAGTTTATTTTATATTTAACTATTATGAATTTCCCATCACTGTTAATGCTCTGTTCTTTCTATCTTACATGCCAAAATGTCTTTTTAACTCAGAGATTATAGTCAGGATAACTCACCAAACTTTTAAGTTAACTTGCTTATATATGTGTGTGTATGTAGCTTGATTTTAAATAATACATCACCTACACTTGCAAAACCATCCTGACTGAAATGTGACATCATTTCATCTTGACTTTGTGATGTACATGAGAGGTAACCTTAGAATTCATATTGATACTTTTTTTTTGGTAAACTACTATGTAATCTGGCTTAAAAAAAAGCAGTAAGCTTTTGAGCCTAGTTTTTTATTGATACAAAAGATCCATTAGTTATTTAAAAAATTTTTCCAACCAACTTGTATGTGACCGATATAAAAGTAAGCGAGGTAAATGACGGATCTACCTTGGTTGGTATTTGAAGAATTTGGGTCGGTAAATGAAGAATTTAAGAAACGTGCCAATCTGACAAACGAAGAAATCTCTCACGGCCACACTACAACACCCCCTCGTGTGCTCGGGAATGCATCTTACTCTCCTAAACACTTATTCTAAGGCAGCTTCCAAAACTTACGAGGAGATATTTAAGAGAAAGAAGTGTCGAAGTTGGCTAGGACTAGTGTTTGGCAGTTTCTACGGTCATATTTTTGATATCAGAATGCTTCTGTTCTTAGGTTTCCCACCTTCGTTGACATTCTATGCAGTACTGGACACATGGCTAGCTCGTGTTGGTGTGGTGAAGAGAAGGAAGGTAAGAAAACAAACATATATTTCTCTCGGATGTTCTAAAGAGGAACTGTCTACAGGTGTCGCCAGCATTCACAGGAACAGGCCCACTACCTTCCTGGGGTGTTACAGAAATATGCACGTTTACCGGGCGTGGGGTCTGAGTTCTCTGCACCTTCAAGTGTCATCTGAGGCGGGAAAAGAAGATGCTAACGTCTCCACTGAGGAACTGTTTCTTATTCTTTCCTCATAGATTTGGAATAATCTTCTTCTAGGAAATAGCTACTAACGTTCCCTGCCTTTAGCTAAGGCTCTTTGCTGGGGCTATTGGCATGTCTTTTCTGTGTCTGTGAGGGAGTTCTGGCTGAACGGGGGCATCTGGCTGGTGGTCACTTCTGCTTTTGATCACGCCTTTCAGTGACTGTCAGAGATCAGTCTGGGGTGTTCCTGTTTATCTCCTGGTCTTCACAATACAGAGTCCCAGCGAATGTGAGACCAGGAGAGGCTATTTTCCAGGAAAATAAATAAAAGGTCATAACCAGCAAAAATTGATAGCAACCTACGCCGGGACGTCTTCATTATGGGTGTACTGAGGACATGTTTGTTGAGTTAAAAAAACAAACAGAAATAGAGAAGAGAGGGGTTAAAAGGAAAAAGGCTATACTGGGGTGGGCAGGGAGCGGGGAGAGGGGGAGAGAGAGGGGGAGAGAGAGAGAGAGAAATAGGTCTCATAAGTAACATTCTATAGAGATGCTCAGAAACTTTATTGATCGGCCAACTACAACTGCCTGTGCTATGCCTTATTTTTTCTCTTAAAAATTTGGACTTGGTTTCTCTTTTATCTTTTAAAATGAAAAGTTTGACTAATAAAAGGTTAAATTATTGTGTACTTTAAATGACCCTAGGTGTAGCATCTAACCTCATGCCTTCATACCTAGTAGACTTTTGTATGTGATTCAGAGATACAAACGATATTAAAAAGAAATATATTAAACTTGTTAGTACATTATTACCTAATTATTTTCAAACAAATAAATACAGAAGTGCTCGTTCTGAAGTATGCAAATGAAAAAGTTTTCTATTTAGCTTGTGTGTATATGCTGGTGTAGGTTTCTTTGCTCTTTAAGAGATAATCCCCTTAATCTGAGAAAATATCAGAGTACTCTTTGTGATGAAACAAATTTTTTATAATAGCCACATTAAAACAAAATTCCAAGAAAGGTATGGATGCAAGTACTTTTTATCATCACTCGGGTTTCTGAAATCGCCCCTTCTTTTCACTTTAATAATGTGTCAGTCCTGTGCTCTTCTCATCACCACATGTGACTGGCAGGAAATCAAGGTTCTCTGAACTAGGGAAAAGCGTGGCAGAAGCCATGGCAGAAAGCTTTTTTTCCAACTCTTTATAACCTGCCATAACAGCGGTTCCGATTAAACTGACACCCATATGTTAAGCTCTGGAATGGACAAAGGCACAACCACAGACCTTTCCCTACTTCGCTGCTTTGTTTCACACACCTGTGTTCCCAGCGAGGGCACTGTTCTTCCCTGTGGACGGGGCGCGCCCTGGGCCGAGCTGGCGCGGATGCCGCCACCGTGTGACGGGGCCATCGCTTTTCCTTAGCTCATACTGTTTAACCACTTCCTCTCAGTCCCTTTTTATGAATCACTGAAGACAATTCTCCAGTCACATGTTTTAAAAACCTCCTTGAAAAGTTCCAAAGATTTTGGAAATGACCACTGATTTCAAAACGCGTAGCCATCCGTTAACCTCTGCTATTTATGTCTTTTCTGAGAACGGAAAGAAACAACTTTCTGTTCTTTGCTCAGGCATAATGTCCGCAGGCCTCGCTCTCTTCCTTTTTGGAAGACTTTGGTCTTTCCTTCCAAGGACTCACAAGAGCAAAGGCAGTGACACCTGGGGCACATGTGTTCCTGGGGAGAGAGGCCTGTGCCAAAATGTGGGTCTGGTCAGTTTAATATAGATATTTTTAAAGAGGAGAACTAATGGCAATATCACACCTTGTTTTTGGCAAGGGTTCTTTTGGAAGAGGTGGAAAGATTAGGGACGTAAGGAGAAAGGCTGGATTTTCAGATTTTGCTCCTTCTATAGCAATATCGTGATTGCTTTCAGCGAAGCGATGACTGGGAGAATGTGTAATAAAACTGCACAATCTGCCAGGTTTAGACAGCTGGCTCCCTCACAAGAAGTTCACATTCTGTTAATGTCACCATGCTGAATAAGGGACAATTAGATGGTAAGGTTCATTTACAAAAATGGTTGTCAGGACATTTTTTTTTTAATTGTAAAACTTTCTGTGATGGAATTCAGTAAAAGGGCTACGAAGAGAAAGCCGTGGAGACAAAAGACTGCTATTAACCTACAGATGAAGGCTACTGCAGGGTTCATTGCAAGATTTGTCACACTGTTGGTCCAATGAAGTGTTAGCGTGACTAGCAGGGACCACCCCTTTTCTGGGGTAAGAGGGCAATTTGGTCTCCATGCTCATTTAATCCTGAGACTTCTTTGAATAGACTGTCAATTGAATCTAAATTGTGCAAAATTATGCATGCACTTTTTAATGCAGGCTATTGTCCACTAGGCACTGAACCAAGATTTCTCAACCCATTTCCATTTGGCATGAGGTCACTCGAAACTTAAGTCATCATATACGGAAGACAAGCACAGTGCACTTCACCGATCTTTCCACGCTGTGCTTCCTGCACAAATGCTCCCTGCACTCTAATTGCATCTCTCCTGCTTTAAAACAATAGAGGAGTCCTAGTGGCGAGGTCGTATTCTTTTTAATTGAGGTTCGTATTCCTAAAAGTAAGGAGCAGGTCTGGAAAGTCAGCCCTTGCTGCATAATCTCCACTACTCTCCAATTTAGATTCTGGAGGGACCACTGTTCAGTGAAGGGGAACCTATAGAGGGTGTGCGTGTGTCACGATAGGTTTTTTTTTTTCAGTAGTGCAAAGAGGCCTTACAATTTTGTCACAATCCAAACACGGGGAGCTGGCCTTGAAAACCGTTAAGAGAATTGTCTATCCGATGTTTTGCAATTGTAAGTTAGAACATAGCATTGCTTTCCAAACCTGGACAGAACATTTACAGAAACTGATTCATACATTCACCACGGAGGGTTTTCACTGAGTCCTGCAGGAACATATACACGAGTCATATTTGGCAAGAATTACTATATTAAAAATGTGTCCAAGTGACCGCTTAATATAGCCAAGGTTTGTTAAAAACGAGTGAGTTCTTGTCCAGTGGGGTGCGACTGAGTGTGCCATCTGTGACATTCTAATCACATCCACTGACAGTCTCGCTATGGTGAAAAGCACTTGACCAACGTTTAATGCTGGAATTTTATAAGGATTGGCTGTTTTCTTGCTTTTTCATCCGTCGTTAGTGATTACATGTCGGCCCAAGGATCCACTGCTAGGTTAGATCCACAGCACCTTTAAGGCTGTCTGCTTTCTCACTCCCCTTCTTTCCAATTAAGTTGGTGAAAAATGTAACTTTAGTATTTTACAGGACAGGGTAAAGGTGTTTCATCTAGGTGATGTCTATATTATAAAAATAAAATAAAAAATATAAATATGTAACACAAACCCAGTGCCTATTGTTAAATAAAATATACAATAAAAGCAGACCTTTTAGGAAGATTGGTTTTAGAATATGCTGTTATGATTTAATTATAAGACACTTGAAAACAGTCTTGATATTAAGCTAGAGTAACCAGATTTCTCTGCCAATAAAAAGGTAAGTGCATAACATTCTGTAATTGGATACAATGATAAAAACGAAGATTACAATTTTATATCAAGTTGCCCACACTGAAATCCATCAGGGAGTTCTGAAACATTCTCACATTATAGTCCTTTAATATAAAAATATTGCCTTTTTTATTAGTTCCATCAGATTGCACGGTAATGTTTCAAAACTCCATTAAAGTTGACTTTAGTTATTACAGACAGAAAATTCCTGGGAAGTCAAATAATCTCTTCTGGTGACATAAAAATGCCGTTATCAATTTACAGTGGAATTTCTGCGTAAATTGCTCCACACGAGGAAATATATATTTTTAAAACCCATCTGTTCTGCAACCACACCCACGTCCTGGGGTTGTGAGTGGGTGCGTGTCCGTGCGCATGTGGACACATGCACCAACACACACACACACACAGACTCCGCACGTTTCTGGAAACTACTTTTAAATTAAGAGAAGAAAAATGAAATCACAGGAGTGTGTAGCGGGGTAACAGTCTTTCTTTTTAATGACAGGATAAAAAATAAATGCCCACTGGAAAGGAATCTTCCAAACAGTCCCAGAAACTATACAATGTAACTTGTTAGATCCAGCAAATAGGATGTCATGTCAATGATCTGGTCAAGAATACCTGCCCGGGTCACCCGGCGGACGTTTCTGTCCACGTGTTCGCACTGGGGGCCGAGGTACCCTTTCTTGCAGAGGCACTTGCTGGGTCTGATGCACACTCCGCCGTGGCGGCACGCCGGCTCGCATTTTGCTGGGAGGGGGGAGAAAGCAATGAAATCACACTCCCATTGTGTGTGTCAGAAACAGCCCGCACATTTGAGGAGTAAGGGAAGGGAGGGAGAGAAGGTGGGAGCTGGACGCAAATGGACCCGAAAGGTAATACAGACAGAGCGGGAAGAGCGCTCTCGGACCTACAGTTCTTCGGGGGCCGGACCTCAGCCGGGAACGCGAGACGTTTCCGGAGAAGCACAGATCACGGGAGCATGTTCAATCCCTTGCATAACTGACTCCTTAAAACGGGGATTTCAGTTCTTTTACCTCTCGGCTCCACTAAGGCAGTCCCAGCGCAGGGCCTTCCAAGGAGAGCTCTGCGCCCACTCCCCCAGGCCGGGCCTCGAGGTGAAGAGGGCCTGGCCCACGAGAGACACCCCCGGCTTGAGCGTCTCCAGTGCAACATAAAGGCACAGTCAGTTCTTGACCGACCCGCTAGATGGAGTGTCTACCACTTGGACTCCCCAGGACCCTCCTCCACGCTCCCAGCAGGGACCCGGCTCAGGCCTCGCCTCTGTGCACGTGGAAGGTCCTTCCTGGGTCAGTGCGGTCGGCCACCCAAGGACGTTTGTTGCAGTCCTTTTCAGGGCTACTCGACAGGAGAGACCTTCAGCACAGAAGGACCGGATCACCACAGCATCGGTGAGAGGGCCAAGATTTGGGATGGAGAGAGCAGAGCCAGTCTGTAACTTAACCGGCTTTTACTGACAGGCTAAATCTGGGCAGGTAGCCCTGTAGGCAGAGTCAAATTCCTTGAATGCATTTCCTTGTGGGTTCAGGGGACAGGGTCATTTTAATCTTTGCAAACGCATTAATCAAAATCCAAAAGAGGAACAAAAAGGAAACGGATATTTTCTCTCCTTTGAATTTGTGGGAGATGAGTCAGCTATGTGAGTATAGGAATAAAATTCTAGCTTGGGTCACAGATATGAATGGTTTACTTTTATAAAATGGTCCTGGCTTATCTTGTATATTCAAATTATTTAAATGGATTTTGTGGAAAAATTAAAGTACTTTTATTGAAATAGAACTTGACGTTAACTCAGACAATATCTGTGTTCATTTATATCACCTATTATTTGTCTTAAATAATGTAATTACTTAATTTCTGTTGGATTTTAATTCTGATAGCTCTTTGCTGGATATGTAACCATAGTATCAATCAATCATGCAGTGTTATTAATGCCGAAACAATTTAAGCTTACAGTGCAGACTGTCTGTGTGGCTTTAAATGTCGGCCAGTTTTTGTCACACCATGTATCAAGTAGACAAGTTAGGGTTGTGACTTTTCTGTAACAAATACATGTTTAGGATTAAAAAAAGATAAAACTTATGAATTAAGAATGGGGCTTTTCATTTTCATTGGCAAGAGATACTGTAATATTTGAAATAGCAGAGATACAAATTTTTTGTAAGCAATATGCACATGCTGGTTGTTGAAAATGCACTTTTTTATCCTGATGGCAACTTTTTTCCAGTTTTACTTGAGAAATAGCTGATATACATCACTGTACAAATTTCGAGTTTCTGGCGTGCTGCTCTGCATGCCAGAAACTAAACAGATTGTGAAACGATTACCACAATAGGCTGCGTTCACACCCAACATCTGATACGGAGACAATGGAAAGGGAAAATCTATTTCTCCTGAAAATGCATTTTCAGCATATACCTCTTCAACTCCAAGTATCTACATTTATGTAGGGTTTTTTTTGTTTTATTTTTAATTTCACACCAAGTAGAATTTGAACATCACTGCATGTGAATGAGGAAAACCCCAGGTGAGGTCAGAGGAATCCTGGGATGTCCCTCCTGACACCTGGTTGATGGTTTACAGGGAGCGGCAAAAAGGAGTTAAAAATCTCACATATGCCTCTAGGTAATTGCGTTTCCCCCTTTTATTCAGTAACACCCACCGAATACCCTGTTCTTGGTGCACTGTAGCCAGAGAGCAAGCAGTTACGTTAGAGAGGCATTTGTGGGGTGTCGGGAGAACTCGGACACTGCAGAGGGGCTTTGGCTGGTGGGGAATCTCCCACCCAGGACTGAGAGCCTAGACAGATGACCTGCTTCCAATTTCTACTCTTTGAAAGGATGCACTTATTTAAATGTCTTTTATGTTTATGTCTAACTTATGTATGTGAATTGTTTGCATTGAGAAAATGGGGAAGATTTCATTTACTCCTTCAGGAGCAAACCGAGCATTCATATTACTGGAGATGACTGAAGGTTGAACACTCGATAATTCTAGAAGAGATAACTTGGTGTCAAGTTCTCGAGTCCCTTAGGACCATCCGATGCCCCGTGTTTCCCGGGGACAAGGGAAATACTAACCGATCCTGCAGAAGTCCCCTTCCCATCCTGGGCTGCAGCAGCAGGTCCCCGTGGGGGTGCAGTAGCCGTTGCGACAGAGCCGGGAGCACTCGGAGGCCAACGTCTGGGCAGGCTGCACGGCCACTCGGCACGTCTCGGGCACCAGAGGTCTGCATCGGGAGACAGCGGTGGGGAGTGCATTGTGGGTGAAAGTCAATGCAGGGAGGAAACCTACGACTCTGACAAAGCATCTCTCTTGCTTTCTAAGCAGACCATTTTTTGAAGTGACTCAGAGAGATTGGCAACTCCCTTTCTTTTTGACGACTTTCTAAGAATGGAAAACCAACTAACCAGTCTTCAACCAGAGAGTACGTGACAAACATCCTAAGAAACTTGATCATGATCCAAATAAACAGATTAAAAAATGTAGTTATATTGATATTTTACATTTACTGGCTAAGAACTTCTAGCAATTACCAATTTAAAAATAAAGATATATATATATATAGCTGTTTTTTAAACTTTCCCCCCAGATCTACAAACATTTTTAGGAATAGTATCGGAGATAGGTTTCACTTGTTATGCACCTAGTGGGCAATATCGCACAGCTGAAGGTATTCATCAAAATGAATGCTCGTAGCCTAAAAAGCTTGGGAATCTATTTTTGTTTCAGTTTTACACTCGTTTTCAGATACTTTATTTAGACTGAGTTTCTTGAAGGGCTATCCCGCTGCGTGTGTGTGTGTGTGTGTGTTCTATTGCCTCAAAATTTCAACCCCTCATGTCAACACTGATACACACATAGGTGAGTGTGTATATATATATATGTTTAAAATTTAACATTGTGTCCTCCTAGGCAGAAAAAGAATGCCCTGGGTAGCAAAGAGAAACATCTTATCTGCCAAGTAAAAAGTCACAGATTTCCCTTTATTTGCCCTGTGACAGCCATCATTCAGAGAGGGATCCAGGTGCCTTCAGAAGAGGTTTAGGGTTCCAGCTGCATCGGGAGGAAGAGGCCGTCTTTCAGGCTGCGCCAGGCTGAAGGTGTGGGTGTGCCAAACCCCTCACCACCTGGTGATCTTTGGGAGAGGATGGGCAGCCGGTGGTGCGCTTCCCATCAGCCCCTGCTGCCTGTGCCCCAGGCTGGTGAGAAAGGAATGCAAACGAACGTCCTCACCAGTCAAACTGCCCTCATTAGAGCGGCCAGAGCAGTTGGATTCCTTAAGCACCGTAACCGAGAAGGTGATAATTATAGGTCAGAACCACGGTAAGGGGTAAACGATGTAGCCTTCTGAGAGATGAGAGTAATCAGGCCCTCAAGACGCAGTCTCCCCCAGTTTTGCTCCTATGGGCACGGTGAATGGCAATCATAATTGCGGGGCTGACCTCAGGCTGTTTCTGCCATGACTCAAAACCGTATTAAAAATACACAGCGACTGCTTTAGCTTCTCTCGCCCATAAAAGTCCCAGTCTAAGTTGAAAGTACTGTGTTTTACAACTAACGTGACAATTCAGAAAACCTGCTTACATCCATTCAACTGCTTATTGAAATGGAGAAATGGTCTGTTTCCAGAAAGGTCCCTAAGGCATTCCATGGACTGAGCACCTTGTCACTCCGAAAACATTAATGGATAGCTCTGTGGGCTTCCCAGGGGGGTCTCTCCGGGGGTCTCTCTGACGGCTGTGCCGAGCAAAGTGGGGGCATCATCTCTGCCTTCTCCTTGTTGTGCTCGCCTCGCTCAAATGTGCCCTCTTTCTTCCTCCTCGGCAATTCTCCCTCTGTGAGGTGGTGGTGGCATTTGGGACCATCCGAGGAGCCATCTGTCAGTAGGCGGGAAGTCCCTGAGTCACCTGCCGTGGTCACTTACCAAGTGGCATTGAGCACACAGGTGTCGTTCAACGTTGACTGGTCACTGAGATTCTGTTTATCCAGTCTCACTTGTTACTCACTCCCTTGCCCTTTCTCTGACTCGTTCAAGAAGGGAGAGCTGGAAGCAGAGGGTGTCAGAAACATCTTACATGTTCCGTGGGACGCAAAACACGGAGGCGCGTCACTCGTGTGTACTCCACAATGTGGCTTATGCGCCTGGGCGGATGAATCTAAAGACAAGGCCCCATTTAGATCAACAGTGTAGGTGGCTCCGGTTAAAGGACAACAACCAGGAGGTGTTGCCTGCTTGCGGCAGAGTTCAAGGGCGTTGCGTCACGTGGGAATCCACTGGGGAAAGAAGTTGGACATGAGAGCCAGCGCCCGGTGCTGAGGAGCAGTCCCTCGGGGCGGCTCTCCGATCCTCGTCTGCACGCTGACCCTCCAGCTGGACGCTTTGGCCACTTTTGATCAAGCATTCATATATACGGAAACACAGATTTGGATGGAATCTAACTTGTTCTTCTGCCTAAGATTTAGTAAATGTTTATCTACCTATGGGTAACATTATTTTATATTTGGCCTGTTTACTTTCGCTTATATATTATATAAGATGGTGTGGCTGCCACATACAGTTTTATTTGAATACCTGGAGCAATCATCTTTTTCTTCTTTTATGAAGTTGACAACCAACATTCCTCGTTTAGCAGGTCCAATACATTTTCTTTCTCTTTGAAACTATTATTCTATTGAGAATGCATTCACCTGAAAACTATATAAAACATTGCCCATTTCTCATAGGGCTTGATGTCTCTTAAAGAATGGGTTATCCTCTTTTCCCCCTTCCCCATTGGAACAAAGGCTTTCTGAGGACAAAACCTGCATATTGGATCCTCGTCAAGACCCGTCACTAGGCGGGCACGTGCTGTGCTCTTCGTGGGGGTGAGACATAAACAAGACGGAGCCCCGCCCCTCACGGAGATGCCGTGGAGGAGGCAGATGTGCAGACACAGAACTGGAACTCAGTGCGAGCTCTGCTGTGACTCGGGCGCAGATGAAGGGACACGGGAATGCGGGCAGGGGAGCCGTCAGCGTGGGACTGAGGGGTGTTCTAGAACGACGGCATGTAAGCCACCAAAGCACTTTGTCTCCTTCAGCCACTGACATTCATGGGAGCTAGGAGAACACTACACAGGCATCCAACGGATTTTCGTTAAGTGGAATTGAACACACACGGTAGACCCTTTTCTCAGGCAGTTTTTCTGGACTATAAACGACATGAAGCTACATTCCCAAATTTTGATGTTACACTTTTTGATTCATTTGTCCATGTTGACAAAAGCAAGTCATTGCAGCAACCGATTTTTTAACTCGACAAAAATGAATTAGTTTTAAAAAATGATGCTAATAGGTAGTTTTTTTTCTTTAAAAAGTACATTTTCCTCTAGAAAACATCTTTTTACAAATTTCTGTGGCTGTTATACGGGAGATAAAAGCCGCCCGAGTCTCCAGCGCTGCAGCATCTGGCCACACGCCGCCCCCCAGCGGAGGTGTGGGGTGTCCAGAAGGTTCGATGTTATCTCTCACCAGGCCAGGGAGAAACACGGGGATTCAAAGAAATGTTTTTCAGAGGCTTCAACTCTTTAACAAATGAGTCTCATTTTGGAGAACATATCCTTCACTACTCACATTCTCCATTTTGTGTCTTTTTAACAAATGCCATTTATAAGTGGGAACTCAATCACGTTTTCAGAGCAAGCTGTACAATTACTCTAGGAGCTGATAGTCCAACGTTTAAAATGGATAGTTTGAGACTATAGCATCCATATAATAAGAATGATATAATCACTTAAAAGGAACATGACCATTAAATAATTTTTTCACAAACTACAGCATTACATGATCTTTTCTGTTTACTTTGAAACAAGTGGAGGTGGTCCCCCACAGCACTGCATGGGTCACATAAGTATGGTTCATACGTAAACATGCAAATCCTGGTAAAGCATGAAAAAACTTCTAGTTGTGCTTAGGCCATTACTACATGTATTATATGTGTGCTCATCCATTCGTTAGAAATTTTTACTTTGCTCTCGCCCTATTTTTCCATAACATACCTTTAACATTTCAGCCTTCAGATGCTGTATTACAGCTCAGAAAGGATTTGTTAGTTTTTTAGGCCCCGTGCACCACCACAACGTAAACTACGGCCCCTTAAGAATAACAGATAAGCTGGCAGATGTATCCACTTTTCGTTACAGGCTACGCAGGAAAATCATAGTAGCGAAACTGTGGAACGTGCTGCCTCGTCGTTTTGACTGACTTCCAACCCACCGTGCTGAATGGATTTTTATAGGGCACAGGCTTGTTCATGACCTCTAGCGCTAAGAAATTCTGTCATGTTTGAAAACTAGTCCCTGGTGGGGCCCGTGTCCCTGTTAATAGCTGGAAGGTCAATGGAGCTGCTAAACAGTTTGTGTTACCGTCAGGGTGGCCATGAAAACACCGCCCGCGGCAAGAGGACTTGGCAGCTGGGTCAACAGGCACGGTGGGGATTTATCAACCTAGGGGGGCCACGTGCATGAAACTTTGACTGATGAACGGGGACGCAACGGGCTTGTCGGGCTAACGCCTCTCTGCTGTGCACGACTTTCCCTGGGATGGCCGAGCTGCCTGCCGGCTCCCTGCGACACATGCAGGGGACACACAGCACCGACTTCCTCTTACGGAGTGATTAGAAAAAACACACACACAAAACCCGGCCCTCTTCAGTACCCAGTATAGTAACCATCAGGACGAAGATATTTTAGGAAAATAAACACAGGGCAGTGAGTGGGGCCTTGGAGGGGAGCTGCAGGGAGGGGGCAGGAGGAGCTGTTTTGGATATGGGTCACCCAGGAGTTGGAGGTGCCACCTTTCTGTGGAATGACCTCTCCAGCCTGGAATTTGCGTTGTGCATTTATAGGCCTCTTCAGGGAATGGTCTGCCAGGATTGGCAGGGGAACGGATAGGCAGTAGGTTAAAACGCACTGCGGACGTGGTAATGAAATCAACGTGATGAAGAATTCTGTTGTACAAATTCCCGGGGAAACAATCCCAGAAACATTAAAAAAGAAAAAAAAAGTCATTTGGTTGACGGTCATCTGAAACAAAAATGAAAGCATCTTTGTCAAAAGTGCAAAAGAGGGTGTTGTCTAACAAAAAAGCTTGGGAAATTCACAACTCTGTTAGAATTCGTTGGTTTCTGTCCCGCAGGAGCGATGCTTGACCCTGAAACGACTTCAGAAGCAGCCAGCACCCAAGGGTGCTGGTGGGCTCCTGGGTGTTCAGACACCAGGGATGAGGAGCTCTTCACAGCTAGCTCTGCGGGCACTTTTACCCTAGTTTGGAACTAACACAACCTCAGATGTCAAAGAGATCACCTGCAAGTCATTCTTCCTGGCATGGAATGCACACCAACAGTACTAAAGAATTTAGTATCTTTTAAATAGATTAGCTAATGATCTTCCTGGAACATGCAGGGAGGAGGCAGGGCAGCGTGATCATTGCCGGCACCTTACCAGCGGGCAAAGCGGTGCATTGCAGGAAATGACTGCGCGCAGGGGCCGGCCGAAGGAGGTTCGGAGACAAGACCAACCGACTCCCGGTCCTACTGGGGGAGACTCGCTCCTACCCGTGACCTGTCCCGGGCCGCACTGCTGAGGGAAACTACAATGACTCCTCGGCTCTTGTGCTCACTGTCCTGGAATCTGCTTTCTGGAGCTGCTGGTGGAAAGAGCACCCCAGATTGGGCACGCAGGACCCAGGACCACAGACCTGGGTGGGGAGGGCCGGTGTGTTGGCCCAACAGGTTGGCATATGGGTATGGACTGGGGCTTCACCCCACGCGCTGTGAGATATGACTGCTCCGCCACGGAAGACCCTCCTGGGGAAGAGTTCAACGTTATGACCTGGAGGCAAAATTCTCCCTTTTTCTGAGTTTTCCTTAAGCTAACTCCACGGTTTTAGTGAAGCCTTAGAAAACCTGGTTGTATCCTCATTGAATTTTCTTTTTCTTTTCCATGTTCAATAATGGCACTTGGTTTTTATAAGAGGTTATCTGGCCACCCTTTTCTGAGAAGTAGTAGGCCCACTCCTCATGTAAACGATTGTGCATTAATGTGAATGGTTCTGTAATGTGGAGCCCCGCACCGCACTGTCCTCACGGATGGAGCTGATGCTGCTGGAACCTTGCCCGCTTTCCCCCAAAGTGGCTTAAGAATATTGCAAATGGTTTGTAAACTCCCTCATCTTTTTTGAATGTGAGTGAGTGGCGTGTGTGTGTATGGGGGGGGGTTGTGTAGGGAAAAATAGAAGCAACCAATCCTCTGGTAAGAAAGTAACTTCCGTGACATCTCACATAGAATATAAAAATTTTATCATTTGTCATTCTTCTCATCCAGGGCCAGGAGCCAATTGATGTTTGCAACTTACTTTGAAAACATTATTCTAACAAATCCGGCCCCTCCACAAGAATACAATCAACCTAAGCTTTTAATTTGAGATAGATTTTTGATGTAACAAGAAATGTCTCTATATTGTTTTTTTTCCTTTTCAGTAGATGAGGCCTTTTCTTTCATTTCTCCCTCAAAACTTTTAGAAAAACACTTTGCTTTCAGGCAGGCGTCCTGAACACTGGGAGGCTAGTAATTAGCTTGTGTTTTCAAAATAATCCCGCTCACAGACACTCACGTGTGTACTCCTAGAGAAGTCCAACTCATCTAGACAGAAATACTATAATAACAAATGCTGGCATCCAAATCAAAACAACGTGAGGCCCCCAACCAATGTTTATGAAAACACTGGTTTTCTTGCAGTCAGTTTCATTTCGAAGGGTCCACCCATGCCCGTGTACAAGGACGGTGTCTTGGGGACTCCGTCCCTCCCCCCACCTTCCGAAAGCCAAACATGCATCTTAACCCTGGCCCGCGCGTGACACGGCTCAGCAGACACAGGCACCGGAGCGGGAAGCCGGGCCTTTCAGGTATGACACGCTGAGACCACCCTCCTAGTGGCGGCCCTCGGATCGCAAAGCCAAGGTCCCTCCCGGCAACCCTGGTAATTAGACCCTAATAATGGGTTGAAGGTGTAAAATTCACCTCGGTGCACCACCGGCAGACTAAACAATCCAGACGAAGAGGGAAAGACTTTCTCGAGGAGGAGGGAGAATTAATTGCACCACGACCAGGAAGCTTGCATAAGCAGATCGGCTCTGACAAACGCAATGGAAAAACAATGGCTATTTTGAAACTAATGGCATGAGATGGGAGTGAAATCCCCAGGCCTCGTTATGACTCATTAGATTGATGACATTTTTATGAATTAACATTAGTTTGAATTTCGCTCTTCGCATTGCCAACTTCCACCATCACGGAGGAGTCTGATATATATATATTTTTTTCATTCATTACTTTGCTTTTCACAAACAGAACATTGGTTTCATACTCAAGGAAGAAGAGAACCCCGCCACCACCCCCGGCCCCCGGAGGGCACAGACGGGTCCTTTCCTGACAGTGACTGAAAACGGGCACCGTTAGAGAGGAACGCCATCACTGCGTGATCGACGCCTGCGTGTGACGCCGTGGGGACACTGTCTAGAATTGGATAGTCTTCTTTTTGCTCTGCAGGGCCAATGGCAACCTCTGTTTTTCTCAGAAAAGACAGTGGTTTGTGGTGTGGTAAAAGGACAAGAATCTCCATTTTGTTAGTCGGAGACTTTTCCAGAAAAACGTACACAACTTACAACTTGCAAATAATTTAAAAACAGAGCTAAATGACTGCTTTTAGTAAATTTTTTTTCAGATTGCTAGAATTTATTTTTCTAAAAGACTTGAAATTCAGGAATTGAGATTTGCAGATGGGTCTAGGAAGATAAGTTAGTACAGCACTAATCTGAAATTCTCAGCATGGTGTCGTCGCTGGGCTCCGACAGGTACTGGCGTTCAACACCAGTCGTGTTTGTGAGGATACGTACGTTTTGTAATAGTGGCTCTTCCACTTGCGGCTAGTATCTGTTAGACAGTACATAATTGCAGTGGCTTCCGATAGCCCGGTTTTATCCATGAAATTCACAACTGACTCATTATGATTCAGGATCATTTGAACATCATGTGTGTGTGTGTGTGTGTGTGTGTGTGTGTGTGTGTGTGATGGATGGGTGGAGAGGCCAGGGGAGGGGTCAATATACTCTTTAAAGGATTATAACCTTCAGATCTTCTTTCTGCTGAGGTACATGACAAAACACTCAGTTTTCGTTTGTCTCTTCACAGCGGCCTGCCTGCGAGCTCTGAGCTTCCAGACAGTCTGGAAATGAGGCTCAGATGTTGAACTGCCAAAGTAACTTCCCCCGATTGCCCAACAAAAATCACAGTAGGCAGCTGTAACACCTGCCAGCATGTTTCTAGTTTTCTCGAAAGACAGGGAGGGTTCATTGTCTCCCACGAGGAGAGCTGACGCCACCTCCCCACAAATCCAGGTCCTCCTCTGCGTTTAACTGAGGACTCATTCCACAACCGTAACGCTGCTCCCGGATGGCGACAAGAATGGCGTGAATACGGGGTTGCAATAAGGCCTTTAGGTCTCGGCACAGCCCAGCCTGGCCCTCAGGGACTCTCAGGGCCACACACAGTCTACGGACAGGGCAGGAGCAGCCATCTTTCTTGGTTGCTAATTGCACTCTGTCCGTCACTAATTTGAATGTGCAACAACAATGCGGAGAATAACATTTCTTAAACAAATATAAAACAAAATCTTACCTTTTGGGATCTACAATTTTGTAGAGTTTTCCATTGTGAGTCTGGGTCATACTTTTACTACTTGATAGAATGTAAACTTCCCCTATGTAGAGAGATATACAATGAATTAATCCACAGTTATTACAAGGCTTTACTTCCTGTTCCCTAGCAGATTATCTTACTTTTTAAGATTTTGTGTATTTACTTTTAGAGAGAGGGGAAGGAAGAGAGAAAAAGAGGGAGAGAAACATTGACTGGGGGGACCTGGCCCGCAACCCAGGCACGTATCACACCAGCGACTTCTTGATTCACAGGCCGGCACTCATCCGCTGAGCCATGCCAGCCAGGGCAGGTATTTTATATGTACAGTATGCGTACGTGTATATACGTGTGTGTGTGCACACACACAGCCCACCTCAGGAAGATCACCTGCCTAAAGACCGTGCCCGTTTCACACGTCCACCTTCACGCTCACCCGGATCTCGCTCACTTCCCTTCGCCTCCCACTGCTGCTCCAGTGCAGGCAGATAGTAGCTTCTCGCCTGGATCGCAGCAGCAGCCCCCGAACTGATCCCCCTGCTTCTGTCCTGTCCTTCCACGTTTTCTCTCGATGTACTCTGTCCTGTCCTTCCACGTTTTCTCTCGATGTACCGGCCGCGGTGCATCTCGTAAAGCCAGTGAGACCCTCTAGGTTGGATCACACGCTTGTGTCCATATCCTCCGAGGGCTTCTGATCCCTCTCAGAAGAAGAGTAAGTTCTGAGAGCAGCCTGTGCTGTTTCCCTGTATTGCTCTGACCTCGTCTGCCACGTCTTACCCCCTCATTCCCTCTTTAGCCTCGCTGGCCTCTCGGCCTCGAACAGGTGAGGCACGTTCCTGTCCCGGGCTCCTGCCTCGGGTCTCGCTCCCTGCAGATCACCAGCAGGTTCTCCTTCCACCTGCCTCCTTCAAGTCTGTGCTAACGTACCACCTGTCCTGGCTGCGCTGTTGAAAACTGCCCGGTCCCAGCCTCCGGCAATCTCTGTCCCTCTTCACAACTAGTTTTTTTCTCCTAAGCACTTACTGCTGATTGGCATACAGTATATATGTATTAAGCAAACCCTACTACTTTCTTACTCTTGAAAAGGATGTATAGGTTTACACGAAAAGCATGTGCCTCATTCGTTGGTTCTGCTCCCGACAGCAGTCGACAGACAGACCCCTGGGTGTCTGGACCAGGGCTGCTGAAAGGGGCACCGACGGCGAGTTATCTGTAGCAGGGACCGGGGGAATCTCCACGCCTCAGTCACAACACCCAAACAGTCATCCCTAACTCTGCCCCGAGCAACTCAATCCTAGTTTGTATTTTAAATTAACAGTATGCCAATGACGTTTAGGTTCCATAAACTTACATAAAAGGGGTATCTTTCTGGTTCCTATGAGTGGGGCAGGAGAATATCAAAGGCAAAATTAATTGTAAAATGCTTTCAATGCTGGAACAAGAAAAGGACAGGCCGGATTTCTCTTCTCTGAGTCATTGTATCCCTGTGGCCCTGAAATATGTGTTATGCATTTCAGGAATCTTATCTGAGGTCCTCGTTAGCCTAAGGAAGTGGCGTGCAACTATTTCTGATGAATCCTCTGTTTGCTATAGGGAACCCAAATCTGCAGTTTTAGAGAAAATGTTCAGATTTAGATGGGAAACACAACTCCTGCTCAACACCAAGAAACTCGTCTCTGACAGTAAAGGGGCACAGTAGTCATGGCTGCTTGTGGGGGTCATCATGTTTGCTTAAAGGGAGTCGCTATGAAAGTGACATTCATCTCAGAAGTTTAAAATTAGTAGCATTTCCACTGTGATCACATTCCAATTTCAACTTCTTTTTGCAGACACTTTGATGACAAACCAACAAATAAATTTATGTTATCTCGTAGATCATCAACAAAGAGATAACTTCCACTCCGTTGAAAGCAGGTCTACAAACAGATTATTCTGCACAAATTTTGTGCCCCAGTGGGCAAACATTTTTTTAGAAATTAGGAAATAAAGTATAAGGTGAAATTCAGATTGCAACATTTTAATTTATTCCAAGAGACGTGGATAAATAGAAAGGTTTTCAGATAAAAATATAAACAAAGGACTCAGATGCATCAAAAAAATATCACTAGACATTTAAAACTTTTCCCTTCAGGACTCAGAACTTATCTTTTTGTTCCTGCCTCCCATGTTCCTGCATTGGTTACTTTCATATTGGAAACAAGATGTGCCCTGGCTGGCGTAGCTCAGTGGATTGAGCGCGGACTGCAAACCAAAGCATCGCAGGTTCGATTCCCAGTTAGGGCACATTCATGGGTTGCAGGCCACGACCCCCAGCAACCGCACATTGATGTTTCTCTCTCTCTCTCCTTCTCCCTCCCTTCCCTCTCTAAATAAATAAATTAATTAAAATTAAAAAAAAAGATGTGAAGACCCACACTCCTCCCGCCCATCCCTGAGACAGGTTATTGAGAGTACAAAACTGGACCACCTGAAATCTCTATAGCAGGCCCCTTTGCTGTTACAGTTTCAGCGAACAGAGCACGAGAGGGTTATGCTTATTCTTCTGAGCAGGACCCCACCTGTCCAGCAGGGGGGTGAGAAAGGAACTCGATAGGGACAGTCTGTATGTTACCTAGTTCATCTTCTCCAAATCCCAGCACGTGACCGGAAAAGTACCCCCGACAGGAAGCACCGTTGCCGAGACAGAGTGGTTTTTCTTGCCATTGCCTGGTCACGGGGCTCTGCTGGAGAGTTAAGAAATTCCTACAACACAAACATGCCGTAAACCCACGTGACTTTGCTTAAAAAAAAACAACACAATCAGATGTTTAAATAACACTCTACATAATTGTTGTGCCATAGGCCTGGCTTCTAAAGAGGAAAACAGTATATAGCCCATGACGTGTGTGGATACTGTGAAATTCCCACGTGGGGAGAAAGTACTCGAGGAGGAGAGTTTGTTGGCGGGGCGCACGAGAAGTACCTGGGTCTGAGAAAAGCCCTCCCCTCACCCAGGGATGATACGTCCTCTGTAGGACTAGACTCCGTGCTGAGCCATCAGCCAGAGAAACGGACAGGGGAAGGCCGTGGGGTCAGTTCGCTTTTCTCGGTGCTTGTAGCCACCAGCAGGTCAGCTCTGCCATCGGCCTGAATGCCAGCAGCGACTCGGGAAACAAGATTCTTAACTGGGGTTTCATCCCAGAAATTTCTTAAAATCATCCACAAGGTGACCTCTAAACTTCAGGCTAAAACTTCATTCTGGAGTATTCTTACCAATAGACACGAATTAACTTGCCAGAAGTTCTGAAAGGCAGGCAAAAGCAAAAATTCTCAGCCTTCCAAGATAATCTTTAAAATATTTATGAACTCATGTAAGATGATAGTTTTTCAAATTACTCATTATCATGGTAAACGTACGGTAAAAAGGAAGGGAAGAGCCTAAATCATATGAAAAGTCCTTCCGAAGCCTTCTTTGTGCTTCACAAAATTGGTTTATGAACTTGATCAAGTCTGTTTAAAAAGCATCTCTTAGGTAGTTCTTGAAACCACCGTGCAGAGTGGAAGTAAAAATAAATAATATTTGTGTGTGTCCTGGAGCTGCCTCCCAAAGGGAGACACTCATCTGGACATCGCATGGCGGTCTGCCCGCCGATCAATGGGTACACCACATGACCTTCACGGGATCCGGACACCTACCCGTCACGGTCTCCAAAGACGTAGCTCCCGTACAGCCTTTCCGACTGGCAGCCCCGGTAAACAAACCCGCCGACCAAAGGACCGTTACTGAATGGCTTGAATTCCAAAAGTGACGGCTCGCTTTCTGGAAAGGAAGGAACAGTAGCATTAGATAAAAGTAAGGTAGGCCATGCAACAATTATTCCAGTCATTTACTTGAACTCTGAAGTGCGTTCCGTGGTATACACAACGTGGAGCTTGGCTATAGATATTTGGTGAAAATAGCTACTCCTGTTGCTTAAACGGTATAACATATAAAGGACCTGCATGTACAGCTAAATGGAGTGGGGCTGCTCTGAAATGTTTGCTGTTATTCTAACTGCCAAGACATAACAAGGTTTCAGTGAAATTCATGTCTGGGCACTTTGGAAATCATGGTTATTTACTTTAGAACCAAAATACTTAAAATAATAATTTCTTAACATTGAAGTTTTTGTAGGAATGCTTCTGCATTCACTTAATACATTGTATCAGACCTCTGTTACGTTATATAACCCACTTAAGAGCCCACACGTTAAGGAAAATAATAACACAGTACATAAAAGATCTTTAAAAACCACATCTGTACATTTAAGACATTGTCCCTTAGTCAAGTAATGTCTTCATTTATAATATTTGATAGTTTTGCTGACTGGTAGAGTTACGTGGCTAATAAAGTCACCGCAGCCATTCCTTCTGGGTCCCCTTCGTACGGGCCTGGCACTGAACCTTTCCGCACGTGTCGTTACGTACTGAAGACATGTGTGCTAATTGCCGTGGGAAAGACCTAAAGCCCGCTGCAAATCAATCTGGAAAGTTCTTACTCCTTATCAGGTACCCTATGTGCTTAGTATCAGTAAGTCACTATCAACAGGCAGTATTTCAGGCACAAACTTTTGTGGAAAGACAGTAATTTTAAAGCCCTCCCCCCACCCTGTGTGATTATGGTGAATACGATCATATAAAAAGTAGAGAAATAGGTTTTAAATAATCAGTACACTGAGAGGTGGAATAATTGAATGACAGAGGACATAAACTCTGGAGTCAGGCTGCCGGGGTTCAAATCCAGGCCCTGCCAGCGTACACTGTGCGATAGGTAACCTCCGGTGTCTCAGTTTCCTCATCTGGACAGTGTGGCCAATAGCCGTGCCTGTCGCATGGGGTTGTTCCGTGCATGAAATGTGTAAAGTTTGTACAGTGCTCACTACCGGGGCTGGCAGGTAGTGAACACTGTGCATGTGGTTATTTGGGTTTTCTTTTTTCAGCTTTACTGAGGTATCACTGACAAACAAAATTGTAAGATATTTAAAGTGTGCATCATGGTGATTGGATATATGCATACTTTTTGGCAGGGCTCTGTGGATATGTGTTTAATACACGAATGTAGGGCTGCCAGTATTGTGACCAGTTTCAACTGGGCCCCCACTGAGGTAGAATTTAGCTTAATCGACAAATATAGCTGGAACTCCATCAAGCTAGTGACTCATTAGATTTGTTTTGCAAACCACATTATTCTTTGCTTTGGCTTTTGTAGGATGCACACAGACACACACAAATACCTGAAAAAAATAAAGTAAAATAACCGAATACCACATGAACGAACACAGCTGCTTCACTCCTGGTACTAAATAAATACCTGTATTGAGTGAGCAAATAGAAGAAGCAATCAATTTAATAATCTTAATCTACTATGTTTGATAAATTGCTTCCTCCAAAAGGAGTAAATACTAAAACACTGAAAATGTTAAGCATCTTTGACTTCATATTATCCAATTTTCTTTTTTATGTGTCTCTCAGTAGTAGTCATGGCATTAAAAGGAATGTCTAAACATCCCATTTCCATGACTTGGGTAAGTACCATGTTTTTGTAAGGCCATTACTTTGTTTTCTCAAAAAGAACCCCACATTTAAAAATTGCATTCTTATTTGAGACACTTATAATTTTCCTAATTGCTAAGATTAGAATGCTGGTTATTGAAAAATGTCTTACCTTCAACACTTGTTTTTTTCCTCTGCATGTAAGATGTTAAGACAAGTTCTCCCTTACATATGAAATAAATAGAAGGTATTCATCTTGATTCTCAGATGAGCAAAATATAAACTGCTCACTTTTGAGGGTCCCCATTAAATTTTGGGGACCTACAGAGCACCACACTGAATCTGCGGGAAAGGTAATTACCTGAATGGAGCCCCCAGGGCCGTGAGTGTCACCGGACCTTTGACAAGTGAGCCATCTCGTCCCTCACCACTGTTAGGCCAGGGTTTTCCTGCCTTCTTAGTGCTCGCTTTGCAGAAATCCTTTTCTCTTCAATTACTATGCTAAAATAAGCTAAAACCCAAACTAAAGCAAAGCCAACAAATGATGCCCTACTCACCATAATCTTTCCCCTTTATTATCTGTAGGATTCTGGCTGACGATCTGTTCTTTCCATTGGAGTCTGAACAGAGTATTGTTAGATTGATGTTCACGTCGGTGGGATGCCGGTCCACAGCACACCTGCGGAGCAAACGGGACACATGAGCTCCTACGTGTACCTCCCGCGCTCCGCCCGGACAGCCCCGACGTGGGAACCCTGTGTGGGCCGGCAAGGGCCCTTTGGTTGGGCTGCTGAGTCTGGATTCCCTAGAAGAGGCTGGAGGAAACATCCTGATGTATTTGTTCATTTTCCTGAAGCGTAACGATCTCTAGAGAATATTTCTTAATTTCCCCTGGTGTCTTCCTCCATCATGAATTGAAACCCTTGTGACTCTGCCATGAAGGAATATCACATGGACACGGAGCTGCTGAGGTGGAAGAACAAGAATCCGCTGTAGTGTCCACCCACTTGTGCGACATAAAACACGGAATTAGTGATGTATTCATTCTGTGCGTTTCCCACAGAATTGCCACACTCTCAGACGCAGGCCGCTCTACCAAAGGGAAGCGCGCACTCCAATTTAGGGAATAAATAAACCTGGTCCCACGACGACGGAGGTCTTACAGTTGACTTTCGTCTTCACGCTCCGGACCAGAGTTTACCTGTGACTTAAGTTACTGACTGTGAACTCCATGAGGACAGGAGCCACTTCCTGCTCCTGTGTCTCTGCACCACCCAGCGGAAACCTGGCCATACAGAAAGAGCTCACTGCTTGCTCAATGTTTAAGTCCACGAGGGGCTAGCCAGGAGGGGTTTGGATTGGGGGGAGAATCAAGTTGAATGATGTAATTTTGAAGTTCTCACAAATATGGAAAACAGTGTTGCATGGTTTTTAGGTTTGTCAAACTTGTCGTTATGGACCCGTGGGGACGGAGTGCTGTCCCGAGTACTGTGCGATGTGCAGCAGCATCTCTGGCCATGACCTGCGAGACGTCAGTGGCACGACCCCTTCCTCCAAAGCAGTACACATGAAAGAATGTTTCTGGATATGGCCAAGTTATCCATTAAAATCACTGTTTAGGCCACACACACACACACAAGCCCTCAGGGCAATTACATAAATTAAAAAATAAATCTGAGAGAAGGTTCTGGGTCTCAGGCAGCACGTAGCAATTATTTAAACAACAGCAAAGCAAAAAAACTGCCGCCTCCAGACGATCCCGTTCGTCACGGGGACACTACAGGCGCGGCCTGCCAAAGCCGGGTCGGCAGCTCTGCGGCAGGCAGCAGCCCCTCCGCTGTCCGCTCTCAGGACCGGTTCGCCGCTTACGGTGCCCGGCAGGCAGGGACTGCGACATGGTCACGCTGTGACTTAAGGTGGAACTAAACACATACAGGGTGAGAAAATGTCCCCTATCTTGCTTTTCTTTTTAAGAGGACACTGTAACCCTCCCTGCAAAAAAATAGGTCTGACCTGTTCCTGACAAGAAAGAGCACACCTGGAGGAAAAGGCCAGGCCTTTCCCCACCACGCCTTCAGTTGCTGGCGGCCAACAGGTCTTTACTCTGGCTGAGTCCTGGGCCCACTGAGAACCACTTGACCTTTCTAACCTTGAGTTTCTCATGTGAAAAAAGAGTGAAACTTCTGTATGATCCTGTAACGGTAGACATGTGTTGTTACATATCTGTCCAAACCTGCATACCATGCACACCACCAAGTGCGCCCATTGTAGACTGTGGACTTGGAGTGAGTATGATGAGTCCGTGGAGGCTCAGCAGTTGTCACGAATGGACCGCTCTAGGGGGTGGATAGCAATAGTGGGGGAGGCCGGGCACGTGGGGCGGCAGGGGGTATGTGGGAGACCTCTGTGCCTTCCACTCGACGTTGTCGTGCACTTGGAAGTGCTCTGAAAGACCTGAAGCTTTATCAGAAGGTGGGGGGCCTGAGGCCAACCCCCTCGGAGCGCTCCTGAGGGGCACAGCGGTGATGAGCATAAGATCCTTAGCTCAGTCCTGTGTACCAAGGTGCTGCTTCATAAAAGTCAGCTTTACGTGTGGCCAATGATTGTTTTAGTCCCCTTTCTGCTTTATCAAATCTTCCTCTGCCCAAAATAACCTTGGGGGGGAAGCAGGACTGCGCCTTCCGCCGTCTGCCGCCAGGGAGGAGGGACTCGCCTGCGCAGGCGCGCTGCCGCAGGTAGGTCTGTGCGGGCACCTCGCCCTGTGCTTTTACCCTGAGGTCCAGCTCCCCCCCCCCCACCCCCGGGGGAATCGGCTGGAAGTGAAGCGCCGGTGGGGTGTGATGACTCAGGCCGCTGGACTTCAAAGTGCTGCTTTGTGGTGGCATCTGTGAGCCCTGAGCTGTAGGAATGGAATGTGACAGTTTCCTCCACATCCTGAACCCACCTTAAGTATTCCCTGTGGCACGGAGTTTAAGATCTGCTGAGATGCCAAAGAGGAAATGAAGTGTAGACTTGGACTTTGATGGGGGGCGGGGGAGATGAAGGGCATGAGGGATTATGAAAATAAAAAGTTCGAAACATACTCACCTTGCACACAGTGAACACTCAATAAACATTACACAGCAATAATACTTCAGCTAGTAAACGAATGAACCTGGCCAGAGAGCCCTTCGCCTGTGGACTGGGTGAAGCTTTCATCACAGAACGGCTGCATCAGACTTCACAGCTTTTTAAAGCGTACCCCAACTTTTTCACTCTACGTCCTTCTTAGTATGGCTTTCTTGGTGGCTCATTATAGTAAGAAGTCAATATTTCATTTAGAATTCCCTTAGTGCTTGTGATTTTTTTTGAAGGAGAAGAATGTCAACATTGAGTCAACTCCTTACAAATCGATATGGAATCGTCACATATATTACGTGAAGCTATGATAATAAAAGCTGTAATTTACTTAAAATCTACCACGTGTGTCAGACACTCCATTTCGTGCTTTACTTACAGATCTGTTTTAAATCATCACAGCATCCTTGCAAGGTAGCTCTTACCACCCTCGTTTAAGGCATAAGAAAGTATCGTATGGACGGATGGACGGAGACACAGGGTTGGCATGCCACTTGTTATTCAGACTGAAGTCTGAATCATTATGTGGGCCAACAGTGTCTCTCTAATAATAGCCCTCCAAACTGGAAGGCGATTTTTCTCCATGAATGTGTCTAATCTGCCGTCCAAATCTGCTTCTGGCATTAATAGAATCCAGGGCTGACTGCTGGCTCGGATACCGAGCCGGTGCGATTTCAGAGGTGCAGCCTTGCATCACGCTTTTGACCGCCCTGGGCCGGGACCCCTCTTTCTTCTCCCGGTTCCTGAACCCCGACGGGCGTTCTCACCTGCCTGGGTCGTGGAGGCCGTGGGCGAACACCTCGGGCGGCTGGTTGGTGCTGTTGAAGTGCGGGTTGCTGCGCGGGATGGAATAGGGCATGCTGCACATGTCCGTGTCCACGTCCAGCCGGAGCACAGACCCTGTGAAGTCGCTGAGAAACGGGAGGACGACATAAGTGTTTTTGCTTTCGTTACATGCTTCACCTACGCCAAATGTGGACAGGCTGCTCCCCAGATCACCCCCCTATCTGAGACACAATGATACAAGCCCCAAATTGCAGATGGTGACGGCAGCATGGCCGTCCAGGACAGCGGCGGAGGACAAGGCGCTGCTGCTCGCTTTCCAGGGCTGCGTGCACACCGCGCAGCGCGCAGTAACTCGAGTCAGCGCGCCTCGGCCTGGCACCTTGCAAAACTACGCCAACCGCGTGCTACCGACAGCTGTGTGCTACCGAATGTCTGCCACTCCGTGTTACAAGTGCAGACACTGAGAACCAAAGCGAGGCCTTTAACCACGGCGACAGATCACTTGCTCTGACCCTTTCTCCTGGCACTTAGGACATGTTAACATCAAGTGGAATCCGTTTTTTGTTTTGTTTTTCACCTTAACCCGTCCATTTCTTCCATGTCATCCAGCGTGATCATCCCGTCGCCGAGAATGATGTAAAGGAAGCCGTCGGGGCCGAACAGCAGCTGGCCTCCCAGGTGCTTTCTGTGGAGCTCTGCCACTTCGAGAAACACCCGGGCCGTTCTCGAATCCACTTGGTGGGGGTTTTTCCTGCATGGTGCGGAGGAAACAACGGGATGACTGTTAGGGCTGCACAGTGCATCCCCCGGAAAGGAAAGAGTGCGCACCTAGGGAAGCAGACACCTGGCCCGTAAAGGGGAAAGCTGTCCTTGAAATGGGGCTAATAAAAAATGACCAAGAAGTTACGTCATTTTCCAAGTTACAGAAGTAGCACCGAGGGTGAAAGGTAGCTGAGGAAAAGTACCAAAGCTATTATTTTTCACATTTCTCTTTCAAGACGCACGTGGGGTTTTAAGCAAGGTGGAGATTTATGGGTTTAATTGTTGCCACCGTTTGGTTATCTATTTATAATTTCTAGACAAAACAATGAAGAGATATAGAGAAAATACGATAAAAAAATGTTTATGCCTGCATGCGTTTCAGGGATACCTGGATACTGTGTATTCCACGACTCGGAGAATGTGGTCGTGAGGCCCCATAGCCCACCGCTCCTGGTTGGTGGTATAAGACACATACAGCTTTCCGTTTTTCTTGTAATTGGGGTGGAATGCAAGGCTTAGCAGTCCTCTTTCATCTCCTCCCTGCAGTCCAATGAAAAACACAAAGAATCGGGAAGTTAATTATGTCCTTTGTTGTGTTTCCACTGGAACCCCAAAAGAGCCTCTTTCTTTCTTCTGGATAATCTTTGCCCAAACTCTTTTCTTTGCTTCCTTGCCTACTGCACAAAAAAGGATTATGAAACGTTTCACTTTGCGGAACTCTTTCAGGGTGAGGGTGAGCCAGTTGCCCTGTGTGGTTATCTACGCACAGGGCACTTCCACCACTTCTGTCGAGTGATTTGTGCACGTAATCTTGGGGAGCTGGGACGACAGGCTTTGAGTGCCGGGACGCATTCTCTGCCGGGTTACTAGGGTTGCCTGTAGTCCGTGGAAGACAAATAAAAAGGTTCATAATCAGCAGTCACTTCTAATCCAAGTCTCCAAAACCTAAAACACAGTGTGGGCTGCCAACTCCCACTGTCTTGGCATTATGTTTAGAAAACAGTTAAATTGCTTGTGTAATATGTAAACCTTTGTTTTAGCCCGGAGGCATCTCCATCAGTTGTCACAACGATGGTGGTCTGTTCATCATAGCGAGGTAATAAGCGGCCCTGGCCTATCTACATAGCAATGAGGTATTTTTCCATGGACCCCTTCACTGCTCAGTGTGTTTCTTTACAGAAGGATGGGGAAACGGGAGGAGAGCAAAAAGCCAGGGCTGAGAGGGGGGTGGGAGAACTATGAGGGAGGAGAGGGGACACTAGGAAATAAAACTCCCAAACAACTTTCTTTTGTTATTATGTGAATGTCAAGGACTGTGTACATTAGGCATGCCAAATGCTGTAACAATTAAAACATCATCATGTTCCTAAATAGAAAGGCATTTTATCTTTATTTTCTGCTAATTCAGCTTGAAACGCAACTCGGTCTTTTAGCATTTGTTTTATCCCACAAGTAGTCTAGGAATTTCTCTAAGGAAATCAAAATATCTACAATTATCTAGGTCAGAGACTGAGGTTCGTATCCCAGGGAGCCAGAGAGCATTTTCTCTGCTGTCTGATGTTACCCACAGCGGTGAAAAGAGTGACACAGAAATTGAAGGCTGCTAGTACACCACCTTATATGCACCCTCATGAAAAACACACCTCCTACGGCAAGAAGTTATGAATCACTCCTCAGAAGCATGAGAGGGGGGCCAGCGGTCTCCGACATGGCAGCCCCTCACGGTTATGCTCAGTACGGGGGCACTCTCGTGCATCTTGTCCCCAGAACAGCATGTATTGCTAGCAATGCACAAATCTCTTCGGAGTTTGTATTCTACAGAGATTTGAGAATTTTAAGATTTAGGCATAAAAGCTCAGTGTTGGTAAACATTGTTGATTTCCTGGATTAAAGAAAAAACGCTTTCCGATATGTGCCATCCAAAGTGGAAACATCCGAACTGTAAGACTATAAATAAGAAAGTCAACATGAATACCCCACAACTAGCAAACCATTGTTCAAATGTCAAAAAAGAAAATATCAGCCTCTTCATTTGCATATAACAATATGCAATAATTTCATAATATGCATAATATCATCATTTGCATGCTTAATATTAATTTTAATCAAAAGGACAATCTCATTGAAGAGTAAGGCCCTAATGACTATGATTTATGTAGGAGCCTCTATCTTTCAGATTATCTTGTTATGAGGATTTTAATATCAACTTGATGTTACTGGTTTGCTTTTAACATTTTCATGAAGCCAACATCTCTGGCCTTTCTTATGAAACTTTGAAAGCTGGGATGTGCGACTAAGGTTCAGTTGCAGAAAAGCCACTGCACATGTAAACCTCCTTGACCTCTGTGTGAGGTCACCCCCCCTGGGGGTGGGGCTTGGTCTGCGGGTAATTCCTCCTCCGCCCAGATTGCCTCTGAAGCCGCAAGTGCAGGGGACGAGCTGTGCGCCCACTTCACAAATGTTTGTGCTCCACTCTAAGAAGCTTTGGTTGAAAGTAGCTCTTTTGTAGTTTTTAATCAAATTGCCTGAAATCCAATTGGAGTTGGATGGCAACAGGTTTCCAACTGCACTGGTTGCCTTTCAGGAGTTAGAAATGCAGAATTCATGGACAGAGGGGGAGATTGCTGGGACAAGAGATGGACTCAAATCCCAGGTGTCACCTGTCACATGAGGGAGTTTGGGGACATCGTTGATATTGGTGAAAGTGCCAAATATGGACAGAGAATGAGACATTTGAATGACAAGAAATAAATTTAAAAAGCAATTTTAAAAATGTCAATAATTTCGAAATGTTCAGGTTATCTGATTTATATTTGTTTAATCTTTACATATGACTTCATATTTTTTACATGCATTATAATATTTATGTAAATGTTTAAACAATAATTTCAACCTCACAGAGAACTTGTAGAGCAATGTAAAGAAGTTCCATATATACCTTATATCCAAATTCACTCATCTGTCACATGTACATATATACACATAAGTATCTTTTTCTTTTTTTCATCCTTTTACATTGTTTAAACATTAAATATGCATTCATATTTTTAAGTCAATGTCCAGGTACAAAATAGTGTTCCGATTGGTTAAGAAACATGACTAATTACTCTTATTTCAGAGAAATACTCCTTTTCATAACTACATTGATGAAAACTTGAATGTATTGTATAAATATCCTACAGTGTTTCTTGAAATTAGCTCTTCAAATCACATAGTATAACCCAACCCCAAAATGTCCAGAGACCGGGAATGAGGGGTCCCCGGCGGTCAGGAGATGAAAGTGCTGAAGGCTCACCTCTCTGCTGCAAACCCTCCTGTGAGGTCTGGGTCATTTTTCCAGCTCTACACAAAGTGTGTTGATTGGCCACTGAAGGCTGAACTGTGGACCAGGGTCAGAGGCCATAGCACCAGAAACACCACCAGGCATTTGAGGCCTCAGGGCTCCGTGGCCGCTACAACGACAGCCTTTACCCCGGGTCACTGCCCCAGCCCGAGAGCCTGACCAGCTAGCTCTCCAGGGTCTCAGAAAGTCCTTGTGCCAATATCACAGATTCTCTTCTTACTCCTTCCCATCCTTTCGCTCACTACGTGCCGCTTATGGAAATGTCAAATTATGGAACTGTTTCTAGTGAGCATCTGGAGGGCGTGAACCCCTAGGGATTATTAGTTTGGCCAAGCTGCTAACAGGGAGAAAAGCGCATTAGTAGAATGGCAAATGGAAGACGGCTTTCAAAAAAGGCACCGACTTCTAACATTATGCTTTTGAAAACTGTTAACTAATATCCAGAATGTTTATCCTTACTCATGTGCACAGCAGCGATTTGTCCACATGTGCACATGATCTCGGACTTCGGACTGCGTCACGCATACTAAGCGCTTTGAGCGTGTACTCTGCTCCCGGGAGTGCAATCGCTGCTGGAGCCCACGGGCAGCAAGTGACGCACAAACACGTTAGAGTGTCCTCTGTCCGGGTCATGGTTTTTTGTTTTTGTTTTTGTTTTTTAAACTCACTGAAGCCTCCCCGGAGCATCGTCAGCTCCCATGAGAGTCTCGTTCCTTCCCCTTTTTCTCAGCCTTCCCAACACATCAGCTTCTAGACAGCCCCACGCCGAGCACAGCTGACTCTCCAAAACCAGGGAGTTGAACGACGGGAAAAGTAATGTCCCTATGTACTGTGGAACTTTGAGATCGAGCCCTGTTTCAGAGTAAATCACAACCATCCTCACCCCCACCCCAAGGGACTCTTAGTAAGTAGTTAACTGCCATTCCACGATCATTCAGTTCTCAGGGTAAATTTCACAGGGTCAACAGAAAAGAGGCAAAACCCCCAAAGAAAGAGTACTGATGACTTTAATGTAGGTACAAGATCAGATCTAGTCTTACGGTTTGGGGATATATATACTCTTCCCTGGAGGACAGATCAAAGTTCTAACCAGTTGACTAAGAATATTCCTGGTCTTTGAAGAAAACTTAGTATCTAGTATTTGAAAAAAAAAAAGAAATAATCACAGAATGATTATGCCACAAAGTATTTTTTTCTTTTTTAGAAAAATTGCAAAGCACAGTCTTTCATTGTGATACGGTTTTGAAGAAAACACTTCATACTTTCAGTGGGGTTAAGGTTCATTTTTTCCTGATTGCTGGCCTCTTTAAAATTTGCCTTAACCGGAAGCCCCATTTTCCATTTTTGCACAGTTTTTTTTTTAGCTATCTTTTGGCAACTGACTGGCTTCCGGTTCAGTAATCTACAAAACAGCCCCATGGTATTGAGGAATCAATGAAGCGTCCTTTAAGGTTAACAATGCAGTGCCAAGTTCAAGATATGCCTTGGTCTTGCCTTGTCAAAAAAAAAAGTGTGTATTTAACATTTGCTCAACAAATATTTATTGAATGCCTTGCTCTGTGTTACGCATCATGCTTGGTGCTAGGGCTGAGACAATCAGTGGAAACCAGCTCCTGCCCTTAAGGAGCTTATATGTGGAAACAGCTGACAAAGGGCAGCTCTCAGTGCTTTGATTCCCACCAGACTTTCTTAGGAGGCTCTTCCGGGGGGAAGTCGAGCAATGCTACACTTCCAGACGCGTGCATGGCCAAAGACAAGTATTAAAGAAAATAAATAAATATTCTGGGTAACTCTGACGCAAAGGCTCATTAGCATATTAACATCTGAGGTCTTGCCACTTGAAATTTTGGTAAGGAAAAGAAAAAAAGCTTAGTTGTATGAACGCTCAATTACATGAGGAATTAGGCAGCATCTTCAAACAGTAAGATTGTCTTCTAATTTATTTTACGTACATGCCATATTACATAATGGGTATGTAATATGGGTACATGGGTATGAACGAAGACCCCCAGTAGAATTGTCGTCTTCTTAATAATGAAGCAGCTTCTAAGAATTACCATAAGAACAGAGTGGTGGCAATTTTAACTCTCTATAAAACATATGCTTTTATTACAGGGACAGTCATCACATTTCCTTTGTCAATGTCACTCACATGTCTCCGTTTTGCGGGCACACATCAGGGGACTTGGGGGCCACCATGGGCCCCTCCTCGTGCAAACAAACCTTCACTTCTCTGAGGCTGGAACCTTTAGCTCTTCGGAAATGCAAAATAGACTTCTTTTAGAATTGTTAGTTCAAAAGTAACACCAGATTGTGTCAGTTTTCTGTCACTGCTGTAAAAAGTCACCACAAACACAGGGACTTGAAAGCATGCGAACCTGTGATCTTGAAATCTGTAGGCGAGAGTCCAGCATGAGTCTCGCTAGGCTCCCACACACGTGTCGGTGGGGTGGTGCTCCCCTCTGAAGGCTCCAGCAGGGGTGTCCAACCCACGGCCCAGCCCGAGGGGTGCATGCAGCCCAGGGTGGCTATGAGTGAGGCCCAACACGAAATCATCAATTTATTTAAAACCTTTCTTTGCTCATCAGTTTTCATTAGTGTTTGTGTCTCTAATGTGTAGCCCAAGACAACTCTTCCTTTTCCATTGTGGCCCAGAGACACCAAAAGGTTGGACACCCCTGCCTAGGGCACAATCCATTTCCTCTCCTTTTCCAGTGTTTGGACACCATCTGCATTTCTTTTTTGTGTTCTCTCTACTCCATCTTCAGAGCCAGCAGCTGTCGGCCCAGTCCTCATCTTATGGCACAGCTCATACCTCTGACCTCCTCTCTCTTCCACTTTTCAGAATCTGCGATGATACCGCGCTTCCCCCAGGGAATCCAGGATAATCTCCCTATGCGGTCTTTAGTAGTCTAATTCCGCTGCCGCCCTCATTTCCCTTTGCCACGTAGGGTAACAACTTAGTCACAGGTTCTGGAGATTAAGATGCAGACATCTTTTGGAGAAGGTCATTCTTTTGCCCCCACTGGATATATTAATGTTTTTTAAAAAGATGCTTTACTTATGACTGACTTACTTGAGCCATCTTGGCCATGGCCACAGCGAGCGCCCTGAGAGAGATGACTGGTGAAGCTCACCTGTGAGTTTACAAGGAGACACGTAAGGGAAGCTCTGTCTTTGTAAGCCTTCGCCTTCAGAATCGTGGGGAGGAGGCCGAGAAGGAGGATGCCTGCTAACGTGGGCATGGCTCACTGTCAGTGATGAACTCAGTCAAGAGCAAAGCTCATGCTGTGTTAACCACAGGATGCAAGAGTTAAGGGTCAGTTCTCCTAACCGGAGGACATTACGCTCACCGAAACTGTATTATTTTGCTTTGTTCATAAGTTTTGAAACACTGTGGAGTATTTTCTTCCCTCTCCCTGGGGAAGATGAGAGGCATTGCTTTTCACTGGTTCCAAAGTCTAGTTTGGTCTCGGGAGAGGAGTCAGTCCCTCGAGGGTCCCCAGTCAGCTTGGGGAGTCGTTGCATGACCTGTTTCTGGGACAGAATGAAAAATACACTTGGTCTTTCACCCCAGTTCCTGGCACACAGCTCCTGAAACCATTGGGATTTCCTGAGCCATGGGAGCATCTTTTGTTATTCATAACGAACCCCTGCCAGCCTTACCGGAGTTTATGCTAAAAAGGGGGACTCAGGCAGGGGTCCCTGGCAATCTTCAGGTTGGGGGCAGGTGGTCAGAGGAACCAGAAAATGTGATTACAGGATTGGAACTTTCAGCCTCACCTCCACCTCACCCCCAACCTACTGGGAGCAGGGAAGGACTGGAGGCTGAGTTCAATCACCAACAGCCAGTGACTTCATCAGTGATACCTATGTAGTGAAACCTCCATAAAAACCCCCGAGCAGTGGGGGATGGAGAGCTTTGGGGCTGGCCCACGCGTGGGGGGGCTGGGAGGGGGCACATCTGGAGAGGGCACAGATGCACCCCTCCTCCCATGCCTTGTTTCCATTCAGCTGTTCCTGAGTTGTGGCCTTTCAAACATATCAGTACTAGTAAGTGCAACACTTTCCTGAGTTCTGCGAGTTGTTCTAGTGAATTCCTGAGTCCAAGGTGGGACGCTTATGGGGAACTCTGAATTTGGAGTCAGCTGGCCAGAAACGTGGGCAGCTGGGGCACCCCATTTGTGGTTGGCGCCTGAAGCGGTGGCCAGCTGTGGGGCTAAGAGGCCTTAGCACCCCCGTTAGTGTCAGGATGGTGTCAGGACTGAGCCGGAGTGTTGGACGTCCAGTTGCTGTTGGATAACTTGTTCGTGAGGGAAAAAAATCTTATTTGGTGTCAGAAAATGTTACCTTCTCCCCACCCCTCGAAAAAACAGAGATTCCTTAATCCATCCTCCTGTGTAGGAAGAAGGCAATCGTGAATAACTGTACTGAAGCGAAAGAATATATGAAATCCTGTGGAAGTCTCCCTTTCATACCAATCTGACTTTGGAACTTAACGTTTTTAGAAAATATCTTGTGTCATTTTATTATTCACTCTCAGCTTTTCTTGCTTCCCCTCTTCTCTGAGGGTGAACCCAGCCTCCTCCGAGGGCCTGTCCCTTGTAGTGCTAATTCTCCACCTTCCTTTAAAATTTCCTCTGTTTTTCCAGACTTGGTTTTTCTTCCAGGTACGTCCTTCACGTACTTGAGTCATTCTCTGCTTCTCTGACCACGGAATGCTGAGGATCAGCTCAGCTCGTCAAGGGCTCTTTCTGATCATTGGTATTTACCTGCCACTCCAGGTGCTCTGAGAAAGCGCATGAGATTCTCAAATGCTGGCTGGACCCAGACCCACCTCCGCCGCCCTCCCCTGACCAAGCAACAGGCTCTTCTTCCCAAGAGGAGCTGCCAGGCGGTTCCCAGCAGGGCGGTGTTTCTGGGAAGGGCCTCATGGGGGATATACTGTCTGGTATGCAGCAACCGGTCCGTGTCGAATGTGTTTAGGGTTACGCATTTTATCTTCTACAGGTAGCAAATGCAAAGACAGATTAGAACATGTACACATGGGAGAATGGAATATATTCTAGATGGAGGCCAACTACCAGAAAGTCCCACCAGCTTTCTCCGGAGATTCTCTTCCCCACGCTCTTCAAGTGTAAACAAAACAAGTCAGTCACCTGGGGTTTAGGTTACAACCTGCACAGAGGGAAGACGCTAGAAGTGGTTATCATCTAGATTTCTAGCTCCCCAGTTGCTGCTTATTCCATACGCTAACGTTCTTTTGACATCTCATGCCTATAGGGAAAAGTGTATACACACACTCAGTTACACGCTTAAAAGTGATTATGGTCACAATAGCTGGTGCATGTCTGTGCATGATTTATTTTATATAAGCTATATATTTGTCAAATCGAATTGAGTTTCATATTTGCAGTTTTCCTGTGGCATTTTTACCTGTTTGGACTGTCGGACTTGATGCACTAGGCGTATTAGTTAGCGGACTGACTTGTGTCTTGCACCTTGCCCAGGTAGTGGTTAGCGGCTGTTAGAGCGAGCCGCCACTACACGCGGCCCAAGGCACCCAACGTGGTATCAGGGAACGGCTTGAACACCAGGGACTATTTGTCTCAATATGTGGCAAGTACTAACAATGTGGTTTTCCAAAGTTCAGTTTTCCAAAACATCCTCTGTAAAAGATAAAGGCTTCAATAACATCAAACTGCGAAACATCTTTTTGAAATAATAAAGTAACAAAGTAATAAAATGATGAAAAGTCTAAAGTCTTCTCAAAAACAAAATCCTAGCACTCAATGTTTTTTTTGAAGAAGGAAAATTTATAGAAAAAATTGCCAACACATAGAGAAAGCAAAGCTCTTATGCTTGTGCATTTAGGCTTCATGAAAATAAATGAAAGGTCTCACAAAAATGACAAGGATATTTACGGGAACTTAAAAGAAATAAAAATGATAACGTATAAAGCTTTGTAACTACACTTAATTCTTCTATTACAGTCTACAGGTTTAATTCTTCTTAGACCTTAGATTTTTGAAAGTATATATCTCTAGACTGAATTGTAAAAGGGTCAATATTGGGCAGTTAGACTGTTACACATGGCAAAACCTCAGATATGTAAATTAAGAACTAGATCAGTTCTCTAGACTGTAAGCTTCCCGAGGGCAGGGCCTCATCTTGGTGTTTCTGGTGTCTTATAAAGGGTCTCATCTATAGTAGAAACCTTGTCATAAAAGTTGGCATGCACTGAACTCTTAGTATGTGCCAGAGAGAATGCTAAGTATTTAGCAAGCATTATCTTCTTCAACTTTATAACAACTCTAAAGTTTAATGCTATTTTATATCCTTATTTTCTGGTAAAGGATTTGAGTATCTTGCTCAACATGCACAACCAGAAGCGGCCTAGATGGCCTGTGATTGGAGGAGGAATAATATAAACTATTGTTACATCGCCCCATCACATATGTCCTACATGAAGAAAAGAACCAACAAAGGATAGATTGTCTTCCCCCATCAGAACCCATTGTTCTCGGAGTGAGGTTTCCAGAGCCCTAGAAGGGAATGAAATGAAGCTCACAGCTGAGCCATTTTCTCTTGGGAGATATAATACAGCTTATGTCTGTTATGTTAACACAAAGGTTAATTTCAGTTTTAGAGCAATGTGCTAATACACAGACAATCTGGGGGAAAAGATCCTGACTTGTGTACATTTTCGTGACATAAATACTGTCTCCATGGCCGATTTCAAAGGGACAGCGTGATGTCACCGGTTGGTGTGGGAGATGCCAGCCCGGCGCAATGAGCTCTCCCAAGCCCATGACCACCATCGGGGAATTTCTATTCTCCTTCAAACCCCTTTGATCCTTTCCCTCCAGTTATTCTCCTCTTTTCTTTACTCTCTTGTTTTAAACTTTTTGTCATACCTGTTCCTTTCAACATGTAGCACCCAAATCTTTTTGTAAATTAACCTGGGGTTTAACTAATCACATAAATCATTAATTAAAGAAAGCACACATGAAAGAAAAGGCATCTCCTACCAGATTTTTCAATGAAACACACATAAAACCTAGCATACCACTGAAAAATAGAGCAGAACAACCCTTTCAAGGAGTCCACTTGGTTACTGAATGGGGGAGAGAGGCAAATGAAAACTCCTTGGTAAATATCTTTCGTCTTTCGCAGAAGGTTGCTCAGATAAAAAAGTCACTCCATAAATTCCAACATGGTATTTGCATTGAAATTATAGCTACTACCACAGAGACGTAAGAGCCATCCTTAAATTCCATCGATCAATCATATAAGATTGTGGGAGGGAATGTGATTTGGAGGTAGGGAATATGTAGCCCTACATTTCAATCAGATAAGGAATGCATTTAAATTATGTAGGAAGTATTATTATCTTGCTGCCTACCATCCAAAGAACTTCTGGACTTCGGAAAATTGCAGGCATGGAAAGGCACGTTTATACTTATATTTAGCATCAGGCTCACCACATAGTTTTGATAGAGATCTGTCTGTATCTCTTCGGGGGGTTAGATGGTATATGTTACCAGGGGCTTATTAATGAATGATTTGCAAGACTTGAGGTAATCCGAATTTTTATTTTAGAGTTAAAACATATATATTTGGCCATGGTAGGGATATTGCTTTCTTTTCAGTTAAAAAAATATATATGGTGTTTTTAATAATCTAAAGTTAAACATAAGTAATGTCTTTAGAAAACAAAGAAAAGGTGTAGTGGAAACAAATCAATCCCAACACGTGTGTTCTCTAATAATACCAATAGCGAGTCACAAGGATACTCCCTCCCCATCCAGAACAAACTCTATGTAAAAATGCTCTTCCAAGATTTGGATATGCATTCTTAAGATTGGCAAACAGTTGTGAAAATTACCAGAGAGCAATATTTACACATATTTGTAGAAATAAGATACTGAATTTTGATTCAGATTTGGATGGATATCTAAATGAAGAAACTAATGAAGAATATAAGATTTCTCAAGGAGTGCATAAGAATATGCACATCATTAAAAATACATGTATCCCCCCAAATTAGATAATGCTACTGGATAAAGGAAATATTTGTTTATGTTTGGGGGGGTTCAATTTTTGCTCTTCTTACTCTTTTAAGGATTTCCTTCTCAGGATCTTTCTTAAAGTATAATCAATTTTAAAAGTCATTAAATTGACAAATATGGGGCAAATCTCTTTGAAAAACAAATTAAGTCCTTTGGAACAAGGGAGACAATTTAGAAAATGCATTAACTTTTTCAAACCCACCTCCCCCGCCCCAAATTTATCTTGCTTGGTGAGTAAGAAAAAGGAGGCATCTTTCTATTGTCTTACAGCTTGGAAATACCGTTTTTAGGATGACCAAGCCCATAATAAAGAAAAATAATTTTCCCATTGTATTAATAAAAGTTTTATGAGCACAAGGGCTATTAACTTTTATAAGAATAAGAGTAAATTTTTAATGGAATTATTTGGAATATTAAATTTTTATATTAAAAACAAACGAAGTAAAATGACTCACAGGATTTCATTTCCCATCTTGACAGCTAAAATCTTTGTGGCCTAAAGTCTGACCATTTTGTTTTAAACCGTAAACCCCAAAATATAAAACATGTTTCCTTGATAGTTTCATCTGATTTATACTTTTGTAGTTTGAAAAAATACTTCTTTTCCTCCTGTCAGAAAATGGAACAAAATTATTTTTAATGAGTTTGACCTCTTGCTTTTATAAAGTTTGTTTTTTAAGAGGTGTGGCCAATCTGGTGGCCATATAGCTAAAGGCATTATGTTCACATCGCTAGACAGAAATGTAACCCTCGTATACCGGGGTTTCCTTGCCATGTTTCACTGTTCTGCATTATGATGTATTTCCTATTGTTACTCCAAGGAAGAATTCAAATTGACTTATACGAGAACAAACATTAAACAATTAAGTAAGATTATTGCTTTGAAAAAGAAACCTTGAAAAAAAACCCCAACAGCTTAGACCACCAAGAAGCACTAATAAATTTAAGAAAATACGAGGTTTCCTCTATGTGACTTCTCTTGAGAAGTTATGTAATAGATGGCTGGAACTTCAAGGTCATGTAAAAATTATGGTACTTTTAAAATTATTTTCTGAGTAGAGTTTGTGTTTATGTGATTTATATGTCAGTTAAACTTGCAATTTACCAAAAGAGCAGAATCAAATTCTTTGGCTCTTTGATATTTTCATTAACCACTATTTTACAAAATGATCAAATGCAGAATTTGAGCAACATTAAGAGGCTAAAAAAATGATCAATCCATTCTTGCACTAAAAAAATCATTCTAATTCCAAAATGTCATTAGTTACAAATCAACATTTAGAAAGCAAACATTTGCCATGCCTCAGATAGCCAACCTAAGCAGCTCCTTTTGATGTTTGGTATATTACATACTTACATGAATTCTGAATAAAAACAATTAATATGTACTTCTTAAAATGCATCTTTACTATTAAATCATGTAACATTTAAAATACAAAGTTTTGCAACGTCATGGTTTCTATCATCAGGAAACTATGACATCACTCCATGAAGATGAAGTAAGTGTGGGAAGTTACATACTGCAGGTGACTGAGAAATCTGAAGTCCTTGTTAAAGACAGGAAAGTAATGATAAAATCAGAGTAGGATTTAGGAAGAAAGACTAAAGGAGGAGGCTTGGATTTCTTAAGTTGGAAAAAAATGTGAGTACACTTAACTTGCTTTAAATACACGAAGGTTTATTTTAAGGAGGACAGTGTCTGGCTATTCGCCTTTTCCGTGGGAGATTTACCAGCAGGTGTTTTCAATGCAGAGGGAAAGCTGTGTTCCCTAGAATTCTTAACGTAATGGGAATATACTTTACATATCTAGGAATAATATAACTTTGGGCCACAAGTCAGAACTCGGGGGATTTTCTGTTATTGAAATTGCATGAGATTGTGTTCTCCGTTAACCAAGGGAAGAGCCACACAGTGAAGACAAACCAGTTTCCTAATACGTTCGTCATTTAACATGTAGAGCAATTTGGACAAAACCGATGGCACATGAATGCTTCCTACCTTCATTCGCAGAATTGCCGCATGGAGACCAGTCCCTGGTTCTACCCCAGGGCCAAGGACGTGTTTGTGAAGGTCCCAGCCTCCTGAACGCCAGGCCCGCCACCTTCAACATCTACAACGCCATTGCCATCCACCTTCGCTTCCTGCACAGCCCTCGGCTCAGACCCCAGCCCTCCACTCAGTCATCCGGTGGCCAAGGTGGTAAGCCAGTTGCTCCCATGTCATTGTGCCTCGATTCCTGTTCATTCATGTTCCAGGTTATGGACTCAGGGGTGCGGATTGCCTGGGGTTGCAACTTGGCTCCTCTGCTTGTTAGCTGTTTTACAGGGGAAGGTTACTTAGCCTCTCGGTGTCTCAGTTTTAGCACCTTCAAAACCAGGGGTGGGGATTTCTTACCCCATAGGCTGTTGGGAAGTAGTTCATGGACAGAGTGTCGAGTGGACCCGCACACACTGTTGCCACTTGATGGGGGTCAGCATTGTTGCTGTATGCCGTGGCCAGGCTACTGCATTCTAGTTCGGGTAAGAGACTTTGAACAGTAGGCCTGCAGGTGAATACATACATTTTGAAGAGGATGATAAAAGGGAAGAATTGGGTGTTATGGGAAAGCCGATTGGCGGAGTCCAGTGCAGATCTTGGCGTCAGGGAAGGCCTCTCTGAGGATTACATTCAGGCCAAGACTTCCAGTGGCCAGAGAGACAGAAGAACATTCCAAGGGAGGAAAGAATAGCATCTCCCAGGGAGACACCCCCCTGAGTGTGATGCTTTGGGAAGAGGGAAAGGTCGGGGAAGAGGACCAGAGACTGCACACTGACTGGGGAGCTTTCTCTTGAGGGCACGTGTCACGGAGTGGAACGGGCACAGGTTCTGCACACCGGGGCTGGGTTCGAGTCCTCGCTTTCTGACCTCCCGGCTCTTTGACCTTTGACTCTGCATGAGATTCGGTGCAAAGGTAACTTAGCACCTTTGAGTTTCTGGTTTTTCTTTCTTACTGTAAGTGAATTATAATGTCTGCTTCATAACGTTTCTTTTTCAATGAAAAATATACAAAATAAAAATTGTACATGACTAGCACTCAGCGGGCAGTATTAGCTGCTCACTTCTCAGCTCTTTTCTTCCTCCCTGCAAAGGGCGGGGGCGAGCTTGCAGCTGACACACAGGGCGGTGGGCGGTAGGGGCGCGCTCCTTAAATGTCAGGGAGAATGGAGTTTAAGAGTACGTGCAGGGATCAAAGATCATTTATTCGTTTATTGATCCTTCTGTCAGACCTTTGACCCCAAACCACGACGCCTCCCTTAAAATGTGTAAGGTCAGCTCTAAAAGAAATGATAACTCAACTGGTCCTCCTGAGCACTTCCAATTTTTTCATTTTGATGGGAAAAACTGTTTGTTCCCCATTTTGGTGGCATCAAGTGGAGAGCTATAGTTGGCTGAAGTGTTTGGCTTTTCCCCTTAGTTGAGGGCACATGTGGCCAAGTGACTCTGGGGGGTGACCCCCGGTGCGGCCACCGCTGGGACACCTGGTTCTCCGTGTGAGGTGCTGGCAGCGACGCTGCTCATTCTGCTCTGTGTTTTTAATATTTGAGATCAAAGGGACCAAGTGGAAAAGGCCTTCTTACATATAAAATCTAAGTCTACACAGACACATTTAATTACCTAAATAAAGATACTTATGTTTATGAATATCGGCAACATACACACAAAACACATTAGCAAACACTACACAAATACTTCAAGAGTCATCATATGGTCATCACAGCACATGTCTACGGGCAGCAATTCATCAGCCTAAGGATGACACGAACTCATCAGCAGTCTCCAAAAACTGCCTTCTTCCGCTCTTCCTTCAGCAATTTCAGATGCACCACACACTGTCTTTCACGTTACACCTACATGCTTGGTCAGCGTAGGGAATCAGGAAATATAAAATTACCTATCAAAATTAATATGCACGATATGAAACTTTTATAGGATCTTTTTATCTTACACTTATAACCAACACGTAAGGCTATATCAAAGTGAATCTTAAAAATCCAGGTATCTGGGAACCCATGTTTTTCTGTGATTTAAAAAGTTATTTTTTAAAAATTGGAAAATTAGCCATCTCCCCATCATGTGATAGGCAGCAGAACGTCACAGGTACAAGGAGATAGTATTTCGTGTGCTACCGTACATCATTCCAGAAGGGTCGAGAGTGGGGAAGGGCCCGAGATGGGGCTGCCCTGCCTGCTGCTGGGGAGAGCGGTACCCACTGCTGCTGAGCTGGTCACACACAGATAAAGCGAAGTTTTCCCTGAACCAGTGCATTTCCGGTTATACATCTAAACGAAGGCAAGGGAACCGTGGACAAGAGGAGGGACAGCTCAGTCTTCTCCCTTGGCTACCACAGTATCTGGTTTCTATTGGCTGTGTGTGATGGTAAGAAGAGCCTTCCCCCCCCGCTTCCCTCACACAGGTTTGTAACAGACAGATGCCATCATTTTATCTTGCCTCCCGAAAACAGCAGCGAAACCAAACCAAACTTTCTGGCTCTCATCCCTGAAGCAACACGCCCACGTGATTTAACAGGGAACACCAACCCCTTCCACAGGATGGCCCTAGCCTGCCCTTCCAGCCTCAGCTCCGCATCCTGGCTCGTGTTCTCGTTCCCGACACAGTCAAGTTCAATGCTCCCTGGGCTTCACCTCCTGACGTGTACCCGTGGTGGTTCCCTCTGAACCCCCATCTCCACAGCTGCTCTGGGCGGACTGCCTGCAGTCTTCTCTGACTTGAGTTCGGCACCCTCTCTCTTGACTCCGTGACACGTCGCACACCACCGTGTCATGTTGTGTTGATCGTCCCTACCAGTCTTCCTACCCCATACAGAAGAGTTCTGGTGTGGAAGTCAAGTCCATTACCCTTTGACTGTGTCCCACCACACAGTCCAATGACTGCACCTACTAGGCACTCAAATATTTGTTCAGTGTATGAACGAAAGACGGTAAGACTGTTAGCTCCATCTTATGCATTCCGCACATCTTTACCCCACACTCTTTTAAGGCTCAATTTTATCACTGAAGTCACTTAAAAGAATTAATTTAGAAGAGGTACTAGGGCAAAGCTTCAGTAGTCACAGAATGTTAATGACTTCCATTTGGCATTAGTAGAACAAAGGGGCATATTGCTTATTATGAGAAGCCTTCCTCTGATAGCAGCAAGTGGATGGTCTATAAAATACTAGTCTGAGATTGTTTTTCGAGTTGTAGACTAATCCAAGCAGTACTTCAGACAAAAATAGAAGGTAATTATTTCCCATTGTGAGTTTTAAGAAAATTTGCACTTTACTACATGCTGTTTTTCATGATGAAAGTGTAAAAGAACACTAAAGATAATATCATAATCTTAGAATTACTGCCTAGGATTCCTGTTACTAGAAAACACCAGGTAGAATATTAAGGGATAACACTAGACAGTTTTTTTATAACTATTTGTTTAGAGCACCAGAGCAAAAACACTAATAAAAGTCAGTCATCATTATGATGTCATTTTCATAATTTCCTTAGAAATAAACTAGCAAGTACAAAAAATATTTATAATGTACGACATCATCTATGTGCCTTTCCATTGCTTAAACGTCAGATTATATTTAGTGAGGCTTCCTGTTTGTTACAAAGAACACTTTCTGGGTGAAATGAAATACATTAATGAAAGTGCTCTGAAGTCAAATTATCTTTATAAATCACAAGTAACTGTGCAGATGTAGCTTAAACACTATGGACTGAGACAAATGTATGACTTCACCCAGCAACATATGAAAAGATTGTTTTCATTTCTGCAACCCAAACTCTTCGGAAAGATTTATCTGTCACCAAAATGGTCTCAGTATCCAAAACCAGCCCCCAAATGGTATTTGCCTACTGGTACGGCATGGGCCCTGGGTGACATTTGTAAGACACCAACTTGTTAGAGAAATGAGTGCTCTGATGACATTTATAGCTATAGTTTTTGGTGCTCCCACTCAGAACCCACACAACTTCCATGGCAATTACCCACATCTAGCGTATAAGTAATGACCACTTACGCAGAATAGGAGACACGGGAGAATCGAGTTTTGTGTAATGAGAATGAATTCTCAACCCTTCTACTCTTGCGTGTCACTTCTTAGATGATGCGCTTTCTCACTTGTCCCATTCTGTAACTGTTTCATCTGGCAGAGCTAATTAGCATCTACCCGTTTACGAGTTCTTTGACACTTAACACACTCCCGTGGCATGTGTCTTTTGGAGGATGAAACAGACTTGGGAAAACAAAAGCACAAAAGAGCCCCAGGTTTCTTCAGATACATTAGAAGGGTATAACCCTTCTCTCCAAGTTCTAAGATTTAGACTCTCAATTTATTTCGGTAGAAAATCAAACTTTCCACCCACCCAGGAAAGGGAAAAGGCTGGCCTCACCACATGAGCCTCTTCCCCAAGACTTTCGTGAATAATGTATCTCCACCTGTTGGCTGCCTGGGACAAGTGAGAAAAATTAGCATCAAAGTGGGGCTCTTCTAGCAAGCCACACGTAACTTCCTTGACAATTCGTGTGGCTCAAGGCCAAAGCCACGGGTAGCTTCTTTGTCGGCTTCAACAAACTCTTCCGAAGTTGACCTGTACCTGGAATCAGAGGCTGGTGGGAGCAGGAGCATGACCCGGGTCTCACTGGGTGTTCGTGTGTTACGTGTGCTCACAGAAGACAGCAGACTCGGGAATCAGTGCTGGCTCTGGAGCAAATTGTCTTCAAATGTTCATAGGTTGGATTTTGGCTGGTTGTTGGGTGGATTTTGCATGGTTACTAGAGTCAGACAGACATGAGTTTGAATCCTAGTTACTAGATTGGGGAGACTACTAAGTTTTCTAAGCATGAATGTTCTCCTCTATAAATTAGGAATAATAATAGCCAGGTTATAGGACTGTTGCCAGGATTCAGTAGGGTGCGTCTGGAACTAGTAGAACTTGGCAAAGGCCCATGGCCTTCCTTAAGTTAAAAAGCGTATGCAAACACAATGTAAAGTATCACATTTAGCCTTAGCTTTGATAATGCTAAAATGACCTATTGGCCAATAGCAAAAATATTCCAAAAGATATTCGGCACCTGGACCACCTAAAGCACTCATTAGACCCAATGACCTTTCTGGCTCTGTGGTGGGAAGATGACGGGATTGATGGTGGGAGGGAGGGGGATGCCGACGCACCAGTGTAACCTAGGGCCGCTCTGCACAGACAGAACCCAAACGCTGCACGGGGCTGGCCTCTCCCTTCCCACGTAAGGCTCAGTGACTTTTGAGCCTATGTCATAAACTTCCTCAGTTCCTCCTTCTAGGAGGCTGAAATAGCCTCTGTGAAACTGGTAGAAATTAAGCAGGAATGCAGCGTTAAGTTTTATACTAGTATATGATTAATGCATTGTCTACACCGAAGGGATACAGAAGACTGCCTGTGTAAGAGATGGATTTGCCAGGTAGTGCATTCAGTCCTGAGATTTGTTCGACCTGCACCATCGTGGGGTCCCACTTCACACTGAGTGATGGTCCTTCTCCTCCTCCCCCAAACACTCCACTTACAGGAAAGCAATGTTTACTGCAATGTAGCCTTCTTGGGCAGGATGCATAAAGAGAACGGCATTAGGATATCGCAGGAGTTACCACCTGGGTGGCTGGTACCTAGACAGACACCCATAAAGTAGGGTCACCCGGTAATTCAGCAACAACCAATGAGTGGTATGAGGACCGGCCGCACAGAACAATTACGGAAAGTGACAAAGCTGTGGTATATTACCGCAGAATAAATCACCCTTGTCTTTGATCATAAAATAAACCTTGATCGTTTATTTTAAACCACTCTGTCAGGGAGCCTAAGAGCTATAGAGCAATGGAAGGAAATCCAGTCTAAGCGCCTTTGTTGTTAGCGTTGAAGCTTTCACACACATTCTGAGGAACTCTGGTCCCCGCGTAGCTCTGACAACGGCACAGGTGGCTTTGCGGAGAAGGCCGTGGGCTTACGGTGAGCCCCACTTCTCTCCACAACTTCATTCCTGTGTCCCCTTCTCTCTGCACAGAGGCCTTTACGCCTTTAATAACCTTGTAATAGTCTGCACTAAGTCTGTAACTTAGTAGTCCAAGTTGTTATCAGAAACTTTACTTTTAAGTACAATTTAATTCGGGTAAACAGAGAGCAAATGCCTTGCCAAAAATCCCTTTTAGGAACACTTCCTATTTTTCCTTGCTTTTCAGCATTTCACATGCACCTGGAACCCCCCTTTCCTCCCCCATCCCAACTCCAGTAGAATCTTTAATCTTTAGACACACTCGTCTTTTGAGAGATATTGACTTAGGGTACTCAGGATCGCAGAACACAAAATGTTGTATTTTAACCAGCCCTTTTCCTTGAACAAATCTTATTCTGTTCCTACTGATCTTTTTTTTTTCTAACTTTGCAACATTTCCCCAAAGACTGCTTCTCACTAATTTCCTGGCTCTTAAAAAATTCCCTTTCTTTAAGTTTGGTGTCATAATAATACTTCTTAGGGTCTCCAGGGAGGATACTGACCTTAATTATATCATGGCCACTGTAATTTGGTGGGTCAGCCACATGTACTTCCTTAACCAATTCGTATGCTACTCAAGGCAAAACCAAGAGTAAACCTCTCTTTATGCTTAAGCAACCAGCTGTTCCAAGAAAGTGTTGTTTATAGTATTGAGAAACTGTTCCTCCAAGCCACAGCCCAGTGCAATGTTCAGTTGGCAAAAAGAAGGTTGTATGTTGTTCAGCAGGGAAATCTGTCTCATTCGACCACCCAAGAGGGCAGCAAAAATAAGTCACCTAGTAAAGGTGGTCTTTTATACAAAGGTCAGACAGAGCTTTACTGGAAACTTTGGGTGGACTGGAAAGTGCTGGCTTAATATAGTGAACTGCATAATTTAACGTGTGCCCGAGTTCTACTGTACAAGTGAAGCTTACTGAAAGATCGATGCATGCCCAGCTCTGCTTTTTTCTTTTAGAAAGCAGTGATTGTTAAACAGGAAGAAAGATGAAGCTAGGTGGCTTGTGCAAGACATCGCTTCCTAATCCCAACACAACCCTTCATCAGCTCCCTTCTTCCTTCTGCTTTTCTCCCCCTACTTCTCGTGGCCATTGTCTAGGGTGACACCCACCTGCTGATCCTGGTGACTGACCAGGAGGGAAGGTGCGGGGAAGGGGTGGAAGTAGGAAGCAAGAGGAAGCGGCTGGGTCATCATCCTGCTGCTTTTCGCAGACACAAAATACCTCAGTGCAAGTTCATTGGCATTCCCTCAACTTTTAAAACATCTTTGTTTTTGGTAATTTTGTTGCCATCCTCAAGGTCATTGTTGTGTCTATTTTATGGTAAAGATTTAATGATCAGATACAGTATAGTTAAGGATACTCTGTACTTTTAAAATGCGCGAAGCAGTCTGACCATGTATCCTAGTTTACTTGGGCACACTTCTGGTCTGTGTTCTAGGAAAACGATTATGAGCCTCTCTTTACTCTCAGAAGTATTCCAGTTTGGACGATAAATTGAAAGGCCACCCTTACTTTCATATGTATTCCAACTCTTGAGCATGGGCAAAGGAGGAAAATTCTGAAAGTCTGTTTTTAGATGAAAATATCAGCTCTGCATGGTCAGTGGTGCCAAAGGCTTGAGTGGAGGTAGGTGACATCGGTACGGTCCCTGTCCTCCAGAAACGTGTGGCAGCCAGTGGCGGTGGCAGCTGTTGAGGGTGTAAAGGATGCACATCACCAAGAGCAGGCTAGGGCTGCTGCAGGTAGTGCAGGGGGATGCGGTTATACACTCAGGGGCGCACTGAGTGGTGGGGAGCAGCGGTATATGCAGGGGTCAAGCCAATAGGGTTGGGATTCGAGGCGTGTACCCATAAAAGCCTGGGCATGCCAATCACTGATGGAAACCCGCCCCCCCCTCCCGTAAGTCATTTAGAGCAGAAGTTGCAGAATGCCATCAAAAGTGCCTCTACCACTTTCTTCTCACTAGTCCCATCTATGGAACTCTCAAAAATAGTTCTTTGTAATGATGTCCTAAAAAATTCAAAGCCCGCCCTGGCTGGCATTGCTCAGTGGATTGAGCACGGGCTGCGAACCAAAGTGTCACAGGTTCGATTCCCAGTCAGGGCACATGTCTGGGTTGCAGGCCATGGCCCCCAGCAACCGCACATTGATGTTTCTCTCTCTCTCTTTCTCCCTCCTTTCCCTCTCTAAAAAATAAATAAATAAACTCCTAAAAAAATAAAAAATAAAAAAACATTAAAAGAATGAGAATTAATCTATGTAAAAATCCAAATGTCAAAATGCATATTTAAAAAAAATTCAAAGCCCTAGGAAATACAAACATGAAACAATTAGCATACTTTTTGATAAAAAGTGTACATGTAGAGAAATATACCAAGTTTTCAAGATATCCCTAATCTGTTCAAATATCACCGTGTAAATGGCAGTCTAGTGTCTTCAAAGATTTAAAGCAACATGACTTCTCAGAGGGGAGTGTTTTTAAGAATAACTAATCTTGAGATAAGCCAAATTTTTCTTAAAGGGCCAAATAGAGACTATTTAAGGATTTGCAGGCCATAGAATCTCTCTGTATGGCAACTTCTCAACTCCTATGTTGTAGCTCAAAAGTAGCCATAGATAATATGTAAACAAATGGTGTGGCTGTGTTCTAATAAAACTTTATTTATAAAAATAGGCAGTGGGCCAGATTCTGTCTGTAGTTTGCCAATTCTTAATCTAAGTCATTACTACATAGTATGTCTTAAGTGTACTTTACTCTGGCCCACAAGCTACAAAATATCCACATATGTGGTATAACTTATTGCAAGGCTTAAATTAAGTTATTTAACTATAATCTTAAATTTAATTTCCAAGAACCAGATTGTAACCACAGTGATCTTTTGTTAATTATTTAACATTACTAAAACAAAAAGAAAATTATGTAATTAGTGCCATTTTTTTAACCACAGGTCAACTTTTATATTCATAAACTCCTCCTAAATATCCTGCATTTGCTCTTTATTTCTAAAAAATGAAGAATAAAGTAAATAGCATTTGCTCTGGTCACTTATCCCAAGTGGGGATGAAGATGGAGAAAATATTTTACCTTTGTTCAAGCTGATCCCAGATTCTTTATTTTAAAACGAAAATGAGGAACATCAATCAGATTGGAGATCAATAGTCTAAGCCAGTTAATAAGGTTTCAACATTCTTAACTAAGAACATAAAAACTCCTGTGATCCTACCACGGAGGTCCGTTCTGGAAGGGACTATTTTCACGTGGGCCAGGTTACAAACCCGGAGATTTGTTTTCAGTGCTCAGTCTCTCTCAGGTCCTGCCTTTCTTCCTCTGCTGAAAGCGACGTATTTCTACCTTTCTGAGCATGCACATCCTCCAGGTTTCTCCTCATCGACATCTGCCCTTGAGAAAAGAGCTGAAATTTGTTCTCTAATGAAACTAACAAGCCTGGGAAAGAAAAGAGTCAGCTTACCCTGGGACGTCTGTGTTGTACAGAGGCCAAGCTACAAAAATTGGACTGATGATCTTTAACGAGTGTATTTCATACATCCTTGCTTTTGTAAATACAATTTTAACTTTTTCTTAGTATCTTAGTATGCTACTTTAAAAAAGCGATCTCATCTGTATTTTGCTTTGCACATATTTTTCCCCCTGCAAATAACTATCAACAAACAGTAATGTTCCCATTTCATAGCTCTCTACCCAGAGAAATCTCATCTCACTGAAATATCATTGAGAAGTGGAGGCAATTCTCTTGTTTTACTTTGACATTTGTGGGTGTTTTTGCGTCTTTTTAAATTTATTTTTTAACCGAATTTATGGGGGTGGCATGGGTTAGTAAGATGATGCAGGTTCCAGGTAAACAGGTCTGCATCACTTGGGATATTGTCTTGTGTGTTCACCACCCCAAGCCAAGCGGGGTTGTTCTGAAAGAAATAAAAGTCACACAAGGTGAGTGGGTCGGCGACAGGTAGAGCCACACAGGCCCTCCCTTTGTGTCCGGGGAAAAGCATGATGTCTGCTTTGATTCCGAGCAACCAAACGGCCGACAGATAGCGACGCCCCAGCGGGAATCCATTCGTCGCGCTGTCTGGCCTTCGGGGTGTGGGGTGGTAGCAGGTTCTCACCCTGCTATCAGCTTCCACTGCTCCGTAAATCAGCCTCTAGAGCCCCCCCCCCCCCCCATGTCCTCCTCGTTTCTCATCCACTGTTCACCGTCACTCAGAAACGTGAACATTCTGGGGAAACCTACAGCGAAGCAGCAGACGTGTTAAAGAAGGACATTTCCTTTACGTGTAATTCAATGTCAGTCCGGCTCTGCGCGCCTCGCTGACCTCAAACAAATCCCTGCGCCTCCGCAGGCTTTAATTTCCTCGACTGCAGAACGATTCCAGAGGTCCCCTTCGAACTTCTAAAAGTTTTATGATTTTGTAACGAAAGCACTTAGTGACAGCTGTTTTCTTTGAAGCTTAGGAGCCATTTTTGCTTGATGTCGCTTTCGCAGCCCGTCCCTGAAAAGCGATGTTAAACTGACGGCCACCCCAACGAGACGCTAAAGCACAGCACTGGGACTGAGCCCGTTTGCAATCTCTGCTAGGCAATACTGAACCCCCCAAAGCTTTGAAAAGCTTTTTTAAAAATAGGTTTAGTGGAAATTTATTTGTCAGAAGAACTAGACCTGAACGGCTGTGAAGCAGTTTATAGTCTTTATTTATTCTACGCAGTCTGAATATTCAGATGTTTTCCCGCAAATATATTACTACTAACAATAATGTTACAAACTGCTATCCCTGGCCCCACCTGGGTTGGCAGGTAATACGTCATGTGTGAACCAGACCGACTTAGTATAAATCTGAAAAATCACTGAATTCTGGAACTTATCTAGCCTCAACGGTTTCATTACAGGATGGCAAGGGACGGCGAACTCAACACGTTTCTAATGACGATCTGAATACTCCAATATTTTACATTTTACATCTAAGGATAAATAGTGTTTGGTACTGTTCTCGTCAACGCTTCATGTGCACTCTTTGACAATCGGTATCTTTCCCCATGTACCTTTTCAATCATTATTTAATAAGAATATTCAGTTAATAAGATGTTCCCATTCCCTGTTACAGAGAAATGTGAAGTTTATGCATTTTAGCATTTTTCAGTCTAATACTGGGAACAATGAGACAGCCTCACGCCAAATAACTGTACCAGCAAATGGGGAGGTACCTGCCCTGCCTAGAAGGTAGGTAGCCCTGGGACACTGACCCAAATGCCCTCCTTCCCTCCATCCTTCTCTCTAGTGCTATGAATCTCTGTCTGAGTGTTTACGATTAACTCGTTGTACTCCACCAACAAAAAAAAGACAGGATTTCTGGACCTTTTCCAGTTCCTCTGGCTCAGTGAGAAGTCCAGCCAACCTTTGCCTGATGAACGAATCACCAGTGACTGAAGGACACCCCCATAGCCACCTCCCCCGTGGGGGGCCGAGCCGTGTTGGCTCTGCAGGTCTACCAAGCTCAAGGAAATGGTCAGCATGTTCCTACACACGGACCTTCGCACAACAGATGATTCCTCCGAGCCAAATTCCACAGCTCTGTCAGCTTTCTGATCAAACAGAAAGTAGCTTTATTACCATCTTCTGGTGAACAGTCCTCTGGCTGGATCCCTACCTGGACCTTCCCATCACAGACACAATCAGGTGGCAGAATGAATGGTCTGACCAGGGGCCGGTGTGGCGAAATAAAGCAGAAGGGCCAAACCATGTCAACTTTCTACGCGAACACATTCAACACGGCTTTTCAAGCCCACATCAAATCTAGGTTGTGTTGGACCGCATGTCGTACAAACGAAAGCAGACGTAAGCAACAAATCAGTATCATGTGCACGGGAAGAAAGTGCCCTCTGCCCTGGTCAGTGTGGCTCTGTTGGTTGGAGTGTTGTCCCGTACACCACAAGGTTGTGGGTGTGATTCCTGGTCAGGGCACACGGCTAGGTTACAGGTTTGATCCCCGGTCAGGGCGAGTGCGGGAGGCAACTCATTGATGTGTCTCTCCCTCTCTTTCTCCCTCCCCTCCCCTCACTCTATAAATAAATAAATAAATAAATAAATAAATAAATAAATAAAATCCTTTAAAAAATAATTTAAAGCGGCCTGGAGGTGGGATTGACTGTTGAGAGCCTGGGCTGGGATCTGAAGGGTCTTCTTGTCCAACGAGCAGTGATTATCCGCTGGCAACAGGGCTTGGATTTTCCTTTGGGGCATCACCCCCTCCGCACTCGGCGGCCCTCAGTGCTTCAGACCAGGGATTTCCCATCTCTCTCTTCTCACGGCACACAAAAACCGATAACTAAAATTGTGCAGCACGCCGAAAAATATATTTTTGCCAACCGGAGGAAAAAAACGGTATGATTTTGATTCATTCACACCGATGGCTATTGTTGTATTGGCTGCTGGCTTTTTTTTTTTTTTTTTGGTAACAGTCGAAGGGGAAAGAGGCAATCGCCTCTGACCAAACAGGCAGGCACTGCGTGTTTGAAAAACACTGTGGCACACTGGCTGAAAACGTCGCTGCGTCAGGCCATGCATATCACCTATGCTGGCTGAAGAGAAGGGCACACGACTCAGGCTGAGCGTGGTGGCCCGTGACTGGAGCCCTGGCACGGCATCGGCTCGGGGACTCGGGTTGGAATTCGTAGGGAAAAGCCACTCCTGTTCCTCTAGCATTGCTGAGAGGGTAGGATGTGGGCCCAGAGCGGCTACTGTGTGTGCCACAGGAAGCCACCTGCCCCAGGATGAGGCCACCTTGGGGGAAAAGGAAGCCCCGGCCGGGGAAAACAAAGCCCATGGTTGTTTTGCGTTTTGATTAAGCCCATTTGAATCGAGTTTCTCTTTTTCCTAGGATCTTCTCCCCTTGCGTTCACTTTTATTCATTTTTCAATTCTTTCTAGATTCAGTTCTTAAGCTTCTTCCCCCTCCAGACCAGGAGAAGCTCCCAGAACCCCTCCAAGGGAAAATAGGGCGGTCCCAGAACCTTGAAGAAACTGGCAGGCACCATGGGAGCCCAACACACTGCTGGGTGCTGGCCATGCCTGTGGCCACCCTCTGCCATTGGAGGAAACCCAGAATCCCTAGCTGAGTGTGGAAGACCCCTTCTGGGCACCGTCTCTTGCCTCAGGCTACATATGTAGCCTGGTCTCGAGCCCTTCATGATGCTTCCTGCATGGAACGCTCTTCCCTTGGTCTGTCCATACCCTTGAAGAATCGTTCCCTGTGTGAGGCGCCACCACCCTTGGATGGAGTCACCTGCTCTTTCCACTGGGTTCCCCCAGACTTTGTTTAGACTTAGCTTTGACGATAGCACGTACCAGGTCATTTATTCTATTTTCTCTTCCTCATTAGATTTGAGTTGCTCATACTCCTGTTGCTTTTCCTGCCCACCATGCATTTTTTTATCTGGTCAGAGAACTTTGGTTTTCCTGCGGGGCACGACCTGCACAGTCCAGGCCCTGTGTTTTGGGTGGGGTTCCAGAGATGGGCCCAGTCCGGTACCTAACACATATCCGGAATGAGTCTCCTTGTCCATGTTTAATGGTCATTGAGTAGCAAATCTCCAAACAATGACAATGTGGAACAGGCTATAGTAGTTCAAGCCATCAAGATACTTTCACATGAAAATTTTGACAAAACCAGACAAACGCACCAATGAAAAACCACGGAGTCCTATCTCAGCAGTGTCGGACATGATGGCAAAGAAATGCTTTTGGTAGGATTCAAATAAGCAAAGTTCATAGGACAGTTTGAATATTAGTATCTTTGTATGTCATCTATTTCATTCTATCACTTTCAAAATGTGTTTCAAAATAGTGACATCGAGTGCCATTGTTTTTGAGTAAAATCTTCCTACATTTGTCAGTGAGTTATGGCTACTTCGTGTTTTACTACGAAGATTGCCGGATGCAAAGATAAACCACCTGGGGGGTGGCGCTGGGGGCAGAAGACGCTGCGGGCGGGTCTGGGGGCGGCCTCTGGCTGCCTCTCACATCCGTGTCGTCGGTTCAGTATTTTCCTCCCCGCTTCAGGAGTGTTCTCTGTTGACAACTCTTTTACCATTGAGTTTCACTCCTGGGTGGCATTTAAGCTATATTTAAATCTTACATCTTGTTTATATATGCTCTGGAGCCAGATCCTTCGGTTTACAGGAAAGAATTTGCTGAACTCTTTCCTTCCCCACTGAAACATTACTGAAGTTACATTAATTGCTTCTGTGACTGCTAATTGTTGATCTCAAGGGGTTGCCATCAAATGCAAGGCTCTCACTGCGTGGCTTTGCTTAAGCTACCATATGAACTGTGAATCAAAGAGGTTATGGAAATATTCCACCTTTAGTCTATGTATCTATACACCTACACATTGTCTGCTTAAAAATTAGGTGTGTAGTTTTTTTAAAAGGTTATTTTATTAATATTTCATTCAACTACCCAGTGTTCTATTATACATGTAGATGTATAAAAATGTATATACATATTTTTGAATCATATAATACACTTATAAACAGTAAAACGGAGCAAAAAAATACTTTTCTTTAGGAAGGAATTGAAAATACCAGCCCATGAAATGTCATCCAAAAGTAATGGGAAAAGAAGAAAAATTAGACATTCACGGAACTAAAACAATGGAACTCAAATACAGACATCTGGGTTTACATACCTAAGTCATGCCCTAACCATTAATGGGGAATTAAGGATCGCTTTATATTTTATATCCTGTAAAAAGCATTATTTTTCAATGTGTTCAGTCTAATATAGCCAAATAAGGGTATTTTTTTCAAACAAAACTGAATCAAACTTCCTGATAATTTCCATGTACATTATTGCTCCCAAATAGCACAATAAAACCTCGCTCATAATGGCCACACCAAAAGAACTGACAAGACCTGTTCTCAAAAATGACATATTTTTTGACAAAATACATTTATTCTGCTGGAATACCATCGTTCACCTCTAATGGCTCTTCTACATTTTCAAGGGCCACAGTAAATTCAAATTAGCAAAAGCTGCAGGGATTAAATTTTCTAACCGTGTTTTCCAAAAGGCACCCAAGACAGTCATAAGGTAACTACGGATCCCTTTTGAACTCATTTACACTTCAACTCATTAAGTGTCTGGCACTTAAAATTAAATCACAGAAACAAAAAGCTTAACTGGCATGCTTCGCCTAGAAGTCTTACCAACAACTGTGCAGTGGACACTGCCTTCTGGCTTCGGGAGAGGTCTCTCTCTCTTTTAATACGACATCCTCCCCTGTGACTGAATGCCTCCCAGGAACTTGGCATTAGAAATGCAAAGGTTACATAAAGTTAAAGGTCATCCCCCCGCAGGCAAGAGGGGCCAGCGTCCTAGCCAGTCCCTAGCAGAGCTGCTTCCCTAGGGCACATCATAAAAATAATTTACTGACAACTCACCTTACCAGGGGTCACTGGGAGCCTCGAGTCTTCTGGAATTCCCTTTTAAGACGCATGATTAAGTGGGGACAACTATGGGCCCTCCAGTATTTATGCTGAGAACAAATGTCTGTCAGAATTAAATTCTTTGTGTGCGGTTGGTTTCAGACTTAAAAAAGATGCGTGACCTGATGAAAAGCACATATATTCTCTTCGCCAAATTAAAGCTCAGAAGGAGCATTGGCTAATTGATTTATTAGGTTTTTAAAAAAATACTCCAGAAATCCGCAATCACCAAAACAGCCTAATAAAATAGAGAATGTATTTACTACCAATTTAGTTAAAAATCCTCCTCGGTCTCTCCTCGTCCGGTTTTGCCTCGCGCTGGAGGGAGAGCGTTCTCACCGGATTTCAGAGAAGCACGAAGATGCCTCGGAAGCCAAGAAAGTCGACGTCCTTTAGAAATGTTGCAAGAAAAGCCATTTCCTGATTAAAACAAATCTCCTGCTTTTAGTGTTTTTGATAATTTTGACATGAACTATTTGGCTTCATATTAGGTAGAGATGGTTTTTCCACATTAACAAAAAATGACTAAAGGTTGAAATATGTGTGCACTGGACAAAATTAAAACAGATTACCTGCCACTGTGTGTGGGGAATAGCTCTATCTACGCAGCGCGTGGAAACGAGGCTGGGATGTTTGGTGGCAAAGCGCACGTCTCGGTAATAACAGGGGAGGAGGAGGCGGCGTATGATTTCCAGGAACACCCACCATGAAAAGCATTCTTTCCAGAGAATTGTTTTGGAATAAGTTAGGTTAATTGGCACCACGGGACTTCTCTCAAGGAAACACTGAAATCCTTCCGCGTGCAAGTAAAATGATCAGGCAGGAGCCTCCTTCCCTTTCCGTGTTTCTCATCTAGTTCACTCCGTCCCCAGCCGAATGCGCTGCTGTAGATTCACTTGCAGGTAGAGGAGAGCAGACAGCTCCCCCCCACCCAGCTTAATTTACAGCCCGAAGGATTGATTAGCTAAATGAGGTTCAACGGCCAACAACAAAGGGAAAAGAACCTCACTGAGAGTATATCTGGGAATTTCTACTTTTGAGAGTGAATTATGGGTACTTTATAAATCAGAGCATTCTTGTTATAACTTAAAGAGTTAGTTAGAAATTCCCCACAGCGGCAAATGCGTATCCTCCTTAGCCGAGGTCCTTAATGTTGTATTGCATCGTCACTGGAGTCCTCTCTGACTTTAAGATTCCTGGATTTTGGCCTCTTATATTGCTAAATCCAAGTATAATTATATTTACAAAAACAATCATCTGACCCCCCTCTTTTTCTACTTAAACGTGCATCGCTCCAAGGAGGAACCTGTGTGCCCACTTGTCTTTAGTTGCAGCTACCACTTTCCCGAACTACCATTTCCAGCCCGCACAGCGTGAGCCCCTCTTCCTCACATCCCCAGAGTGGTGCCCTTCTGTAACGCACAGCCTTCCACCAGCACCCATGAAATGTCCTGTGCTGCTAATGCGCTAAGTTTCAAAATTTGTCTTAAAAAAAAACAAAAAACTATGGGAAAGAAGGCATAAATTCAGTAATCACCATGTGTAAAAATGCTTAAACATTTACTAGGGTCACTTTCTACGTATTCCTCCAACTACTGACCCACTGAAAATTGGAATGGATAGGAACCTCAGCTATTGTAGATCTTTTCATTCCCCAGACGGAACCCTGAGGCTCCGGTGGGCAATGGCTGGCCCGAGGGCGCACAGCCTATTCCGATCAGAGCTGGTGTGCGGGGTCAGTGTTCCATCCACTGTCTGCTTCTTGTCTGGTCCCTCCTACTCTATTTTTGATGTGCCTCCTATTTACTTGTTTAAAACTCTGTCAGATCCTGTCACTCTTCTGTTCAAAATCCTCCAGGGATTCCCCATTTCACTCAGAGCGAAAGCCAAAGATCCTCCAGTCCTTGGCGCATGCTTCCCGAACCCACCAACACACCCACGCTCAACTCTGCACTCTCCTCGGCTCACACCCCTGTCCTCTTCCTCCACTTAGCTCCGTGCTGTTTCCTCCTCAGCACACCAAGCACTGCCCACTCCAAGGTCATGGTGTATCTTCCCTTCGAACCCAGTTTGAAAACATACATACAACCCTGTCATCCCTGGCCGTTCACCAAAACCCTGAAGTCTCCCTTATGCTGAGTTAGGCTGCTTCTCAAGTTTAACTGGAGCAATGGAGAGTGCACCTATTTGCCAGGGTGGTGGGTGCCTTGTGGGCTCTGCACTGGGAGAGACTGACTGGGTGTCTGGGTCCCATCCAAGCTGGGGAAACCGGGCTAAGACAGAGTAAGCAGCACACTGAGCCCGGGCAACCTTGGACTCCCAACGCCAGAGCCCCATGGACCGCCTGCATTTGTCTTGACCACAATTCTCTTGCACTGCTTTCTATTTTCACAGAAGTTTAGAACTGGAAAGGACCAAGGTAGCATTCAGCTTAGACCAAAGATAGGCTTCAGAGATCCCAGAAAGTTATGCAGATTGCTCCAAGTCATTCAACAGTGGGTTGAACGGGTGCCCTCGGGTGGGCAATGGGTGGGTGCCGTGGCCCCATAGGGCTAGGTCTCCAGCGAAGGTGGGATGTTCCAGGGATGGGACACTTCAGGATCAAATGGGTTGACAGTTGATGCTGTCACTAAAAGTTTGACTTAGTACTACCTCCAAAAATTAATTATTTACAAAGGAAGTAGCTCACCTGGGCAGTCATGGGAGTTTTTGGTTGTTTTTTTGCAGAGGTTTTTTATATGTATTGATATTTAATCAAAGGCCAAAATCTTAAAATACACAACACACACACACACACACACACACACACAAAGAGACATTATCTTTAGGTTGCAATTAAGAAACTTAGGCAATTAAGGAAGTATGCCAACTATTGGGTAAATCTTTTTGGAGCTAGCCACATTACCGCAAGTCACAAAATCCTAGCTACGATCAGCCCCAGGGTACTGCTCACAGAAACCCTGGGTGTAAATACATTATCAGTGTCGTGGGGTCAACCCGATCTTCCACCCCCCTGGAGATTTACACAGAAGCTTTAATGGGGGTCCAGGGAAAAAAACACAGACTGAGTAAGAGAGAGAATGAGCTATGTGGCTTTTTCAACCTCAGGTCACAGGCTTGAGCCCAGTCTAGGCTAGTAATTGATAACTTATGACAGATGTTTGGTGACCTGTGTGTGGCGGGAAGTCAGTTCAGGTTTTGTTTCCCTCTTCCTGAACAGGTGTGTTCACATCCATCCACCAAGACGCTTCCACTGTGGGAGTCTCGTCACCCAGGCTTTCCTAGAAAGGCTAAGCGTTTCGCAGGAATTAAATTCGGTTATCTTTTTATCCTCTTAAGAGTGGTGTTTTCCTAATTCCTTCCAACCTCTAGCCTCTTCCCTCCATACTGAGTACAGAGTTTTTTCTTTTCTTTTTTTAAGGAATTCTTCTGGCCCTTTGACTAAGGGCTCTTAGAACAGATGTGTTTCCCTATCTAGAAATAGCCTGAGGACAGATGTCATTTTATTCAAGTTTGTGATCCATTTGGATCAAAGGTGCTTTAGGATAAGAGGCTGGTTTAGAAACAGCTCATTTGATTTTTTTTTTAAGTAGAGTTTAACTACTCTTAAAGAGAAAGAACATTTGATATTTGAATGGAAAGTTCTTTTCTCGGGAATTTTGTGGCAGTATATAAACCTTTAAGATCCTTGGTCATAATGTTTTATTTCTGCAGTAGCTTCAGTTTATTGGGTTCAGTTCTATAATCAGATTAAATCATTTCAACTGCTAGCAATGATGGCATTAATTTAGATCAAATACATTAATGGTCTCTTTTTCTGGTCTTGTCCTACTACATATATGTATGTATTTTATCTTAAACATATAGTGATTTTTTTTACAGATTTTCTGTGATTTGGATTTTAGGCTTGTGGAATTATGCAATATTTTAAGTGAATGAATGGATGAACTTAAAACGAAACTCTATATGGCATGCCCAGACAGAGTAAAATGGAAATTCGCTCTCTGAAGGATTCAAATTTCACCTCCCTTTCCGTGGTGACTCCTGCAAGCGGCTGTGGCCACGGGCACTGTCACCTGGCCTCACAGAGTCATGTGAGGATAGAAAATCACATGATTTAGAAAAAGATGTTCTCAAGCTTTTCTCATTATAACTTAGTACACAATGGTCTCCATAAATAGTACTATTTTTCAAAGCATATTTTGACTGAAAAGTCCAACGTTGTTTTTCATTTCTAGGCAATGATCCAGGTTTAAGAAACACCTGAGATGCGTGCCCCATTCTGGACACCTTGACATGATGATAGTTCAATGTAATCATAGACTTTATAGATTTTAAAATACCTAAATGTCAACTGATGAACACTACCAACAAATATATTAAAATATATTGTAGTATCGTATTTTTCAGACCATAAGAGCACCTAGGTTTTAGAGGAGGAAAATAGGGAAAAAAAATTTGCAGCAAAAAAGTGGTAAAATATTTAATAAACACAAATAACATAATATTTCACCAATGTAAATGTAAACAGAACTCAACAGCAGCACTAACCACCATTATTCCTCCCAAATTTGGGGGGGTGCATCTTGTAGTCTGAAAAATACAGAAATTGATAACATTTATTATATATACATATCATTATTGTATAAATAAATCGATATATTTCATGTATTAATGTAAAAAGCAAGGAAGCCAGTAAAAGCAAAAGGCTATGACGTCAGCTCCCAAAGTCGGTCAGAGGAAGGCGGCGACGAACCAGAGGGCAGACGGGCCTGCGGGTTTCGGGACTTTTCTCCCGAGCACCGAGTGCTCGCGAGAGGAGGCGTGTCTGCTGTAGGCTGGGTCCTGAGCTGCAGACGGCCCTGCCCCTTCCACGGGGGTGTTCTCACGCCTGAGCCGCGGCACATTGCACGGACAAATCAGGGGACATTTGTTGTCGCTGTTGTGTAACTGAAACCTTCCTTTAGAGTTCTCCCTCCCCTGCCTTCCTGGAACCTTGGTCGGCTTTGAAAAGAAATTTTTTTTCGTTTGAGTCGAACGCTCTCTGCATCATGGCATGGCATGTGCACTTCACAGCCCTTTGCCCGCCGGCTCCCCTCCCCTCCCGGGTCCTGAGATTCTACGTCTGTGCTGGGAGGGGTAGCTGCTAGCGAGCAAAAATACGTGCCTTCTTAGTTTTCAGTCCCAGTATATTTCCTTTGCAAATCCTACAATTTATTAACTCTGGGGCAGATTGACACAAACCCTGTTCCAAAATAAACACACAAAAAGACATACATTACTATAATATCCAGGTTTAGAAAAACTACTCTGAAAGCAAGGAAATTCTGATGAAAGGTAGCTGCCGGCCTCGTGGGTCAGCTGGTCTGTGCTTAATCATGGTTAGGCCCTTGCTCTGACAAGCTCTGGGCCCGGGCGCCTCTGCACAACGAGGCAGGTAGCGATGCCAGACAGCGAATGTCAATAGGTGATGCTGTAAAAATGAAGGTGGTGTCCTTCTCTAGTTACACATTTAAATAAAAATATGTTCTAGATGTATCCGTCTGAATGAAAACCCACATGCATCCATCAGTGTAGCTTTATTTCCGAGGGACTGCCATATAATTTTGGTGCAAATGCTAACACTGTCACAGAATTTCCATAAATTATTATTCAGGCCCATATTAAGGGGCACTGTTAATATCAGGGAGCATATTCCCCGTGGCCACTGGAGCTTGTGAGTCATTCTCGGAGCTGGCGCATTTTCCTTTCCTTCCCCTCCTTTTCGTGTTAGTAAGACGGATGACGGTACCAGCTAGTGCTTATAAAGTATCGCTGATTCACATGAGATCAAGCATGGACAGTACTGGGTGCAACCTTTTATTACCTCTGCTTTGCAGATGAAGAAACTAAACCTGAACAGGCTAAATAACTTGCCTAGAGTTCCAATCCCAGCATGTGGTGTCAACGCAGAGTCTGGGACCCGCCTGCCTGCAGGTCTAGGTCTGCAGCCGCCTCACTGTCCCACCAGCCAGGACAGGTGGCACTGAGCAGGCCAACGCCAGCATCACCAACCTCTGTTTCTTAAACATGCTCCTCAGTCTGCCCACCCGGAGCGCTGTGGCGGGGAGCCCAGCCTCAGCCAGGCTGCCCCGGAGATCCGGCCCTGGTGACACACTGACTGCCTTATCTCGGGCAGTTTATTTAACTTCTGGGCCTCGGTCTCCTCATCTGTGACATGGGCTGGCAATCCCTGCCTCCCAGGGTTACCGTAGGGATTTCGGAAATAATCCCGTGGATTATGGAAATAATCTGCACAGTAGGTGCTTAAAAAATGGCAGTTGTGTCTAATAAGAAAAGGCCAGCGTGCCCACGCTAACAAGACAGCTTGCTTAGAGACTGGAGCATTGGGAAAGAAAAGCTACTGAGTGCCTCTGACAGGGAGGGCTGTGCTACCTCCTCCGGTTGAGAGAGAGTTCTGTGTCACCCACATTTCCTTCTCATCAGACGAAACAGCGATAACAACGAACATCCCCAACAGGTCTCTCTCTCTCTCTTGCTGGCCGGGCCGTAAGATGGTGGCTGCCACCACGCTCAGGCAGGTGGTTTTTTAAAGGTGGCAGAGACCTTCTCAGGGCCCAGGTGTCTTGGTTTCTCACTCGTTTTAAATGATGACCGCCGGACTTGTCAGGTTTATAGAGTCTGTTTCCTCTGTGCAGCAAGCCTTAGGTAAATGCACAGACAGTCACGCGCACACCCTCCTCCCTTCTGCCGTGCCTCTACAGGAGGCAGGCAGGGGCAGGCAGGCCCCTCTCCCCCCACCTGGAGGCGCTGGGCACACCACTTCCACGAGAAAGGCGGCAGGCTGGAAAGGGATGTGCAGGGTGCACCAGCGACCCTGGCCCACGCCGCCCACGTGCATGTCCGTACGTAGTGACGAAACCATCTTACCGACAGAATTGCCAATGCCAAAATGTAGACGTGCGAACTCCGCACGTGAAAACTAACACAGCGAAACAGGAAATTACCCTGAGATGATTTCACCTCCCTAAGGGATTGCTTGCTTTTCTCTGTGGACACTCATAGTAGACTTACAATGAAAACTGATTTAAAATTGAAAACATTTTTCACAGAGTGCAGGGCATTCTGATGTAGAGGGTCAGCAACATTCAATAATACAATATAGTTGGGTTTAATACTGTATCATTACTACTTTGATATAAAAAATTAAGTGTATCAAAAAATTTTACTTGTAGAGCTACATTTTGTCTACATTTTAACTTAAATCATTTGGAACTAGAGCTTTAAACTACAAAAAAAGGAAGACATTGAACAATTTTAATTTTAGGGGAGACTATGCAATCTAAAGTGGCAGGCCGCTTTTCGAATGCACTTTACCTAATGGTTATTTCCAACAACACAGCAATTCTCTTTTAAGATGAGGTTTAACAACTTCAAATGCAGTCATTTGCTAGATCAAAAACGTTTTTAACATTCCAAAATGGTGATCCTTCCATCGTAATATTTACCACATATACTCTGCTGCTTTCTGTCAATGAGCCCATGCTTTCTTCCAACTGAAAGCGCGATTAAAAGTGGGCTTCTAATAGTTTTCCTGAGGAAGCGTTTGCCACGTGGCCCAGCCATTGCCACATGTACCTGTGAGCGTGCTAGGTTTTCCATACTAATTTTGAATCATAAATTGCTTCTAACTTATGCTCCGATTCATAGCACTTTAACAAAAACGCACTAACATCTCCTGGGCTGTGTCATAAGATCACAAGTTAAAGGCAGAGGACAATGTGAGAGGTTAGGTAGGTATCTGACAAAGTTCAGAAAAACAGGCCTTGGAGCCCTCGGATTTCACTCCACTTTTGACGGTCACGACTCTGTGTGTGATGTACAAGCACGTGAAATCAGAGGCCGTCCCGGCAGGGCTTGCCCTGACACACCGGCGTCCTCCCCACATGCTCCTGAGGCTCCCGGGCACCCGGCTGCTGTCTCTCAAGAGCCTCACCTCAATGGGCTCAGTCACCCGGACAATCAGCAGCTTTCAGCCTTACGTCCTCCCCCCACCTCTTGAAATGAGAATCCAAGTAGATAGAAAGGGACAGGGGTCCAGTCACACTCATCCCAAGGACAGATGAGTCTCTCTGCATTGCCTGCTGCACACTGCAAGCCAAAGGAGCTGTGCCTGCGAGACGCACCTCCTCTGCCTGCTCAGGAGAGCCGGTGGCAGAGATCAGGGGCTGTTGGTTTCCTTAAGGGGCGACTGTGCAGGTGACAGGTGCAGGCTTGTTTTTACTGCTGCGCACATGAAAAGCCAAGGCAGGCTTTCAGATGCTTGATGGCCGGGGAACGTTTGGTGAAATTATACTAGAGAAACTTCTGGTGTCCTTGCCATTTTTTTACGAGAGGCTTTCAGGTATTTTTAGTAGACTACATATTTAAGGAATAGGAGTGATAGCAGTTTCGGCAACTAGAGTGAATACCAGATTCCGAAAAGGAATGAAACCAGGACAAATTTAATGGGCAAAGCAATGATCCAATTAGAATTAATTGTTGAACCTTTTAAATGCCGTGTTTAAAAACTTTCTATCAAGAATCTTACATGCTGCCAGAGTTAATTCACCTCCTCAAAGTGAACAAGTACCATGTGGAAGGCCAAGTGAATGCCTAAAGATACAGGACAAGTGACAAATGGTGTCCAACTACTTGATCCCAGGGATCATTTCAGTATTAGGATTTGGGCATAGACCGGGCGGGCTACTGGGGATGGGGTCATCTTTTCCTAAATGAAACAGCAGTTTCAATTCATATAGCATAGAATCCAATCCATTCATCTAGCTCCACAATTAATTTTCTCTAGCAAAAAGAAGTCAACTCTTTAATTTGTGCTTTGCATTTCTGCGTAAAACTTTTGCTCAATGAAACTACAGACCGTCATGCTCACAGGGCACTGACAGCTCCCAAGATCTGGGCAGCAGCACCTGGATGTGTCAGACTAGACAGCGTGTTTAGCTTCAGCTGGGGCCCGTGTTGGGAGGGGCTGTCCGAGTTCCCGGAAAGACTGGTTCTTTGCTGGCTCCAAGAATCAGGGCTCGTACAGCTTTAAGGGGCTCAACCAAGTCTAGTTCCTGCCACAAAAAGGTCAGTCCTTTCTCATGTGACAGAAATCACTATCAATTCTTAATTGACAATTAGCAGAAAAGGAATTTCAGATTCCCTTCCAGCCAGGAACTCTTATGATCAGGAATTCTGCTTTATGTCTGATTTAATCTACTCATGCTGGTCATTAATTAATATCATGGAGGATCCCACTGTGGTTTGTCTTGTATTCATTTCAAACATATGAAGGTTGGGTTTAGGATACATTATTAATTCTGTGATCTGAGTATTGGCACCAGTACTGTGCTCTGTTAAAACGGCTTTATTCCCTCTCTTGGGATTTTAAAACAGAAAGAATAGTAAAGAAGTGATATGTATAATAATTTATGAAAATTCCTATTTGCCTGACTTATGCAAAATGTTGACAAATAAAGAATATTGCCATGTACACACTAACTATTCATATATCCAGGAGCCTGAAAACATATTCTTTTGTGTGTTTCTGCATTTATTAATATGGGCCTATATTACCTTTATAGTCAGGAAAAATTCATTTACTTTTTATATAAAAACTGGAAGAAAGTATATCAAGATGTTAATAGTGATATTCTTTAATTAATGGGATTATAGGCAATAGTTTTTAGAAATACTTTCCCCAATTTTTTTTCTTTTTTAGAGAGCCTAGTTAGCCTCCACAGTAAGAAAGCTACACTCTATTGAGTAATGCCCTTGTAGCTGCTCCCCTGCTCTTGGCTCACCTGCTACCCTGGCAGTGAGCTATCGGAACACACTCAGAATAGTTACTGAACTCTCATGTGCCAAACACTAGTGCTTGAAACAAAAGTTTCAAGAGACTTTTGATGATGTGCGGTGAACGCTAAAGGAAAATTTTATTGGCAAAAAGTTGAAACTATGGAGTTAAACAGATTTTCCAAATGATCTGTGTCTTGGTGCCGAAGTCCTTTTTCTTCAAGGACCACAAGTACAAGGTGCTTTTCCGAGGCAGTACGTTTCACTGACCCACGTGGTCTGTCGCCATATGCACTTGAGGCTGGGTGGCCCCAACCATAAGGCATTTCCTATATTCTAATTGAGTCGTCATTCTAATTATTTTACATGGTATGCACCAAATATAAAGGTGTCTGGAGTATATGTGTATTTTTTCCAACTTGTTTGTTCTGGTTTTGATGTGCTTACCTTTGAGTAGAATTCAACAAAACAAGGAGGAAGTTATTTCTATACGAGTAGAAGAGTATAAATCCTCCTTTAGGGTTTTTTTCCAGTTAAGAAATGAAAAGGATAATCGGTCCTTCCCAAATAATATATAATTACCTTGTTTCATTCTAAAATAGTCATGAGTTGTTGTACCTGCCTTAATTTTAGAATGCCAAAATTTGCTTTACAGCTTAGTACTGCTACTATTATACTGTGTTACTCTCTTGTGAAACAAATTTGATAATTTTATTTATATACCTACTAGATTATTTAACATGAGCGCTCAAATTGGAGAAGGGGGAAAGAAGGCAAAAAATGTGGTAATATGTTATAAAGATGACTTACTGTAGGTAAAAATATTTGACTTACCTGTAAAAACATTGCACAAGGAAGTCACAGTGTAAGTAGCATCTTTTATGACACAGGCTCAGAAACAGATGTGATCAAGAATGATTGCAAAGGCCAAAATAACGCCAAGGCCTCTTTGATTCTACCAGCAAATGGTGCTGTACAATTCTACAATTGTAAGTATCATGCCGACTGAACAACATTTCAACAAATACTTCATAAAACCAAGACTTATTTTAAATGTGAAAATTACATCAGGAAAGCATGTCAAAATATCAATCTGGTTGCACTGCTTCATATCACCAAATAACATTACAAATTTAACATCACTGTCCCGACTCAGTTGCCATTGTTCCCTTATGTGGTCTCCTTCTTTTCTCCTTAAACATTCTTTTATTACAAAGAAATACCTTCAGTGAGGATAACACTAAAATAAAAATTAACATAGCCAGAGCAAAGATAAAGAAAATTGAAAAAGCCAACCTTTATTCCACTTTGAACAAGTTTGTGAATGTCCAAATAAGGCTCCTTGAAAATGTCTCCTTCGGGCGTGAGTATCTTCACGTACCCTTCTTTCTCCAGGATGAAGAGCCGCTGCGAGCCGTCCCCACTGTGCAGGGCGCCCACGGGCTGGCGCAGCCCGCTCACCACCTCCTGGAGGCAGAAGCAGCTGTGCTTGTGCTTTCTAAACAAAGAAAAGAGACCACTCAGCCTTGCTTCAGGTGCGGGAGGGAAGCGGTGCACATAGCATTCTTTTCAAAATACATTTCCTCTAGGAATCAATGGTTTGGACAATCCTGAAGGGCTGCTCACCCAAAGGCCCAATATAATTCTTTTCAACTGGGAGGGGGGGACAAAACCCCTGCCTCCTATTGGAAAAGAAAAGAGAAAATCAAAACATCGGGGGGAACACTTTGTAAAGTATGTGACTGTCTAACCACTATGCTGTACGTCTGAAACGAATACAAAATAATACTGAATGTAAACTGTTGTTGAAAAAATTTTAAAAATTAAAAAAAGAACTACCATTCACACATCCATCACCCAGCTTCAAAAATTACCAAAAAGTATGTATTTTAAAACTTCATAAGCTCATTATCACATCTTTCAGTGAATATCATTAAAATGAGCTTTACTCATAATAATTACACCTGCCAGAGAGGTACTCAGAGAAAAAGTTCTAAGATCTGTTTATAAAACTCTGATTTGCTAGTAGTCATTGTCCTGAATATTTCCACAGTGCCGTAACGTAACAACAACCATATATTTCAAGTTAATACTATACTCATAAAACTCACATGATTCATGGAGAAGCCAAGCGCAGAACAGGAGATTAGTAGTCTAAGTATTAAAAGCATTTAAGCTAATATGATTGCAGAGAAGCAAACTACTAAAAAAAAAAGCACCAGAAGGATGTAGCTGCTGGACACAAGCAAAGACAGACAATTCACTTTCAAAACCACAAGATTTGTCAGGTTTTTAAGGAAAGATCCAAGGGAATTATGTGTATGAACCTGCTGATCTCTTCCACTTTGTCGTATTCTTCCATCTGGTCCAAGTAGTTAGACGCCGGTCCTCTGATTTGTTTTCTCGGGAAATCTGGGAAGCACAGCCCACCGTCTCTCCTCGCATAGTAAAAGCAAAACTCCTCAGCAGTAGTTTGAAGAAAACCTTTAAAAAATGTAAAAAGACTCATTAGCAATATTTGGTGTCATGTAAAAACACCCTGTTTGAAAGATAAACTACAGGAAAAGAACTTTTAGAGACTATATGAATATTCTAGGAAAGCACTGGTATATAGACAAAAATAAAAGGACAGAAAAGTATTTTTTTGTTGCTTGGGATTTCCATATTTTAACCCAAACTTAAGAGGTTTGGTAAAAGTGAAATAATACTATATTGGATATATTAAAGGGCTCCTAGAAAATATACATTATATAAGCCCAGCATTAATCTTGTAACTGTATTGACTTATTTTCTTCTCCTTTTTTTTTAATTTTAAAGATTTTATTTATTTATTTTTTAGAGAGGGAAGAGAGGAAGAAAGAGAGAGAAAGAAACATCAATGTGCAGTTGCTGGGGGCCATGGCCTACAACCCAGGCATGTGCCCTGACTAGGATTCGAACCTGCGACACTTTGGTTCGCAGCCCGCGTTCAACCCACTGAGCTACGCCAGCCAGGTGTATTGACTTATTTTCAAGCTTCCCCATTACCATCTGTTGCCCTTATGAGCTTATCTGATACTAGTCAGCATTTTTTGCCTTACAGTACTAGTAACTTCCTAAGAAAAACAAGTTAGAATCAAGAAACAGACCTGTTGGGTGGTAGTTTGGGCCGTTTTACAACTCTTATTCCATTGTCACTCACAAGTGATTAAACAACAAACCTAATGATGATCACAAGGTCAGTATATGCTATAATAAATGACTGATTCGCTGTGCAATGATTAAGCAATGAATTGGTGCTAATAACAGAGCCACCATTTTCAAATATGTAGGTGCCTTTTTCCTACACCTCACTTATAGGAGATAACAATTATTTTGTAAGACAAAAGTTATATTGAAAATACCCTTTCCATCTTCTCAAGCAGAATAGCTGACATACCACTCTTCGCTAAAAAAAAAATTACAATGAGCCAAAACAAAAATGCAAAATAAGCATCTGAAAGATAGATCATTTTTCTTACTATATTAACACTTTATATGAAATGAAAATGGCTATATTTGAATAAGAAGAGGGCTTTATGATAAGACAGAATTTTGACATTCCTTTTATGATTTGAGTTTAGGTATTGGTTTTTTGGGAGGGGGGCGTATTAGTTAATAATTCACTTCCATATTCTGATGATTTCTACTATCAAAAGACTTTGTTGCTACTGGAGTTGACTTTACATGAAGTCCTAAAACCCTGCTTTTGGTCTCATACCTTTAACTATGTTTCACATCTTCATTTTTGCCCAACATATCAAATGATCATACCCGCATCAAGACTGTGATACAGGAACTCAGTGGAAGTTCAGAAGCTGTGTAACACATTCCCATTTGCATGGATTTCTTTTTTTAAAATATTTTATTCATTTTTAGAGAGAGGGGAAGGGAGGGAGAAAGAGAGAGAGAAACATCAATGTGTGGTTGCTTCTCACATGGCCCCCACTGGGGACCTGGCCCACAACCCAGGCATGTGCCCTGACTGGGAATCGAACCAGTGACCCTTTGGTTTGCAGCCCGCGCTCAATCCACTGAGCTACACCAGCCAGGGCTGCATGGATTTCTAAGAACAAGAATTTGAGGGCAAACAAGTGAGGCTTATTGATGGAACCTGTAAGGCATGCAAGTTTATTTCCTGTGAGCTTGAGCTAGGTCCCCTCAAATCTAAAACTAGTCTTGGGAACCGAGGATCCCAAATGGTTAATACTTGGTGTAGATTTTTGACCTAACTTTTGGGTAAAATGTCTCACCCCTAAATTTCTGAGACAGACTCTGCAAGGCCAATATCTGATGAAGCTATTGAGAAACATCTTCCTTTGGGGGCCCGAAAAAGGAGGCAAGGCAGCTGGGAAGGGTGTTCCCTGGAAGGGACAAGGCAGCTGGAAGGAGTATCTTTCTTTGAAAAAAAAATCAGGGATTAGACATCAAGAAGAGGAATGACAGCGGCAGCCACGTTTACTCATCTGCAGTAATTCACTGTTTGAAAAGGTCAATTTTTTCGCCTTTCCATGCAGCACTGGCTGGTGTAACTCAGTGGACTGAGCTCGGGCTGTGAACCAAAGTGTTGCAGGTTCGATTCCCAGTCAGGGCATATGCCTGGGTTGCAGGCCATGGCCCCCAGCAACCGCACATTGATGTTTCTCTCCCTCTCTCTTTCTCTCTCCCTTCTCTCTCTAAAAATAAATAAATAAAATCTTTAAAAAAATGGCTAAGCATGCAGAGGAAAGCTGCCTAGTATCGTTCAACAAGTCTCCTTGGAGTAGAAAGAAGAGAAGAAAAACTGAGTTGCTACATCAAACTTTTGAATAGTTTTGGCCTAGATCTTTCTATGTTTGGATATATATACACATATCATATAATATCTCTACTTATATACCTATATAATTGATATCATATATAAAATATAGATTTATGTAATGTACACATTTTATACAGGTGTATAAGCACCCTCAAACAAGGAAGACCCCCATACCCATCTCCATACATTTAGGAAGAGTGTCAGACTATGGATATATTTATAACTGATTATGTGGAGAAATTTTGGGCCACAGAAAAATTTTGAAGCATAATTCAGAAGAAATTTTGGATTTGCCTTTTTTTTTAAAAAAAAATCTGCATTCCAGCCTTAGAATCTGCAAACCAATACCATCTTAAGGGGAAATGAAGGAACAGTCCGGGTGGCTGATCCCACTTTCTAAGGAATTAACAGCTGGGGACAAACACGAGGAAACGAGAAATCAGAAGATGGATGGTGCCAATTCATACACTCTGGATCTCCAGAGGTACCATGCTCGCTTAGCATATTAAAAACAAAACACAGAAGGTTAGCAAGGAATTACTCCAAGCTTTTTACAGAATCTAGACACAGTGAATCATCTAAGTGTGAGAGAGGGAGCCAATCAGAAGACTTTTACATATAATATGGGAATTTTCCTTACAACCAATGAATGCGGTGGATTTTTTCTGGGAAAAGCAGAAAGGGATCCCGTTCAGGATGTTGGGCTACCAGTTAGTGCCAGGGAAGATGCGGTTCACCAAATGGTACCCTTCTGTTTGGGAGACTACACCGAAGAGCATCTCTCTCCAAGTGAGTGTTTAGCTCCCCTCAGACCGCCATAATAAGATCAAGTCTGCCAATGACGGAAGTTCACTGATTGTTCCAGTAACTATATTTGTTGTTTAAACTCCTGATAATGTATCCACTGTCTTGCACCTGGAACTGTTCTCCTGGACCCAAACCCCATCCTACGATACCACGCAGCACCCTGTAAAACACTGTCATGTAAACAAATACTCTCTGAAAAATTTTAAGCTCTAGCTTTTCTCTCAGCATGTATGCTAGAGAAGAGTTATTCTTCCTCCTTACATGTGGTGTTCATCATGATAAAGAAAAACTGGGAGCTACCCTGCCCCCCACTGTCACTAAGGCCTGCACTCCAGAGCACTTTTCTAATAGGGATGGTGGATTCGATGTGTCCATCCATTCCCTCTGGTTTGCTGTCCTGGGACCTAATAAGACACATGTGTAAGAGATCTGACTGGGGTCAGGAGTGGCTGTGGACTAGAGAAACTCCGTGGAATCAAGTCCTTGACCTTGGCCTCATTAGCAATGGGATTAAACCAACTGAACTAATTGAGCACAGACATGTCACACTACAACCACCTACAGACGATGCTCTAAGAGTGATAAAAATCATGTGGGCGACAGGTGTAATGGGGGAAGCAAGGCTTTGCAGAGTGCAGAGTACCATCCTTCAGCGAGCAGCAGAGCGTCCGCTCTGTTCATCATAATTCGGGCGGCAGCAGAGCACAGTGGTGTCCGAAAGGAGCTCCTGCGTGGGTGTGGGTGTTTTTCTTTTAATGTAATTTCAGTCTTTTTCGAGTTTTAAGAATTTACCTCCTGAAGTAAGTTCACAAGGGGAGAACCTGGTTAATGAAACTCGAGTGCATCCTCACTACAGTGAGTTTTACCTTAACTTCCTTTCTCGTTTTTTGGGAAAATAAGCAGACCGTGAATATTTCTGAATGAAAGTTTCTAGAAAGTAGCTTTCTCTCGGGGGCACATGTGTTCTGAAGGGGCCAGTGTGTTCTTAAAGCCCAGAAGGCGGAGCAAAGGGACAGATCATTTAGGGACGTGCTTCTTCATGGATGGGGTGAGGAAGACGTGAAGGTGTCTCTGGAAGTATCTCCAACCCCTTTCAGCAATTCCCTCAGCAAAACACACCCCTCAGTACCTTCCTCATCACGCTTTTGATGCTCAGAAAGGGGAAGGTATTAAGGAGGACAGTCAAAATATGTTGACTAGTTTCTTGTAAAAAAAGAATCACAAAGCAGGGTGGGGTTTTTTTGCCATTTTGTATTTAAGACAAAAGTAAACCACGTCATGAAAGAGACTGAAAAACTCGCCTTTTGAGCAATTTCTGAAAAATCTGTGTTCTAGAATCCTCAAGAGCCTCCTGGGTTAGGGGCCAGGGCTAAGGGCAGGATTACCCTCTTATTCATCACGCTTTAGGAAGCGGTAGCCTACATGCCAAGGATCTGGCCAGCAAATTGATCAACATAAGCAATGCAAAGAGAGCATATTCCCGCTCCCTCTGTGGACACGCATTTAGAGTAATTATCAGCTTTAGACGGACCCAGGGGGAGCCCCTCTGCTGGCTGCCGAAGCCTGCTGGCCTGGCCCGGGACAGCGCCCCGGCGGCTCCGTCCACCGCTGGAGCGGAGCTTTCATCTGGTTATCTTTCAAGGCAGCCTGGGTGGCCACCGAAAGCACTTGACATCTTGATGCACTTCAGCAGTTTTACATATATACAAACTTTGTAGAAAAATAAATTTGTCATTCGTCACCACATCTGTTGATCTGGGGAGTGAGGGGCTTGCCGTTCTGGCTCCTGAGCTGTCCGCTGTGCTCTCTCCCACAGTGGATATCGCTTTCTGGTGTTTGTTTTGGAAGCTAAAATAACTTCAGATACAGGAAGACCCCCGCGGATGAGTTCCTAAATCCAGCACGGTTTTCTTTATCTCCGAGGGGAGAGAGGTGGATGAAAATGCTAAGTGTCGATATCGCTTTCAACCTAGGGTGGTAAAGGCGAACCTTCCAGGCTTGAAATGTGCAGCGGACCTTTATGGGACCTAATCTGTTATCGCTTCTCGACAAGCCATCTAGGCAACCGTGACCTGTTCCCCTTTGCTTCGGGGAATGTGATAAAGAGGAAGAAACAGCTGGCTTCAGGAAAGCCTTGGGAACATGGCTGTAGTTTATAAAGACAATAATAATATTTTCACATGGAATGCGTTTACATATATGTTATGGCACAGCAAAGGAAGCAGGCCACCTAGTCAAAATGTTTTCCTAGCTTATTAAGGGAGCTCTATAAAAAAATACCAAAGAAATCTACACTTTTCTGGGTCAGAGAAAAAAGGGAAATGTGCATAGCAGTTCAAAAAAAAAAAATTCTCCCAGGGCATCCCAGAGTTCTTGAAGCTTGTCTTTTCCTTCGGTGCCATTTAGCTTCATAAACTGTTAGCTTCAGTAGATTTGTTTGTGTGTGGCTTTGCCTAACTAAACAGAATCTGTCTCGTTAAATTCTTCTCTACCTCTATGTTGATTCTTCCAACTAAACCAACAACCGAAGTTTACAAACTTTTGATGGTAAAATTAATCAACACCCAAGACTCTATATGTTTATCAGGGCCCAGCCCATGATGGTGAGCAGGTATATTTGGAACACTGTGCGTGCAAGCACTTGCACACGCACTCTATCACTTTCTCACTGTACCACTTCGGTTAGGGCCCCGGGGGTCTCCTGAGGCTCAGTTGTCCTCACCTGTCAAGGGGAGATGACTCTACTCATCCCACCTCCCGGGGGTTCTGAGGAGCAAGTTAGTCCTTATATGTGAAAGTGCTCTGTATGGCACTGCTTTTTTTTGGATTTTAGGTTGCATTTTATTTAAGGAAATACTTTCAGAGTCAGTGGGCAGTCTGCACGGATGTGTCAGCCATGTAGAAGAGGAGGCCGCCTTGATACCAACGTTGGATGGGTAAAGACACCAACCAGAAATGTGTTGGTAATCCAACCGATACCACGATGTGTGTGAAGATCGCCAACTGTATCATTACGTTTCCAACAGAACCAACATACTGCTTATGGACTGAGACGACAGTCATGCCCTTTGGCAGCAATAAAAGGGCACACATTTGATAAGGTTAACGATGAGGGAAGAACAGGTATTTTGAAAGATGACATTCATTTTCCACTCCTGTATGCAAGCATTTCAGAACAGGTGTCCTGGAAGTGGTTTATTGGATTTATGCATCTCTTTACCTGGAATGTGGCCTCGGCAGGTGTAGAAGAATTCTTTGCAATAGTCTTTGCAGAGCAGGGGGAGCGCGAGGTCTCTGTCCATGGCTTCCCTCTCAGGCGAGTGGAACAGGCTCTGAGAATTCGGAGAGCAGAGCGCGCATTTGATTTCTTCCAGCAACTTCCCACACTCAGTGTTGTTGGTCACCGAAAATATCTGAAAGCCGGAAATCAGAGATAAACTTTTTAGTGACATGAAGTTAGGTTTACTTACTTCTTTTTTGTAATCATGTAAGTAGAAGAGTATACTTTAGCCAACGCAGTAGTCTGAGAAGAATTACCATGTGACAATAGAGAATGCCTTTATAAGGACGTAAGTACTCCCTTGTATGGGATACAAGGGCCCAGAGTAGGAATGGACAAAAGTCATCTTACTCTCGCAAATCAAAGTGGTTTGTCTGTCTTTTGGATGCAAAAAAATAAATGACGATTATATGTAGACCCTTGAATCCTTTATCACTTGACTCTGCCTCAAAGTGCATACTGATTGATACTTAGCTTTAAGATTCCAAAATACCTTTATCCAACAGTATATAAAGCAGAATTTTTTAAACCGTGGTGTATTTGTGTCTTAGGTAAAAATCTATTTCACTCCTGGAATTCCTAATATGACAGTCTCAAAGATGTGAACTTGAATTACATTTTTCTAATTTCAATTCATTTTCAATCTTCAGATTACATAGGGAAAGTTTTCTAAAGTGGGGGAAAATTTTTCTCTTTCATGTTTTATAAAAATGATACCTGAGGCTGAATCAAATGGGTTCAAGAGCAATTTTCATTATTCATTGTACCTTAGCCAGGAAAAACTTTCTAACTAGCTCCTCAGGTATGTTATATGCAAAAGTAAACACAAGAGTCTAATAAAAGTACTTTTGTATAGTTATTGAGTGAGTTCTAATGGGAAAAGGCATACTTTTATCTTTATTTATACAGTTTATGTCTTTTATTTCAGTAAGACCACTTGGGGAGCCATCGACTCAGTGAGGTTAGGTCTCCGTGTCTACTGCTAACTTTAAAAAGCTGACTCCAGGAGTCCCTGGAATAAATAAAAAGGAATAATATCAGCACAATATTTGATTCTCAGGCCAGTACTCCATCCACGGAGCCATCCCAGCCAGGGCAAGCACAATATCTGAGATGTGAAATGTGGTGCTGTCTAAGTCAATAGTTGATTTTTCATATTAAAAAACACCATAATGTGACTGCATTTTATACCTTTTCCCAACTTATGTAATGATAGCTATACTTTATCATTTCTTTAGAACTATAAACTGAAATTAATATTTGAATCTCTTAAAGCAAACATTTCATCCACAAATTGAGATTCTAATTTGAGTGCATTGTATGGCTTCTATTTTTTTGGAATGAAGATATTCTAGGTGGTCACAAAATTTGGGTCTGAGAGAGCAAAGCAACTAAAAAATAGTCTAATACAAGCATGCTGAAATTTTAGTATGCAGTAATTAAAAATTCAGTAGAAGAAACCCAATTTCAGGAAAAAATACAATATGCAGTAACGATCTACAACATTCAGAAGTCATTTTTAATGACAACTCTACTTACATATTAATTTTTTATCAATTTGCTTGAATGACAATTGCTTAAATGGTTCAAGTTTCCTAAAAGGAAACATACACCAGGCACTTAGAATTTGCATTCCAAGAATGTTTTAAATGTCTCTTATTGTCCATACCCCTGGCAGCCTCACCAGATCTTTCAATATTAATACTGTTGGACTTTGTTCTGTTTGTTTATCACACAGCAGCCCTCTGAGAACAAAACCACCGCAGGGTGCTGAAACCACCTCTCAGGCCGGCTGAAAAGCTGCAGTGCCATCACCTTTGGTTTTATGGGGAATACGCATGCTTCCATTTCTTTAATAGCTGAGCCCACACGATCCCCATGTCCGCTCCCAGCTGCTCTCCAGGAAGGGCTTGATTTTAGTGCCTAAAGAATTTTGTCTTGGACAATTTTTGGAATGTGTCCTGGCCACAGGATCTCTCATCAAAAGTTTCAGGAATAGGATTCAATAAATTATCTGAAATCAAGTATGATATTATTCTTTGGAAAGCTGCATGCTGTTCCGGCCCAGCAGGATGGTAACATTTTGCTCTGTGTGAGGTCTGCAGTGTAAATACCCATTTGAAGATAGATAGAGCCATCATTCTGGCTTTGGTTTCAATGAACCAATAGTCTTACTGAAGTCAATTAAACCGACTCAGCCCAAGCTGCAACACTGTTTTGGACAGATGTGTACTGCTGTGTGTGTGTAGGGTATTTTTTTTCCTTTTCGGCCAATGTGTCTGTGCCTATATAGGTCCTTAACTTTATGCCTGACAATGTCATCAATCTTAAGAAGAAATTTAAGCTAATTTCCTGTTTCGATTTTTAAAAGCCATATACGAAACCATCAAATTATAGTGGTTTAAACTAAATATACTTTTGGAAATCATGTAAAACTTCGAAACATTATTACAGCATGCCTAGTAATGATTGTGGCTGTTGCTGACTAATTTATAACATCTGGCAGGTCATCCTTTAATCTTTAGCCACATGAAAAGTAAAATCCATAGAAAAAAGGTAAGATAAATCCTGGAATACACAGTGAAGCGTGGCCTACAACTATAGCTTATCAACAAATAGTAAAATGGGTGACAGAGACCTTCTGTATTTCTCTTTATCTATCAAGCAACTGAACAAAGAGAATAAAAAGGCCCCCACATGGGCCTGAGGAGTGGACAAAAGGAGAAAATGCATGCCAGTATATTAAGATGTCACCTTAGGATCACTTGGTACATAAAACGTTATTTCTAAAAATCATATGACTACACGGCTCTTCAGCTGTGGGGTAGAACCCATGGGTCTCTGGACTATAGTGCTGGATTATGTCATTAAAGAGTTCAGTTTCAATTTTAGGCTAATATGTAAATAGATCATTGTACCAAGGCAGCTGCTAAAGGGACCCCAGGATGAGTTATTTGTTTAGTTGGATGTGTTCAACAATAGCCTTTGTCCCTGAAAGAGCCAGAGCAAACAAATGATTGTAAAAGGGCACACTTGAAAACAATTACTTTTCACCCATTCCTTGACAGCTTTGGCTGTGAAACCACCCAAGGTAGAGAGATCTTCTATGCTTCTGTGGCTACAGTCTAAGTTTTAGAAATGGGGGGTATTTCTGCTAGTTGCAGATTCAGTTTGGCTAATGGGAATTAGAGCCTTTTAGCATGCTGTACGTGGGAGCTGCAAAAATATTAAGACAATATAACTTCCTAAATGTTGGCAATCATTATTTCTAATGGTCGTTAGCCATTTCATTACAATACATAAAACTATTAAAATGTCCAAAAAACTTTAAAATATAAAAGCATAATACTTTGGGGCTAAAGAACTGAACTCAAAGCTAGTTCATCACATGAGAGAAAATGTGTCAGCCTGGAAACTGGATTTAATGGCACAGCAGAGCCTGCTCAATACTCTACCCAGTTTGCTACTATCTATTTGTCTACGAAGTTTTTTTTCCCCCAATAGGAAAAGGCTGCTCCTGTCATTTCTTGAAAAGTTGCAGAAATATTTCTGGGGGGAAAAATTTTTTTTTCATAAACAAAAAAGAGCCCTTTCAAATAGCCATCATCTCTTCTGTGCGCACATTATGAAATAAGACCCTCACATATATTATAAACCGAGAAGGCTTAGGGAAAGAAGGGAAACGGTGAAGTTTATTATAAAATAACATGTTTCAGAAACGATTACAACCTGAGAGCTAAGGTAGGTCAAGAATGCACAGGCACAGCTATGTCAAGTCTCTGATTTGAACAATTTGAGTATTGTTGGTTTGCAAAGCATTTGTAGGGAAGCCAGCAAAATCCAGTGCACCCAATTTAATTCAGACACATTTCCCAAATGAGTAGGGGTTTGTTGGAGATTGGAAGGATGTAAAACGGAAAGGCATGTGGATAGCTAACATGGCAGATTACTTCCTAAAGAATGATGTCTTGAAAAAAAAAAACTTGATGTAACTTCTCTTAAGGATTATAACTCCCATCACCATCAGCCCCCTCCCCCCCCCCCTTCACTACATTTAGTTCAGAACAAAGTTTTCATTCCCCATGCTCCTGTTCAGTACGGCAGGGGGCTGGAGATCTTGGGTGTGCCCACAGTACACGCTGCACACAGGGGGACTTAATGGGAGAAATTTCTAAACTGCCCTCTGCATGTCTGCCTCTTCTGGGGTCCTGGCACAGCCCTGCAGATGATGTGAATGTCGCTATTCTGTAACTTAATTCAATTACAACACAGGAGCTTAATGACATTGTTTTGAATAAAATGCTGGAATATCTGTCCCCGAATCTCAGGCTCCGGCTGCATATGGTAAGAATAAAGAGTGAGCTGCAGCTGAAAACCTGCAGCAAGACAGTTCGCACTCATCTGGGAATAGAGCGCGTTGGACAAATGCTGCCTCAAAAGGCATGAACATTTGGACAGAGCTGGGGACTGAAAGAGAATGATGTTCTCTAGTTTCACCCATTAGTGAACCAACTAACAAACACAATGGTGTTGTTGTTATTCTTTTGCCATAAGCAACAGGACGCTGTGTGTGGGCAGCAGTTTAGTGGGGAGGAGGATAAGTCGACCCCTTTTTGTCCTATTGATTTTTTCCTATTTGCATGACTTGAGCAAATTAAATGATGCAATATGGCTTTTTGTTACAAAACAAAGTGAGAGATACCACCCAGACACATATGTTGATTCGTAGGAGCTGTTTACATGAGAATAGAGTGAAATCTACCGTGAACTGAGCATAAAAATTAGATTCAGCCTGGGTATTTTTCTTTTTCTTTTTCTTTTTTTTTTTTTTTTTATTATGCCTGGGCCAGCAAGACCGAAGCACAGGTTTTCCAAGAGTCTCTCAGCCCTTCACAACTGCAGTGTTGTAACAGAGGCATTCTTAATGAAACCTAAAGTGGGGAAAGGGAGGGGGGAGCAAAGACACCTGATTGTTTATTTCACGTGCGGCGATTGTTAATGACGCGCCCCCCAGCCTTTCTTAGGCGTCCAGTGGACGGCACACATCACTGCATCCCATCGTGGCACGGGAGATGTTGCAAACTCCAAAACAAGCCTGCCTTTTCACTCCGCCAACACCCTTTTCATACTCGTTTAAACTTATCGACACGAGGAAAACGTCAGCGCTCCTAGTCCTGAAACACGTTTCCAGGGGAGGTCCTCCCACACAACGAAATACCACCGAAAGCCGGAACTGATGGTACCACCAAACGTTCCAAACAGAGACGGAGGATTGTCTTGGTTTTCTGGGGTCACTACGCCCCAGCGAAATCTCTCGCCAGTGTTTCGGGTTCTCACCGGGAGTCCCAGGAGTTCCCTTTTCGCTGTTTAACGATTGTAACGTTAGACACCCCCCTCTGACGGGGCTGGGGATCATAAACCAACCATGCTTCAACATCCTTGACGATTCAGCCCTCTCCCTAACCGAGCACGTGGAGAAAGACGCACGAATCTTTTCACTCTAGAAAAATAAACCGGAAACCACAGCCACCCTAATTTACAGTTTCCCTGCAGCCCATGCCCGGCTCGATCCAACACACACTGTTCATCGCGATTCTTTTAAAATATTTACCCAGCCCCGAACGCGGGTACCACAGAAGCTTTTCTGAGACGGTTTTGCCCAGCATCCCGACCGCGGACTCCTGGGGGTGGGCGAGGTGTCTGCGCACCCCGGAGGAACGCACACCCGAACCACGCTACAGCTATAAAAAAGTTATCAGAAAGAACTTCCCAAACAAGTGTCGCCCTTCTCCCGGCCACCAGCGTCGCCGGAGCCGCAGGGAACCCCGCCCGGCCAGCATGCCAGTCTCGCGGCGGCGAGGCGGGTGCGTGCCTACCTTGTGATCCAGGCGCCCCAGCCCCGCGCTGTCACTCCGCAGGCAGCAGGACAGCCGGGGGTAGAAGCCGCCGCACAGCATCTCGCCCCCGCTGAGCAGCTCCAGCTGGGACATCATCCGCCTATCTCTCCTTTTCAGGCGCTTCGGGGGGTTCCCATTTAGGCACCTTCTCCTCCTCGCTCCGCTCCCTTCGTTCCTTTCCCCAAACTTAGCATCTCCTTCGAAGAAGCCCAGAGCCACGGCCAGCAGCAGCAGCTTAAATGAGAGCATCTTCAGCATCGTCTGCCCGGAGCGGCCGGGGGTGGGCGCGGGCGAGAGGAGGGGAACGCCACTGCCCAGCAGGGGCACTAGGGCGCAGCGCCGGGAGGAGGCTGCAGGGCGGCGGGACACTTGCGAGGCAGAAGGAGGTGGCGGGGACGATGCAACTTGGCCAAAAATAAAAGACGATGGTCCAGTGCGTTGGGGGAGCCCGAGGCGCGAGAGAAAGTTGTGCGGATGACACCGTGTACAGCTGTGCCAGTGTCAGTGGGGCTAGGGGCTTTCTGCTGCAGCTGGGCAGTGGGAGGAGGGGGAGCTGGAAGAGGAGGAAGAAGAGAAGCCGGCCGCGGAGGTTCACTGGTCCGTGTAACGGGAGTTGTTTAGGTGAGACAGTAGCTGGAACAGAACCGGCGGCGGCGGGGCAGGCGAACGCAGGGCCGGCGCTGGGCTCTAGATGATGCTGAGGTCTCCTCTGCCGGCGGCTGCAGCTTCTCACACAGCCTCTCATGTTTCGTTCCCTCTTTTCTTCTTCTTTTTAACTAGCGCGCGGGGAGGTGCTGCCACCGCGCGCCCCTTGACGTCACCGCTTCTCGCGCGCCCCCGCCCGGACTGGGGGGAGGGGACGGGGCGGCCCGGGCGCGAGCGCGTCCCCGGGGCCCAGCGACCTCCGGGATGCGCTGGGAGGGGTGGAGGGCCCCGGCGGCGGGCGGAGGTGGGGGCCGGGCCGAGCTCTCGGAGCCAGCCTCCCGGACGCGGAACCCAAGGGGCCCGCCTTGCCGGGATGCCCAGGTGGGGGCGTCCACCGCCCTGGTCCTCCCGCTGGTCGGCCTGGGGCTAGGTCGAGGTCCCGAGAGTCCCCACCGGCTCCTTTCTCCTGGCCGCAGCCCCTCCGCGCGACCCCGGGCTAAATAGGCGGCGGAGCTGAGTCTCGGAGAGAAAGTGAGTAGGAGTGGGCCGCGGGAGGTGAGGAGGGAGGGGCCCCCTCCTCGGCCTCCCCGTCCGGGCCCCGGCCCGCCCCTCACCCCGAGGGAGGATGAGTTGAGACCGCTGGAGGTGGCTGGAGGGAGCTCTCCGGCCCCTTCCCCCTGCTGGCCCGCACGGGCTCCCCCAGTGCCCTGGTGATTTTCAGTGTGAAGCTGTAGTCCATAAAGATCTTCCTTGGGGTCTGGTTTAGTGGCGAGTGCAACCCCGATCCTGCGAGCCGCTGAGTAGGTGGAGACGGTTTGAAGACTTCGGAGAAGGATGCCCGTCCTTGCCTAAGGTCCTGCGCGCTACGGAAACGGCGCGGACAGGGTGCGCGGCGGAGTCTGACGGCGGGAGGGACTGCGCCCACCTGGGCGGTCTGGCCCCTGACGCCCCTTGCGGGACCCCCACCTGTGCCCTGGAGCTCTGCCAGGCCCCGCTGGCGCTCCCCCGGAACGCAGGCTTCCCCTGCCCCAAGTGGAGGAGAGGCGAAGAAGCTGGCTGCGAATCAGCTTCATTTTCAATGGAAAAAAAAAAAATTCCTGGGGAGAGTTCCCTGGGGGTTTCAATACGGAGGCGTTAGTTCGGGAGGAAGAATTCGTAGCAGGTTTGCTGAGGTCCAGAAGCGGGATGCCCTATGTCTCCCATGTACCTAAATAAATTAAACTCCCCCGCCCACCACCAGTTAAACATAGTCTGCCTAAAGAAAGAGTTTCTAAAAAGATCTGCAAGTTATCAAGCGTGGTGACCGGACGTTTTCGAGATCCGCACAAGTTGGGCATCACAGGGACTGAGCACAAGGCGTGCCTAGTGCCACTTGAATGTTTCACAGGGGAGATGACGGTTCTGGTAGATGGATTTTGAAGAGGAGATAAGGACGTTTTCCCATTTTGGCAATGGAGGAAATGTTGGCCGTATTTGGATTTGCTTCACTGCTGGGCATAAATTTCTCCAAGCTAATGTGAAAGTTGTTGTTGGTGGTGGAGATGGGTAGCTGATTGAACTATACTTACTGTTAAAGTGGGCCCGGTGGCTAGATGAGGCTTCTGCCCCTTTCACTTCCTGGGCCCGGATTTACTAGTGGAGCTACATCCTCCCCCTCCCCCACCCCCCCAAAAGATGACCAATTTAGAATAAGTGAAAAAATCTCCTGGACTATTCAGCCCAGTACTGACTTCAGTTCAGGGCCCCCTATAAAAAAAACTTACCGTTTCTCCCAGGGGCTGTTGTGTATACACGTGAGTCCTGTGTACATGGGATCCCAAAAGTTTCTTCTGATCCACAGACGGCTCTATCTGACATTTTCCCTGTTTTGAGGACTTATAAAACATGGCATAGAGTTATAAAGATCTTAAGAGGAGAAACTCCCATTTAATAAACAGATCTGGAGATGAACCCCATCAAGACTGAATCACGTACACAATCTCATCTAATCGGGTTGTTTAAAAACTAGAACCCAGGGACCCAGCCTAGGTGGTGTTTGGCTATCCAAGGCTCTATACCCCAATACCAGTGTTATGTTCTTTTTTCCAAAATAAAAATCTTCCCAAAATTATGCCTTAGTCATTTGAGCTCTCGCTCCAAAGGATGAATTCATCTTCGTTGGTTCAAAACAGGCCTTCCTTATGGTTGTACTTCGAGACTAAGGTCACTTACAGGTAAATTACTTGTGGTTATAAAACAGGCAGCTGTTATAACTTATGACCCTAAGTTTCAAGATATAGAGAGTTTATAAAGGATCACAGAAACGAGACAATCATGGCAGTCAATAAATTGGGTCACTGATGAGACAGCTGAGCCTATTCTCAGTGCCACTGATAGAACCTCCAAATGGTCACTAAGCCATGCTAACATGGAAACTAACTTCTGGGTTTTTTTATTTTTACCTTTTGCAGAGGGAAATTACAAAGCTCAACCACAGCCAGGTTGACAGCATCACTTTCTAGGACTCAAGAATCAACATCCGGTGATTCCCTAAGATTAAACCTTGAAAGCTCCCTTGGAGGCGGCACACTGTACACACACTGAGCATGGGAAAGTGGACTTCTTTGTCAGGGACGACTCCCTCTTCAGAAGACGGAACTCCACCCGACCATACTCATCCAGACACATCGGTCTTTTTTTAAAGCAAGGAATGGAGCTGCACAAGGGTGGCCAGGTCCCCATGTCCCGCTCGCACCAGCACAAAGGAACCCCATCGGGGCAGCTGCCTACACACGGGCAGTGACCTGAACCAGGGCATGTGGCTGAGGCAGCAGATGGGAGCGAAGGCTTGCTTGAACTCCACTCACCAAGCACGGTGCATCGGCGCGTGGCCGCGTCTACTGCAGACAGCGTGGCTCCTTCCGGTTGGCACCACGGCCCCCTGAGTGGGCTAGGAGCAGCCGGACCCAACCTACCCCCATGCACCAGTCCTATCCAGGATTGTATTCCTCACCTCAGATAGAAGAAAGATTCTCATGAACAATTTAGGTTTAATGTAAAAGATGATGAAAGGGCAGGGGAAAAAAAGATGAAATATTTGACATCATTGAAATTGAATTGGTAAAGCTCCAAATATTACCATGTATATGAATTATGTATGTATATATTTATATGGGTATGTACTTATAGTTATGTTGATACACATCTCTATGTATCAGAAGTTAGCCCAATTTAAGTTCGGTAAATGTTTAAAATAAAATGATTTTCAGTATTGCAATCAGTTTTGCATATGGATTTCTGGGCTTTGTGGAAGTATGCACTATTTCATTCCATTTCTACAAATATAGGGGCACTGTGCTAAGTAATCTGTATACAGTTGTGAAAAAAATACAAGCACCCTGCTTTCTAGGAAGTTAATCATCTAGCAAGGAAGGCATGATCAAGTCACAAATTTATGGTTAAAATGGTAACAACTAGGAAAGAAATACCAAGATAGAGAACAACAAGGCACACTCATTTCAGATTAAGTAACTGGAAAAGCCTCTTTGTGAAAACGGTATTTTAGCTGAGACCCGAAGATGGGTTGGAAGGAGTCTATGAAGTGACTCCACCCTGTCGTTGAAGGTACAGAGCCATTTGAATTCAAAATAGAATGTGAAACATTAAACGGAAAGCACAGAATATAGTCAGTGACTAAGAGAGGAAGGCTCTAGGTCAAATTCGTAGCGTAGTTTAAAGGTCAGGTAACCAGTGAAGTCATGCTCACATAGTTGTCATTTCCTTTTGCGAGTCCCCTTTCCCACCTTATCCTCATAGATCTTCAAGTCCCAGCTTTCCACTCAGCCTCCTAGGAATCATTCCAGTTCGAATGGCCCAGCAGCCATTGTGTCTCATCTAACCAGCACGTATGTAGTACATTTTCGTTGTTTCTATTTGTGTGTTGTTGATAACCCTGACGTTTTTTTTTCACATGCGGGAGCTGACTGTCCAGGACACAGTGAGCTCCACAGGACAAGAATGACATTGCCTTCTTTGGTGACCCCAGAAAAGAGTCCAGTTCAGTCTCACCACACAATGGCAACCTCTCAGCAAATGCTGCTGACTGGCCAATCTCCTTTGGCGCAATACTTTTCAGAGGCTGACGATGGAGGAAACATTGGCATTATACAACTTTAAATTATTAAACAGGAAGACAATGCACATCATCACGAAGAAATTTCAGGAGACGTTGCTATCAATTCCACAGAGGAAGGGCAACAACACAGCCAAAGAGTAAGTGCACGTCTTTAAAAAATTAGAGCCTGTTATAATTCAAATACAGTGCCACAACGGTAGGGCTGCTGGTAGGGTTTTTTTTCTAGTTATTCACTCGGTCTTTTTTTCAAAAGCTGGCTTCTGCCGTGTGCCAGGCTCTGCTCTGGGCACCGTGGACACAGCAGTGAACAAAACTGGTCTCACGGAGCTCGCGTGCTGTCGGGGGAGAAAAAGGATGGTCTGCCAGAAGACAAGCGCGGTGAAGGGGAGGGCTCGTGGGAGGGAGAGCACGGGGGTGGAGAGAAAGAGCTCTACACACAGTTTACACTTCCACGACCGTTACACTGGGCGCGCGTTCTGAGCGATGTGTCCTGTGAACAACACAGAGCGCACACGCACAAACCGAGACGCCACAGCCTGCTGCGCACCGAGGCTCTGCAGTCCGGCCCACCGCCCCGCGCCTACGCGCCTGCGCAGCACATCGCTGCACAGAACGACACGAGAGTGAATCAAGCACAAGAGACAATGACACGGTCAAGAGCGTCGGTGAACAGCAGACATGCAAGGTGGCTGCTGGCGTCACAGGGCATACTGCTTTACGGAAAACGTTTGTGTAAGTACAGAGAGTACACTCTGACAATAAGTAGTATATCATAGTAAATACATAAGGCAGTAACATAGTCATTTATTGTCCTTATCAAGTATTATGGGCTGTAGATGATCGTACGTGTCGTGCTTTTGTAGGACTGGCAGCACAGTAGGTTTGTTTACACCAGCATCACAACCGCACATGAACAAATACCTTGTGCTGTGACAGACGTTGTGACGTTACCATGGCTACGGCGTCACTAGGTAAGAGGAATTATTCAGCTCCATGATGCTCTTGCTGGGCCATCGCTGTACATGGCGTCTGTCATTCACTGAAACATCGCCATGCAAGCACGTGGCTGTGCATTGTCAGCAAAGGTGTTTGCAGAAGTGTGGGCACAGCCCAGGGCATGGAAATTAGGGGAAACTTGAAGAAGCAGGTCACGTGCTTGCGGATGTGGGCAAGCACAGGGAGCCGCAAGACGAAAACCACGAAGCGAGCATGCTTGGTATGTTGAAGGGTTCGCAAAGAGACCCAGGGGGCTAGGGCAGAGTAGGTGACAGAGGAAATGACCAGAAAGGGGGTGGGGCAGAGAAGGAGACGGGGCCTGGAAAGCGGAGACTCTGGTAAACTATGTTGTGGACTTTGGCTTGTATTGCGAGTGAAATGGTGGTCGCTCCGGGGTCTTGCCAGAGATAAAGAAACTCTGCTAGTTAGTTCCTGTTTCCACAGAATGACTTATATATAAGGAATTGGCTGAATGGGGATCGGGAAACTGAAAGGGCCAAAGGGGAGCCCCAGAGGACACCAGTAACTGCCCAGAGTGGCTCCACCCCGGGGGACTGGGGAACAAGGCAGGTCAGGGCTGACAGCGGAGAAGCTGGTTGGCGAGCCCTGGTGGGACTGAGGAGATGGGGCTGCTTCGCCGCCGGCGTCGACACCCCACCCCCCCATTGGTGAAATGAGTGGATTATGGGAGCACTGGTGGAAAACTCGAGACTGGAACCGACTGCCACTGTCAGGAGGTGTTAGTGTCCTAGGGCTACCCCACAAAGCACCACACGCCAGGTGGCTTACAGCAACAGAAATGTATTCTCTCACAGTTCTGGAAGCTAGAAGTCTGAGGTCCAAGGGAGGGAAGGGTTGGTGTCTTCTGAGGGATCCAAGGGAGGACCTGTCGGGGCCTCCCTGCTGGTTCGGGCAGCCTCAGGGGTTCCTGTCCTCATTTCATAGATGGTGTTCTCCAGGCCTGTCCCTTGGGTTCCCTCTGTGTGTGTCTGTCTCTGTCCACACTTCCTTTTGTTATAAGGACATCCATCACAGTGGATTAAGATACACCTCACCTTAACTTGATCATCTGCAAAGACCTTATTTTCAAATAAGGTCACAGTCACAGGTGCTGGGGGTTAGAACGTCACCATCTTTTTTTGGTGGAGGTGGGGGAGGACACAATTTAATCCGTAACTCAAGACAAGGGCTCACTGTCCGGGTGGCGCGGGCAGGAAAGCCAGCTAAAAGTGAGAATGAAGGCCCCTCGCTCACCCTGGTGTTCCAGCCTCCCTCTGGTGCCCTGTCTTAGGGCAGGCTGTTAAGAAGAGCCCCAAAGAGGGAAACTGAGGCAAGCAATGTATTGAAGGAGCATGCTAAGCAGCCGGAGAAGGCTAAGTGAGGATGAAACTAAGAACGGGAGCTGGTGCCCGGGTTCGGCCTGATTCCACAGGACCTCTAGAACCTGAATGCACCACCAAATCTGTCCTCGCCTGAGGCCAGAGTGGGGTGGGGTGGACTTGTTTTTCTAACCCACGTAACAGTTACCATGTGTGCTGCTCCCTAGTGAGACATAAACCCCCAGGTGCCCAGAAGAGTTCTCCATTCTGGAGAACTCTTCTCCATTCTCAGAGCTGTCCATTCTGAGAATGGACAGCTATATTTTATATTTTTGAGGAATTTGTCCATTTCAGCTGTGGGCAGAAAGCTGTTCATAATGTTTCCTTGTGACCCTATTTATTTATATAATCTGTAGTAATGATCGTTGCTAATGTGTATCTTCTTTTTTATGTCCTGATCCCTGTGGCTAGGAGTTTACTGATTTAATGAGTTTTCTCAAAGAACAAGCTAGCTCTTGATTTCATTGATTTTGTCCGTTGTTTTTGTTTTTTATTTAATTGATTTCCCTTCTGAGCTTTATTGTTTACTCTCTTCTGCTTATTTGGGGTATAATTTGCTCTGGTTTTGCTAGTTTCTTAAGATGGAAACTAAAGTAAATAATGTGGGACCGCTCTCATTTTCTTTCTCCTTTCTTCTTTCTTTTTTCTTTCTTTCTCTTTCTTTCTTTCCTGCAAAAAGCCTTATTGTTTCCATTTGGTCCAACGCATGAGAGAGGGCTCCAGGGTGGTTAAATGTCAGCCTAGTGGTTGCAGGGAGAGGCTCAGGCAGAAGCCAGAAACAGGGGGATGGAGAGGAGCCCCTCAAAGCCTCTGGACTCCAAAGGCTCCTAGTCGTGCATGAGGGTGAGCCTTTGGAAGAGATGCTGGCCCAGCCCAGCCTGGGGCCACCAGCCTGTAGAGGTGAGCCAGCTTGTCTCCCATCTGCTTGATGAGTTTCACCTCCTCACCCAGGAAGTGGTTCTCCGGGAAGTCACAGCGGAGGGTCTGTGTGGGCAGAACCCAGGGCCTGCAGACCCAAAAGGGTCCAGTTCAGGTGCTTCTCCAAGGCCAAGGCAGCTTCCCTGCCATCCTGAGTTTGACCCCACTCATCGTGGGAAGGCTTCTGGATGTCCTGGAAGAGAACGTGGCCCCCATGCTGGTTTTGCACCAGCAGGAGTTGCTAGGCCCTTTGCACCTCTCCTCCGCCAACTCGCAGAAGGAGTGGCCCACGCCCTGCAGAGCCCCATCATCACGGTGGAAACAGAAGCCCACAGAGAGGTAGGTGTAGGAGGCCCGCAGGTGCAGGGTGGCCGGGCGGTTGACAGTGGCCTTCACGTCATCGGTGGAGTAATTCTGGTGAATGTGGGAGCTCATGGTTGTTTGGCAATAAGGAATTAAGGTCAACAACTGGTGTTGGCTGGTCTCGGAGGCTGAGGATGGCTGAGGTGGTTCCTCCGGTAGTGACTGGAAAAGAGGTTGGAGGGTGGTGGGAGGCTGGAAGTGGGTCCCTGGGTCTGTCCCATCCAAATAGTGTTGAAGCAAGAGACGGATCGGGGGGCGGGGACTGCTGGGGGCGGGGACTGCCGGGGGCGCCGCCTCCCACTTCCTCATGCAGGTGTTTCGCGCTGTACCTTTTCTGCTCCACACTCCTTTAGCCACGTCTGACAAAGTTGGAAATGTGTTTTCCGTTTCATTCTGTTCAAAATATTTTCTGATTTCCCCTCGGAGGTCTTCTTTGACTCGCAGGTTATTTAAAGTGGTTTATATAGTTTCTAAATACTTAGGGCTTGGGGAGGGGGAGACCTTTCTGTTGTTGATTCTAATTCAATTCCATTGTAGAGTAAATATAATGTGTATGAATTGATTTTTTAAAAAAAATTTTGAAGATTTTTTATGGTCAGGACAATGGTGAGTCTTGGTACGAGTTCTGGGTACGATCGAAAGAACTTACATTTTGCTGTTGTCGGGTGGAGTGTCTGTAATTGTTGAGTGGGTCCGTTTGGTAGATAGTATTCATTCTGTCTCCTGCTTCCTTGTTGGTGTTCTGTCTGCATGTTCTCTCAGTTATTGAGAAACAGAGGGATGTCGACATCTCTGACTATAGTACAGATTTTTCTGTTTCTTCTCTCAGTTCCATCAGCCTTTGTTCCGTATATATTCAAGGTCGCTTAATTGGTTGCGTAAGCATTTAGGGTGGTCACATCTTCCTGATGAATTAATTCATCAGGATTATGCCCCTTTTGTCTTTGTAAAGTGCCCCTTATCCTTGGTAATAATTTTTGTTCAAAATCTACTTTGTTATTACTGCAACCACCCTTTCTTCTGACGAGTGTTAACAGATTTTTTCAATTTTTATTTCTGTCTTTATATTTAAAGTGCATTTATTGTAGGCTGCATATAATTGAGTTTTGCTTACTTTTGTCAATACAACAATTTATAGCTTTTAATTGAAGTGTTTAGACTCTTTATATTTGATGTGATTACTGATCCAGTTGGGTTTAAAATCCATTACCTTATTGTTTTTTATTTGTTCCATTTATCATTTATTCCCTTTTCATTCTTTTTCTCTTCTTTTAGATTTTATTTATTACATTTCTTCTCTGCCTTGGCATGAGTTTTTCTTTTTTGTGTGCTTACATTAGAGTTTGGAGTATCTTTAGGTCATCATAGTGCATCTTCAGTTAATAGTATGCCGCTTCATGTATAATATAAGAAACTTAACAGTGTACTTTTTTTAAAGACTTTATTTATTTATTTTTAGAGAGGGAAGGGAGGGAGAGAGAGAGAGAAACATCAGTGTGCGGTTGCTGGGGGTCATGGCCTGCAACCCAGGCATGTGCCCTGACTGGGAATCAAACCTGCAACACTTTGGTTTGCAGCCCGCGCTCAATCCACTGAGCTACGCCAGCCAGGAACAGTGTACTTTAATTTCTCCCTCCCAGACCTTGTACATATGCTTCCCATATGTTATAAATTTCAATGGATATTATTATTTTTTTCTTTAGAAAGATATTTACCTTTTAGAAAGATTTAAAAATAAAAATAAAAGTCTTTTATATTTACACACATATTTAACCATTTCTGGTGCTCTTCATACCTTAGTATAGAATTTTCCTGAAGAACGTGTGTTATGAGTTCTTACAGTAAGTGTCTAATTCTGATGATTTTATTTTCAGCTTTGGTATGTGTGAAAAAGTTTTCATTTTGCCTTTTTTAAAGAGAAGTCCGTACGTTTATGGATACAGGGAGGGGGAACCCGAACAGAACAAGGAGTGGAGGAGAGCCCCTCCTCAGTGCTGGTACGCCTGAGCTTCACTGGCTTGCAGGTGATGGAGAACTCATGCAGTGGTAGCCAGTTATCTCAGGCTTGATTTCCAAAGGTCAAAGGCCTTGCTACTGTAGACGCCCACCATGCTGCCCACTAGCTCCCGAAGGATGATCACGTCCCACAGGTGTGTCTTCCCCACCGTGGGCTTCTCCATGGTGGCACGGGGAGCCTTCTTCTCGGGTGCACAGACACTCAGCAGAGAGTGCCGCTTCCTTCGCAGGCCCGGGCTCAGCTGCCGCTGCTGCCGTGCGCTGTACACTTGCATCGGCTGCTCACGGGCACGCGAGCGGTGAGTTGGTGGAGATCCCTGCTGGGGCAGGTGAGCTTGCAGAAGGTCTGCTTCTTTCTTCTGCTCCACTTCCGCCATCTGGTGGGGTCTTTGGGAAGGACCACCCCTTGCTTTTGGTTTTTGAGAGACATTTTTGCTGGGTATATAATTTTAAGTTTAGAAGGATTTCTTTTCCCTCAGTACTTTAAAGGTACTGCTCCAGTGTCTTAATTGTTTTTTTTTCCCAATGAGAACTCGCTCTCATTCTTATTTTGTTCCTTTGTATATAATGTGCCTTCCCCCCAACCCCAGTTGCTTGTCACATTTTTCCTTTGTTGGTAGATTTAAGCCCCTTAATTCTAATATACCTGTATTTTCTTGTTTCTTGCGCTCGGGGTTTGTTGAGTTCTTGAATTTGTGGGTTTATAGATTTCATCAAATTTGGATTTTTTTATTATCTCTTCAATTATTTTCTCCTCCTTTGGGGACTTTAATTATGTATAATAGGCCACGTGAAAGTGTTCCACAGTTCATTGAAGCTTTCTTAATGTTTTTTCTTTGTTCTCTCTGTATTTTATTTTAGATAGTTTCTATATCTTTAAGTTCACTAATCTTTAATTCTCCAATGTCTAACCTGCTGTTTAACCTATTCCACTTACATATATTTAACTTCAAGCATGTTTTCCTTTTATCTCAAAGAGTTAAATTTGGATCTTTTAAAAGTCTCTTCAGGTCTGTATCTGCCTGTTCGATCTTTCTGCTACATTCCTGGATATGTGGAATACAGTTAAAATAATTGTATTGACATCCTTGTCTGACAATTCTATTATCTATGCCAATTGCGGGACTGTGTTTATTCATTGATTTTTTTGTCTTTATTGTAGTTTATATTTTCCTACTTCTTTGCATGCTTGCTAATTTTTATTAAATTCCAAAGATTTTGATTTTATCTTATTAAATACGTATTATATTCCTGTAAGTATTCTTGAGCTCTGCTCTGCAGTGCAGTTGAATGCCTTAGTGACAGCTTGATCTCTTAAGCCTGCTGTTAAAACCTTATCAGGTGAAACCAGGATCACCTTTAATCTAAAGGCTAATTTTCTCCACTACTGGGGCAATGCCATTGTACAGGTGTTCTACCCAATTCTCCTTGAATTATTAGGTTTTCCCCTCTGGCTTATTGGAACACGAAGTGTCCTTGCACCTGTCTGAGGTCTGAGTATCTGCTCTTCCCAGGCCGTTCTTTTCCTTTCCTTGGGTAATCTCTCTACAGTCGTATGTGCTTCTCCCTACTCAGCTGGAAACACACAGGGGATCCTGTGTGGGTCGCCACCGCTCTTATCCTGCGCAGCTGCCTTCTCTCAGGACTCTGCGTTTTGAACTCCAGTTCTTGGCCTCTCTAGACTTCGTATGTCTCTTCTCAACTCCAGGTCACTGCCTTGTTCTGTTTGGGTTCCCCCGCCCTGTACCGCAGCCTGGAAAATCTGGGCCGTGAGCTCAGACAGTCGGAAGGTTCACCTTATCTGTTTCCCCTCTCTCAGGGATCAACATCCTCTGCTTAGTCGGTTGATGTGCAACGCCTAAAAGCCTTGTCCAGTTTTTTTGTTCTCACTGTTATAATATTCTAATGAGGACAGTTCAGTTTTTTCATGTGGTGTGGTAAGGTCGGTCCTTGTTACTCCATCTTGGCCAGAAGCAAAAGTCTAACAATATCTTGTGTGTGTGTGTGTGTGTGTGTGTGTGTGTGTGAGAGAGAGAGAGAGAGAGAGAGAAGGTTTTTAATAACTGACTCAACTTCTTTAAAACTGTTGGATCTAACAGGCCCCGCCACCAAGTCAGTGGGGGATTCGTAGCTTCATATAATCTGTACCCTCACAAAGTAGCTGGGAAGAGTGTATTTCAATGATTTTCCATGTTTGCCCGTCATCGTGAGCAGTGACCCTAATGACCTCTCCCATTCTCATATCAAGGCCATTGAGCTCTGCCCACCACCCTTTGTTCCCAGAGCCACGCCCAGGCCTTCTTCTGGGCTCTCCGTTACCCTGGGGAACCCCCGGGGAACCCCGACTCTCAGAATGTGTTTTTCTCTCTGCTCTACTAGCAACAGTTACTTCTTTTGTTTATGTTAGACAGTGTGTTCAGTTTACTTAGAAAACACACACACACAAAAAAAACCTTCTTCTACTTTTTTTTCTTTCACCTGGAGGGTAACACCTGGTTGTGTATTCTGAATATAAAGATGGGGAAATCGGCAGCAAGACTTCAGTAAATGCTGCTGTTCTCAGCCCTGCACTGTACCCCGCTGCCTATCACACCTGGCATCCTTGGGTCTGCAGCCCCGCCCCTCCCCAGCTCTGAACGGCAGAATAGCTCCCTCGTGAGCTGCAGCCTCTTCTTATTTATCCTGGGTTTTGTCTTTTCCTGGTCTGCTTCATTCCTCCACTCGCCTTTTTCACCTTCTAGAACTGTGTTGAAATAGTTCATCCACTGACAAACTCCCTCATGTTCTTCTCACTGCTGTTTTTGACCCTCCCCCTTTTAACTGGTATATCCCTATTTTGATGGGATCTGCGGAGAGTGAGGAGGTACATTCATGTGCTCAGTCTGTAACCTTGACCTGGCACCCAGCTGGCTGGAAAATAGTGGTCTTACTTGTTTATATTCATCTGTCTTCAAGGCATGTATAGCTCACATTTATTTCACTGTTTAATATTAAAAGTGTTTTGGGTCTTTATTTACAAGTTTGGTGATATTTTGTGATCAGAAATATGCTGTAGGAACAGCATATCAGCCGATGGGAAAATTGACTTCTTTATACACTGTTTCACTGAAAGTCATGGTTTCCAAGAACCTATCAACGATGGTGAGGACGTAATGTGTATTGTAAAGTGGTTACCACAACCACACCTCTATCACCTCACATAATGGCCTTTATATTTTGTGGTGTCATGAGCAAAATTGTATTGCCAAATGTACTGATGATAAGTTTCACAAAAAATGTATATTGTTTACTTAGGTTGTATTGTTTTTTCAAGCTTCCTTCCATGATATTTACTCTTAGTTACTATGTAGATGTAAATAACTGTGGTTTAATTCATGAAATCATATGAAATAGAATTGTAATTCTATACTTAATTTTAATTCTATTCCATTTATATTTAATTTATTCATAATTCATTATAATTATTGGGCTACATATAACTGATTATAAAACAACTATGAGAGACTACATATTAATGACACTTTATTTGTTATACTTTGCACATTATACCTACTTCTTCAGCTGAATACAATTTTGTGGCTATAGGTAGGTATAAATTCCCTAAAAGCAGCAGCGCCCATTAGCAGATGGTATTTGCTAAGTTTCCTTACCAATAGCTGGCCTTTCCTAAATCTCTACAGTCGGTCTGGAATCATGTCGGAACCACCATGGAACGATGGAATCATGTCTGAGTCAGATGGATTCTCTCTGCAACATTCCCTGCCCCTGGGCACAGTGACGGGGGCTGTGATGGCCATGATCACCTAACCTCTTGTGCAGCCAGCCCTGCATCTCACAGTGTGTTTGAGTCTCCAAGATTCTGCTGATGAGCCATTGAACATCCCCGGCTCTGCACAGGGGCTAGAGCTGGTGTCAGTGGGAGAGAGATTGGGTGGAGATCCCTGGGTGCCTGGCAACAGGAATCTCCCGTGTAGATTTCCTGTGACGGCTGGCACTTGTGTCTGTTGGAGTTGTCTGGTCGATTCACACTTATTAATTTTTTAAAAAATAGCCCAATTTAATCGCCATGACTTAAAATGTTATTTTTATAGTACCCACTAGAGTTTTTCCTTAGTAAATGTCAATTTCTTATAATACCTGAATCAGCTGCAGTGTGTAATTTGCTAATATGTTTTCCTTCGATGGAATTGGAAGGGTGAGCTAATGGACTGAGGGTGTGCAGAAATGGGACTTAATTATAAAATAATGGAAAACAGTTGGCATCCTGAAATGACCTCATAAACAGAATGATCACAACTGAGATGATTCAATAATTAATGATTACATCAATTAAATTAACTCATTTGTATCTCGACCCTACATAAATGATGTGAGAAACTACAATACCTTAACCATGTAAACAATTAATAAAGTGTGGAAGACATTATAAATTCACAGAATTGAAAGCCCACACAGCTATAGAATTAATTACATTTGTGTGCATTAGGTGTTTTGGAAACTAAGCATTAATTTTCTGGCTTTGACTCATATCAAGACCACCCTGTAGGAAAGTTTAATTCCTGGATGAGTGAGTATCTATTTATCATTTAACTACATGTTTGGCAACCAATCCGTAAAAACAACATATGCAAATGAATGTTTACTGATGATTGAATGAAAACATGCTCTATTTCTAAATGTACTTAATTCAAGCATAATGTAAAAATGCTGACTTATTTATTCAAAACAGGCTACCTTAATGAAGCTACAGAACTAATCCTCAGAAATTCTAAGCTGTGTACAATTGTGGCAATTTGACGATCTGGCAAAACATTTCTTTAAAATATAAAATAAAATATAAAAGATTAATTCAGTATGAAGCTAGTTAGATCAAACCTAAATATATGATCATTTAAACATTTCAAATAAATATTTAAAATATTATTTATCCTATAAATAATTGCCCTGCAAAAATGGTGTGTTATGAAAACCTTTATCGTGTAGTTAAAACTGTGGATTTGCAATAGTTCTGTGGTTATTTGATCTGGAAGGGGAGAGAGGTATTTGTGAAGGAATGTTCTGACAGACTAAAGCAAAAATTTAGTCATTAAATTTTAGGGCCAAAGAAACCATTACATCTGAGGCAACTATATACCTGACTTGATAGAATGTGATATAATTAAAAAATTATCTACGCGGTGTGGTTCGAGACCACAGATTCTGCTTCATTTTAAAATTCATGGATAGCATGTATCCGATTTATTTTCAAAATGAGCGGTTTGCTTATAAAGAAGTTTTTCAGGTCTTGGTTGGAAATATGTCTGAATTTTATGTCCTACCCAAGGGCCTGAAGTTCTGCAAACATTTTCATTTATTAAATGTTGTAAACACCTGGGCATTTTGTAGACATTACAGATATTTTTACATGCATAAATTTAGAATAAATGTTGGATATAAGAGAAAGCTTTCTAACTTTAAAGTCTACTTGTATGTCATAAAACCATAGGTTCTCCAAGATCCAACCTTTTGGGTGTTCTGGTTTGTTTGCCTTCCATAAATGTGATTTTTCTATTTAAAATAGCTGAAATGCATATTCTCAAATATTAACTAGTTCTTGAAATACACTCGGATAGATAGAAATGTAAATTAACCAAGATGTCAGGATTCCTTATTCTTTAAAACAGATGATTATTTTTTCCCTTTTTGGTAAGGGAATGGAGAATTGTGGGTTTATTTTTGGGAGCATGAATCCAAAACATATGGAGCCAGACTTTATTTTCCTATGAAAAATAATTCTCTCCTAATCACCATGTGTGCGTTGTTTATTGCTTTTAAAGAGTAGCTCAGCATGATTAATATGCACCTGAGGAGGCACGGCTGTATTTTCATCCTGAACAAGGCGGGGGCTCCGCCTGGGAGACCAGCCCCAAGGCCAGCGCCGCACACGGGGGCAGGCCTGAGGCACAGTCTGCGCTCACAGTCAGGAAAAGGAGCTTTTTAAAATGCGTTGATCTTGTGAGGTATGGATATTGAGTTGGTATATCCTCAGGGGGAAGATGAGATCACATTTCTGACATTCAGTGTTGCATTCTGTAAGTGTGTAATCCAGCCTTATCTCATTTCTCTAGAAACCAGCATTTTTCTCTTCCTTCGTGCCTTCTGGGACGTAACGCATTTCTCAGTTCCGTTTGCGCTGTTCTATTTGTGTAAACATATGGCTATTTTTTTTTCATATAGGTTCTTCTAAGAGCTTTCTCTGTTCAACACCTGTGTGACATTTCCTTCTAGTCGTTGAATGCATTTGATCAGTTATTTTTGTGACATGAAGTTTCTGGTGTGAAAAGCCAGTACAGAAAGCATATCTGAACCCTTTATGTCAGGTGCGACGATAAGTGTTTTGCACATATCATCTCATTTAATTATTGTAGCAAAATCCTATAATGGAAAAAAAGACATTTTCCATAAGAAACAAAACCTCAGTGAGCCGAAGAAATTTCTCATGGTCACGTAGCTTGTCAATGACAGAGCCATGGTACAAATACAGGCTCAGTCAGTTCTCTGCAGTGATTCCGAAAGCTGGGATTATTGTTTTATCCTAAACGCAGGTGTCCCTGCATTGTGCTCCTCCTCTCATTACCGGTGAGACCACACCTGTGTGCATGTGCACTGCTGAGAGTTCCCAGGACCTTCTTTCATCGTCTGTCTTTAGGCCTGAAGCTCATTGCAAATATAACTTCTTGGACTTCTTGGAACAGACAATTCAACCTGTTCCTCTGAGTTGTCCTCATTTCCACTGATTCCTTCCTTCCCCCTACCTCCTGCACCTCCTTCTGCAATAACACCCTGTGCTTCGTGGCCACCTCTGGTTCGACGTTCCTCTCGTTGACTACATCCTGTCCATTAGTTGTATGTGCTTCATGATGATGTCATCACAAACTTAGCAGCTTAAAACCCGACTTGTTCTATCTCATAGTTCCAGTGAATTAGGAGCATGGGCTGAGCTTCAGGGCCCCTCCGCACTGCTCTGAAGGTGGCGGCGGGGGCTGCGGTCTCCACAAAGGGGAAGGATCCACTTTCAAGCTCCTGTGATTGTTGGCAGCTTTGAGTTTCTTACAGGCTGTGGAACTGACGGTTTCTTCTTCTTCATTGGCCAGAATCCCCCTTCTGTTGCTTCCCATGTGGCCCTCGGCGTGGGTCATCTCACTGCACGGCAGGTACTTCTTTAAAGCCAGCAAGGAGGAGGGGCTGTCTCTCACAGGGGCCATTACAGTCTTGGGGAGTGTGATCACAGAGGCATAACCATGCTGTGTCCCGTCCCCTTGGCTGTACCCTATTGGTGTGAAGCAAGTCAGAGGTCCCGCCCACTCTCCAGGGAAGAGGGTCTCACAAAAGTGTGAACGGTGCCCCAGGCTGCTAGTACTTTCTTAACTGATACCATTTCACACCTGCTGTTTGGAGGGAGGTTGACGCCCAGGATTGCAGGAACATAAAACAGAAGTGAGGTGCCCTTAAAAAATACATAGTCAAGTAGTTGTCTAACCAAACACCACAGAGGATGTTTTTTGTTTTACTTTTACTTCATCACTAAATTAAAATCCACTGGCAGAATCAGATTTTCCACGCCTAGTGTCCTGCTGATAACACAACATACGCTAAAGGGCAAATACTGAATCGTGTATTCCGAGAAGTGGGGTTTGCTGACTTCTTGATACTAGTTCCTCATGGAGCTGGGGGTGGGAGGGACTATGAAAACCAGAAAAAATGTAACGGTTCACTTTTATCCATCAATATGTAACTGTTAAACTGGGTTTTATACTATTACCTGAACTAGCAGGGTTAATAGGAATAAAGGAGAAAATCCTCAAGGCAGTGAAAAAAACCAGGATTTTTAATCACATTACAAACATGTAGAATAATTTTTTAACGGCTACCCATTTCAAAGGAGCCTTAAAAAAGAATAGAGAGGCTTGTCCGGGTCCCAAGTTGGGCGAGCGACAGTACTCTGATTGAGAGAAGCAAACGAATGGGTAACACGTTTCCACTTTCTCAAACGTGTTGTGTTGTGAAAACCCCCTGCATGCTGTTTGTCTAAAGAAGTCCTCTTTACAGCTCCACAGGCTTTTTAAGGAAAACCTAATAAACAACTGTTTTCCTGGCCCAGAAGAACCCTGCGCTATGCAAACCACGAGGAGAGCCGTGATGGGGGATGCCGGACGCCCGCTAGGGCGGGTCTCAGCCCCGCCCCTGCGCGGCCTGCTCACGCACAGACCCCTCGGAAGTCAGTGGGAGGAAATTAACGCGCCTCCCCGAGCAGAGAAAGTGGAAATGTGCTGAGTTAATATTTTGGATCATGAAAGTCACTCAAAGAAAATTCTTTCAATAAGGTGCCAACCAGAAACTGGTTATATAATTCTTATATAAACCTTATTTTTTTTCCTCTCGAAAGGAAATTTTGGGTTTTCTCAGAATAATGGGTGCTGCTGAACATACCCAGAGTACAATGCGAATCAGCTCACTTTACAAGTCATCTTTAATTTTTTTCGGATTATAAAAGAAATACTCTTGATGGAGAGAATGTGGAAAATGCAGAAAATCGCAAAGGAAATGAAAATCATAATCCCTTCTATCTGCCACCCCAAGATAAAAACACAGTATTTTGGTCTATTTTTAAAAAATTGTATAGTTTTGAAGCCAATAAATTTGGTACCTATTATTATTGAAAAATCTGAGTGATGGGCATGTGTAATTTTTTAAGTTGAAAGACCAATTTTTTAAATAGACACTCCACAACCTATGAAGGCACCCTGGCTTCGTGCCCTTGAAAAAAGTCACTCTGGAAGGAAAACTGGACCCATACCCACTGATGCATCCTTACCACACAGGACTGAAAGTCATTTGCTTGGAATTGCCCTATAATGATTTTATGAGCCACAGAAGAAAATCATCTTGTGATGTTATAACCTAAATGCTCTTTTAAAACCTTTTTTTTTTTTTTAAATTTCTCAGGCCATCTTTACCGAGAGAAGCAGAACAGAGTTACTTGCAGATCATTTGTGGGAAGCAAATGTCTTCGAGTAAACTGTTATGGTGTTTGTAAGTGTATTTCAGGTAGGTTGCACCTCGACGACTGCTGCTAATGCGAAGTGACATCTGGCGTAAATACGCCATCACTTTACGTTAGTCATTGGCTTCAATCTGTGCAATAGATCCGTTCCTGTCCCGTTTGCTGAAGAGCAGCTGGGCAGTTACAGCATTGACACGTTTAAGATGCAGTTCTCAGGGAACTGACGGTTCCCTGAGGCTAGGCCAAGGGAGCCAAACCCAGGCTCCTTCAGAGCTGAGCCATTGCAAGTGCAGAAGTCACCACACTTCGTGAGAAGACTCAGGCCAACGCAGGGCACTGCGCGAGCGTGCCTGGGTGCGCGGCCTTGGACGGCAGATAGCTGCGGCGGGGAAGTGGAGAGACCTGGCGAATAAGGGTGAACGGTAGAATGTCTCTGTGACACCTCTGTGGACTGCGCGGCCCACGGATGTGCTGATGGGGTGGTGAAGAGTTTTCAACTTAAAGGTCTTTTAAGGGAGGAGATAGGATTGCGTCTTGAGAGACGCAAGAGACAAGCGCTTTGAAAAGAGAAGCCACGAGTCGGTTCAGCATTGCACGCTTCTGACGACTGTCGTCTCAGACTCACCTTCTTCGGTGTCCTTGGGGTCAAGGGCATTCCAACTGTTTGCTTACCTCTCTGACCACATTCAAGCAGACGGTCCTCCACGGATCAAGAACTCTCTTGAGGAGCGTTAACTCATTCCTGAGGAATGTTGACCAATGGGTCCTGTCCCTACACCTCGTCCCTGGTCTGTGTTCAGTTGGGCGCGGTGGTAGAAACAACACAGTTTGTTAAAGGGGCGGAGGACTGCGCCGTGAGACCCCCACTCCGTGTTTGCTAACCCATATCTCGTCTCTGTCTAGCGCTTGTCTCTGGAGCTGCTTTGCCAGATGCTTGAAGACAGGAAGACACTTTGCAGCCACGAGACGCCCCACAACAATACACGCGTGATGCATCGCTGTTGATCGCTCTTCGGTGTGACTTCGCCACCGCCGGGAGGAAAGGACCTGCGCTGGTTAATTTGCAACCCCTGCTGCTCGGAGCTCCACTGCAGCGTCTGGAGAAACCGTGGTCATCCGCGGCAGCTTTGCTTTCCCTCTGGGCTGGATGACTCAGCCCCTGCTGTCAGCGTTCCCAGGAGCAGCCATGCCGCATGACTCAAAGGGAAAGGTGGAAATGAGCCTCACCCAAGGCGACATAAAAGCAAAGATAATATAATAAATTAAGACACTTGCTGAAACGCCACAGGAAAAGCGGTGATTCTGAGAAACGTAGATGTTCCGTTTCTCGCAAGTTCTTCCAACTACTCCCTTATTTTTTTTCTTTTTCTTTCCAGAGACTGTTTTCTGAATGAAAGGGTAGAGGGACCAGGATGGTCCTGGTGAGTGATGGCCCTGGAGCCTGTTATGATAATGTCACTCCTAGGTGGGTGTCTTCCGGAATATCCTTTGGAAATTCTGATGCCAGCAGCCAAGAACCTCCTAGTCAAGGCAAGCGTGTCATGTGCAGGCTAGGCCACCTTGTTTAAATTAGCAACACCCTGACCAAGCTCAATTATTTTATAAATGACATTACCAAGCACAAGTATTTCTGGTTAATTTACACTTAACTCATTCAAAAGATGGGTTATTGCGCTTCTTTATTAAGTGAATGAAAAAATCATCTATCAATTTAAACTTGGAAAGAAGGCTAACACATAATGCTTTACCAAGGCTAAGTCTTAATTGTTTTCTTTTCCATAGGGTTCCGCAAAGGGAAAATGTAATCTTGCAGTCACATTCTAGAGAAGCCATTTTATTTAATTATGTTTAATTTTGTTTGCTTGAATTTTTTAAGTATTTTATTCACAGAATACCGAGAACTACTGCTTTGCCTTTGCTGCTTTCTAAGCGTATGGCTTTTGAACAATAAAAGTATTAACATGATTTGATGATTCTGACCTTTGTGTCGTTACTTTTCTTGCCGTGATAGTACTTCTTACATTGTTTTGCAACTTTTGTTCTTTTTGTCTCCCCCTCCACTAACAAAGGAGAGTGACTGTATCATACACATATCACACATATGCACACACACACACACACACACACACACAGTGGCTGGTATCATCCCTGTCACTTTTTACCTGTTAAAGCATGGAAGCTGGTAACATCGACGCCCAGTGGTCTCTGACGTCAGCCATATTGCTTTGTGCACTAACTTCGAAAGCCACGGGGTGTGCCCACGGACCACCTGCAGCGCCCATCCCCCAGCAGACACCCAGGAAAGGAAGCCCTCGCTCTAGGATGCTTGCCCATGGGGCAGCAGGAAGTGTTTGCGAAAGAGCAAAGCAGGTGCTGAGATGCCACCGTGCCCAGTTAGCTAGAAATGTGCCCTCCCCTGGCTCAGGCCCCCACCCTTCCCTCTCTCCCAGCCTGATGGGCCCTCCCTTTGGGCCACCGCATCCTGAGCTCCCCGGCCTGCCCAGCAGTGGGAAGATACTGCATTGCTCGCTTAGAGCCTAACTCTGTGTGCCAAACCTTACAGGAAAGAAGTAGTCTCTACAAGTAAAGCCCCTCCCTTGAGAACCTCAGAGCTCCTTACTTCCTCCTGCACAGTCTACTGCCAGGCTTCCTTCTTCTAGAATTCCTTTGAGTCTCTTCTCGGACCCTGCAATGGGACAGACACATGAATCCTAAAACCAGAGACTGAAAGACATAGTGAGAGGCGGTTTGAGTCGAAGCTTCAGAACAAACATTTGAACAAACTAGGGAAGAGGAGAGTCTACCATCTGTATTATTTTAAGCCCTGGAGGCAGACATTCCATGACCTTTCCTAATAACTCAAGTCATTGGCCGTGGTGGGTGATTCACCTCTCATCCCGATGAAGGCCATGATGCAGTGAACGCCATGATGAAGACCAAAAAAATATTCTTTGCTTAGATCCAATAAAATCAAAAAGTTATCTGAGGCTTATATTAAGGAGTTAATGCTAAGGAGCAGTAAAGTCAAAATCTGTAAATATTTTTAAAAAGATTTTATTTATTTATTTTTAGAGAGCGAGGAAGGGAGGGAGAAAGGGAGGGAGAGAAACTTCAATGTGTGGTTGCCTCTTGCCCCCTACCAGAGACCTGGCCTGTAACCTAGGTGTGTGCTCTGACTGGGAATCGAACCGGCAACCCTTTGTTTTGCAAGCCAGCACTCAATCCACTGAGCCACACCAGCCAGGGCAAAGTCTGTGAATATTTTTTGTTCCTGAATGTGAATGTCTGGGTGATCAGTATTTGGAGACTGAAAAAATAAGAAGATGGCTCCAATAAAAGAAAGAATAGAATTTATTGACTATTTTGGTTGCAGAAAAAAAAATTCTGTGAATGTTCCCTCCTCCTGCCTGGCAGCAATATCGGCAAAGTGACAATTCAGCTGTATCACACATGAGGGCATCTGTATGTCTGGAACACATCAGTGTCCACAGGTTTGCTCAGCAATGTCCACTGGCATTGCTAGGAGGTTCCATTAAGCCCAGTACCTGGATTTCATCTGTCTTCCTCTCCTAAACTCTTAACTTCTTAGGCTGTCTTCTATCAGAGTGCCGATCATAGCCTATTTGAGCTCCCCCTGTAATGAGCTGATTTTTAAAAAAATATTCTTATGCCATAGAATTGGAAGGGAATCTGCACTCCCATGCACCAGGACCACAGTCCTTTAAAAGAGTCACTGAATTCCATCCAAACTATAAAAATTCAATACACAAAAGCCCCCAAAAATAACAAATGAGGTCTGTGAACAGGTGTCATTGAGCAAATCGCCACGGCAGGTGCAGGACACCAACGTCTGTCTTGGGGGGACGCCAAGGGGGCTGAGGTGCGGTGACTGCCGGCAGCGAACACCTCTCTAGGGAGTCAGTGGTACCCGCAGGTGTGGCCTCGGCCTGTGCTAGGTGCCGGGGAGAGACGGAGACTCCAAAATTTATGAAGAGGGAGAGAACACATTACAACCAGACACTTTCACGGAGAAAGTGGCATCGGCATTTAGCCTCGAAGGACAGTGAATATTTTAGTATCTTTTTTTTTTTTTAAAGAAAAATACACTAAAGGCCATGTAAGGCACATGGGCCTTACATAATTCAGGAGGGGCAAAAGCATATTCAAGTGTCCTGGGGATCAGTAGTCCAGATTTTTAAAAATTAGATAGATAGATAGATAGATAGAGCAAAAAATGCTGGCAGCTATGTTGCCTTAAATTCCCAATGACAATTATGATAGGACAGCTCAAATGATGTCATTTTATCAGTAAGGGAGGTTGTTTGGCAGGGCACCTCATAGAACAGGTTTTAGATTCAATAAATTCCATATTCATACATCTGCTTTGGTATTTTCTGAGACTGTAGGCAGGTTACTTAGTCTGAGCCTGTGTGTACATCTGTAAAATGAAGATAGTAATGAGACCCTCATAGGGTTATTGCATTGATTGCACAGAGTCGTGTGTATAAGCCTATAACCCAGTGCTTGAAGGAAGCCCTCAACAGATGGTTTGTGTACTTAACATTATTTTAAAACTTTAAGAAACGGATCTCTCCTATTTCTGCAGCATCCTTTCCCCAAAGAGGCTTGACTAACCCGTAGTAAAATCCAGTGCTATAATTCCGACCCCACGTCTATCCCTTTCCTGATGAAAGGGTAAAGAAAAGAACTCAGTCTCTGAATATGCAGGCCCACAGCCTGGTGAGCACCCAGGCACAGGCAGGTGACTGAGGTTTTCCAAGTGCTTGTCCTCAAAATGAAACTTTAAAAAACAGCCTGGCATTGCCTGCCATCCAATAGCACTTGTGGTGTAGTGCTTTTTGGAAAGAACTCCTAAGTGGAGAAGAGAAATATTAAAGCAGTGGAGCTTAACCAAACCTATGAGTGCGCAGAGGAAATCCCTTGTTTGTTGAAGAAACGACACCCTTACCTTTGCAGAAATGGGCTAGAGGCCAGAGGGCTAAAAAGGAAGAAAGAACAGGTAAGCCAGGCTGTCGTAATAAGTGGAGCCCCCTGAGAACCACCCACAGGAACCTGCTTGCCACCTGCAGCAAGAAGCAACAGCAACTGGAACCTTTTTGGTCACAATTGACCTATTTACTGCCCAGAGGGCCCAGCCAGAGACAACTGCCATGTTGACTGAGCGGAGAGACGTCTCCACGGGGCCTGCAAAGGGAAAAAAAAATCCAAAAGGACTTTGGGGCAGGGAGGCGGGGGGTGTTGGCGGCAGAAAGACAGTAAACCACTTCTATTCAGAGGTGGATCAACTATAGTTCTAGGCTGTGTTTCCTGGGGAGGCCGGGAGAGGAGACCACAGGCTTCGCTGCTATGCAGAGCAGTGCGCGGCCGCCTTGCTGGGCCCGGGCCACGAGGCCTGGTTTATGGGGGAGCAGAAGGAGAACACTGTTCTGTCCTTCCTGGCTCCACTCCGCAGCGCCCAGTGGTCCAAGAGAGACACACGCTCCCTCTCGAGATGAATGGGTATGAAACTGTGAAGGTAAATAGGACTTGCCACCCCCCTCTCTGTCTGCAACACTCAATTGAAAAACAATCTTATAAAGAGAGCTTTATTGTATAATAACACTGAGAAAAAGCGGAGAGCTCCCGGGGTCGAGTCCCTGGAGACATTATTTTGGCAGGCCAGGGACCAGGGCTGTTATTAAGCACCTAGAGGGTAAATAGCTTTGCTCTGAGTTGAATGGATCGGACCGTAATGGCAATGAAGGGGTGGATTGAAAAAAGATATGGCATTGGGATCTTTAGGCACTCTAGGCAGGCTAAAAGTCTTTTCTGGAAGGGGGCAAAAGGGCAGGGTGATGCTGGGAAACTTGGTTGTGAAATAATGGGGCCTAACTAGTGTCGCGGAAGCCACGGGTGGCAGCAGGGGTGGCTGGGAAGTTAGGCGGGAAGGCTGGGCGAAGGAGGCAGGTGCAGGAGGTGCCTTCCACCATCCTCCACGGCTTAGACTGTATCCCTGCCTTTAGATACAGCGTGTAGTGTGTTCTCAAGGGGAAGTGATGAGACAAGGGAAGGGAAAATGAAGGTCAGGTAAAGGAAAGATGAGAAGTGATGGAGGGCACTTTGAGATCTTTCCAAAAGCAGCGGTGTAGCAACGTGCAGGGAATGGGCGTGTTACTCTTCCTCTCTGCACTGCTTCTCAGGCTTTGGGACTGTGGCTCCGTGTTGCAACCTCAAGTCATGTGACAGCTTCGGTAGTGAATGAGTGACAACACTGGATCGCGCCCAGCTGTCGCCCGCAGCCAAGAGCAGTGAGCACTGGCAACGGCTGTCCCAGGTGCATGTCCAGATCTTTCTACAGGGACACGTTTCCTACCTGTTTTCTCTTCCTTTCTCTTCTTCTTCCTCTTCCCTGCTCACCTCTTCTCCTCTCCCGTCTTCTTCCTTTTCCTTTCCTTCTCTTCCTTCTCCTTCTCCTCTCCTTTTCCCTCCTCTCTCTCTCTTTCTCTCTCTCTCTCTCTCCCTCTCTCATTGGTGTTGATTTTGTAATTACATTTATTTTAAATCCCACCCAGGGTGGCAGTCATTTATTTTCAAAATGGTTACGTAAGAGAGGAGAACCAGATGTTCTGTCTTCTGGAGTAGAGAGCAGCAACTCGGGGCCCCAAAACTGACCTGAGCCACACACCCCCGCCCCAGGCCACACTCTGTCCTTTACCACTTGCCCCTTAGCCTCAGATGAAAGTAAAAGTGTCATTTAACGCATAGTTATGAGAAGTCTGAGGCCGAATGCTAGACCCTGGCATACACTGCACTCCAAAACAGCATGACAGCTAAAGGAAGGAATACAGAGCATTTGAACAGCATGGCACTGGGGACATGAAGGTGGTTAAGCAAGTGCTCGTTCATACGTGGGGATCCTCTCCTCCACGTAGACTTTGAACTGAAACAACAGCCTCCTAGCAGAGCGGTGGAAGTGAAAGTGTTCTGACAAATGTTAAAGAGAACATTGACACAGCAGCCTGCCTCGGTGCTATTATGCAAAGCCTCCAGAAGGTTCCCTAGGATGAAATGAAAGCGCTTCTAAGGTTTCAAGGTCTCCTTTTGGAAAATGCAGTGAATTATAATTAGTTACTAGGTGGCATTGGAATTCTAACGGTGATGAAAGAGAAAGAAATATTCTGGAGTCAGAGCGCCCTGTTTGACTACTACCAGGCCAGGAGTTAATACATTAATGAGGAAATATTGGACCTAAAATGACTAAATTCATTATTTGTTCTGCTGCTAAAATTTTGTTTGGATAACTGAAAAAGATGAGGTGGAAAAAGGAGACATTCATGTCTCATCTGGAAGGAAAGGCCTGGTGGTGTCTGATATTGGAGAACAGATTTTTCTGGGACTATTCATTCTCGTGAAAATATTACCTTTGTGCGCCTGCCAATGGGAGCATTCTAATTTGTGATTCAGGGCTGTTTGTCCTGTTGTGGTTGTTTTATTCTCCTTTAAAATTCATCCCTTTTCTTCATTACTTGCTCTGCTTGCGAACTCCAGCTGATGTATGTGGCCAAGTACTTTTCCGAAAGATGAATGAAGCGAAAATCTCAGTTGGCCGTCAGCTACGGGACCACTGAAGTGGCTCTGAGGTTATACAGGGCCCGCCATTCGGAAATGGATTTGTGCCTTTCCTACTTTCAGTCAGGCGTGAGTAAGGCCTCTTTCTTGGAATGGAGCCCTGATTTAATGCCTTTTGTTGTACATCGATCTGAGTCATGGAAATGATACCTGGCAATACAGAATGGGCATCTTATTCCTGAGCTAATCAGTGGGTTTGTCTTGGGGTCTGAGGGTCAGAGGCTGGACTACTGGGTCCAAAGTGCCCAGTTCCATGATGCTCAAGGAATCTCCAGAAAACAACAGGATGATGCTGGATCCTTGGGGATCCAGGGATGCAGAGCTGCTTTGGGGGACTTTGTTTTGACCTTGACCTTCTTTTCTTCCAAAGGAACATCTACTCCAGGTGTTTTGAAATGTGCAGGAGAAAATACAGGGGTCCAGAGGATGGCAGTTATTCGAAAGTCCAAAAAGATACTGATGGAAATTCAGTTTTATGCAGTTCTGAAAGGGCTCACCCTGCTCAAGTAGGTTCCTGGACATTCGGAATTCTTCCCTCTGCAGTGGTTCCAAATACACTCCTGGAAACTTCTCTGACCCAAAGTTACACCATCCAGAGATCACTCACATTCCCAGAGCCTCAGCTCCCCTGGGTATAAAGAAACTGAGAATTTATCTGGCTCACCTCCATCTGTGTCTGGCTTCTGGTCCATATTCAAGGGTTCTCAGTACCTTCCAGTCTCTGCACCCACCCTAGAATATTAATCTGAAGGCCATAGTGACTCAGAAAGCTAAAGGTGATTTATATTTGAGAAGAAAGATTACGGTATATCACCAAAGTACCTTTTCCTGAAAATAATAAACCACTCTCTTTTTATTCTCTCAGAAGATGGCATAGCTCAGTGGATTGTGAGGTTTGCTCTCTTCTTAACAAGGAATTCGAGATCTTGCTCTTGCAGCCAAGTCAATCCTGTGTTTGTGGGTCTCCGCTGCTTCTATTTCCTTGGTTAGTAAGCCGTAAGTCCGCTCAGTTAAGAGTCATGATATACTTTGGACACCTGAAATGAATTCTGGTGTCTGAAGGGAGAAACTCTTGTTTCTGTGATGTGCATTGAATGTTAAGACTATTATTGCTACTATTACATTTAACGTGTAGTTTTGAATTGTCATATTAAGTAGTTGTGCTATTATGATTGATAGGCATAATGTCCTCTAGGTTCATTTATGTTGCTGTTCGACATACTTTGAAATGCTGATTTCAATTCTTTTGGACATGTACTGGTAAGTGGGATTACTGGATTACATGGTGGTTCTATTTTTAGTATTTGAGGAACCACTGTCCTGTTTCCCATTGTGATTGCACCATCTCAAACGCCCATCAATAGTATGCCAGCGCTCCTTCTCTCCACACCCTCACCAACACTTACCTTTTTTTTTAATAGTCATCCTGACAAATGTGAGGTGATGTCTCATTGTGGTTCTGATTTGTACTTTCCTGATAATTGGTGTAGTTGACTGCCTTTTTATATAACTGTTGGTCATTTGTATGTCTTCTTTGGAGAAATCTCTATTCAGTTCTTTTGCCCTTTTAATCGGTTCCTTTATTTTCTGCTAATGATTTGTAGAACTTCCTTATATATTTTGGATATTAAGCCTTTAGCAGATATATTGTTCGTAAATATTTTCTCTAAAGTGACTTGCAGATTCAGTGCAATCTCTATAAAAATCCAATGGTGTTTTTTTTTACAGAAATAGAAAGACAATTTTAAAATTCATAGGAAACTGCAATAGATCTCAGATCGCCAAAGGCAATTTTGAGCAAGAAGAACAAACTTGAGAGTATCATACTTCTTGATTTCAAAACACATTACAGATTTCTTTCTGGTCAAGGTGGCGGCACAGACAGGCATGGCTCACCTCTTCGCACAACCACGTCAAAACTACAACTAAAATATAGAACAACCTTCACTACGATCATAAATCAACTTGGATGGAAGTCTGACAACTATGGAATTAAAGAAACCACATCTATCCAGACCGGTAGGAGGGGTGCAGACACTGAATAGGCTTGTCCTACATCCACATGTGGTGGGTAAATCTCGGGAGGGATATCTCAGGAGTGAGGAGTCCCGGCCCCCCAAAAGGCCCCCATCCCAGGGTTCCAGTGCCAGGAAGATGAGTCCCCACAAATTCTGGCTACAAAAACCAGCAGGGATTGAGTCAGTGGAAGAAACTCCTGGAGCCCCATGAGGTTCCTCTTAAAGAACCCGCACACGGACTCACCTACTCAGACTTACTCCCTCCAAGCTTCAGGGTCAGGGTAACAGCTTGAAAGGCACCCGTGGCATACAGGGAGAAACTGAAGTCTGGCATCAAGGCAAACAGAGGCCATCGTTCCTTTTCTAACCACCCCCCCCCCACAGGGTCACAGAGCTAGCAAGCTGGTGCTGTATATGAGACTATATCAATCTTGGAGATACTCAGAGATTCCACCCCACCCAATTTATGGGCCCAGCAAACTGCTTTTCCATGTGAATGGCTGGTTTTGGCTCATGCTTCCCAACTTCCTGAATCCTGTTGTCGAACAAACAACAGCTGGCCTCAGTGAGCCCTAGGCTGAGGACTAGCAGCAGCTGGCTTAGATTCACAGCTTGGCTTTGCCTGTGAATCTCCAAGCCCAGCGCAAGTAGCAGCCATCTCAGATAGCTTTTTAGCTCATGCAGGGTGGCCCCAAGCAAAACACAGGTGAGGGCTGACCTTGGTCTGTACCACCTGGGAAACCCCAGGGCCAGCACACCCAGTGGACAGCTAAAGACCATGTCAGAGCACCACCACCCTGCCCCTGCATAGCTGATCCTCCATGGAGGGTGGAGTTCGGTGGTCAGTGGTCACAGCCAGTCCTTAAGCTGACTGGCCTGGGTAAATTCCTCCCATTAATCTGCCAACAAAAGTTCAACTACAAGAGGAGGGTGTACTCAGCTTGCACAAAGGGCACACCATAAGTACCCAGCTTGGGTGATAGTGGAGGCTATGCCACTGGACCCAGCAGGACACCTACCATATTGGGCCACATTACCAAGATACGGAGTCAAAGCAGCTCCACCTAATACATAGGAACAAACACAGGGAGGCTGTCAAAATGAGGAGACAAAGAAATATGGCCCAAATGAAGGAACAGATCAAAACTTCAGAATAAAGAGCTGAACGAACTGGAGATAAGCAATCTGTCAGATGCAGAGTTCAAAACACTGGTTATAAGGATGCTCAAGGAACTTAGTGAGGACCTCAGCAGCATAAAAAAGATCCAGTCAGAAACAAAGGATACACTAAGTGAAATAAAGAACAATTTACAGGGAAAGAACAGTGGAGTGAATGAAGCCAAGAATCAAATCAATGTTTGGAACATAAGGAAGCAAAAACAACCAATCAGAACAAGAAGAAGAAAAAAGAATCCAAAAAAATGAGGCTAGAATAAGCAGTCTCTGGGACAACTTCAAGAGGTCTGACATTCACATCATAGGGTACCAGAAGGAGAAGAGAAAGAACAAGAAAGTGGAAATCTATTTGAAAGAATAATGAGAGAAAACTTCTCTAATTTGGTGAAGGAAATAGAAATGCAAGTCCAGGAAGCACAAAGAGTCCCAAATAAGATGGATGCAAAGAGGCCCACTCCAAAACACATCATACTTAAAATGCCAAAGGCTAAAGATAAGGAGAAAATCTTAAAAGCAGCAAGAAAAAAGAAGTTGCCCAAAGGGGAGTTCCCATAAGACTGTCAGCTGATTTCTCAAAAGAAACTTTGCAGGCTAGAATGGATTGGTAAGACATTCAAAGTCATGAAATGCAGAGACCTACAGCCAAGACTGTTCTACCCAGAAAAGCTATCATTTAGAATCAAAGGGCAGATGAAGAGCTTCCCAGACAAGAAAAAAACTAAAGGAGTTCATCATCACCAAACCATTATTATATGAAATGTCAAAGGGACTTATTTAAGAAAAAGAAGATCAAAACTATGAACAAGAAAATGGCAAAAATACATATCTATCAACAATTGAATCTAAAAAACAAACTAAGCAAACAATAACAGAGGCAAAATTATAGATATGGAGAGCATTTTGATGGTTGCCAGATGGGAGTGGTGAGGGGGAATGGGTGAAGAAGTGAGGGGACTAAGAAGCACAAATCAGTAGTTACAGAATAGCCACGGGGATGTAAAGCACAGTATAGGAAATAGAGTAGCCAACAATCTTATATACCGGATATATGGACATGAACATTGGTGGGGGATTGTCTGAGGAAGTAGGGGTTCTTGGTGCGGGGGGGGGGGGGGGGGAAAAATCAGAACAACTGTAATAGCATAATCAATTAAATATAATATATATATGTACGCATATATACACACATATATATTATAAAGCTACAGTAATCAGAACAGTACAGCACTGGCATAAAAACAGATGCCTAGACCAAAAGAACAGAATACAGAGCCCAGAAACATATGGCAACCTATCTTTGACAAGGGTGACAAGGATATACAATGGGGAAAGGATAGTTTCTTCAATAAATGGTATTGGGAGAACAGGATAGCCACGTGCAAAATAATGAAATTGGACTCTTACCTTACACCACACACAAAAATTAACTAAAAATGGATTAAAAGACTTAAATGCAAGACCTGAAGCCATGAACTCCTAGAATAAAACATAAGGGCAAGCTCCTTGACGTTGGTCTTAACAATGATTTCTTGCATATGACACCTAATGTACAGGCCACAAAAGCTAAAGCAGGACAAGTGGGACCACACCGGACTAAAGATCTTCTGCACAGGGAAGGAAACAATTGACAAAGTTTTCAGTTGGCCACCTACATTAATGCACCTACATTATCCTTTCATTCTTTTGAAAACTACTATCATGTGTCCCACGCCCCCAGTGAAATCTACATAACATTTATGAGAAGGCAGATGCCTCCCGGCTGGGACACAGAGAGTCTTCACATTTTGACGGCGACAATCTTCGCTGTCATCTTCTGCCCTCTTTCCCCACCCGGCCTGTTCTTTGGCCACTCCCCTTCCCTGTGCTCCTCAGATTGTTGCCTCCTGCCTCTCCCCGTATTCTACAACATCCCTCCCCCACATCCATTTGTTTCTGATTTATTTATTTTCACACACTCCTTCAGTTATAGAAATAATTGTTTCTCTTATCTCTGTAGCCAGGCTGTAATCTCCTTGGGAGTGGGCCAGGGTCCATGATTTAGATTCTAAATAAGTGCTTGTTGAATAAATGCATAAATGTCGAGGCCCAAGGAACTTAGAATAGTAGAAGGTCAAAACTGGTTTTAAAAAACCTTGCACTGGATATTTATTGGGTATCTCCATAGCATTCATTTCTTCCTACTCTTCCCTCTAACAAATGCCGGAGTTTCAGGGGGCAGGCATACTTCGCCCACACAGCTGAGGCCCTTTGGGGGTAGCAGTCCCCATTAGTCTAATCACAGTAAAAATGCAAGGATATTGTTTTGCATTTAAGATAGACACATCACCTCTGAGTGTGTATCCTCAGATGTTGGCGGCTACCTGGTGACTGGGAGGGTAGACAGGCTGAGAACGGTGCTGACACCAGGCTGGAGGGACAGAGAGAAGCAAGTCCCTGATGAGATCACTGAGGGAGAGCCTGAGTCCAACCCCAAAGCCTGCCGACCGACACCCATACTCCCTGAATCAAACAATCCCTCATCCTTCCAGTTAACCTGAGCTGGGTTTCTCTGTCCTTGCAACACAAACCATTCTAGTACAGACCGTTACGAATTCGCCCCTCAGCAATGATCCGAGAACAGGAAACTAAGGGCTTAGATCACGCAGCATCTTTGCAACTAAGTGAAAACTAGAACCTAGATCTCTGTACTCCTAGTCTAAACTCCTTTTTATTAAATCCCACTGTATCTCATATTTTCAATGCTGCTACTTCTGCTTCCAATCAGGACATGATAATTTACAATAACCTCTTAACTGTTCATGGGTTTACTACTCAATGGTGAGTTTGCATAGATAGGTAATGTGGCCCAACAATTATTTAAATTTATACAGATGAGTTTCATGAAGGTAATATGCAAATTTATGCAACTTAATTTTCAAATGGGGCATTTAAGACTTGGCTTTTTAAATTTAATGTAATTTTTAAGCAGGAGTGTAGCTTAAGCATCTCTGGCCTTATTCCCTCCCTCCCAAATTACTGACACTGATTATAGGAATACTGTAGTAAGTCTACAGGTCTGGCTAGGAAATGTCTAGTTCTATAAATCCTCATAGGAATGAAATATTAACTGTTACATCAATAGTCAGATGTCTAAGGTGAAACACTTATCATAGAGAGTTTATAAGAAGTGCTTCAGACAATTTGCCATACAGTCAACTTTAATGAAGACGCTGACAGGCGTGCAAAGCCGTGTTATCGAGGGACTACCGAGGTGCTTAGGCATATATATTACATGTTTGGCTGTGAAACAGCAGTAGTACATTTCTTTAGGGTTAATGCATCGTATTTACATCATTTAGCAATGTCCCTGCACTCCGGCCAGTGAGCCCCTGATGGATGTGTATGGCAAGTCGTGCTGACCACGGTAAGCTCTGTTGAATGTTTCGCAGTCTAAATAAACTCGCCACAATGACTTGGGAGCCAGTACGAGGCAAAGTTTATCATTTTGGGTTCTTGTGAAGAATCAGTAAGAGCATTCTGTTTACTTATGCAACGAAGTGCTTTTGATGGGTCCAGGTTCCTGAAGGCAGCGGGGAGACCAACTGCTGAATGGTAAGGGACTGTGAATGTCCTTCCCTCACCTGGCCTTTCCTTCTAGGGCGCTGTTCTTCCTTGTCCTTCACCTCTCTGTGAGCAACAGCTGCATGCACACCGCTCGCCCTGACCCTTGGAAAACAGACACGTAGTCTTTTCTCTTACTGCCATGAATGCCACTCAGTGAACCAGCCACTAGGTCACGCTCATGTGCAGTGCAATCTGTTTCTTCCCTCCCGGGCTCCAGCCTCACCTTTGTCATGACTTGAGCCGGAGCTGTCCCTCGGGGAGTCGGTCGTCCTACACCTAGGCTTTTGGTGGCTGACAAACATGAAGGAACTTTCCATGTAAGCTGGTCACACAAGCGTAAAGTTCCCAAGTTGGAAAATTTTATCAGGTAGGATCAAATTTAATCGATGAAATGAACTTCTCCATAAGCTATAAGAGAATATTGAATTATGGAAATATCCTGATGTTTTTATTTGCTCCCATAGAATCTAATGCTTTTATGAACAGCTTCCCCCTCCCCATATAATGCTTCTCCTTCACATGTGTTTAAGGAAAATCTATGCTCTTTTCCGAGGCTTTATAGAGGGTGTATTACAGTACTCCCAAAGTCGGCATCGTGAGAGAGAGGATGGAGAAACTCAAAGATAAAGATTAGAAAGCACTGACAAAATAAGATAAATCATAGTAGAAAATAAACCAGCTCTAAAATTATTTTGTTGATCCCTCAGAATAGAGGAAAAAAATGTACAAGGAATCTCAACAGATTTCACATTTAAAAAGTAGGCTGCATCTTACCATTCCAAAATTATGACCCAGTGCTATTTTCTCCGAGTGTTCAGAAAACCATACCCGTGGTCCAGATGCTCCACCTCTCAAAATATGCACGGGTTAAATTTAGACAAAAGGACATGTCTCAGATTTGTAGCTGATCATGCTCACTATGTCAGGGCAAGAAAGGGCTGCTCTTTTTAAAGCCTGCTTGCCCTGCGTGAGTTCAATCAAAAAACGCTGAGAATGCCCACCCTAACTGAGCATTCCTTTCTGCCCTTAGAAATTGATTCTGAACTTCACACTCCGTGCCTAGCGCCATGCTTCGTGCATAGCAGGGCCTCAATAAATACTTGCTGGGGAGATGAAGAAGTGATGAAAGACTCTTTTGGAATCTGTTGTGCCTCATCCTGCTCTGCCTTTCAGGGGAGGGAATTCCATGGGAGCTTCCGGGGATGACTTGACCGTGGGTTTCCCTCTTTGAAATTTCAAGGAGTGCTCCATGGTCTAATACTCAACAGACCAGCCTGTGTGGTTTCTTTCCATGCCTAAGGATGCTGATGACCGAGAGAATGCACTTTGGAGTCAGACCCACTGTGGGGTCCCTGCTCAGCTCTGCGCTGCTGTGTGACCCAGGTCCTCACTTGTAATGTGGGGGTGAGAATACCTCCCTCCTAGACTGGTTGGGAGGACTGAATGCGATAGCATATTGAAAAAAATTAATATACTGCCTGGCTCACGGTAAACACATAGGCTATTTATTAGTTTGATTTTAACTTCGAACCTGGGAGGAAGACTCCTGCTTTCTAAAGTTTATTTTCATAAGCTTCTCAATCCCTGAGAGCGTTCTGTTTTCCTTTCCCTCTAAAGGGTCAGTGGCCAATAGTCCCTGCATACAATATTCCAGGAACAGTCCACTGTGGTTTGGAATGACATTTTTCACATTTGATATCTGGTATTTTATGACTCCTTTTGTCCACAGCACTGTATTAGAATCTTACAATCAGTGAGCAGCATGCTGTAATTTTAGAACACTTTCTTAGTTTTGATTCCTTCACTTATACATGTTATTTAGATATTCTTCCCAAATGCACTTCTTCCCATATGTCTGAGCTACAGCTCACCTGACTCCTCAAATGTTCTGTGATAACATCATTTAGCCAGCCATTTCAGTTTTACATTGCAAATCTTCCTTCCATCTGGAAACATAGACGGTACTTCCAAAGCTGAAGATTTTAAGGAAATAGAGAGCAGGGCCAGCCCCAGGCCAGTGCTGGGAAGAAACCCGGTGTTAGCACAGCTGCACTGAGCCCCACTTTCTGTTGTTGGGTAGAACATGGTGGCTAAGACTCAGGTTTTTGTTTTTGTTTTTTAAACAGATTTCTGTGCAACTAGAACATTGACCATCTGTTTTCATATTTATGCAAACATTTCTACTTTCTTTGGTCTTAATTTTGCTTACCCATTTCTGACCTAGGGAAGTTCTGTGTTTTATCTAGTTAACGCTCTCGTATGTTTTCCTCTTCGTGATTTCTTTCGCTGCTGTTTAACTTAGACGTTCTGTGGCCACTCCATTCAGATAAGAGTTAATCAGAAGTTTCTTCTTGATAATAATGGGTGCCTTTAAAACATTGTTCACATTAAATTGATCACTTCACCTACCATTTCATTGTCATATGTAATAGTTAAGAATGACTTAAAAATAGGCAATGAATTACGTTTGCACCATTTATTGAATAATCCTTTGTCCTCCACAGAGTTGATTTGTAAAGCCATGCTTATCGTATATGCAATTTAAAAATATATATTCTAGCATCTGCCAATGGGTTATCTCTTATATAGGTTGAGTTCCTGATCCCTCATTGAACCAGGGTTCTACTTTCTTTCATTTCTTTGTTTTTGCAACTTATAAGATGTTCTACTGTCTTAATGTATAAGTTCCCCCATCCCTTGGTGGATTCTGTCAGCTCCCTCTTCAGAACAAATGCAGAACCTGGCTGCTCATGTACCCGAAGCCCTACCACTTAGCCACTTCCACTGTGACTACACTGGCATCAGCCACTGTCGTCTGTTGCTGGGTTTAGAGCAATGATCTTCATGGAAGTTATTCTTCCACATTCTTCCCCTTGCACCCCGGAGTCTGTTTTCCCCACCACAGTCACAGTGTGGCTTTCAAATGGAGGCCAGATCACAGAAGATCAAGACCACGTGGCTTCCCTTCTTGCTCAGAGGGCTGCACCCCTGAGCACACGGGGCCTGGTCTGTCTTACTCCTCCTGCCTGGCTCACTCGGCTCCCAGCACAGGCCCCTGCCTTCCCCCACAGGCTCCCCGACTTTCTGCCTCCCCTGGAAATGGCTTTGCTCATGACCTGCCTACTACACCCATATTTTCCAGGTCTGCTGCTTCTGACTCCCCAGAGGGGTGAACATCGAGGGACCCCCTTCCCTACTCCTCTCACTCTGCTGTTGTTTTCTTCATAGCACATATCACCACTGTTGAGTTCAGGTTTATTTTTTCCTGTGGGTAATAAGAAATAAATGTAGTTTATGAAGACATGTGGGGGAGGGTGGGTGGGTATTTTCAGTGTCTAGAGTCATTCCTGGCATGCAGTACGTGCTCAGTTTTATGCAATGAGAGGATTTCAGAATTTGAGACAATTCTCTGGTAACAGAAAGTATAAATCCTTCCCCCTATGGTTGCTGCTCTTTTCAGGCATTTTACTTCTTGAGACAAGTGCTGTTTTTCTATAAGATTTACCTATTCACCAAATATTATTGAACATCTCCGTTCTCCCAGGTGCTGTTCTGGATTCTGTGGAATCAGCACTGAATAGTTATACTTCAATTTTTATTAATATAGTGTTTCCTACAACTTTAAAACTGAAATGAAAAAATGCATCCCTGTACCGCCCTACGTATCTTCTTTCTGATATTAAATTTGTTATTCAATTTAATTTTTCTTGATTAAATTTTACAGTTTTTTAAAAAATAACTGGGATTGAAAAAGCTATAACATAGATGTAAGGATTGAGTCTTTTAAAAGCAGCGTATTTTTTAAAATATTTTTTGCGCATTTTTTAGTTTTAAAAAATAATACCATAACTTTATTTACTTTTTCCATTTTTATTTTTAATTTTTTTCTATCGCAGTCGACATTCCACACTCGTGCTGGTTTCAGGTGTACATCACGGTGGTCAGGCCTTGACATAACTCACGCAGCGATCCCCTCGGTAATCTGGTGCCCACCTGGCCTCATACACAGTTATCACAATATTGCTGACCCTGTTCCCTAGGCTGTACTTTGCATCTTTGTGCCCGTTCTGTGACTGCTGATCCCTACCCCTTCACCCCTTCGTTTTTCACCCGCCCTCCACCCCCCACTGCCTTCCCATCAGGGAGCCATGAGTGTGCGTGCAATTTTTAAATGTTACTTTTAGTTTTTAGTTTTTAATAATAGTGTTTACACCTATGGTCTCATCTCTACATAGAGTTTTGGTGACAGTTGATCATTATTGCCTTGTTTTAATAGTATCTTAATCATCCTATAACTTTCTATCTAATCAGATGTAACATTTATGCAGCTCTGTCCAGCAGTGCGGCTGGAGTGTAGTGAGTGAAAGACAGAAAGGTAAACGTGTTGACTCAAATATGTTTGTTACATCATTCCTATATTCCATGAAGTGCATTTTCGCAAACATAAGACACCAAAGGCAGAGAGGGCCGTGCTGAATTCAGGAAGAGGAGGAAGCAGCAGGCAGGGCCCAGAGCGTGCAGGGGCCCACGGAGGAGTCACAGTCCTGTGCCAAGGGCAGGGTTTGGTGGGCGAAGGGTCAGTGAAAAAAGATTAGGACAAAAGTTCAGAGATTAGTTAGAAAGTTCCAGATGAAGGAAAAGGAATAATTAAAAGTCTTGTTTTTTTGCCTTGATGTGTGGCTCAGCGAATTGAGCACCAGCCTATGAAGCAAAGGGTCACGGGTTTGATTCCCAGTCAGGGCACATGCCTGGGTTGCAGGCCAGGTCCCCAGTAGAGGGTGTTCGAGAGGCAACCACACATTGATATTTCTCCAAGGGATTTTAACACCCACTTTTACCAATTGATGAGTTTTAAAAAAAATCTCACAGTTGTAAATTCAGGCAATTACATCCAGTTTCTAATTATGTAACTTAGCATGGTTTGCTCTCTGTGCCTCCATTTTCCTATCTGGAAAATAGGAATAATCGTGCAACCACCCTGTATGCTTCATTGTTGAGATCAAAGGAGTTCTCAGAGTGACCGTCTAGTACATAATGAAAATCCATATACATTATTATTATAATTATAGTTAGTTTATGTGTTTGATCTTTGAAATCTGCTTGGGAAACTTGCGCTCCACTTTTTGAGTTATTTATATGTTACTTAGACAGCAGTGTTTAATAGATTTCAGGGAGTTCTACCACCATGCTTTTATAGAATACTTTCCAACTGTGAGGCTGTTATTTTTGAAATAAATCTTGACCAGTATGTCTTATAATTTTTTTCTAGAAGGACATGTGACTTTTGTTTGCTTGTTTTCAGCCCCAGCATACCAAGCACGAGTCGTCTCGCACTGAAAACAGCTCAGCTGGGGTACCAGACTTCCAGCTCCCAAACACCTCCCTGCACAGCTGTGAGCAGCGAGGTTGTGTCCTGGCTTTTCCTGTTGAAAGAAAGCCAACTGCCTTCAGCCCCTTGCGGCTGACCTGCATTTTCTATCTAGACATTGCCCTCCTATTTCACCACTGTATCAGCTCACATCTCCGTGTGGACCCTCTTGCATTCATTTTGCCTCAGTCAGCACGAGGCCCTGAAGGGTAGCAAAGCAAGCGAAAACCTCCAGGTCCCTGCACCCACAGACTTTATTTCACACAGTAACCCCGTTGCCATGGGGGTGGGTGTCAGGTGGCATTCTTTAAACAAGAAAGGTCGGAACGCAGCAAAACCATAGCTGCACACAGTTGTGTAGGGAGGTGTTTGTGAGCTAAAAGCTGGATGCCCCATCTGAGATGTTTTCAGTGTGAGAAGACTCGTCCCAGGAAACCGTATCTTCAGCACCTACTTACCACTGGGTTCCCCCATCTCTGTCTGCCAAGGAAGCCATGTCCAACCACCAGTACCCCTCTAAATCATCGCTCCTTTACTTTCTGGAACATACAGCCCCAGGCTGGATATGAAAAATGAGTCTGAGGACACACGTTCTGTCTTAGAGAAGGGAAATGGCCCCGTTTTCTTGTCAGTAAAGGGCTCTGGGTCACCGCCCTGGATGCCTGAAGAAAGGTCCCCTCTCCTCCTAGGTATATGGGGCCGCTTGTTTCAAGGGGTAAAGTGTGGGTAGGTTCTGAGCTGTTGTTTTTTTCAGATCAGCTTTATTTGTGAAAATTCATCTCCAACTCCAGCAATGGATAATTTCCCCTGTTTTCATTTCGCATGTCTGCGTGGGAATTGAATGGGGGCTTGGGAGAGGCCATGCAGAGCAGCTTCCAGGACACACATTTTAAATGGCAACGTCTCTTTGATTTCAACTTATGTTTTAGTGCTTCCATGTTGTCCGGTCCCAGAAAAGCTCTTCTCAGAATGTGCATGCCATTTTAGGTCTCTCTGTTTTTTTAGACTAAACATGTTTTCTGTATTTCTTAGGCCTGGGACTGCAATTTACATTATCTGAATTGTTTGCCTACTTAGATCACATTCTCTAGGTCTTTCTCAGCTCCTTACTAGGCTGCAGATAAATGGGCTTATATACAAAGCCTTCTATTTAAAAATCCCTCTTTGGGATAAGAGTATTTTTTGTTGTTTTTGTTTTGTTTTGTTTTGTTTTTTTGTAATTCATAGGCTTCTAGCTTTGGATACCTAACTTTAAATTTTTTTAATTACAGACATGAATGTTCCCCAAAGAAATATCTAATTTACAATGATGCACCGTCTATAGCGTATCACATATGATACATATTCCACGCTCATTTTTATTTTTACTTTCATTTTGTTTAAAAGAAATTTGCTCTCATATGTCTATAATTTTGATGCTAGAAAAGTATTTTGTATTATTAGGCTTTTACTATAATGCCTGTGACTACTTATGACCAATTGTTTGCTTCACTTCTGTGCCCAGTACTCTGAGTGGGTGTAAAGGAGGGAAAGTAAATTATTTTTCTTTTCAACCAGTGGCATTCAAACTAGGTAAATTTTATAAAGGGCTCAAGCTTTCAGCCCTTTATAAAAAAAATCAAAGGATATATATATATATATAGTATATATACTTACATTATGTATGTATATATATCAACTGGATGACTAAAAAGGAAACGCCGAGCCTAGAAGACAAGGTCTAAAGTGAAGCAGGCACAGCCCAGAGAGAGGTTTCCTCTTGACCCCGAGCACAGACTCTGGCTGTGCCCCGATCAGCTGTCTTCCCGCCATTACCGGGACTCCTCCTGTCCGAGTCTTGTTAGAAGCCTGTGTATTGTTTGCCTTTTAAAGATATGTATATATTCTAAAACTAGAATTTACTTATTAGAAATTATGTATTCTTACATGCTTAAACTTCAGTCATCTTCAAGGTACTCCCCATTGGATGCGATACACCTACTGAGACTTTTTTCCCACTGCTCAAAACAGTTTTTGAACTCGTCGATTTTGATGCCTTTTAGTGCTTCTGCCATTTTTTTTTGTTTTACCTCTTCCACATGCTGATGTGGAAGAGGTGAAACAAAAATGTTCCCTTTGAGGATTCTTTCATCTGGGGAAACAACAAAAAAAAGTCGCTTGGGGCAAGATAAGGTAAATAGGGAGGGTGGGGCATGGGGTCATGCCCATTTTTGGTCAAAGACTGCTGAACGCTCAGCGTGGTGTGGGCAGGTGTGCTCACGAATCATCCATCCTGAAATGGGCAAATGTGTCGAAGGAGTTTTCAACAAAATTCACTGAAACCAAACACAGCCTCTCACAACAACGCCAGTTGGTCCACTGATACAGATGGGTTCCTAGGGCACTCACCTAGTGAGGGAAGCCTGTACTACAAATGGGCCTGCCCTCCATAAGATAAAAGCCCTCCAGGTTTTTGGGGGGTACCCCCTTGTATGTATATATATATATATATATATACACATATACATGTATATATAAGTTTATTTAAAAAATGTAAATATTTTAGTCCTTAAGTCAGTTCCAACTTCCTACTATTCATTCATTCATTCTTTCCTTAAGCAAATAGTTTTCAGTCAACTGTACCATCTAGGTGTGGCCTTGACCCTGGAAGTTTCACAATGATGACAACATCATGCAGAACTTAAGGGCTTAATATTTTTTAATTGAAGACAAACACGCATCCGACCAGTATCCTGATCCATACGGTACAACGTCAGCAGAAACACCACTGAGTGATAGACAAAGACAGTGGGTGCCGAGGGGCACGAAGGAAAGACGGCCGGCAGGATTAGAACGCAGGCAGGTGGTGGTGTCGGAATGCCGAAAGCAGCGTCCAGACCCGGGGAGCAGGCCTCTCCATCACAGCGCTGTAATGGGTGGGTGGGAGTGTTAAATTTTAGTCGCTCCATACTTAGGAAAAATTGCCTGAGCGCTTCTCATACTGATAATTGAAGAAGAAAGTCGACTCAGCTCCTCGTCCTCTAGAGGGAACGTTGACACGGTCACGCCCCCTCCCCCCTCAGCGTGTTTCCAGTGCTTGGGGGGACGCTCTAAATAGTTGGGATGCCTCAGAAGCTGGGCTGGGGAGCTAATCCATGTTTTTCTATAAATATTCCGAAACACAAAAGACCGTGGCTATTTTGAAGGAGAAACAGGAAAGAGGGTGATCATTCTGTGCAACTATGAGGACACGGATACTCTGAGCTATGCAGATTCTATTTCCCTTTCCTTACATAAAAAAAAAAAAAAAAAAAAAAAAAAAAAAGATAATCCAGCATGAAGAGAACCTTAGGAGCCTTAGGAAACAGAAAAATCTTCTTTTGGATATTTTTTTTATTAGGTTGAAAAAAAAAACCCCTTTCAACTTTTTTGAAAATTTCCCCGGAAAATATACTTTTGAATACCAGCTGCTTTTTTGTCACACTGGAAAATAACATGACTTCACTCCCTCTGCCCCACGGGTTGCCAGAGTGGAAGCCGAAATTACCCTGTGGCCCGCCACCATGGAGAGAAAAGGGTTCCTCTCGCTCGGCATGACGCAGGCCTCAATCATCCCAGCTCGCTTTCCTCCTGGTTTAAGTATAGCCCAGGAGCTCCTGCTAGGTGGGGTCGTTGCTAAAAGGGTGCACTATTTTCCACCGAGGGCTTGTGGGACACCCAAGTAGGCCACCAGGGTGCTGGGGGGAACCAGAAAAACAAAGGTATGAGGCCACTCCTCCCACTCTGCCCTCCAATTGCAGGGTTATCGAACCAGGGCTCCGGCCAGGCCGGCGGCTCGAGGACTTGCGGCTTGGACGGGAGACGAACAGGAAGGTGGGAAGCAATGCTACAGAAAACTGATCTGATTCAATGCCCAAAACAAGTTCAGGACATTTCGAAAGATGTCCTGTTTAAAAAAAAACAACAACAACTCCTCTTCCCCGGAAAAAAGAACCCAAAGACAAAAACACTGTTTTGCTTTCCATGAAAAATTCATGAAACAAAACCTAGGAATTTCTCACAGTGCACGCAGGGGATGGGTGTGTCCACTTCAGAGCCAGCTGAATGAGAGACAAGTAATGTGGAATATTGTTTTGTAAGCATGAATGTCGAATATGCCTAAATACTTAGGAACTCGTCGTAGACATATCCTTTTTTTTTTTTTTTTTTTTTTTTTTTTTTTTTTTTTTTTTTTAACGTGGGCAGCTTACGTCCGGGACAGTCCTTGGAATCACAGCCTGAAAACCCCGGAGAAGCCATCACAAGGCTGGCGGACTGATCTCTGATCTTTAAGCCTGCCAGAAAAAGTCGCTTCCTCCGTTTAACAAATGTGATGATCGGCAGTGGAATTCCCTTGAAGGAGCATTCCTTGGGCGTCTGTAAGAGTCATGGAGTCAGAGCCCCTTCCTCAGGTGCAGGGGAGCCTGCATCCCCTCCTGCCAGCCACTCTCCTCCGTCGGCATCTCTGAGGCAGACGCCTGGGAGCACCAGCCGCGCCGTGTAGTTCTCGCACAGGGCTAAGCGCACACACGAGCATCGGCACATGCACAGAAAGCCTGTTTCCAAAGCCTCCGGACATACTAAAATCCCCTTCACTCCAGGCTCCCAACCGGGCAGTGAGCACAGGCAGAGGTTTAAGATCATCGAGACACCATTTGTAGGAACAAAAAGTTATGAAAACAGTTCCTGCTCTGAACGTTATGGTCCGATTCCTCTGGTTCTGAAGGGTCATTCTGCGTTTTTTTTTAAATCCCTTTTGTACTTCTTTGCCCAGCCGCTTTTCACCCGTTCAACTTCCTATTCCTCCCTTGCATCCAGTGCTTTGTATGACTTGGCACCTGGTACCCTCACATGTCCGGAATACTTTCTGAGCAAGTATTTTATGGAACTTCCTAAAAATACACAGGTAGAGTGAAAACGTGGCCCCGTAAGTACAGGTAGGGGAATGCTTGTACTTGTTAGAAAACGTGTGTGGCTGCTGGTGGAGGGAGGACTCTCTGATTCTGCCTCCATTGCCATCCTCTCCAGTGTGAAAAGCGCCACGAAGACAGAAATAAACCTGTGGCATTCTGCACTTGACTTCCCGAACACCAATTTCCATAGTAATATGTTTTCGAAGTTCAGAACAGTCTGTTCTGCCATAAAGTGATAGTTATGCTCCTCAAAAATTCTGTTATCCAAAAAAAAAATCCCCAAAACAAAAATCACATGATGAAAAGAATTGCTCCAGTGGAAAAGATGTGATTCAGAGCTGGAGAGATAACAAAGTTAATTTTTTTAGTGGTAACATATATAAATGTTGGGGGGTGTGTTTTCAAAAAAAAATACCCGTAGGTGCTTAGACAATATGATCTAAAGTTTATTGAGCAAATCCAGTGTTTGATTACATCTAACTTTTCCTGTTGCTACCAATATTCTCCTTAACTCAGGATCTTTATACATTTTATCATAATTATTACTTCTGTCACTCATCAGTAGGATAAACCAAGCAAGAAGCCACTATAAAAATACCTGCATCGTTAGGGGGATGACTTTCTTTTTCCCAGGTGCTAACTCCTGTTCACAACTGTCCTATTACTTAAAGCAGTCTGGTAAAAGCACCAAATATGCTTCCTCATCAGTCAACTTCATTGTGGCTAATTGTTTTTTTTTTAAAGTTGTGCTGCAGTTGTAGATGCAATTGCATGGCATGGGTTAAAATGAGCTATAATAAGTTGATTTTGGATCAAAAGAAGCAGCCTGTTCGAGGTTGAAATATTATCTGTTGACCATCACTGAGAATCTTTTATTTCTTTGCCTGCTATGAACTATTGAGACAGGAGCAAAAAATGTTTTTTTAAAGGAATGCTCCATTTTTCTCCTGGGATATTTATTTCTATTTATTTTTGTCTTTTTTTAAAGAGGGTTAAAATGATAATTTTGTGTTTGCCTATGTGTAATTGTTTAGAACTGCACGTTAAAAATAATGAGACTTAGTGACTATGCGTCAAATTCTGATTATTAGGATGTACTTTTTAAGTATATTTTCCAGTCCGTTTGTAGCACTGTGAAGACGCTGCATGAGCTTCATGAGGGTGAACCAGGTCTTGCTCAACAGCCTTTCCAAAGAAGGGAACTCTGAGTTAAAGGAAAGCAAGCAACGTTCCTTTTTTTCCCTCCTAACTAAAGAGACCAGTTCACTTGCCAAGTGAAAACTCCAAGTCCCAAGAAATACCCTAAACACAGAAAAATAAGCACATAGATGAATGCCTCCCCTTTTCCTCCTTGGTCTGGGGCCGACTGACAGCACCAGGTGGCAGCCCTCGGGAGCTGCCCGCGGCAGATGCCCTACCTGACAGCCAAAAGCTGGCAGGAATTAAGCAGAAACATGTGCTTCCTGCGGAGGGCAACGGTCAGCAGGTGGGATCGGCAGACGGCGTTACTCAGCCCGTCCTCCTGTGTGGTCATCTGGGCCGCCTCCCTTGCGGGCGCGCAGGGCCCGGAACACGACATGTTCTCAGGGCTGTGCTGGAAGCCGTTCAAACGCAATTACACTGTGTGTCGTGGCAGAATACATGACTTAGAGGTTCCACACAAATTGAATTTTGAGGCCAGCTTGAAATTACATTAGATTTGGGGGCTTTGACCAAAGCCTGCCTGAATCCCCCTGCATTCCCCCTTAGGGTCGTCTCTCTTTAATCACTCACTAATGTTTTTCTGGTTAGGTCACTGATTAATGGGTGACGTAAATGCCCCCCTCCCCCGCTTTCATAGTACTGTACATATGTCTCACTAATTCGTCCTTTTGGGTGACTGTTGAGACAGCAAACATGAAACAAATTTCTGAACCTCAAGAAACGGACATTTCTGATTTTGCTTTGTGTTCCAAATCTCAAATGCAAAGAGCTAAGCCTAGAAGGCGAGAAGAGCCGAGGTGCGGTATTTCTTTGCTGTTGTCTGTAAGTACACTTTAACAAACTAACGGAGACCAAGAGAATTAAACAGTTTCGACACATGAGAAAGAGCACTTGCCCCCCTGGGCAGGGAGCACAGACGCCCACCCTCAGATCAGCAGCATCCTGAATCTCAGATGATTCCTTCATTTTTCCTGATATTCTATGAAGGCAATAAACTGTGAACCTCAGGAAATCGTTTGAGGTGCAGCCAAGCGAGAAAGCTTCTTCCATCCTTGCTTTGCTTCTGCAGACTTTAGTGGGTCACGGAAGTACATAACCAACGCGTGTCTTAGGTTATAATGTTGCTCTGATGAATTATACAGTCAGCTAGCCTATGCACAAAAGTTATTTTTTCACCTTTTAACCATGGAATGTGTTAGGGAACCTTAACAAGGAAAGGACAGCTCACGATGTGTCTTGTTTCCTCTGCGGAGAAGAACTTCGTTAAGAAGATTCCAAAGCCAGGGCAAGGTGATGGATGGTTTGGATGGAATTTGGGGGGAGGGTACTCAGAAGGCAGTTGCCATAAACAACTGGGTAGCCCACCTGACAAAACTGGTTTCAGCAAACATGGCACCCAAGTGCATTTTATAAAACGTAAAGTGAAATGTATCTCGTTTCCCATCAGTTTTAAGTCACATCTATTCCAGGAGCCTGCTGTGTGCTGGGCTCTGTGTTGGGAACTGGAGATACAGGGTGAGTAAGACTCAGGCCTTGGCTTTGAGCAGACTGTGGCTGAGCGGGAGACAGACCTACAAACAGGTGGCTTCGGCGCATCGCACTGGGTGCCGTGGCGCAGGTTTCACTGGTGGCGGGAAGGAGGAACTTGCAGCAAAGCCCGGGGAAGCCATTCCTGCAAGGGCCCTGTTTCCACTCCAGCAGTTAGAATGCTCAAGACTACTGTTTGCATTTACATTTTTTTGACGTTTAAAGCACACATATATGTATTTTTGAAGTGTAATGTGCATACACGAATTGTGTGCATATGTATATGTGTGTGTACGTTTTGGCCAATTTTCACTGTGGGCACACCCAGGTAACCTGCCTCCAGATCAACAGATAGAGCGTGAAGGCGCTCCGGGAGCCCCTCTGTCCCCTCCCCCAACACCGCCCCGCTACAGACAAAGAGAACGACTATTATGCATGCATTTAAACTGTATGTACATGCACTCAATGAGTAGTGCTCTTGTATCTGGCCAATTTTGTCAATATCATGTTTGTGAGATTCATCCACATTGTATAAGAATGATCCGTTCGTTCTCTATGATACACAGCATTCCATTCTGTGAACATACCCATTCTGCTGGGATGAAATGGGGGTTGTCTCCTGCTCGGGCTGTTATAAATATTGTCTCCAGGAACATTCCCGTACGAGTGTTCAGTGAACAGATGCATTCATTGCTGTTGGGCACATAATACCTAGGAGTGAATTTCTGGACCATAAGGAATGCATATGCTCAGCTCTCCTAGATGCCGCCAACCTGTCTGCAAAGTGGTTTTCGGCAGTTTGTGTGACACCATCTGTGGACTCGAGTTCCACGTGCTCCATACCCTCCTCAATGCTTGGCATTGTCTGCCTCTCCCAGTTGGCCACTCTCTTAGATACATAGTGGTCTTTCACTGGAGTCTTATTTGAGAAACCTGGGAGTTATTTTAAATTATAAACTCGAAGATGTGTTCTCACGAACAACTGCTGTGAAGGGAGAGCTGGCAAAATTGGAAAAGGAAGCCATTCAGCAATTTCATCCGTTGTTCTGGGAGACTTTGAGTACTAGGTATTTCTGTGATATGCTGAGGATTTTGAAGCCTCTTTCAAATTCATGCCTCTTCTGTAGTCTCTTCCTTTCCACCCTGCATTCACCTCTCCACCAGCTTCCCCAAACTCTACAAATAATAATAAAAGTGCTAGTCACAGCTGATCGTTATTGTGGGCTACTCTGTGCCAGGCACTGTTCCGAAGCACTTTACAGACACATATATATTTTTAAACCTCACAACAATTCCATGCGTTAGGTAGTGTTATTCTCCCCATTCTACAGAATGGGAGAACGAGGCCCGGAGAGGGCAAGTCACTCATCCAGGTTACACAGGAAGTCACGAAGCCTGGGTTTGAACCAAGGTGGACAGACTCTGAGCCCGCACTGTCAATCCCTACACTACCCTGCGCTGGTAAGGCTCGCAGCTCGCCCTTTCCTCTCTAGCGTGTGTGTCTATTTTTCAGGAGACATAGGTGAGGCAATTCCAGTTTCTTAGCAGGTGTCCTCCTCTGCAGAACAGTGCTCTGCCAATCACAGGACACTTCTTGAACACGTGTCCCGAGCTATCATTAGACACTATGGTGCACGTAAGGCAAAGAGTAGTGAGATTTTTGCCCTTGAGTAGAACCTGTAAACTTCCCATTTTTCCCATCTATCATCTCATTTGACCTTCACAAAAGTTAGCTGAGGAGGTAATTTGCTATTCAGAAATTGAGTGAGTTGCCCAAGTTCAATGGTGTGTTAGTAATGGCAGAAGCAGGGACGGAGCCTCCACATGGGCCCTGGAGTTTGCTGATGAACTTTAGGGTCTAGGGCACAGAGAAGAATTCGGGGATAAGGTGAAAAAATGCAAAGGGTAAAATTTTGCATGACCTCGGTCAAAAGTCCTTCCAGGTCTACACTGGGATGAATCCCGAAACCATCTACTGATTTTAATTTGCAATTGCCATAGCAATTGGTTTCCGTTGGTTTTCTCCCCATGTTTCTGGTCTATTTTGGGGGATATAGAGGTTGCATTTTTAGTGGTATGAGTGTCTAACTGGCTTCCTAAGGACCACATTTAATACTTAAATTACTAATGAACTTAAATAGATATAAAAGTTTGACTTCATTCTGGACAATAACCGATAACCAAGAATGAATAGTGCAGTCCTATTGTGTCTTTTTAAGTCATAAAAAAAGTTTACTTTTCCAATTCATTACCCCAGAAATCAAAAAAAGAATCTGTTATTAGCGCCTTTTATACCATCCGGTAGACAATACTGTGGTTTTCTTAACATTTGTTCGCTAAAGAAATCAAACCTCGTTTCCATGTGCCACCATGCTGGTGAGCGCTGACTCTGAAAGGGCACTAAGCAGTTCAGTGCCACCTGCTTATAAGCACCTAGGTCCTGTGCTGCTCCCAAACTTACGTCTGTAATGTTGATGGAGAAGGCAGGGCCAAATGGAAACGTGAGACTTGCTGGCCCCACCACGGTGATGTTCTCAGTTTCCGTGCAAGCTCTGAAATTGGAAAAACAACTCACCCCACACTGTCCCCCCATCTTTTCCAAACTGCTCATGGACTTCGGTTTGAATTTGATAGGAGCCCTCGTCTCAACGGCTTTCACTTGGCTCCTCTGGAGACTCAGGAATCACCCATTCCCTTTTTAGATTTGAGACTCTTCCAGGACATGAATGAGTCATGAAATCATTTAGGGGAGGGGGCGTATAACCAGGATTAAAATTAAAATGCAATCGTATAGAATAGAAAAGAAAATAGAGCGCTTCGCGTTGACAGCTGAAACTTGCTTCAGCTGGACTTGCATGACCTCAGTGTTGCGCTGTGAGTCCCAACGTGAAACATGTTTCTTGCTGTGGTTGTGTCTGTGCAAGATATTTGCCTTTTGTGTCTCAACTCCAAATCCATGCTCTCCACGCTGCCCTGTGGTGTGGGTGTTGGGAATCTCCTTCCCAGCTGGCTCTCTGTTCGGTTCTGCAGGTGGGAGGCACTAGGAGGAGATGGGAGGTGGGAGGGGCAGAGAGGAGGTTTCCTTCTGCTTTTCTGTTTCCTGTAGGATGGCTCCACGGCTGCCCCTGCCCGGGCCCCAGCCCCAGCCCCCAGCCCCCAGCCCTCAGCCTCCTACAGCCTCTTTCAGGAGAGATCTAGAAAAGAGACTGCAAACTGGTAGCCCACGGTTTTCATATGGCTGGCAAATATGTTTTGTTTGGCCAGTATGCTATTTTTTAAAATGTCAATTAGCTGACTAAATGTGAATGAAACTTACATTCCCAGGATCTCTTGACAGTTGGAAACTCGGGGAATACTGGGTCCTTCTTCCCACAGGATAGCAAGTACTATATGGAGCATCTGTTGTCTGGTTTTTCGTGGTCCCCACTAGTCCTTTATGCTTGGACTTTTATTCTCTCCTGTATGTTGCCTGTCAGGCTGGGTCCAGAGATCTGCATTTTGATCCTCGATTTAGAGGAAGCAACCTGAGGTGACAGGGGCTGAAGGCACTGTGGCTGCAGAGAGGAGGGAGAGGAGGAGACGAAAATCAGATATAATAGGTGCAGACCACTCGGATGAGTGAGCTGGGAGGTCTGAGACAGCCGCCCAGTGAACGGGCATTTGGGGGATGTGCGAAGAAGGGTAAACGTGCTGTTTATTAAGTTGCGTTATGCAATACACCCCCATTCTCCTTCTGTCCCAAGGCTGTCAGTGAGACTCCCTGACTGGTGTGTGTGGCTTTCTTTTGTGCCGAGACCGCTGGCAGTGGGCTCAGACAGACACGGGCGCAGGTGGGACTAGAGGAGAAATGGCCTGCGAAAGCCCAGACACGGGTCAGTCACAGGACACATCGAGTGAATTTTTTTTTTAAGAAATAAGGCTTTTGAAGTACATAGCTATGGCTCTCTGAACATTTGGCATTATAAAATTATAATTGATAAGTCCCATTACCTTTAGTGAAAAACATTGCAAAAACATTTTTTTCAACTATTGCTTGATGGGGTCACTCTGTTTTTACTAATTCTTTCAGGGTTTTGAACAGTTTTTAGAGTCATTTAGCACTCAATCTCAAACTTTTAAATGTATACTAATTTATGAATACCTAAACTGTATGTGTACTATATCTATATATAACTATAAAACTATAGTGTTATATAACTATATGTATAAAACAATATAGAACTATATATAATTATATTTAACTATATAAAACTACTAATCTATAAGTGACTTGGCTTTAGTGATGCAGTTGGTGAATCTATTTGTCCTCAATCTTTGTAATTTCTTTCTCAGATTATATGTATTTATTGAAGTAACCTTTTTTTAAAAAAATGTTTTATTTATTTTTAGAGAGAGGGGAAGGGAGGAACAAAGAGAAGGAGAGAAACATCAGTGTGTGGTTGCCTCTCACGTGGCCCCCACTGGGGACCTGGCCCACAACCCAGGCATGTGCCCTGACTGGGAGTCGAACTGGCGACCCTTTGGTTCACAGCCTGCTCTCAATCCGCTGAGCTATACCAGCCAGGGCTGAAGTATTCTTAAACAAATAAGCAATAATGTAAAGTCACTTCAGATCCTCTATAATCCAATGCCAGAGATAATCAGTGTTAAAATGTGGGCACCTTCAGCTAACATCATAATCAACAGGGAAAAACTGAAAGCGTTTCCTCTAATACCCAGTACAAGGCAAGGAGGCCTGCTCTCACCATGTCTATTCATCATGGTACTGGAAGCCGGAATAATTAAACAAGAACAATAAATACAGGCATCGAAATCAGAAAGGAAGAGGTGAAATAATTTGTTTGCCAATGACATGATCCTATGTATAGAAGACCCTAAAGACTCTGCAAAAAAAGAACAAAACCCTGTTAGAACTAATAAACATTCGCTAAAGCTGCAAGACATAAAGTCAACATATAAATATCGGCTGTGTTTCTATACAGTCGGACTTGTAGCTGGCGTCTGAAGCGAGAGGCAGCCTTGTGTGAGCCATTAAGTTAACCTGTGGAGTCTGATGCTGTCTCCTGATAGAGAATGTCAGAACCAAGTTGAACTGAAGGACTCCAGCTGTCGTCAGAGAGTTGCTTGCTGTGGGGGAAAACCCGCACGTTTGGGTTGGTGCCAGACCATACATCCAAAGGAAAGGAACCGGGATCTGGGAGAGATACCTGCACTTCCCCATTCATTGCAGCATGAGTCACAAAAGCCAAGCCATGAACACAATCCAAGTGTCTGTCCACCGATGAATGGATAAGGAAACAATGGTAAATCTACACAGAGGAATATTAGCCAGCCTTGAAAAAGAAGAAAATCCTGCCATTTGCCACCATGCATGTGGGATTGACCTCACCTCTAGTTGTGTGGCTGCCAAGGACGGAGAAAAGGTGTCATACCTTTTTGGACACAGGAATGGGTTCAGGGCTGGGAAAGAAAAAGGAAGTCAAACAAACCAGCACGCCAAACTGGCGTTTCTTCAGACTTCTTTCCCCGCATCGCTTGAATGTGAGTACACATAGCCCCAGGAAGATCTCTAGGTCAGAACCCACCTGAGAATGGGAGTGGTACCGCAGAAACGGAGTGGAGAGACCTAGTGGGAGAACCTACCGTATTGTTTGGACCACAAGACACACCTAGGTTTTAGAGGAGAAAAATAGGAAAAAAATTTTGAAGCAAAAAATGTGGTAAAATATTTAATAACAGAAATAATAGTTCACCAATGTAAATGTAAACAGAACTCAACAGTGGCATTAACAACCATTATTCCTCCCAAACTGGTGGGGGCAGGGACGGGGAGTGCATCTTATAGTCCGAAAAATACGGTAGGTTGTGACAGTGTTTGAACCAGGGTCAAGCCTCTCTAGAAGCAATATTGAATTGTTCACTTATGTTACCAGTCATTCCCTATCCTGCTCAAGACAGGTCACTCTAATTTCATTTCTGCGTCTGTAGCAGGGTCCCGACGCAGCATGCGCTGCGTGTGGTGTGTGTGGTGTGTGTTTGTGTGGGTGTGTGCAACAAAACTGCTGCTCCCCCACATATGCGTTCATGTCCTGCTTTCTCTTTCGAGCAACATTATATTGCTAAGAATCGGGGTGCCATTAAGCAATCCTCAAAAGCATGGTTTTAAGGGTATAAATTATGGCACAAAAATGTGTCAAATTTTATTAAAACGGTTCCTACCGTTAAACGTTTAGGTGGCCTCATAAAGCTTTCAAATATTTGTATCTGTTTCCTCAGTCTCTGTCTATAATTTGATATCATTCACTTGCCCAGAAAAGGCCTTCTTCTTATTTTGTCTGCTTTTAGAAGCCCTCTGCTTTCTCACAGGTCTCAGGCAGATCGTCCGTGTTCTATCCATCAGGGAATCTTCCTTTGCTTAAAATTTCTCCCAGTGTCACTTCCGTCAAGAAGTCTCACCTTAAAAACGTGGCTCAAAACCACTCACTACAGTATTCCTGACAGATGATCGGTCTTCGGCCAATCATCCAAAGAAAACGATTTCTTGATTAAAAGGGAGAAAAGTATGTATATCTGGTGAAAACATTTTTCTCGAGTTTCCTTGCAGTCCTAGTACGTAGTAGGTGTTGCATCAATATAAGACAACAGCAAGTCTGATTATTTATTGGAACTTCTAGGTTGACACCTTCCTCCTCCTCAACTCTCACCATTAGGCCAGTTCTCCAGATCCTTTATTAACTCCGGAGGCAGTTTATTGAAAGTAACAAAGAACCATGGCATCAATTCACGCTCCTTGCAGAGCAGACAGAGAAGACTCTAAAAACCCAGCTCAGAGCCCTGGAATGTTGCAAATTGGTGCTGCTTCCTTTGCAACCAGAGGTTTGAAATGAAAGATTTGCAGCATCGACTGGGGTGGGTTTCTTTATTTTGGCAGCCGCTCCCCAGCATTTGGTGGAGATGAAGGTGATCATTTGTGCCGCACTTCCCTGCTTTTTCCCTCAGAAGTTTAATCCAGAGGAAGGGAGTCGATCTCCTTGGTCTCTGTGAAGCCCCTTTCCTCTCTTCATCAAGGTTTTCACTGAACGTCCTTTTACCATCGGAATCCTTCATCAGTTTCTAATAGTGTCTAGTGTCTGATCTGTAAGATGGAGAGAAAACGAATCACAGAATGTTCGTGCGAAGCAAAGAACAGGACACATGTGTAAATGCTTAGAATTAATGAAACATTAAAATTTCGTGAGTTAACTTAGAGAATGGAAATCTATAATGGTTCCAAAAGGTGTTTAAAATTTGTGCTTTATTGAGACAAAATGATCTGGAATGGACAAATTCATAAAATAGAATAAACACTATTTATACTTTATTAAATACTGAAGATTAATTATACTTCCAACAAACCACAAATGCTGTAATGCTCTTCAATGTAAATGTGGTTTTACCTCGCTAATACTCTTATTCAGGTATAAACTAAAAGAAATTTCTGTATCGACCGATCACATCTTGACTTTTCAAATGGGTGAAGCAATCCTCTCGTGCAGCCTATTTTTGTTGTTACTGTTGTAATATCATCACTTACTTGTATTAAATGCCTTAAAGAAAACTCACACAAGGACTTCTCAATTTCTTTGCCCACAATTGCGCAACACCCCTCCCCTATATTTCTAAAGAGGGTTACTTTCTTAGATAATACACTCAGCAAACCGCCTAGAGCTAGTTTCTTTGTAATAAATCCCCATTTTCTGTGGAGAATTCCATCTCCTCATCAATTTTGCCCTCTTTCCCTTTAATTTCTTTGATCTATTTGAACTGGTTATTTCAAAGCCCTGTGTGCTAATCCCAATACCTGAATCATCAAAATTATGTTTTATTTCCTTGATTATCACCCACACTTACCAGCCTCTCCACAAATCTAGTCACTTTTCATTGTGTGACAAACATCGTGGGATGATCTTTGGGAGGATACTTTCTACCAGTGAGCTTCCCGTGTTAGGAGGGTGGCGTTGAGGACTGGCTGTCTCATTCCAACCTGTCTTACACTGAGTGGGGACATGGCTGCAGGCATACATGCCTGGGTTTGAATCAGTTCACCTGTGTTTCTCGGGCCAGTTCTTCTAAGGTGGGGTTTTTTGTCTTTGTTTTTGTTTTTGTTTTTTAAGTCTGGCGAGTCTCTGTAACCTTAGCCATTGACATCTGCCCTCCAGACATCTGGGACTTGAGTCTTTGGCCTCCTGCTTCCCACCGTTTCCAACTTTGGAAAAGGTATTGAGGACAAGTCTAGTTTTGTGTTTGAGGCAGAACCCATCCTCAAGTGGGATTTTGTCCCCTAAACACCATAGTGCGACAGGAGCTTTGTTTGCTTTATAAACGCTTCCTAATCCCAGAATTCCGCACATAGGCTGTGGGGAAAGCTAACCACGTGCGAGAATGTCTGAAGTTTCCAATTATCCCGCCAGCCCCACATAACCCCTAAAAACCTTGCTGATTTCTCGTTCTCCCAGGGAAGGCCCCCCTTACAGGCCAAGCCCGGTCACCAGCCCATGCCTAGAACTGGCAAATCTTCCACAGAAAATAGTAACAGGCTGCTCATCTCAGAAGGGTTTCCCTTCTATGGATTAAGTCTCCTCATTCCTCAATTTTTCAAGGTCTTTTAAAATAGAGTGATTTTTTTTTGCAATGTAACTGGTTTTTAAAAGTTATTGTAGTAAAAATAGTGGCCCTGGTCACCACCTTTTTCCTCCTTGGAACCAGAAGCCTAAATAAATACATTTGAATGAATGAATGGATTTCTCAGACGGCTGTTAGAACCCAATACATGGAAATTAGGTAGCCTAATAACATGTTTGCTATGTTAAATTTGTGTTGTTGATTGTTATAATTGGCTGAGGGTCTTCAAACTTCAAGTCTCTTGGTCCTAATTTTCATTTTGAGTGTGGCCGCGGCCTTCTCCTTTGGCCTGTAAGAGCATCTGACTCTGCTTGTGTCTCCTGTTTGCATGGGTCAGAGCAATTTTGTTCCCTTCATCAACTCCTGCACAGTTTGGAACGGTCTCACTTCCTTACACGTTCCTTTGTGTTTCTCTTGTTGTGCCATGCCACAGAGTTAACACCGTATCTACCATGATGTGGTCCCCCCACGGCATAGTGGGTCCTGTGACACGGGGGTTTTAGGAATCTTCAGCAGGGTTTGCAAAGGAAAGGATCTGGCATGTGGCTCTGTCCATTTTTCAAAAGTAAACCTACATCAGCAATGTTGAAACTAGGCCCTGGCCCCAGTTTTAGAGAACAGCAGCGGGGTCAGGTGATTGATTAGGGCACACGGCGCAGCCTAGAACTCAAGGCCACGACCGGAGGTCAGCACTCACACAATCCAAAAATATTCTTGGTGTACTAGCTCTGCTAATTACTTTTGGGTTCTGTGACTAGTTTGCAATAGTCATAAAAGGTTCTTGATTGGCCTGATGTCTTTAATGACAACCCCACCCCATCATTAAAACAAACAAAGGCCAGGAGATCAATGACTAATATTGCTCCAGCTCTCAGATGACCTTGTTGCTACATGTTTAAGCAGTTTTCAGTATCTACAGAAGTTTGCAGGGAGCTTTAGACAGAATTAACTATCTCAGATGATTCTTTCAAATTATTTAATGTTACATGATCCACTTTGGGTGTCAGTAATGTAGAACAATGAGACTGTTAAAGAAGAAGCTAGGGTTTGCTCTATGTCACTTTTAACATTAAATATGACGTGCAAACCTCATTGCACTTTAATTTCCTTCTACATAAAAGTGGCTAAATATGGCCTGCCTACTCTGTAACATGTCATTATCATTTATGTGCATTTGTCTAGCACAATGTACTTCCAATGCTCTTTAGAATCACTAATTAGTTATTCAATGCAACACCCCTATGAAATGGGTCAGCTGCATTGTCTTCACTTTATAGACAAGCCAAAGGAGATTTGGAGACTTGCCTTAAGGTACGAAGCAAGTCAGAATAGAGGAGCAAGTCAGGGCTCATGGGTTCTGAGGTTCAGTCCCTGCATGACACTATTTTATGTACATTTTTAAAAGATTTGTTGAAGCTTTTTAAAAAACGATTTTATTTATTTTTAGAGACGGGGGAAGGGAGGGAGAAAGAGAGGGAGAGAAACATCTATGTACGAGAGAAACATCAATCGGTTGCCTCTCATACACGCTCCAAGGGGGGACCGAACCTGCAACCCAGGCATGAGCCCTGACCGGAATCAAACTGGCAACCTTTTGCTTTGTGGTTCGATGCCCAGCCAACTGAGCCACACTGGTCAGGGCTGCACGTTTTACTATCCTGAAACAAAAGGAATTTCTTGCTGATGCAATGCCAGCTCAATACCAGAAAGGTGAGAGATGCAGGCATGGTATTTGTGCTTGGATTTTTTAAAATTTTAATCATTGTTCAAGTACAGTTTTCTCCCTTTTACTCCCATTCCAGCCCATCCACCCAACCCTCCCCACTTCCCTCCCATTACCACCCTCCCCCTAGTTTTTGTCCATGTGTCCTTTAATTTGTTCCTGTAAACCCTTCCCATTCTCCCCTGAAATTCCCTCTTCTCTCTCCTCTGGTCACTGTCAGCCTGTTCTCAATTTCAGTGTCTTTGGTTATATTTTGCTTATTTGTTTGTTTTGTTCATTAGGTTCCTGTTAAAAGTGAGATCATATGGTATTTGTCTTTCACTGCCTGGCTTGTTTCACTTATCATAATGCTTTCCAGCTCCATCCACGCTGTTGCAAAGGGTAGGAGCTCCTTCTTTCTTTCTGCTGCATAGAATTCCATTGTGTAAATGTACCACAGTTTTTTGATCCACTCATTTACTGATGGGCATCTAGGTTGCTTCCAGCACTTAGCTATTGTAAACTGTGCTGCTATGAACATCAGGGTGCAAAGGTTCTTGTGTGTGCTTGGATTTTAAATCTGACTATGCTTGAAGACAAACATCAACCTGCGAGGTTTTCATTGAAATATGATTTTGAGAGACTTCACTGATGTTTAAAATGTGCATGGAGCTTCATCTGAATGTTAGTATTCTCAGCAGTAAGGTCCCAGCAGCCCGAGAAGAACAGAGGGCCCTCGCACTTTCAAGTTCAGTGACGACTAAAGAACTTCTCCAGCTCCAGCCCCAGTGTTGATTTGCCCAAGCAAAAGCCAGCTATTACTTTGGTCAGCCTTTCAAGGGAAAAGCCAGAAACCCATTCACTCATTAACCAATGTGCCAGGCCCAGGGCCAGGTCCTAGAGAAACAATTCTAAAGCAAAAGATGGTTAAAAACAAAATAATGTCCAGAACGTTTCAAACAATTCGTGTTGTGTAAGCACATTAGCTCCTGGGCCTATAATCAGTGGTTTCCTTACTCGTTGCATGTGCCATGCCCGTTCTGGCCTCCGTGTGGCCGAGAATCCTGTGATTAACTGGCTACAGGAAAGGCAGCCGCGGCAGCCCACCTAATTTTAAACCCTTTAAATGGCAACTCATCCCTGAAGCACAACAAATACAGCCCATCAGAGGGTTTTTCATTAACCACTCTAAATGGGAGGAAATGGTAAGTCTTAAGAAAGAATAGAAACCCTTTGGGCCTAAAGCAGTTATTCTGCTGTAGATCCCAAGGCCTGAGGGATGGCCACACAAGAGGAAGACAGCGATTCCAAACGGGCCTCTCTGTGGAAATGAATCATGCTCAGAGTACCAAGTGTGTTTTCTGCTTTATTGTGTGGGTGCTCTCGGGCCAAACAGCAGAGGGGAAGGAGTGAGCGAAGAGACGGGGGTGGGAGTCCAGGCAGTGGTCCGAGACAGTGCCAATGGGTGACCTGGGGAATTTCAGAAAGGGTAATGTTATGACTGCTTTTTCCGACTAACTGCCTCAAACTCAATTTTGTTAAGAAACGTCACTGGCCATGTCGAGCTTGCATCCAAAAGAATCTGCAAAACAACTGCAAAATCAGCCAGTTGCCCCATTTCCTTTCCTTTCCTGGGTAATAATAGCTTTCTGTCTTTTGCTGTGCTGATTTTTTTAAAAGAGTCCATTTTTGTAACTCATGGGTTGCTGCGAGAAGCTATTCCCTCGTGTGAAAGGCTAGATCCATTCAAACACACACGGGCTCAAACACAACAGCTTGGAAGTGTTTGGTCATTCTAATGTCAATTCTTCAAAGTATGAAGAATTTTATCTCCTCTGTCTCTACTACCTGGAATGCTCACATAGTTTCTTTTGTGCCTTGACATGATCTGTAAGGAAGTGTTGTTCAGAGAACTGGTTGGATAGGGCTAAGCTATATTTCTTGCTACCTGTGCTATTTACTACCTGCCTTGAACTAATGCTGGCCCACAGGTTTACAGTGAGCATCTAATCCCCTGTAAAGGTCCTTGTTTCTTTCAGAAATCCAGAAGAAAAAAAAAAGAAGGTGGCTCATCAGCCAGTAGCTATAGCCTTGATGTTGTCAGTGTGCCGGACCAGGCTGATGCCCTCGGTCTTAGGGCGGAGCTACACACACAGTCTTTCCTGCTGTGAGGAGGTGAGGAGGTGGGGGTGGGAGTCAGCCCCCCACTCAGTCCCCCTCTCCAGGAAATTTTTCTCTTGCGGAGCCAACTTGCTACAGCCTATTGGTTCATTGGACTCTCCTCTTCTCTGCCTTATTAAGCTCTGATGAGTACCCAACACTCTTCACTTTCCCCCTGACTCTCTGAAGTGGAGGACCAGCCCTTCCTCCATCGGGCACCTGGGAGGGCCATCCCGACATCTGCCTGCACGCCGCAGTCGGTTGTCAGAGTGCGTCCAGACTTTGTGACGTCTACTGTTGGTGTTAAAATTTGGCAGCACCTATCGATGTGACAGAGGCTCATGATATGTTAAGTGGCAAAGGTAGATTATAAAACAGTATATATAAGTTTGATTTTGTTTTATAACTGTGTATGTATTTTGAAAGCCTGGTGGCATATGTAACACTATATTAGTGGGATATCTTCATGGAATAGTTTTGTCTTCCCTTTTCTCTTATCACTATTTTAAAATGTCTTTAAATACACATATGTAATAGTGTTATAAGATAAAATCAATTTTTTACAGTTTCAACGTATGTTGCTCTGATAGACAAGAAAAAGAGAGACATTTATGAAGAAGCTGTATGTGTTCTTCAGGAATTAGAAGAAAATGTAGTGCTGATGTAACAACATTTTCCAGAAGAGTGAAAATAATAATAATAATAATAATGATAATGATAATAATAATAATAATAATAATATATTACATTGTGCCAGGTACCCCAGTGATATTTTCCCTAACCTTCACAATAGTTCTGCAAAACAAATGTTTTTATTATTCTTTTTTAAAGGTTTTATTTATTTTATTTTTAGAGAGAGTGGAAGGGAGGGAGAAAGAGAGGGAGAGAAACATCAATGTGCGGTTGTCTCTCACGTGGCCCGCACTGGGGACCTGGCCTGCAACCCAGGCATGTGCCCTGACTGGGAGTCGAACTGGCGACCCTTTGGTTCACAGCCTGCTCTCAATCCACTGAGCTACACCAGCCAGGGCTATTTTCATTATCCTTCCCATTCTAGAGAAAACTGAGGCCCATAGGGCCTATGCAACTTGTCCAAGTTATAGGTGAGGATTTGTGAAGCTGGATCTAATTTGCCAATTGGCAGAAATGCCTGATCATACTTATGACAAGGAGACAGCAACTCACATCTATTTCACAAACAGCTTTATCATCAGTAATGAGGAGGGCTCAGATATGAAAAGCTAATAAGGTTTGTTGCTGTGCTACAACCAATCCAAAGCCTCTACCCCACGAGAAGTTTTCCTAGATGAGAAAGATAACAGACTGTGGATGCACATAAAATATAAAGCACACAGAATTATGTCCTTTCTTTCCCTCGCAATCCCTCAAATATTTTGTAGGTAGTAGCTATATGCCTGAAAACCAAAAGGACATTAAATACGTTTTTCTTTGGGTATCTAATTTTGCTATGCTCATTTTAGGGGAGAAAGCTCAGGGATTAGGAGTGCCTAGATGGAGAATAAGGTACAGAACAGGGAACGGGGAGTAATTATGGCAGTTGAGAACAAAATGGAAAGTAAAGGAGGAGAAGTAAGGAGAAAGAAGATTTATGGAAAACAGAAATAAGTTAGGTTGTTTCTAGACCAAGCTTTTGAACTCAATCAATTTATGAAATAGAAATCTTCAAGTTCTTTTAAGAGGGGAACAAGGTGTGGCAATGGCGGTGGAAGCTGGAATCGCATTGTAGCCACAGAGGAACTAAGCAGCTTGCTACGAGGAGAGTCACTAAACAGCGGTGTGCTGGCCCGTGTGGAGCCATGGGCTCTCAGGGGGCAGAAGGAGTGCTCTGATGTGTCACCTTGCCCATAGCTGTGGTGTAAATACTCCCACCAAAGCTCATTGCACATGACCGATGTTGATGACAGTGGCATTGAGAAGATAAGCACAAAACTGGCTCCTGTGAGTCAGTGCTCACAGCAAAGCACATGGCTGAATTCCACCACTGAAGACCGAAGTCCATAGAATGTGTCTGCGAAGTCAAGTTTTTCAACTCTAGTGTTCTTTCCACCGCACCTTTATTTGACATGATAGAGTTGAAAAGATGGGGCATTCATGGCTGCACAGGTAACTGCTGCCAAGACAGCAGCTGGGAACTAGAAATGGTCCTTTCAAGAAATGTGGCTGAGATGAGGTTCCCTTTCTCTATGGTGGCTGAAGATTGCTTCAGCCTTTTATTTTTGAGATAAAAACAAGAAGGAATAAAGATGAACGGAATTTTTGAAGGCCTGACTATTCTTCTTTTACCGTGTGAGGGGTGGGTGTGGGTTATGTATGCATTTCACTTATTTCATTCATTCCAATAGTTCTCAAAAGCTTACGTGTGCCAAGCTCTGAGCTGGGAGCTGGGGGACAAATTGGTCTGGGAGGGGCATGGTTCCTGCCATCAGGGACCAAACTTGGGGATGACCGACCATAGCCGTGTAGAGCCACTAAACTTCAAACAGAATAAACTAAATTCATAAGGAGTTAGAACTTCAGTTCATGGAGGTGATAGGGGAGCTGTGGGGGGGGGGGGACCCATAAAGATTCTTGAGCTAGGAGGTGATCATTTTTAGATTTCTGAGTGAGCTTTGTTGAGCAAGTGGCGGGGAAGACAAACATTAATTGAATGCCTACTGAGTGCCATCATCCCACTCATTCCCTACAAAGACCCCGTCACCTCTATATTAAGAAAAAGGAAATGTGTTGCTACATTGACCTGCCCAAGTCTACACATCCATTAGGTGGTAAAAGTCAAACCTGAGTATGCCTTCCCTTTCTACTCCATCATACTGTCTCCTTCACCCACCTCTTACTCTTTAAGATTTTAATCCTCCGATGTTTCATTAATACGGAGCATTTAGCACTCTCTAAGCAGGCAGACTTCAGTGTGTGCACTACCTCACCCCCTGCACTCGCATCCTGGGTTAATGAGTGGGATACACAAAGGTAACGTAATCCTGAGGGCGGCCGGGAGCTCCCACTAGACACCTGCCCATTCTTTCTACTTTAATCATCAAGACAGGTGGCAACCGAACCAGCCCCTCGCCCTGTTATGAACACCAGCGTCTCCGTTGTATAGCCTGTGTTATTCGAGTATTTCTGGCTGGAGTTGGTGTCCATAACAAGATACATTTGATGAGAAACAAGAAAGAAAGATTGATTTCGGAATGAAGTAAACATATACAAGGAAGGAAACAAGACCTCCTTACTCATGGTAGTAGCTTGTAGTATTAAAATGATCTGTCTCCTCTCCCCCTCCCATGGGTTGGAGGCTTGAGGAAATTATAGTTCTGACCTCCGTGCGATGCTCCTCACTGTAGCCCCTATCTTATTTCTCTTGGAGGGAGTCCACCGGCAGCATGACCACCCTGTCACAGGGGGAAGTGGTTCCCAGCAGCACTGCCCTGTGTTCCGTAAATAGTCCGCCGACCCCACCTGAGTGCACACACAAAGGTTAGGCCCGGATGTTAAGTGCAGGGAATGCCCCTGTAATTGGTGATATTTAAATATATGTTTTGGACACTCATGGGTGTTCTCTTTCCCTCTCTGTCCAGTACAGGCACACACACACACACACACACACACACACCTGCTTCTTAAGTTCACAGGGCTTCCTTCAAAAAGGAACAAAAATGTTGATTTTTCTGGGAAAAACCTTATATTTTTTTTCTTAATGCATCTTTCACAAATCTAGATAAGGTTCAGCTTTTAATCAGTAGACTCAAATTTTTAAGGCAACTCTAAAATTAAAAATACAACCCAGTTATAAGCCAAGACTAGAATCATTTCTTGTTACTTAAAGGTACAATTAAAATATCACTTAATTTGGAAAGTGTTCCTGACCTAACTTTGAATGTGCTATTTTTTTAAAAGTTAGATTTTGGGTTGTGTTGGAGTTGGGTTTTTTTAATGGATTTTGTTTCGTTTCTTTTTCACTTAGAAAAGAACTATTAAAAACAAGCATTCTGGTTTATTATTATTTAGGGTTCTTCAAGAAAAATATGTGAAATTTGTATATTAACCAGATTAAATAAAAAGTGTAACTGGTTGATGTTTTTAGCTAAATAGATTTAAATAGCCCCCAAATTAGTTTTATTTTATTTATTTACTTATTTTTTTAATCCTCACCTGAGGGTATTTTCACTGATTTTTAGAGAGAGAGGGGACAGGGGAGAGAGACAAGTAGACACACAGAAATCAATCACATCGATTGATTACCTCCTGCATGTTCCCTGACCGGGGATCAAGCCCACAACCCAGGTGTGTGCCCTGACTGGGAATCGAACCCGCAGCCATTTGGTATATGGGACAATGTTCTCCAACTAATCAAGCCACTTGACCAGGGCCTAAAGACCAATTTTAAATGAAAAGTTTGTACTCAAAACAGAGTACAGGCACATAGATGAGATACGTGCTCAAAAAAATGCATCTGAAACTCGTCATCTCACCGTATGAGGGGAAATATCGTCTGGCCCGAACCACACAGGGTGAAGCCCAGGCGATCTCAAACCCTGCCACGCCAGCATAGCAATCGTGAAATCCCTTGCGGAAAAGTATGTGTGGGCTGAGACTTTGAACTCTTAAAAAAAATCATGCCTGATAAAAATGGCCTACTAGAATCATTCGTTAATTAAAATATTTAATTATTTCCCTAAAATAGCTTCGTGCAATGGCATGAAGCAGGGTTTATGTTCATGCTCCCATTTTCAAAATAAGGAAATGTTTTGCTTCGTGTGCTTCGTGTCTCGGTGTCAGGATGGCGGGGTTATATAAATTAATCGTATCTTTGCAGCACGGACACGAACCGACTCTTTAGGAATAACACGGTGAAGCAGGGAGGCCTTTTTTTTTTTCTTTTACCACCCACATGATGTTATGAGTAGCACAGGGTATTTAAGTGCTTTGGCACAGAGCATGAATAAAGAGCTGATCTTGAAAATACCATTATCATTATTTATTTTGAAATTGACACTCCGCTCTGCGTTAAGGCTTACACCCAGTTTTATCTGTGTGTTTCAGATAATCCAACACACACATCAGAACCGGCCCCAAATGTCTTTCTCTCTTCACCCTGACCCATGGATCTTTCTATTTAATTTTTTTGAGGAAAAAAAAATAAAAGGTGAAGAAAACATGGATCCAGAAAAAGACATCCACTGAGGAATTTTGTTTATTGTAATTGGACAGCTGCTGTTGGCCTAGTAAGGATCATTTTATGTTTTATTTTGATTGAAGAGATATCACTTTGCCAACCATAATTCCTACAATTCAGCTTTGCAGTTGAAATGAGATGACCTTTTCTTTCTCCCCTCCCCCCACCCCCAGCAGATGGTGTTCCCTAGTAGTGTGGTTGCTGGAAGGTGATTATGCTATTACCTTAAAAGTGACTAACTGAAGGTTATATTTAATATCTTCTTCTTTTTTTCCTCCCTTGGCTGATACCCACATATTGGCTAAATATGTTTAACCTAGCAACACGGAAAAGCCCTGTTACTGGGGATCCTAAAGGGAGGAATCTGGCCATCAGTCTTGGAGAGGATGCTATTGATCTCTTTGACAAAGATTTCACTTTTGAATTAAGGAGGCAGTTAAAAAATATACAAAGTGGCGAGCATGGAGCAGGCCTATTGACCTGCTCCAGGCTTTGGTTTTGGGTCAGTGTGGGCAGGGCCTCTATCAGGCATCTCTGTGTCCCCATTCTAAATAATAGTGGGGAGAACTGAAATTGAAATGCTGCCCTTTCACCTGCCTCTGTGACTATTGACTTTGTCGGAGAGTCATATTATTTAGATCCTGTGGAATGGGTTTGCCGCTGAGTGAATATTCCTGTCTCCCCCGCCCAGTGGATATGTGGAAATCCTAACCCCGAAGGAGATCACATTAGGAGGCAGGGTTTTGCAAAGGTAATCTCATGAATGGAATCAGTGCTCTTACAAAAGAGACCCCAGAAAAGTCCTTTGCCCCTTCTGCCATGTGAGGACACAGGGAGAAGATGGTTATCTATGAATCAAGAAGCTGGCACTGAGCAGATAACAAGTCTGCCAGGGCCTTGACTCTAGACTTCCCAGCTTCCAGAAGTGTGAGAAATAAAGTTCTGTTATTATAAGCCACCCAATCCATGGTACTTTGTTGCATCAGCCCAAGTGGACCAAGACAGGGTTTGTGTACTAACCTCTTGAGAGTTGTGTGTTGTACAGGTGACATTTACCTCGATATTCCTCATTGAGCTTAGAACAAAGGCGGGCACTGAGGAAGACCTCACAGTCACATTGGATGGATCTCTTTCCTGGGTGACTTAGGCTGAAGTCACGGGGATTCCATTTTTATTGGCCATGTGCCCTTAATTCCTGACGTGCCAGAAGATGCATGTGGCATCTTATGCAGGACTATTGTGGGACCAGGTCTGGAATGAGAATAACAAACAGAAATAGCACAACAAATGACTTTTGCCAATGACATGCCAACATCTTTGTGAAATGAGTATTTATGCCTAGAGTGGTTAGAGGCAAGGGACCGTGGGAATTCCATTTATTGGCAGGGTTTCTAAACAGGGAAGGACAGAGTTTTGCAGGTCGTTTGGTCAATCTTCTAGGATTGTGTATATTAGGGGTGAAAGGTAGAGAGCTGGCTCTGTGTACAACTTCATTCCATCTAATACAAGGCTGCAGTATTTCCTCTCGGGACCACAGAGTGTTTCTCACAGAAGTAAGGCATTAAATAGTATCCTAGTCTCCCAAAATCAGGGGAGCTGCAATTGGGGGATGAGAATCCATTAGTTTATACACTTCTGATTTGGATGGGTTAAGAGGGTATTTCATTTAGTTATATATATATGCTACTATGGAGTTTCAGAAGTAAGACAGCTTCCTCACCCCGTACGCATTTCCGTAACTGTTATTAAACTCCACCCCGATACCTGTGGTTTTTCTCCACTGATCCCTATGTTTATGCTGCCAAAGCATTACATTGCACTTTAATTTTTTATACATTTCTGTTTCCCTTGCTAGAGTGTGTTCTTTCTTTCTTTCATCCTTTCTTTCTTAGAAAAGTCTGTTTCTTTCTAAATTTAATTTGATCTTTCAGTTTTATTGAGGCACCATCGACATGCACCCCTGTGTAAGTTCAAGGTGGGCAGTGTGCTGGCTCGGCTCGCATATCTGGTGACACGGTCACCACAACGGGTGTGGCTAACAGCCCTCCTCCCACATAGACAGAATTTTTTTAAACATCCTTTTTTTTAAGCTAGTTTGTAGAGTGGAGAGCAAGGCTCTGAAGTCGGATCACCTGGGTTCCAGTCTCAGTTTCCCCACGGACAGTCTGTGTGAGCTCTGGGTGCGTTCCTTCCTGTCTGTGACTCAGTCCCCAGTTCTGGCCAGTTTGGAAGACAACATATCTGACTCATGGGGCTGGTATGAGGACGAAATGGGCCCACTTGTGACATTAGAACAGCACCGAGGACATAGTAAGTGCTAAATAAATATTAACTGCTCTTGGTACGTAGCATTCAACAGATGCTGAGTGGATGGATACTCGTTAGAGGCTGCCTGTTGAGGTGTTCCAAGCGTTTACATCGGTCAGCACTTAGGGGGATGAGAAGATTCACTTGAACGTATTTTGAAACTCTGGCTCCTTTCTTATTTGATATTGTGAGTCATTGTTTTTATATGTGAAGCAAAAAAAAATACTCTCTTGTGTGGTCACATCGACCTTCTTTTGGCATTATCTATAAAGATAACGTCAGATCTTGCTCAGGAACTCTGGTATCAGTACTGTTTAATTAAGTGGCCACACTGTGCAAACCGCGTCCCCTGAGTTCATAATTGTATCCCCTGCTGTGTCCCTGGGACACCTCTGGTTGGGCCGAGTGTGTCTCACATGGGCCTGGATTTCAGACTTGTCTGATTCCTTCTGCATTGCACGCAGTGGTATCAGCGGCAGAAGAAGCTATTCCTGGATTTGACTCAGGACAAAGCTGCTAGTCTCCCAGAGAACAGAGGCTATGTAGTGGGAATTAAAACAAAGAACAATTAGCACACAGATTAGTTTGGGTCATGTCTATACCTTGTTGTCAGCTGTCATTATTTGTTTGAAATAAGATTTCCTGCACTTATTTGAACCTGGAAGAGAGTGATAAGGTGTTTCAATGCTGGTCCCTTTATAGCTCACAACAGGAACCTGTGTTCAAGTCAGGGTTTTACAAAATGATTCTTATCATCATTGTCATGTCTTAAATGATTGATCTTTGTGACTGAGCCACCGGGTCTCAGTGACTGAAGGGTCTTCGCTTTATGTCTTTGCTTTTGATTCTCCAAGAAATTATACATGCTTTGAGAATGAATAAGGTCCCTTCTATAGCTAAATTACCATGGGCTACAATGTATTTTACCTTTTTTAATTTTTATTTTTTTAGATTTTATTTATTTATTTTTAGAGAGGGAAGGGAGGGAGAAAGAGAGAGAGAGAGAAACATCAATGTGCAGTTGCTGGGGGCCATGGCCTGCAACCCAGGTATGTGGTCTGACTGGGAATCGAACCTGCGAGACTTTGGTTCGCAGCCCGTGCTCAATCCACTGAGCTATGCCAGCCAGGGTACCTTTTAAAAAAAAAAAAAAAAAAAAGCTCCTGTGAGCATTGAGTGAACTTCCCTCCATGTGAGTTCAAGCTACCAAAATCCCCCCTTCCACCCCCAATCTTCTCATTAGCTCTTCTGTTGAGGAACTTGGCCTTCGCCATGACAGGCTGCTGTGGGAGCTCTCCCTGCCCCAGAACTCTGTGGTTGCCCCATCGCAACACATCAGTGAGGGGAGCAGGGCCCGGCTTGTTTTTGGGCAGCATCTACCTATGTCTGCTCACTGGCCAAGTTCACTGTTTTTAAGTGATCTGTGCCTATCTTTTTAAATGTTTACATAGAATTCCATTGTCTCAGTTTACTGTGATTTCTTTAACCATTCCTCCTACTTGGTGAGCGTTGAAATTATTTCTGTTTTTTCACTATTACAAACAATGCTACAATAATCATCTCTGTTGTCTCTCTTTACATATTTCTATGGTGATATTTCATAGGCTGGTCGTGGAATGCTATAGTTTTGCAGGATGGTAGTGGGTTGCTAGGTCACACATTGGGTATTTGGGAAATAGTACCCACGTTTCTCCTCTCCTCCTCCTGCCTTTGCCATATTCAAGCAGATAGAGTCTTCTGTGTTTATTGTCACTGAGGAAGGATGTTCCAATTCCAAAATCAGAGGAGGCAGAAAAGTCTTCACGGCTTTGGTTTCCAAAAGCCCAAATCCTCAGGGGAATGAAGAAAACTGGCAAAGACAGAGTATGTGGGAGACACATCATAAAAGACCGCAGAACTTCTGTTTTAGTTTAGAGAAAGTTTCTCTGGCGTGGTGGAGCGGGAGGGGGGATGGAGGGGAAGTGAGGACAGCGGAGGCAAACGCAGGTCCCAGCTGCAGGCCATGCCCTGGGTTTCCCAGGTTGTAATCTCAGCGAGGGGGCCGGCCCCAGGGAATGCAGGCAGCGGGAGGCCCAGAGAAGAGGTGCTGTGTGTTGCATGGAGGCACATCCTCCCACAAATGACTATTCCACAATTCTGAGGCACTAGCTTAGCAGGGGAGCAGCAGAATCAGCCCCAGCCTTTCAAGCAAGGCATGCGAGGGACAGAACAAACTGGTGGACACAAAGAGACCATGCCATCGGGAACAAGGGCTATCCCATCAGTGACCCGGCTGGGATGACACCTGAGGGCTCGGTGAGCCGATGACTTCCTGGAGGATGCGTGTGTGCAATGATCATGTTGAGGATCATGTGCTTCTCGCCTTCCTCCCCAACCTCCTGGCATGACATCAAGACTTAGAAATACCCAAGGGGGAAGAGGGGACTCAACCCTGAATTGGTTGAGATTGAGTTTCTGTGATTCTGCCAAATATCTGCGTTTGATTACCAAGATTCTTTTCCATTCTATAGGATTTGTGCATTTAAAATGTTTTCTAGCCACTACGAGTTTTTTCCTTCTCCCCTGAAAGGTTGTTCCAGTCTGTATTCCCATCAATAATATATGAGGGTGCCCATTTCGTATATCCTCACCAGCGCTAGGTGCTATCACTCTTTCGAATTTTTTTTTTGTTAATCTCATAGGAAAAAAATGCCATCTCATTTTCGTTTGTGTTTGCCTGGCCATTGGTGAGCTTCTTTCCATGTTTATTGATTATCTGTAGTTCTCGTTATGTGAAGTGCTAAGGTAGTTCATCCCATATTGTCAGATGGTGCATTGTTCGCTGATGCATCTTCTACTCAGAGACCAGCTACTGGCTAATGACACTTAAGTGACGTTTAATCTTTAGATGCCCCCCTCAGCCCAAAGGAAAATGTGTCATGTTCTTCAAAGAGAATGAGCTCCGTTATGGAATGAGTCTTTTTTTAAGCATTTTTTTATCTCATCAATTTCCATTGTTTCAATGTCTTAATGAAATATATGATGATTTTTTTAAAGTTTTTATTTATTTATTTTTTTAAAGAGAGGGGAAGGGGGGGAGAAAGAGAGGGAGAGAAACATCAATCTGTGGTTGCCTCTCACGTGGCCCCCACTGGGGACCTGGCCTGCAACCCAGGCATGTGCCCTAGACGGGGAATTGAACCAGAGACCCTTTGTTTCACAGCCGGAGCTCAATCCCCTGAGCTACACCAGCCAGGGCATATGATGATTTTTATATAGTAAGAAATTTAGGAAAGGAGAGGATAGAAGGGGCACAAAGAAATGTTTTCAGTTCTAATGTATTTTGGGGCCTCTCATGAAAAATAAAGTTTTAAAAAAACATTATTGATTTCTTAAGTCAGAAGAGCAGGATTATAAAGATTATGACTGGCTATTTGCTAAGTTATCTTTCTTGAAGCTCCTTGCCAGTGAACTTAAATTCAATTTTAAAAACCATTTGCTTGTATTATTTTATTTAAATTCCTCTCCTGGAGGTAGGATTTCTCCCTGTCTTCTGACAAGCCTTTGATATTTTGCTGATTCTTTTAAAGTTTAGTATGCACCATTGGCCAAATCATGATGTGCTCATCAAACCGTGTGCTCCCACGGGGTAGCACTTGGAAGTGGCTTGATCTAAAGGTGGGAAAACTGATGTTTGGGTGACGTCAGCCGGTGGCAGAAGAGCACCCCCCCCCCAGTCCACTCGCTCATTTTCCCTTCCTTCTGTCCACTCCTCAACACACTCTCCATTCCTTCCCTCGCTTTCCGTTTAATAGACTCGGGGAATTAGACAGTTTGAATCACTGCTCGCTGTTCAAATAGAGGCCAGGTTGTTAGTCTCTGCCATCTGAAAGCCGCTTTGATGGTCTCTGTAAAGTGAGCCCGCGGACACCCACTGCACCGCTGGCATCTCCGCAGCAGCCTGAGCGGACATCAAAGCCAGCCGGCCGCGTGGACGCAGGTCCCTGAGGACAGGGT